>NC_138531.1:27409455-28009455 GCF_964234715.1 Podarcis melisellensis
ACTGGAGCAACTTCTGTCCAGTGAGGAAACTTTGGCCTGGGAGGGATTAACAGCAGTCATTTTGAAGAAACTTAGGGGACCGGGGGGAGGCTTCTGACACCTTTGTTGCCCTAGCTCCTTCTGCATCTGTTACCACAGCCAGAAGGCAAGCTCAGCAACAGCTTGGTGAGGAAGCCCTGATCTGTCATCCAGCTGCTTTGACAGCCATTTCTGGGCCAAGGGAAGCTTATATGCTATTTTTGTGATCATACACTTAGTTTACTATATTTTAAATATATTGGAAGCCCCTCAAAAACCTCAGTTAGTAGGTAGGGTATAAGGCAGTCTGAATAAATAATTTTTTTAAAAAAAAATTCCTTCACATTCTTTGCACCATTAGTAATTTCATGACTATCACATTCCCTTACTTTCAGGTTGCCTGAACTAAAAAAAAATCCCCACTTCTTAACAATTTCTTCCTAATAATCAACACCACTGATCACCTTTCAGCCAACAAACTTAAGATGCTGCAGAAAGAGCCCACTCAGCTCCTGGTGAATTACTGCTCTTTATAAATGCCAAGGGAGTTTGAATTCAGCTAATGACTTCCCACGATCTGCGTTACTAAAAATAAATGATATCTAAAATGGGAAGCATTCTGGTCATACGGCACGCTGCAGAACATAAGTGAATGATGCCTCTAATGTTGCATTTGGGGCTGAGGACAGGATATTTTATATCATCAGCCCCCAGAAGCCTTCGTCAATTATCACAGCCTTTAAGAAAAACAACTTGTTTTCATTCTGTGTGGTTTTTTTGCCACCTATCTTCAACATCTGTTGTTGAGTAGAAAGGCAGGATATAAATATTTTCAATAAATGAAATTTAATAAATGAAATTTAACATGGCGGGAAGAAGCCATGGTTGCCTGCATGCAGGGCTTCCCCCCCGAGCCGGAACTCAGTTCCGGCACCTCTCGGGTGGGTGTCATTGCCATTATAAGAGAACAAGGGAGGCATTCATAGTGAGTTCCTACAACTCTTTTTCTAGAAAAATAGCACTGCCTGCATGTATCCATTCATCACACTTGCATCTTCCCTTCACGAAAATATAGCAAGTCAAAAGTATGTTCACACAATTTATCCCTACCTCTTCGACTCTATCTCTCAAATCAATCTCCACAAATGACAAGTCTTTCTGCAAGAGGAACATAAAATAAGAGAGAGCCAAGTTGTAAGATACCTTTAAGATGAAACTACACATCACACACACATGGGTGTAATGAAAACGTCACAGGTGCTCTTCCTAGGGAAAAAACATATGGCGGGCTCATGTTACACGGCTTGCATGTAAAGTGAGTTAGGCCCTTAGAAGAGGACTAGGGAAGTCCTTAAGGCTTTTATCACATGTGTTTGTGTTAAGTCAGTGTCATCATCTGTTAACATTGGCGGCCTTGGGAGCAAAATTGGAACATGGTGGTAGTGCAGGAGGGTATGTGAGGTCAACAAAGCTACCTTCATAAATGGTATCCCTGCAACTTGCAAAATAATTGATAAGATAGATGGTATCAGGACAACAGTGGGGTGTGGAAGGGGCAGAAAAGTGGCTGTGGCAAAGGCATTTCAGCCACCACCAAGCTTATCGTCATGTTTTTGGCTTAACTTATTTCATTGCAGGCTTAATGCTTAAATGCTGAAGGATTGGGTATTAATCTCTTAAATTGGGGATGGCGAACGTTTGGCCTTCCCATCAGTCCCCGTCAGCATGACCATTGATGAGAGATGATGGGAACTGCAGTCTAAATATAAAATAAAATAAATCAGCTGAGCTGCAAGCCTACACATTTGGTATATAGTTTGAAGATTTTTTATAGGATTGGAACTAAAATACAATAAGATAGAATGTACCTATAATGACAGCATTCTGGACAGAAATATTCTTACTTCTCTGGTTCTCTGCTTAGAGGTACATTACATATATTTGAGCACTTTTTCATTTATAGCAAAATACAAAAGATTTTTGCCATCTTTGCTGCAGCGGAGTAAGCTTGATAATCAGCACTCAACAGTGTTCTGTTGTATTTGTCTGGAGTTTTTCTCTTTTTTTTTCAAGCTGCACACCAACTTCATTGGCCTCAGCTCTTGGGTGTATCAAGGGGCCAAAATGGACTTTGTCACACAGGAGAAAGTGCTCAGGGATCCTGCTGTGATGATCGGCAGCAAATTTTTCTGCACCAACTATCTTAATTGTAAAATCAAAGTTCATTTCTGCTCTGCATTAGCAAAAGTTACATTGGTTGGTTGCATATTTTCCTTGAGGTTGTTATAAACATGATCAAGAAAACGGATGCAGAATTTGCCCCATATTTTATAGGGCAGACTCTGCGTCAGGTAGAAAAAGTGGCTAGCCTATTATCTACTGCCGAGATAGCAGTCTCTCGGATACACATACACCAGCCACGAGAAGGAAGCACTTTGTGGACTGGAACAGATTTGAGAAATCTTCTTTCAGATTCCGTCCACACGCTTGGTATCTCTCAAAACAATCCGTTTGCTTCACTGCTGATGAAAGTAAAACCGAACATTGAGCCATTCTTTCTGGGAGTATTACTTGCCTTCATCTCCAGAAGAACATCTTCCATTTCAGCATCTGACTTTGCTTTCTACAGATTTAAAAAGCAGAAAGTTAAGTGTGTTGCGTTTTTAAGAGGCAAGCAAGCCTAATTTCTCTAGTCTGGGCCCACTATGAACTTATAGCACAGGCTCGCTTTCCCCAAGCCACATAAAAACCCTTGTGCGTTTTGGGAAAACTAACAGAAAAATCCGTGCTGTTGTATTTATGGCGACCTGATTAGTGTTTCGAGCCAGCCATAGCAACATGGTGTGTGTGTGTTTGTGTATAACCCACAAGTGACAAATGCCCTTTAGACCATGATCCTGGGATCTATGGGGAGCAGAGGCTAGACTCATTTACCCACACCTGTTGCAAGGCCTGTCAGTTCAAGCAGCCACACTGGCTCCCTCTGGCCCTGAAATCTCAGTTAAACCCCTTATTGCGGTCACAACCTATTGGCTTCTCCTTGTCTGTGCACAGGAAAACTGCCTGGGACTGAAGAACTCTGGGACTTGTAGTCCTTGAAGGAGCACGTTCTCCCAAGAATTGCAACTCCTAGAGTTTCCCATACAATCTGTATTCCCCCCTTTCCCCTCTTACACGTCTGTGGTGGGCCTGATCCAACAGGGCCCTCCCTGTAGAATGGCTGTAGGGTTGCCCTATTTACTTTTCTATCCCAAGTAGGCTTTTAAGAAAGTTCTTTTTATGATTGACTTTATTTGGACCACTGCATCTTTTTGAATTTTTTTTTTTATGTTCACCACTTAGAAACTCCAGTGATTTAGTGGCATATAAATAGCTCAAATAAATTAAATATCCGGGGTGGCCTTGTTGAGCAACATTTTGTTCTGAATGCTGCTGCTTTGGTCTGATGCTATTTCTATTTGGCTTCAGTAAAATACTTAATTACTGGATACATCAGGAAAATAACAGGCCCTCCAAGTGTCCCTATTTTCCAGGGACAGACCCAGATTTACAGAAAGCTTTCCCAGTTTCTGATTTGATCTTGGAATGTCCCACTTTTCCTTAGGACGTCCCTATTTTCATTGGAGAAATGTTGGAGTGTATGGAGTAACGTGACACCCGAGCCAAGGAGATAAGTAACTATACAACCTATAGAAGGCACCTGAAGGCAGCCCTGTACAGTGGTACCTCGGGTTAAGAACTTAATTCCTTCTGGAGGTCTGTTCTTAACCTGAAACTGTTCTTAACCTGAGGTACCACTTTAGCTAATGGGGCCTCCTGCCGCCACCGCTACACAATTTCTGTTCTCATCCTGAAGCAAAGTTCTTAACCCAGGGTAATATTTCTGGGTTAGCAGAGTCTGTAACATGAAGCGTCTGTAACCTGAGGGACCACTGTATAGGGAAGGTTTTTAAAAAAATGTTTAATTATGTTTTTATTTATGTTGGAAGCCACCCAGAGTGGCTGGGGCAAACCAGTCAGATGGGTGGAGTATAAATAAAATAAAATACTAAATAATAAATAAAGGAATAGGACATCCCTATTTTCATCAAAGAAATGTTGGCGGGTATGAAATAATTCTGGATGACTATCCTAGAACATCATATATAATCTAGCTGTCCACACACACACACACACACACACACACACCACTTATGGGAATGGGTTTGGAGTCCAAACTGGAACTCCAAACTGGCATGTGGTCCTTGGAAGGTTTCCCACTTGAGGATGGAAATGTTCCCAAACCCCTCATGTAAACAAACTCAGAACTACTTGTACTTAGAATTTTTGTTGTTTCCTGACCGTTTTTTCACTGATTTCCACTTTAACAGATTCATCTTGCTCACGACCACTTTCTTTATCCTTTTTATTGTCATACACTTTCTTCTTGATCTCTTTAAGACTGCACAGGAAGAGATATTGACATATCAACAGTTTTATTATAGTGATCTGGTTGAACAACTGAACGGAGGTATTTAATTCACAGCAAAAAGTTTCCGCTGGCATTTCTCACCTTATTTAAACAGTCATCTGGAGCAAAAAGAACATGCTTTTAAATCTGGACCCTGCTCATTGCAACTTACACATGTTTGTGTGTGCAAGAGAGGAGATGCTAACCATCCTGATGTAAATACAATTATAACATTAGGTGTAATAATTAAGCACTTTGCTTGCATTATAATGAGATAATCTTGCAACAACTCTGTACGCTCACCAAGATTATAATCTTGTATCATAGAGGGAAGAACTGAAGCGAAGAGCAAGCAACTTTCCCAAGACTGCCTAGTGGGTTTATGGCAGATGCAAGATTGAAACCAGGGGCATTCTGATTCATAGCTCAGTCTCTGAGCTACTGTACTACAGGAATTCACAGCACCTAGGATGTGACTCCTGCTTGTCGTGAAGCACACTGAAGTGAGGCAAATGGCTCTTTACTGAAGATTACTCTTTATTCTAGCCCCCTGTGCATAACTCTGTTTAGACTAGGCTGAGCTACACTCTGTTACCAGCTAAGGTCTTCTTCTGTCCTCTGTGCGCCTTTCTCTGTGCCCGAAACATCTAGAAAAGGGGAAATAAAGGTTCCATAAACAGTGTCACATATAGGCAGAGCTTTTTCTTTTTGAGGGCTACATTCTCCCATCATAAAACAAAACAACCCCAAAGTACCCTAGTAGAGCCAACAATGAAATGTGCATCATGAATGGTTGTGGAAGATGGTAGTGACTGGACAGCAGATGGGAAGCTAAACTTACTCTAGTAAAGCCAAGAGAAATGAAGCCTTCCTCACCTGCTGCCTTGGTTGATAACAAATCAATGGAATTTGTAGAAACCTAAGGCCTGAGGAAGGCATAGAACACAGGGAAGTGGTTAAAGTTGACATGCTGCAGGATAGGAAAATGCTTAAGGGACCTAAGGAGACAGAGATGTATATATATTGCTGTCAGAAAAGTGGCGGGGAGAAAAATATTTATACTGGCTCCTAGCAAGAGATAGTAGTTGGGAACATGAGTGAAACAGGGCAGACTAGATAGAGAGCAGGAGGAAATTCAGGGACCTGAAACAACAGGAGTGGAAATGCAGAAAGGAGGGAGCAAATCTAGAACGTTTACATCTTGTGTTGGATGAGCTGATTCGAGATTCTGCTGGTGTACTGCTCAACCTGCTGCCTAGCAATTTCCCTGTCTTGAGATGACAGAGGTGGCCTTAGAAATAGTGTTGAGGGCCCCCTTCAGATCAGAAGGTAGTGCTGTGGGAAGATAATTCAACCCACAGAGCCTTCCTCGTGGGGTGTGACAGAAAAGTTTGTTTTGCTGGACGGGTTGGGTCACCAGGTATTTTCTTTTTCTTTTTCCCTGCCAGCAAACGGTTAACGAACAGCAGCTTCTGATTGGCCAGGGTTCCAGGAGGGGGAGTTGAAAAAGGAGAGGATTTGGAGAGACAGGTTTCAGGTTGGGAGATAGGGAGTGAGGCAAGAGAGAGTTAGTTCTGGGTAGAAACATCCACTCTTGAGGAATGTATCTGCGCTTAGTGTGCAGGACAGTGTGTGGTGTCTTGTAAGAGTAATAGGCCAGGAATTAACTGGGAGGCTGAGCCAGGAGAAGTAGAAGCTGGAAAGATACAGTCTACTTAGGTCTCAAAAAGAGAAATCTCCCAAACCAGTTAAGAGGGGTATGGTGATCCCTTTGGGTCTGTTACTTGGAGTACCTCAGGAGTAGGTTTGTCGAAGGGGTGTGTAACTGACAGGAAGTACCACCCTGGCTAAGAACCAAAGTATTAAGCGGCAACAGCTGTGCAACAACTGAGAAAGAACTGAAGTGAAATAGCTAGAAATAAGCTGAGCATTTATTCTTTAGTCTAAAAACCTGTAACATCCACCTGAAGCGAAGTAACTGAACATAAGCAACTGAAGTTTAAAAGAAGCTGTGCTTGATTAGAAGTCCATAGCAGCAGTTAGATTTAGTATAAATATTATTAGGTGGACGGTTACCTGAAATAACATAACCTGAAGCATCCACTTTGTGTCATAAACTTCCTTTGTTTAATAAAACCTTTCTTGTTTGTTTGCTCAAATCCTGTCTGAGACTCCAAATCATTAAGTTTTTCCCCACACAAGTCCCCCACTAGATAATCTGGGTTAATTTGTAGAAATTTGTGTAATTGGTGTACTGTGAGGTGGTTGCACTATATTTAAGTGAGAGCTGGCCCAATGGTGCCAGGGTGAAAAAGTGCCGCCGCATGGGGTTCTGCAGGGTTCAGCCTGGACTCCCATTTTATTCAACATCTACATAAAACTGTTGTGTGGGAGCATCAGGAATTTTGGAGTATATTATCTATCTGCATCTGTACTGGAATTGTTTCCCCATGTTTTAATTGTATCATCATTTCTGTGTTGCCCACCCTGGGCTCCATGGGAGGAAGGGCAGAATATATATTAATATATTTTAATCTCAAGTGGTGGTGAATATGCTTAACCAGTGCCTGACTTTGGTGTTGGACTGGGTAAAAAGGTACCCCTGCCCGTACGGGCCAGTCGTGTCCGACTCTAGGGTTGTGGGCCCATCTCACTTAAGAGGCCGGGGGCCAGCGCTGTCCGGAGACACCTCCGGGTCATGTGGCCAGCGTGACGAAGCTGCTCTGGCAAGCCAGCACCAGCGCAGCACACAGAAACGCCGTTTACCTTCCCGCTATAAAGTGGTACCTATTTATCTACTTGCACTTAGGGGTGCTTTCGAACTGCTAGGTGGGCAGGAGCTGGGACCGAAAGACGGGAGCTCACCCCGCTGCGGGGATTCGAACCGCCGACCATGCGATCGGCAAGCCCTAGGCACTGAGGTTTTACCCACAGCGCCACCCGCGTCCCCGTTGGACTGGGTAAGGGCCATCAAACTGAAGCTCAAGATTGACACTGTTAATAGGTGGTTCCTCTGCCTGGATAAGTGGCACCAGTTCTGCCTGGGGTTGCAGCACTACCCCTGAAGAATCAGGTTCATTGCTTAGGGTACTTTCCTCCCAAGCATTTGATAGTTAGTGTTTCATTGTTTGCTGCCTTTTAATCTCTTGCATGATTTTTGTATTTGTATTTTTGCTGTAAGCTGTCGTGAGATGTTTGTTGTATAACAAATGAATAGTGCATACTGGGGCTTGGCAACTGATGAACTATGGGCCTTATCTGTTTCTGGGAAAGATACCTGCCCTCCCACAGGTATCAACACAAGAATGAAAGAACCAGCTAATGGTCTACTTTGAAGGTGGAAAGTGTGACACTGGCCAATCGCTTCTGAGATTTGCTCATTGCAACACTAATTGCTTTCCAGGTGTGTAGGACAGTAAGGAAACAGAGAGATGAATCAAAAGCTATTCCTTTCTCAGATTTTGTACACAAACAGATTTGCTTGCTAAGTTACTTACCAGCTTCCTGCAATGTCTTTTCGATTAGGCCAGCTAGCTCAGGCTTAAGCGTGTGACCACTGAGCCTAACCGTCTTGCATTTGTGAAGATCTGACGTTTCTGCAATCCGGTGGGACCCTGGCGATAGTTTTGTTGCAAAAGGCACACCTTGCAAACGCTTCCTGTGCGCTATGCTTGCAGCCTTTGACATCTTTTGGTTCTTCATGTTAGCTGAACATGGAGAAATGATGTAGGACTCTCTGTTGATACATTTCTTAAATGTGTTGCCTTGAAAACATGTGACTTTTGTTCACACAGGGTTGTCGTGAAGCTTCTATGACATCACAAATGGTAGACTGAAACCATTGCCTCATCCACCAAGGCTGCTTCGCAGATTGAAAGACCACCTTACACATTCTTCTATGTTTGTTTGGTAAGTACCCATACCAAGACTGTACCTTTGGCCACCAAGCGCTGGGGAAAGCTCTTTAACTATATGTGTCAGCTAGTGCTTCTCACACATATTTGATGGCTCTAATTGGAATGAATTGTGTGCCATGGCGGTACCATAGTTCTCCATATGTTGTTGGATCCCAACTCACTTCTGCTTTAGCAAGTACTGTCAATGATTGGCAGTACAGTGGTACCTCGGGTTACATACGCTTCAGGTTACAGACTCCGCTAACCCAGAAATAGTGCTTCAGGTTAAGAACTTTGCTTCAGGATGAGAACAGAAATCGTGCTCCGGCGGCTTGGCAGCAGCAGGAAGCCCCATTAGCTATAGTGGTGCTTCAGGTTAAGAACAGTTTCAGGTTAAGAACGGACCTCCGGAACAAATTACCGTATTTTTCGCCCTATAAGACGCACTTTTTCCCCTCCAAAAATGAAGGGGGAATGTGTGTGCATCCTATGGGGCGAATGCAGGCTTTCCCTGACGCCTGGAGAGTGAGGGGGGTTGGTGCGGACCGACCCCTCTCGCTCTCCAGGCTTCAGGAAGCTATCCACTAGCCGTGGGAGACCCAGCTCTCCCAAGGCTAGCGGAGACCTTGCCGGCACCCAGAAGCTTGGGGCGCGCTGAGCTCCGCTCGCCCCAAGATTTGGGATTAGCGTAGCACTCCGCTAGCCCTGGGAGAGCCGCACGGCTCTCCCATGGCTAGCGGAGACCTTGCCGGCACCCAGAAGCTTGGGGCGCGCTAAGCTCCGCACGCCCCAAGCTTCGGGATTAGCGCAGCGCTCCGCTAGCCTTGGGAGAGGCGGCTAGTGGAGACCTTGCCGGCACCCAGAAGCGCTGGTGTTGGCAAGCCTTGCGCACCCGGGGGATCTCCCCCCGGGAGCGCAGGGCTCGCGGGCGGCAGCCAGCAGCGTGGAGCACGGGGCGCCCTTCGGAGGCCGCCCTGTGCTCCGCGCTGCTGTCGGCAAGCCTTGCGCACCCGGGGGATCTCCCCCCGGGAGCTGAAGGCTTGCGGGCGGCAGCCGGCAGCGCGGAGCACGGGGCGCCCTTCGGAGGCCGCCCCGTGCTCCGCGCTGGTGTCAGCAAGCATTGCGCACCCGGGGGATCTCCCCCCGGGAGCTGAAGGCTTGCGGGCGGCAGCCGGCAGCGCGGAGCACGGGGTGCCCTTCGGAGGACGCCCTGTGCTCCGCGCTGGTGTCGGCAAGCCTTGCGCACGGGGGGGGCGCGTGGGGCGCCCTGAAACAGAGGGCTCCCCATGCTGCGGACAGTAGCCTGCTGCCCGACGCATGGGGCGCCCTGAAGCAGAGCGCCCCTCGCGCCAGGCAGACATCGGCCAGCCCCACAAGCTCGGGGGACAGCGGGGAGGTGCAGCACCGCCATCCCACTGTTCCCCAACCTGGTTTTGGGGGGGGGGAAATAAAGGAAATTTTTTTCCCTTTATTTCCCCCCCAAAAAAGTAGGTGCGTCCTATGGGACGGAGCGTCCTATGGGACGAAAAATACGGTAAGTATTTAACCCGAGGTACCACTATAATGAAAGTGGCAGTTTAGCAACATCTGGAAGACCACACTCTCCCCACCTGGCGCCATCTTTGGCTATTCCAGCTATCATCACTGATGATTTATTTATTTATTATTTTTTTACAAAGTAACCTACATGGTCCTACTCCCACAGCTTTATAAAATCATTGCATGATCTTTAAGGATGCAAAAGCTGGTGTGAAAAGAGGATATTCCTGAAACTGGGCAATATTAAGGGAATGAACTTTTGAACTGAAAGGGTGGGAAGCAAAAAAAGGATGTAGGTTTTCCATGTGAGGACAGGCAGAGAGGCAGGATCCAAGAGGATGCGTCTGACACCAACCCCTTTTAGACTGCTAGATTTGCCCAAAGCAACAGCTACTGACCAGGCTAGCTGCTCCCTGGCCTGGGGCCACCCATTCACACCTCCATCTCTGGGTTCCTCTTCACCCTCCACCATGGCTGCAACTTTGAGAGCCCAGTTTGTCAAACACACTGTAGTTCGCAGTGCCACCTGTCTGTGGCTGAGAAAACAACAGCATTATTTCTTTAAATCTATTTTTATATTGCCAAAATTTAATAAAGGTGCTTTTGTTTAGATACTGACGGGAGTGAGAGAGATTATTAGGTAATAAAAGATGCTACTCGTGGTAAGAAGAAAACACCATCTTTAATATTTTCCTTTTTTGTAGCCAATATCACAGAAACAACGTCCCAGAACCAAAGTAGCCTCAAGTAAAAAATAACGTAAAAATGTGCCTTCTAATCTCAGTATGCCAGTTCAAACTGGCTCTCGCTGTTACCCAAAACAGTGTAAGTCCAACCCTAGTTGCTTGCAAGGAAGTCCCACTGAATTCAATGGTGCTTAACTCCTAGATTAAATCTCGAAGCCCTTCCAACTACAAATAACTCTTTTTGCTGCTGTACCTTAGAAAAATGCAATAAGCATCAGCCTTTCCTTTCCAAAAAAGGCCTGGCACTATTTAGCGTATAACATATGCACACATACACTTTTCAGAAATAAAACACTTCTTTTAATTGGCAAATAGAACACACATTGCAGGTCATTAGTATTTAATTAAAAGACTATTAAGTTACAAATACACTTTTTTAAAAAACAAAAAACAAGACTGGCATTCAAATGGCAGTTCACGGCACATAGTACAGTTCTTTGTCCAGCCTTCCTGTTGGCAACCGATAAGATTTCAGTTCTCATAGGCTTCTAATATACTCAAATGCTAAGAAGAATAAAATCTGTAACCACTAAAAAACAGAGGTTGTGTAAAAGTTCTCATTCCATTTTTTCATGGGATTTGAGCATTGTGGGGCTGGATTGCCGACATTTGTTTTCTATATTTCTTTTCTGCTTCAAGTGCTTGGCGAACATTACAGACTTACTATTATGCAGAAGTATGGAATCTTCTCATCAAGCTGAAAGCTCATTAATTATGGTCCAAAAATACGCCCAACCCCATAACTTCTGTTACATTACTTAGACTTTCATCAAAGCCCAGCATGCATTGAACCAGACTTTTAAGGAGGCTATGACATATAGCTAAACAGCAATATACTGTGTGTGCATATATCTATAGATAGATACACACTCACACAGACACACAGGGTTGGATCAACACTGTTCATTATACTTAGGTCCACGGAAATCCATGGGACTTCAGATAATCAAGATTATTTTTTTACACTGATTTCAATGAGACCTAAGTATGACTTTGTCTGAATCCCAGTCACTACATACATACATACATCACACACACATGCACACACGTCGTCTTCACTCCTCCTCTTTGACAACATTTACTTGTTTTTTATGAGGTTCATAACTCAGTCCACTTCATCTACGCGCATATTAACAAGATACACCTTTGTATCGATGCAATTTAAAACAAAACAAAAAATGAAACACATCTCTATTATCGAAACACTTTTGTAAAAAGTACAACTCTCGTCCCAAACAATCGAGTAGTGCTAGGAGAACATGAACTTCAGTTTCAAACATAATTCAGTCCAAAAAAAAAAAAGCCTTTACAACTTTTTTGTTATGGACTCTGTATGCCCTTCCCCCAACACTCTTCTCCTGCAGAGTTAAGGCAGCACTATTTCCTAATTATAACAAGCTACTCTTAAGTTACAGCTCTGTCCATCTTCAGCCTGCTTTAAAAGGAATGTTTTCCTACGTGGATAATACTTCTTTGTAGGTTGTGCAAACCACGTGGTAGAGAGAATCAGAATGCAGGAGGCTACTTCCGTCGCATCCATTTCCCTGTCTGAAATGCATTGGTATTTAGTTTGCAGCAATCAGATCTCTCTGGTAAAGATATTATGAGAGAATACAGCAGTTCCTAGCTTTTTTTCTTTCTTTCAAAATTTCCCTGAGGAAGAACCTGATGAGGTTCAAAAACAGTTTAGGGCTACCGTGCTACACAGCAAGGCCTTTTTCAACTACTGATTTTAACTCTGCTTTCTTCAGCATGTGCGCAGTTCAAACAGAACACGTGTTCTTATCGCACATGACAAACTGCTCACGGCACAAACACTTTTTTTTCTACACGGAAATACTTTTGATATAGAAAAATTGCTGCATTGGAAATGGCCCTTAGGAACATGGAAACAAATAAGAGGCAGTAATTCAGAAATGCAAACCAAATTTTCTAGGACCAGTCTTCCATGTATTCTTGTACTATTTACACTTTGAATTAATTTCCATTATTCTTAATGGCACCACTATATAGCAAAAATAGAAATCGACAGAATGCCTTGGTGGAAACGATTTTGTATCTCAAAAATATCAAAGAGTACCATTTAAATATTAGAATTTTACCTTAAAAAGCCAGCTCTTAACCAAATATTACACGGCTGATGTGAAGACCAAAATACCCTGCTTTTCAACCTGCTTGTGGGGAGACTGCACTAAAAAACAAAAAGAGCTAATCTCCGCTTAAGTTTTAAACATAGCCATAAAAAAGCAAGTGCTGCAAAGCCTTCGCTAATTGCTGTGTGGCGTAGAAAAGAAAGTAGTCAGCAACCAAAAATTAAGAAATCTAAAAGAATGCTCTCAACCATGTACAGGACTGTGGAAGTTGTCAATATGAAATCCACACACCTTGATCATTGAACTGATCACTAGATTCCAAGAAACCAGAGCAACATTTTTTTTTAAAAAAGAAAAAACAGCTCAAACACAACACATACAATGAAAATTGCCTAGGAGGCAGAGTTCCTTCATCTGTTCGTTATCAGATGAATAAAGTGCATAGCAACTATTGTAACAGTTCTTGGAGAGAGAGATAGAGAGAGAAAACACTTAGCAAGCCGCAGTGAGCTCGATGTTTAGGTAGGTACATCCCGCTACTGGTTGGCTTCTCTTTGTTCGTTTCATTCTTTTCCATTCTCTCATTTCGACCCGTCAACATCACAGCCTTGTAAATTCCTTCAGACTTCAAATGGAATGCGCTGAGATTTCCGACTGCTGCCTGATGTAGCTCTGGAAGCTCTTGTCACCGATGGGGTGTTCCCTAGAGAAGGAGGAGAAAAGTGACAAAGGAGAAAACAGGGAGGTTTTTCTTCTGAAGCTGCAGGTCTAAAGAAGGCAGACCTGAAGCAAAACAACAAGCCCCCCAAAAGGAGAAGGGTTTTTACCTTTCACCCTCTAGGTCATGATACTTTGGCCTTCCAAATGTCGCTGAACAACAGCTCCCATTGGCCACAGCAAGCATGGCGAATGGTCAGGGATGATGGGAGTTGTAGTCCAGCAACATCGGGAGGACCAGTTCCTCACACACGCTTTAGGAAAGAGATCTGGCCTGAGTGACAGCGCCGTGGGAACTTGTGAAAGCGAACAAGAGACATCTTTGGTTTCCAAAACTACAGGCTGCAGTTCATTTTAGATGGTCGAGGGGCAGGGGGCTTGGGAAGCAACCCGAGAATACTGCAGGTGGCATTTTGGCAGGACCAGGGAGCAAGGTGAGAACTGCAGGATACCCTGAGCCCGTGAGTAATTTTACAGGAGGGTGCTCTACTGCATAGAAAATGTCTGCAGGCAGGAAGTTGAGGACCTTTATATTTTGAGTAGGAAAGGGCAGTGGTGGATTGTGGGGCTGAATTGCCTAGCTTGGCACAGGAACATAGAAAGCTGCTTTGTAGAAAGTCAAATCACTGCTCCATCTAGCTCTACCCTGAGTGTTTAGCAACTCTTCAGAGTTTTCCAGCCCTCCCTGGAGAAGGAACCTGGGGTCTTCTGCAGGCGAAATGTGTGCTGTACCATTTGAACTGCAACTTTCTCCAACCTGAATGACTAGCCAGGTCTGGATGTAGAACACACCAAGCTACATTTCCTCTGAAAAATGCTTTCTGTGCATTATTAAAGATCACAGCCACCCAGAGCAACCCACACTTACTGGCTTCCATATTTTGTCTTCTTGAATTTATCCCTCTTGTACTGGGCATGTTCTTGCTCGAGGGTTTTAACATTATCTACAATCTGCTTTAGTGTCTTGTAGGTCTCCTGAGGGTCATCGATAACAAAGGTTGAATACTCTTCCTGCTCTGGTCCATCGTACACAGATTTACTGCCGCAAGCCTCTGTTGAAAAAAGATGGAAGAAAAATCCAGCTCTCATGAAGGTAATCAAAGACACTCCCCCACTGTCCCAAAGCAAGCTTAAAAAGAGCTCTGCGAGTTCAGCCCAAGGGCCCAGCATGTCTTGGAAGCTCGGTCAGTAGAGCATGAGACTCTTAATTTCAAAAGATTCCTGTATTGCTGGGGGTTGGAATAGATGACCCTTGTGGGCCCTTCCAACTCTGCAGTTATATATGATATGTCTACAGTGGGCAATCTAATGTGTCTGGGAGCTCGCAAATGGGGAATGAAGACAATAGCCTCCCACCATGTGTCCCCAGCACCTCATGTTTAAAGAGACACTTCTGAACCTCAAGGTTCCTTTTAGCTATCATGGTTTTCACAGCCATTGAAAGTCATATTTTCCATTAATTTGCCTAATCCATGCAATCTAATAACTATAACTACAAATGTGAATATCTGGAATAGGGAATAATTGCAGCCAATCTTTCATTTAAGATGGATTCAGGTGGAAAACTACCTTTGGGTTGAACACATTTCGGCAGTGGCGTAGCGTGGGTTGTCAGAACCCGGGGCAAGGCAAGTAATTTGTGCCCCCTAACCTGCCGCCGCTGCCAGCTTCTTCTTGCTGCTGCCTTGGTCTGGTCTGGTCTGGTGTGGTTCTCTCCCGCGCTCAGCGCTGTGCTGGGCAGCCGCTGCACTGTCCCTCCCCCAGATAGTCCCTCGCTCTCTCTCCGCACCGCACACCTGGCGCCCACCCCCCCCCCACACACAGTGGGCGGCGACCCGGCGGCTTGGATCGGATTCGCACAGCCAGCACTGCAGTGAGAGAGAGTGAGTGAGCCAGGTAGGGGCAGAGAGCTGCGAGTGCGAGCGCCCCCCCAGATGTTGCGCCCGGTGTGGCCGGCCCCCCCCTGCACCCCCCACGCTACGCCACTGCATTTCAGCAAAAGTCAGCAAACATACTGCTGAAATAGTGTGTGTGTGTGTGTGTGTGTGTGTGTGTGTGTATAAACCCAAATTATTCTCAAAGCAGTCTTGGACGCTGACGACATTTGCATGCGTGCGTGGGGAATGAAATGCTTCATCCTGCTATCTATTGCATTGGGATGCCTTTGCTTTTTGCCTTGCTCTTCATACTTATCTATGTTGGGCCAAAGTAAGGAATGAGTCCTCCTCCTATCACAGGCCTGTTCTGAACACTTCCCTCCCATGCCTGCTGTTTGCATCAAGAAGTAAGCTCCCATTGGTGACAATGGGAGCTTTGCTGTCAGGATAAAGGGCAGCCACAGTAGTGGGACTATGGTGGGGCAAATGGCAAACACACAGACACCCCAGGCGCTATAGTCCCAATCCTGACCAAGGGTCCTCCATGGCTGCTATTAAGTAAAGGGGGGGTGGGAATCATGCAAAGGCCAGTCATATGATTAACTTGTTCCTAAGGAGCACACAAGTGCCTGAAGCAACAGTGGTTCTTCACTGGCAAAGTGCTTTTTGTATTCAAAGCAGGGAGCTAAGGGCAAATGGATGGCCAGCTCAGAGATGGAAAGAGAGGTCACAGGTTTGCAATTACATGGGGTCGGAGGAAGTTTAAATATATCTGGCACTATTGGCTTACATCCTACAAAGTTATATTTATATTTTAGCTTAAGATATCCTGCCTCTGTCCCTGTGCCGAAGCAGAACCTGAAGTTTGGCTGAACTGCTGTTCAAAAATAGCTTTCTAGAATGCCAAAAAACGCAGTGGTCATGTGATTCTTCTACCCTCCTTTTACATTCATTGAATACTCGGTCTGTTTGACACTCAGATTTCATAGATTAATGTGCAAAAAGAAGTCTATTGAGACCTAAAAGAATTAAGGAGAAATGCAGGCATACTAGCAAATAAGAGAAGCGCGTACTACAAAAATATATTAGCTGCTGCTTTTCTTTATTTTTATGTTATTAAAATGCATAACCAAGCATAGAACAAAATAATCACAGAAAACAGGTGTGAAATATTGAAGCGGACACCAAAAGGTGTCATTTGCTATTCTGAACAAACTACCTGCAGTGTATAGCTTAACAGTCGTAGGATTTTGTAAATAAATAACATTCTTTAAAATCTAATTTTAATTTAAAATGACATGTACAGACAAAGGAATGATTCATTTGTATACCCACCTTGCATTTTCTCCAGTTTAACCATATACAAATTGAAAAGGGAATAGATGCGTTCAGTTTCTCTGTCTCCATCTATGTCTAATTGGATATTTGCTGGGAGGCCCCTGCAGAATAGTTTAGAATAACACTTTAAGAATCATATGTTAAGAAACTGAGGGTTTCTACTTTTCCATTATGGTTTAAAAGGGCACCTGATTAACAGAACAGCAAGATTTCAAAATGGTACAATATGAGATAACAGTAGTATAATCAATTTTAAAGAGAAGGGATGATATCTAATGTTAATCGTTTGCAGTGCAGACCTACCGAAATCAATGGCTTATTTCAGTAGGTCTACTCTTGAGTAGGGCTAATGTTGGATATTAAAGTTAAAAGTTATAATTCAGTTGGAGAGGTATTCCAAAACCGAACCATAATAGTGTGGGGTATTCCTATTGCCAGCATCTTATTAAAATAACATATCATTTGCAACCAGCCAGAAGATGGCTTAACGTCTAGAAGTATTTTCATGTTTTTTTTAGTTCAGCTTGTGAATCATTAATAATGAGAGCTTAATTAACAGATGAATTAATTGGTTAAATCTGCATAAATGTGAATATGAATAATCTAGCTTTCCAAGACCCAATGTTCAGCTAATTGTTGGCGCTTTGCCTGCAGGTTTTGTTTTGACTACATGGGTTTGATGTCAGGTGGCTGACAAATCCACTCCAGCACCCTTGCACTAAACCATGGTTTAGCATTCCGTCCCATTGCGGCTACTTGTCTTGTACTAAAAACCCAGCAGCACGTTTTCGTTCTTATTCTTTTATTGCTTAGCTACAGAGATTTGTAAGTGGTGTAAACAGGCAGGGAAAACTAGGCTGAGAAAACAAGTGATTGCATTGGACGCTGACATAGATTCAGCTTCCTACCACTTAGAATCAGCTCTCTCACTCTTTCAGACGTCTGCAGGATACACTTTTCATCACCAACTTGCTTCAAAGCCAAATTTAGAACAGGAAATGTATCCTAGAAAGTCCTTACCCAGTGCAGGGAGTACAGCCAGGGGTATTATCTGCTGTCGCTTTGCAGCACAGCCAGTGCCCATTAAGGTATGCAGAGGGGTGGTAGACAGCAAGGCGTTTCTTGTTACACTGGCTAACTTTGGTGAGGATATCAATCCAGTCCTTGGCTTCAACACAATTATTTGCCTGGATATACAGAACTCTTTCGGGCTGAATTACTTGGAACATCTGAAAGACAGACAGAAGAACAACCAATGACCAACAAGAAAGTCTGCTTAAAATCTTTTACAGAAAGAAACCTGAAAGGGGGACCCTATTTTAGCCAGTACGGGGTAAAAGAATTAAGAACGTAAGCCAAGGAAATCCTTGCCCAGAGATGACACTCAATAGGTAGCTTTAGGCCCATCAACCTAACACAGGTTTGTTGCAATGATAAAAATGCCTGATGTTTTACAACTGTTTAGAAGAACAAGCCGACACGGCTCACAGAAAGTCACAGTTCAGTATGCCCAGTTTCTTCTCATTTAATTACAAGCAGTTTAGGATTTAAAATGCTTGTTTATTTAAACAAATCCCACCATTGTACCATAGAAAACAAATTGGCTACACCGTTTTAAAAACAAAACACATGAAACCCAACGTTGAAAACAATATAATCTAAAAACAGTGGTAGTATAATGTAATTCGTAAATCAAGCTTTTGCAGAGGAAGCACTACTATTCTGGTTGCTTAGCGCGCGCACGCTCTCTCTCTCTCTCTATATATATATATGTAAAATATGTATACCCCAGCCGCCCAATAAAAATATACAAAAAATGCACAAGTGTAAACATGAAACTCATAATTTATGCTTCCAGATAAAAGAGGCGCTTTTATATTGGTTGTGAATTCACACACAAACCTTCGTCTCTGCACTCTCATGAAATAGCCAGAAGGATTTGTTGCATTTATACTCTGCAGCTCCTCTGGCTTGTATTGTGAAATGCATGCTCTCCAAGATTAAATGATGGAATTTCACCCCCATATATGTAAGACAGGGCAATTTCAAAAACACTACCATTACATAAAGTTCAGACACCATAAACTTAGCTATTACAGAAGAGAACAATTATAAGCAAGCCAAGGTTTGTAACAATTTCACCAGAATAGACTGTATTTTGGGATATCGTTGCTAGAGCGGGAACAGAGTCATTCTTGCTGTGGTCTTGTGATTCCTGACATGGTTGTGTTTGAAACTCTACAAGAACTGACATAAGCTGACGTTAATAAAGACATAGTTCTTAAAAACAGAAAGGGGGGGGAGTAGCTTACATTTTTCATTTTGAAGGACTCCTCCTCCAATTTTTCTACTGCCAGAATGTTTTCAATTGGAATGTTGCACAGTGGATGGTCACCTGCAGTAGGCAAATGCAGAAAAACAGGATCAGAGAACTGTAGGGTTGGAAGGGACCCCGAGGGTCATCTAGTCCAACCCCCCCACAGTGCAGGAATCTCAAGTATCCATGGCAGATGGCCATCCAACCTCTGCTTTAAAAGAAACACTTGGTATGGGGGGGGGGACGGACACATTGCCTCGGGCTAAGGCTTCCGCAGCATCCTTTCTGTAGTAACTGTACTGCACATCTGAGGCCAAGCACTGCTACTCGGAGACTCCTGGCTTCCCCCATGCTTGCCAAAACAGCCCACAACCAAGGGCAAAGGATGGCAGAGGACACACACCAGCCCTTTGCTAGGAACTGGCGCCTGATCATAATGAGCAGAGACCAACTGTGGCACTCTACCTGGACAGCCAGCCTCCTGTTCCCCAGATTGTGCTCTTATCCTTAAACACTGATTTTATGACCGCCACAGGAACTAGATAGAAATGCAGCGAGTAAATAAAAGCTCAGCTTTTAAAGGAGAACGCTTAAAAAACACACCCTCAAATGCATTGAAATGAGTCCTTTGTACCATAGAGAAGAGAGTACAATGTCACAACAGCATACCAGCACTGCATTTTGCATCATTATAAACATTTAAATTAGCTAAGCGTTAATGGAAATGGCAGTGTCTTTAATACCTTTGCTTTTCTGATAGGTAAATTCATGGTTGGTAAGTCGAAACCACCTCTTCTTGAAGTTCTTCATACCAAATCGTTTCCTACCTTGTGCCCTCTTGATCATGAACCTGTTGCAAAGGAGAAGGTGACATAATTATATTTTTATTTATATTTATTGAATTTATATCTATATTCCCTGGTAGTAAGCAGGAGACTGTACCCTCAGAGACACGGGGACACTGTCAAATATGCCACAATGAGGATGCACTGAATGGAATAGGCTTAACCAATAGGTGCTGAGTCCAGTTTTAGGAAGGCTCCAGGCATCACTTAGTAGATCCATTTAGCAAGTCACTCCTCTTACATAACTAAACAACATCATATTGCTTGCAGGAGGTTGCATGTTTGAAAACATCCACGTTTCAAACAGTACTTTACATGGGTAATTAAGAAACTTTCCCACATGCAAGTTGCTGGCATGGAAATTTTATGGAAGAAGTGATTGCCCACAGACATTCTGCAGTGGTAGAACTGCATGTACATTGTAGAGTAAAATGTGTTCTTGTTTAAACTTTCAAATATTCTCTACCCTGCTTTTCTCTTTGATTCGTTTTGAAAGACAGGCCCAGTCGCTAAAAGTAATGGCTGGGTCAGCATACTCTAATACAGAACATGTAGAATTTTGTTAAGCTCTATACTGGGCAGAAGGGCATCTCTTGTAAATAAACACCGAGTCACTTGTTGCACAGGTAGTTTTTATCTGGTAAGTTAGAAAGCAAGAGTGGCTGTTGAAAGAAGAAACCAACCCAACCGTTTTGCAGTGCACTCCATGTTGCGAAAGCAAAGAGCATACTTTTGACTACATTCTAACTTCTGAATTAAAAGTAAAAGTACTCTAGCTATGATTAATCAACTTATGAGTGTAAGGGATCATGAAAATACGAATCTAGGATGGTGGGGGATCATACTAGATATTGAATGATTGTAATCTACAACCATTTCGTAACCAGTCTGAAAGGTAATTTAACTTGGGCACAGAACGGTTCAAGATAAATCACAGTTTTAAGAAATCACGAAAGCCATTTGTTCTTGTACAGAAACGTAAATAAAAATAAGAAACTAATAATAAGAAGAAGCTTTTTTAAAAAAGCAGGGGTGGGAAGAGGAAAGAAATGTCAAAATGTTTCATCTACCAGCAAGAAAAAAATCCTTATCAAAGCCTCCAGCTCAGGATGGACTAAACTACCGAAACTCAGGTAAAACCCAAACATACGAAAACATTTCCAGACGATCCTTGAGGTAATAAGGAGAGGCAATCGTGACAAGTCCCGCCTACATTGTAGTGTCATATGGACTTGGTACCCAAATACAGTGGTCCTGAAGACGACAGCAGCAGATTCTGATGGGAGGGGCCCTATCACAGCTAAGCCAGGCTGAAGAACCTCAGCAAAGCCCCGCTGCTCCTCTGGCTTATGTGGAGACCCCTCTCCAAAGGCCGTACATGATTCTCCTTTGGGCTCCACGGGGGGGGGGTGTCTCCTTGTGAGCCGGAGGTGCAGCAGGGCTTTGCTGAGGCTGCTCAGGTCTCTCCCCCCACTTCTGGGGGCCAACTGAGAGATGCTGGAATGATGTTCCGGAGTGTTCTGACTGAAAAACTGCCCTGATTCTAATTTATTTTTTAAGAATGAATGCTAAATGTCCTTTGATGAGGCACCTTCCTGTGTGTTCAGTAGGTACTGATGCAGCATAGAGAAGAAAAACATCCCCATCTGATTTTTCAGTCACCCTGCATGGATATCCAAATTTCTCCCACCCCACCCCAGTTGAATACGCTTTCTTGATATTGCCATGGACAGGTAGCTGTGACTAAGTACCAACTGCCTTCACCATCTTACCTGCATGAACTATTATCATCAACTTTCTTTACTGTTAGTTTAAGAGTCCTTAACACAGCATGCCAAGCAAGGAGAGACAGAAAAAAATCAGACAGAAGCAAAAGAAAGATGTAGAAATTTCACATTTAAGAGTTAGGAGGGGAAGATTACAAAAATCAGACAAACTTATTTTTAAAAAGCAAAAGGAAGGTGAGCACAAATAACTAAAAGACAAAAATTAACTTTTAGGGGGCAAACAAGATGCAGGAACATTATTCAAATTATGTTCAGAAATAGGCAGCTTTCTATCATTCAGCTTTTAGGTAACTCAGAAAATATTTCTGGGGAAAACAAATTTGCTTGTATTTTCGGTTATTATCATATCCTCTAAGGTTCTTCCATCCCTAACAATTTGGTAGCATCTCCAATTTTGACAAAATGAAATTTCCCTTTGCTTAATGAATATATACTAGAGACAGCACTACCAAAAAAAGAAAACAAAAAAAGGAACTATATTCCACCCCAAGCAAGTGCTGAACTATTTACTAATTGAATTTGCTCCAGGTTTTGTTTTTAAAGCCTGATGCATACTCACCCTTCTTTAAGTAGTATCGCCTGCTCTATACTTTTGTGGTCTCTTCTTCCAGAGGATGAAATTAAATCTAAGAACTTGGATGAGAAAATATATATATGAAATAAGGATTTCATACTGATACCGGTTGACAGAGCTGATAAAAAAAAAAGCACAAATGGAAATGCCTGAATTTCACAAGGTTAATTATTTGACATTTAATGAGAAGAAAAAGAATGTTTAAAAGCTTTATATGCAAGCAAATCAAAGATCCATGTCCAAATTAAATGCGATTAGAGCCTTACGCTGAATCATATTGTAGGTCTTCACATCGGATATATAACTCAGCCCTTCGGCTCTGCCAACATTTGCAGAAACATATGTGTACACACAGAATTAACTCCCCTCACAGAGACCTCCTTCAGACATTCTCAAAGGTCATAGCAAACTGCCTGGCTGGTCCTCCTAACTCAATATTGTCTGCTCTATATCACACCTCCCACAGTTGTTTGGTGGGCTGAGGGGGACGTGATTGCCAGCATGGGACGAGAGGTGGTAGCGGCAGCTGGGTACCCTAAGGAAGGTCTGCAACAGTGTTGTGATCTAAAGGCTTGCTGCCTGAATGAGTTGCTGATCGATTATGAAGGGGGATACATACCCTTATACCATGGGAAGGATGCAGGATTTTTGTTGTGCTGACCTTAATTTCTAGGTCACCAAATGGTGTCTGTATCTACAAATCATCCCCCGGTCATCTGCTCTCTGCAACCTTCCCAGGTGCCTGCACTTCAAAGTTATAATGAAGTAACTCCTCCCATGTGTTTTTTTTAAAAAAATTGGAAAGTGAGGGCAGCCAGGGAGGCTGCAGATTGCTGGAGAAATGTTTACTGGAAAGAAAAACACCCACCCATAACACCCTTGGCCACCTCGCAATGGCAAGTGAAACTCAAAACCCCACACCCACCAGCAATCTAAAGAAATTCTAGAACACCCTGAGAAGACATAAAAAGGAAGCTTTTTTCACGCCTGCAGAAAACTTTTCAGAAACTAGAGGGCAGATTTTGGTATGGCACTAATAATTACGCCACAATGTTTTCCACATAGCTTGCTGTAACCCTTAAGAGGCCTATGGATGGAGTCAAAACCTCAAATCTGTGTCCTAAAGCACAATCATAGACATACTTCTCATGTTTTTCAAACTTTTCCCTTTCAGCATGCTTAATTTTCATTTTTAGCTGATTCTTCAGGATATAGATATGCAACTAATTAAGTATTTATTCAACTGGCTAATGTTATTAAGTCTACAAAGTATGCAAGAGTTTGTTGATAATACTTACATTTTTGACTGCATCTGCATATTTCTGCTCATTAAAGTAGTCATAAAATGTAGCCATATATGATTCCTTGAAACTGGCCTGAAATACAAACCAGCATCAGGTTTTTATCTTGAAATATGACCATTTACACAGAAGTTCAAAACGTCAAAGTCAGCAAAAGGCTTAAGACTCATTCATTCATAGACATACAGCCATACCTCGGGTTAAAGTCGCTTTGGGTTAAATCTTTTCAGGTTGCGTCCCATGGCGACCCGGAACTAATGGAACGGGTTACTTCTGGTTTTCACCGCATGTGCAGACGCTCAGAATGACGTCACGCGCATGCGCAGACGCGGGTTGCGTTCTGATCATGATGCGAACTGGGCTCCGGAACGGATCCCATTCGCATCCAGAGGTACCACTGTATGTCTTTTTTCCTTGTAGCATAGACTTTTTGGGGAGGGCAGAGGTATCGGTCCACATGCCAAGCTCACAAATCAAGACATTTCCTTTTAAATTTTGGATATAATTCAAACTCTGTTTACTCAGAGTAGCCATTCATTCTAAACTGGCAATTGGGGCTTGGTAGAGAAGGCAAAAGATTCAGTCCACAAGCGATTTAATGGCCAAACTCAGGACCAATTCACATGAACTCTGTATGTGCACTGTATGTGCTCTGTATGACGCACTGTATGAATTCAATGTGTACTCATTTTAAGAACACTCTCAGTGTGGCATCACCTCCACTCTGAAACTGCCTATTAACATCAGGCAGGTCCCTTCGCTGTACTGTTTTCAGAGCCTGCTTAGAACATTTTCATTTAGGCAAGCCTATCCCAATATGTAGAATGCTGGTAGGTTTTCCAAACTCATTTTGCTTCCTGTTGACTTTAATTATCAATAGATTGTTGTTATATACCTGTTTTTAATGGTCTTTTATTGATAATTTGAATGTTTTAATTTTTAGGGGTTTTTTTGCAAACTGCTTAGAAGTTTTTATCATGGGGTATATAAGTATTGCAAAATAAACAAATGTAGGCAGGGACCACTTTTTCTTGCCATTTTCTCTTGCCAAATGCGATTATTATTTTTTTTGCAGGGCTTCACCACAAATGGGTGTACCAACTCCTTACATGATGTGTATAGTAGAAGCAAACTTCAACGGCAAGAAAAAAATATGGCTAGCCATGTTGAGCGGTCGCATGAAGCTGTTCTCAGAAGGTTTTTTCATCAGCCCCGAGATCATGCTCCTTGAATACCTGAACACATATCCTAGTGCCTTTCCCTCCTTGGTCTAGGAACATTAGAGCTCATATTTATGTGACAACCAACTAAAGAGGGAAGGCTGGATGATGGGGATACAGGAGGTGGAACTGGCATTCCCTAGAAGTGCCTGGCGCATTGCCCACACATGTGCAGAGAGGAGAGGACATAGGTTTGTATCATTCCCTTTGAGGATTTGTCTCCACAAGGATGTTGTGCCCTCACAGAGAAGGGCTGTGCTCCATCATCATAATCAATTGAACACACATTTAAAGGGTGAGTGGGGAATGCCCAAGAACCCAGAAAAGGGAAGGGGAAAAGAATGCAAAATTCTTACAGACTTAGATTTTGATAAGCTGCCTAATGTTTGTATGGTCTTGGAAATGAGCGTCAGAGTTCTTGAGGTTTGTGGATCCTGAAAAGGAAAAAACCATTGTTAAAGAGCGCAGGAGACCACAAATGCTGCACCACGCTTCCATGCTTGTTTCTATTTTACACATAGAATAAAGCACTCCCCTGCCCTTGAGCACAAGAGAAATGAAGCTGGAAGAGACAGGAAGGGCTGAAGTTCAACCTCTTGCAAGTGGCAAGGTCCTCCAGCCTCCTCACCTAATTTGCAAGTGCATGCTGAATACTTTGGATAAATTCGTGATCTCTCTGTGAGAATTCTAAGGGTTCCTCCACTCCTTCAGAACCTCTTATTTATTTGTTTCAAAAGCACTTTCTGAAGGAACAAACATGGAAATGAATTTATTAGGCTTTCAACAGAAGCCTTAAGGTGCTTTAAACATAGCAAAAGATCTACTTACTACATTTTTATTTCATATCGGTAGGTATTAAAACTCATTTTAGAAGCTGTTCGGGAACTCATAGAAACATAAACCTATAGGTAGGGTTCACCTATAACCAGCGTAAAGCAGTTTCCTGAAAGGTGGTGGGCTCAGCTTTGTTTCACATAAAGGCAATTCTTATCTAGCAAGATCTCTTTGATTTATTGTGAGAGCAGAACTGGTCTAGCAGCATGTCACAAATATGATTTCCAGTGCAGTTATTACTCGTTTAAAAATGAAAAAGGAATAATTGCCATTTCTTAGGAATGGTAGCATTCTACAGCATCTTCAAAAACAGGGATGGTTCTGATAGTGCCCTAGGAGTCCTGACCACAGAACAATCTTTGAATTAGCAGAGGCATCTGCTAGTAGAAGGGGAGGTGGCAGGAGTTTTAACTGCTTTACCAACTTCCCAAACTAAAAAGTTCCCTAACCCTCTGGAGAAGATTTTCAGGGGCTGCAAAAATCTCCCCTCCTCCTCTTCTGTTCCAAAGAATGGAAGGACTCCTATTTGAGGAACGGTATAACTGGATGCAACCCAGCGCTCTTATAATGCTCTGTGCCATCCACTACCTTGATGTTTCATAGTTCAGAGCTACAGCTATGGAAACAAATCATACATTGTCAGATTGGCCGTTAATGCTCTTGAACTATTGCAAGGAGAAGGAGTTTCAAAGAGACAGAATCTTCCTTGCAACTGGTTGAGTTTTTAAGGCCCTGCAGTCAAATCTTCTTGTCTCTCTGCGCCTTGTGATATGTCCAAAATGAAAAGGATTCATCTGTTGTGTATAGATAACCAGGCACAACTTTTTATCCTTATTTACTCAAGAGGCAGACTGGAGAAAAACTGCCAAGAGTGGAAAGTAAGACACAGGGCTTCCAGCAGAGGACGGCAAGATGCAGCACTTACCGGGTGATGAGGTGTAAGATGAAAGAGATTTGGAGAAAGAATCGCAGGTGCAAAGAATCTCAGAAAAATGAAGCTGCTTACTGCTGTATACCTAACATCTGGATCATCTGCAATTTTAAAAACAGAACACAAGCCCATTACAATTCCACTCTTAAAAAGCTTTAGATAAAGTCACAAAGAGTGAGTAAAGATGCCAACCATCTCTACCATCTGAAGGTGCATGCCAGGGGATCCTTGGATCTTGACTGTTCCCCCCCCCTAATTTTTATTAAATTTTCTGTTTTACATTTTAAAATATTCATTTAAACAACTTTAAAATATCAATGACTTCCCATCTTCTCTTTCCATGGTTCATTTGGCATAGCAAAATCCCGGCATATTTTACATTCATTATTCCATTACATCCATCAAAACTTATTTACACTGTTGAATTTGTCTTAATGCTGCCAACGTTTTCAAGTATACACAATTTCCCCCATATAAGCAATAAATATTTTCCAATCTTCTTTAAACGTATGTTGTTCTTGTTCTCTTATTCTATATGTGAGGTCCGCAAGTTGCGCCTATTCCATCAGTTTACATTTCCATTCTTTAGTTGGGACCTAATTTGTTTTCCATTTTGGGGCTAACAAAACACAAATACAGTGGTAGCTCGGGGTTACAGACACTTCGGGTTACAGATGCTTCAGGCTACAGACTCCGCTAACGCAGAAATAGTACCTCAGGTTAAGAACTTTGCTTCAGGACGAGACCAGAAATTGTGCGGCAGCAGCGGGAGGCCCCATTAGCTAAAGTGGTACCTCAGGTTAAGAACAGTTTCAGGTTAAGAAAGGACCTCCAGAATGAATTAAGTTCTTAAACCAAGGTACCACTGTAACCTTTTTTGACATGTGGGAAGGATCCTGACTGCTTTCACACACTAGTAACACATCCTGTAGAATTCTATCCATTACATTTTATCTGCACAATCTGAATGAATTTCAGGAACCAAAAAGCCGTATTGAAAAATACTACTTTTGAACAAGATGATAATTTGCTTGGAAAAACTTTTCCACAATGTAAGTGGGAGCGGGAGACGTGAGGGAGTCCAAAGAAGTGAAGAAAGTATGTTATATAAGTAAAGTTGTTTATTATTTATGTATTTGTACTCAAAAAATCTTAATAAATATTTATAAAAAAAAAGAAAAATACTACTTTTGAGCCGTCTAGCCCCCAAATGGCAACTAGACATTCTGTTTTGGCGACTGTAACCCTGGTTTAAGGAGCCATTTGGCACCTAGCTTATTTATCTTAGTTTCTAACACTGGTCAAGCAACATGTTACGTTTAATGTGTTGCATTCAGGCTCTTGTTTTTCTGTACAGTGGTACCTCGGGTTAAGAACTTAATTTGTTCTGTAGGTTCATTCTTAACCTGAAACTGTTCTTAACCTGAGGTACCAATTTGGCTAATGGGGCCTCCCACTGCTGCTGCACCATTATTTCTGTTCTCATGCTAAAGCAAAGTTCTTAACCCGAAGTACTATTTCTGGGTCTTTAACCTGAAGCGTTTGTAACCTGAAGCGTCTGTAACCCAAGGTACCACTTGGAGAGGGTGTGATTGTTACTGGGACAGCAGCTACAAGCGCAGCTATAAGGCTTATTTTTTTAAAAAGTCCCAAATGAAGACTCTTGCTTAGCTTCACAGCTGTGTATGAGAAGGGGGGTGCTGTGGAATGGGCTGTGGCTGGGGAGGGCAGGGATAAACTTCCACAACTCATGCTCTGCAGTCTCGAGAACAAGCCTCATCCCTACACACCTGTAATTAATTTAAGAAAAACCAGAGAAATAGCTGCATGCTACACCTTGAGAGTAATGTGTAGTTTGGCCCTCAGTCAAAGGCTAGAGGTAGAACTTAAGTGACCCAGGTTAACTCAGTAACTTATACTGTTCTTAAGGAGAAAATGGAAAATGAAAGAAACCACTGGGTTGGCGGGCTGGAATAACTCGGAGGAAGAGCCAGAGTTCTTCAAGAACTGGAGCCTGACTTCTTCACAACAGAGACCCACACGATGTGCAGCACGTCATATTCAGGCTATTGTTGTTGTTTAGTCGTTTAGTCATGTCCGACTCTTCGTGACCCCATGGACCAGAGCACGCCAGGCACTCCGGTCTTCCACTGCCTCCCGCAGTTTGGTCAGGCTATTAGCAGCACACAATCACTGCACATACGTTAGGAGTTTGTAGCGTTCTGGCTGGTGCAACTGTGATAATCACCTTAACGTTCTTGTTGGAGGTTTTACAATTTTAACTTTACACAGGAACGTACCTTGAAAGCGTATGGCAGCGGACTCCCTCAGTGAAAAAAAGATATCACACATCACTGTAGGGCAACGGACCCCAGACTTTGTAATGACTGTGAAAATCCGGTCTACATATTGCCTAAGATTTTCCTAGGAGGGGAAAAAAAATAATAGATAAAACAATCGTTGCAAGACATCTAACCTAAGATCACGTATTATGGGATACCCACAAATAAGGTGCTTGCATGAAGGAAGCCCAAATATAATTGACATGTGAAATGATCCAACATGTGTGGAAAAACTTTTTTGCTTTGTTTCGCTGTGTAGACAACCCACTTTTCATGTTCGAAATTGCAACTTTCCAGTGTGAATACCCACATATATATCATCTGACATTATCATCAGCATGTTATTTTGTTTTATATATGGACATGTTAACATATGAAACAGTTCTTGTTGTATTTATATGGCAATATCTGCCAGAAAACCTCTGGAAACTGTTATAGATATATCATACAGCCCAGTATTGTATAGAAGAGTAGCACATTTACTCACTGCCGCTTAACCCAGCTGCAAAAGATGGCCTGTACAGCACCTAGCACACAACTGATGCTAAATGCATATCAGACAGTAGTAAGTGAATTAACTGGAAACCTGGGCTTTCATCTACAAAATGAACTGCATACCCGGTTATTATCCAAATTTTCAGCATCTTTCAACTTCACAGGATCAATTTCACAAGATTTATGAACTTGGCAAATCTAGAATAAATTGAAATAATTCATAATCAATATACTGAATTATCTTCGGGTGAGATTGGACCCCTTAGAATCAGTTATTTATTTAACAAATTGCAATTTAACAGCTTTGGGCTGGTTAGCTTTTTGTTTTGTTTTTACAGCATAGAATTAATTTTTTCTTAGCTCCTCTGAAGATTAATTTTGCTATATAAAACAAAACTTTTTTTTTCCAAATCAGGAATAAGCCCCAGTCAAGTGAGTTTGTGTATTTTCCTTATGTTTTTACATGTGGCTTAGTAATTCAACATCACTAACCATGGCTGCCTCGTCAAGAAAAATTAACAAACATACTTCAAACCCTGGTTTAAAATGCTGGTTAAGATGGGAAGTCCTCAACTGACCATGGTTGGTGACATTACAGATAAACACTGTTATATGTAATTAGCGTTGACATTACAACACTAAGAGCACACACACCTATACACATCTACACAGAATTAAGCCCCACTGAGTTTAATGGATTTACTCTCAGGTAAATGTGTACAGGTGTACAACCTGTATTTTGGTTAGAGGAGATGAAGGAAGGTGGGGGAATTCAAGCGGGAGGGAGGAGGGGCTGGCTACCAATTTAGAAATCATAGTTTCCAAGAAGCCAGCTAATGCTAACATAATTATCTGCACTGAAATTCAGTGAAAAATTAATTTCTGGCTAAAAAGGAGAGAACACCAAGTAAGCATTTAAGGAAACAGTATTTTCCAATCTCCCCTTTTGTTTATGAAGCACAATGTTGCAAAACTATTTTTAAGGTTGCGGGGACACACACACACACACGACTTCTTGGTAAGTTGTGGCATCTGCAGATCAGTTAGGAAAGTGCTGAATCAATTAAAGGAAATTTGTGGTCTGTTTATTTGTAACATTAGGAGGACAGGCTAACTGCGCGGCAGAGATAATGAAATGCTGCCAGAGTGTCAAGCAAGAACACGCGCACCCTCTAAAAATAATCACAAATTCAAATGAGTTGTTTCTTTTTTTTAATGCACATTATATGCCTACCCAGAATCAAAATGCTTTGCTTTTGTAATGCAAGGCTTGCATCTGAGGGGCGCTGCAGAACATTAATTTCATATAAATCCATGGTATTCAAGTGTTATGACTGACTCACTAGATAAGCAACTACCACATGGGTCTGTCATAACCTCCTAAACCTTAGGCATAAGCCCCGTGGAACAATGACTAGTAAGACAATGTGCATGCTTCTCTTAGAAGACTGTACATGGTTTTTGAACGTGCTCTTACCTCGTCAATAATTGGCTTCAGGGTTACTTGAAGGTAATGCATCCCTGCCAGTTTCATGGTTTCATCAATGCACTTGGAAGTTAATGAGTTTCCTCTGAAGATGGTGTTTGGGTCTCTGAAAGCAGACGGTTTCCAAACATTTAGCCTTCTTTTGATAAACCACCAACATGATGAAATAAAAGCAGCAGTTGGAGCAGTTGAATGCACATAAACCATCTTCTCTGAATGAGACCAGAGACATGGGTGGAGGGAATTTGCGGTTGGGTTCCAACTCACACCAGCCCCAACCAGCACAATTTATGGTCAGGAATGATGGGATCTGCAGTCGACAATATCTAGACTCTAGATATTTCCCATTCCTGACCTAAGATGTGCCTAATAAAATTGCTATCCACTGCCTTAGGAGTTCATTACAAGTAGAGACTAATGGCAGCCATTGACTTCAGCATGCAACAAAGGAAGTAAAGTAGCAGGTGTTTGCAATCCACTTCTTGCTCCTAGGAAGCTCCCACAATGGCTCCCAAATGAGGTGATTTAATATAGTTTTCCTTTATGAGTCTTAAAAACAACAGGGAAACTGGTGTGCACATCTACCGGCTTTAAGCAAGCATGAACACTGGAGGTTTTTAAGCACAGGTTGGATGGCTGTCTGCCATGGATGCTTTAGCTGAGATTCCTGCACTAGATGACTCTTGGGCTTCCTTCCAACCAGGGGCGCCGACTTATAAAAAATATTGGGGGGGCGGGGGCCCATACCGACTTATAAAAAATATTGGGGGGGGCGGGGGCCCATACCGACTTATAAAAAATATTGGGGGGGGGGCGGGGGCCCATACCGACTTATAAAAAATATTGGGGGGGCGGGGGCCCATACCGACTTATAAAAAATATTGGGGGGGCCCAAGACCTCCAAACCGCTGCTGCTGGGGGAACCAAAGGGGCGAGCCCGGGCTGCCCCGGCCTTAAGTGAACCTGTGAGGGCCTGCCCTTTGCGGCAGCCGATTGGCTGCCACCGTGGGCGGTGAATATTAATGAGCTAGGGGGAATCCCCGCTTCTCGCGGGGCTGACGCGAGATTGTTGATGGGTCGAGAGCCCGCAACCCCACCCCCTCTCTAGATCGGGAGTGGCTTTGTTTTAACTCATTACTGAATGTATTTTAAAAGGTAACTATCGTCAAACAAGGAAAATAAAAAATACCAACATAATTTTGTGATTTTACAAAGCATAATATAACTAATAATTTTCTTAAATTATTGGGGGGGCAGAGCCCCCCCAAACGAATTTTTGAGAGGGCTCGGGCCCCCTCAGGCCCCATGGAGTCGGTGCCTATGCTTCCAACTCTATGATTCTGTGTGTTTTCTTCTATCCCAGCAACGGGATAGAAGATAGGTGCACCTGTGTTCTCTTCTATCCCAGTTCTATTCTGGGCAATGGGATTAGAGGAAAAAGGTGGGAAGAAAGTAAAGAGCAGCTATCTGGTGGTTAAGCCTGCACAACAAAACAAGAGCATCCTTTTTGAAAAAGTAAATGAAGGAAGAAGCTCCCTCTCTGAGAGGGAGATGGTTGGGTAACTGGCTGTAAGACAAATAAATGCACAGCTCAGTAGCAGCCCTGATGGAACACAGTAATCGGTCGTACTGCCTTGTGGCTGTCATAAGTTATCTATCACATCTGCAGCCCCTTCCTTCTCCAAGGTTATCTCATTTGATTCCTAACACTAATCATGTAAATCAGTTTACCAAGGCTACCCGGCAGGTTTCATGGAAGAGCGGGGCTATTAATCCAGGTCTCCCAGTCCTAATCCAAGGCTAGCCGCTCCATCTACCATACCAGGTCTAGGGTGCGTGAAGATTTTTGTTCACAGGAATAGGGACATCGGGAAAACATCAGAAGGGCCAAGTTATATTGTACTACTGTGCTTTCTGTCTTGTGTTACCCTCACACTTTGTATTGGGAAGAAATCAACACGTAAGATTGTGATATGGGGCAACTCAGTTCATAAACCAGGGAAACCTGGTTTTAAAATTTCTGCATTTAAGAGAGCTCTGTGTTCTTCAACCCGACAAATCATATTCTCCAAAATTATAGAGCAGATAAACAAAAGCAAAAACTGATATCCCAATTCCCTAGGATATTCCAGTTGAGTTTTTTTTGTGGAGGGGGATTTATAAGTAGGGACCAGTGTGGCAGATAGGAAAGGAAGGAGTGCTGAACTGGCAAGCAGAGAGCAGATTGGATAATACCTGAGTAGTAGAAACATAATGTAGGAAAAGCATACATAGGGCTGCCCACCCCCCCCAAAAAAAATCCACCTTCAAAACCCAAGTGACTCTGTTCAGGGGTGCCAACGTGGATGAAATATGGGGAAGCCAGATAAGTCTCACCCTACATACCGTATTTTTCGCCCCATAGGGCGGACCTAGTTTTTTTGGGGGGGGAATTCCCCCAGGCGCTGGGCTGGGGTGGGGGAAGCCCGAGCTTCCCCCGACCCCAGTCCCCAGAACAGGCTGCTATTCGCAAGCCTAGGGAGCCCGGCAGGAAGTCGCGGTGGTCTCCCCAGGTTTGCAGATATCTGCTACTCAGCGCGCCCCGGGCTTCGGGATGCAGGCAGCTCTCCGGAAGCCTTGGGAGACCAGCGGGAACTCCTGCAGGCTCCCAAGGCTTGTGGATGGCTTCCTGAAGCCTGGAGAGCGAGAGGGGTCGGTGCGCACTGACCCCTCTCGCTCTCCAGGCTTCAGCGAAAGCCTGCATTCGCCCCATAGGACACACACACATTTCCCCTTCATTTTTGGCGGGGGAAAAGTGCGTCCTGTAGGGCGAAAAATACTGTAATTGATCACATAACACAGCACAACACACCATTTGAATGGCAATGTCCATGAACTTGGGGGGGGGGCTGGACCCCTCAAATATTTTATTGGGGGGCGAAGGGACCTCAGCCCCTAGGAATGGGCTCCTATGACTCTGGAAGTCCTGCATTTGAATTCAAATGTATTTTAAAAGCTGCAAAGTCTTGGGGGGGGGCTTTTAAAGTAAGATCAGCAATTAAAAAAAAAAGACTAATTGGAAGTAGGTTTCATTCATTTTATAGGCGCTGGCATTTAAATAAACAACCCTTAAGAATTGCACCACAAAACAAAAATCTATCTCTGGTCCTTTTAGCCTAAAACGAATAGTGTTTCAATTTTCTTCAAACCATTCAACTAATAGCTGCAATGTTCAAAATTCTGCTGTCCTCACCCTTCCGTAATGACTCTCATGTAGATTTCACACACAGACACCCCCAAGGCCATGGGTTTCCCCATAGCCGCTGCCTTCGTTCATATTACACATAGTTGCTATCTAACCCTTATAAAGAAGTAGTACTGGGGGGTGAGTTCTCTTTTCTTCCCCTCTTAAGTGGAAGCCACATAGCCATCACTTCCCATTCAGTCTAACATATGTCAAAATAAGCAGACTGCTATACTTACTGAGTTCTTTTTATTTCAGCGTTTGCAATTGCACTGATCAAAGGCACAATTTTGCCATAGTGTAAGAAGAGTCGGACCAGAGGTATGGCTGCCTCCTGCTTTTCCCTGCAGACTTCGCCCAGTATATGGGCAGTAGATGCTGAAACAGGCTAAACACGGAAAGAAAGAAAAGCTTCTGAAGACTGTATCCCTCTAGAGAATTAACCCACTTTTTATTGATTCAAGCCAGGCTCCTGATATATTTGCTGGTTGTGTGATTTAATCACAAGAGGGCAGTAAAATGAAAACTCTTAAAAACTTGGGGACACTTTAACTGTGGTGAAATTTGCTCCAAGGAGGAAAGCCTCCATAGGAAGCTAATGCGTATTCCGGAACCTGATATCTCTTAGCTATGGTTTAACAGAGAGGTAGGGGGCACTGTCCCCTATGGTTGTAGTAAAATGTCAAGTATTTGTGAAGGATAAAAATGGAACAGGGGTAAGCAGCAAGCAAAATTTACCTCAACATCTGCAGATTTGAATAAGAGGTCTCGAAGAGGGCTGTAATAATCTGAAGGGAAAACATGGTCTTCTGTGTAAACCACATTTAACCTCAAGGAACCCAGGTCATCAGGTTTCAGTGACTTGTTTCCATTATCTCTGGGTTGCAGAAAATACCTAACAGATGGGAGAAAAACACATAGAACATGTTTTTTTAGAGGGGTTTTTTTAAAAGAGATGTCAAACAAATGTCATGTCACGCATAGGGCAGGGTGATATCTGGCTTTTGACATCGTGATATATCACCAGCTAACCATCACAATGTAGCAATATATTACAATGTCTGAAATAAGAAAGGGTGGCTGGGCTAGGGAGGGAGGGAGGAAGCAGGCAGCCCACTTGTTCCAGAAAAGTTAGGTGGGCGACCAGCTTCTTGGGCACCCTCAGCTGAGGGAGGGAGTCAGCACGCATCAAATGTCCTCGCAGGGCACAAACATCACACAGAAGTGAAATGAGCTATGTTGGCTGCAGCTGGGGACTGAACAATATATTGCCAGCTCTAAAATTCTGAAACAGTTATCACGATCTGAACTTCAGACTGGTTTCAGATGATGTATTGATAAATCACCCAGCTCTAGTCATGAGATAGTTGGGCAACTACTATATTAAAACTGGGTAGCTATGATGGGGTCAATGGCAGCAGTAGTAAAGGTAAAGGGACCCCTGACCATTAGGTCCAGTCGTGGCTGACTCTGGGGTTGTGGCGCTCATCTTGCTTTATTGGCCGAGGGAGCCGGCGTACAGCTTCCAGGTCATGTGGCCAGCATGACTAAGCTGCTTCTGGCGAACCAGATCAGCGCACGGAAATGCCGTTTACCTTCCCGCCAGAGCAGTACCTATTTATCTACTTGCACTTTGACGTGCTTTCGAACTGCTAGGTTGGCAGGAGCAGGGACCGAGCAACGGGAGCTCACCCCGTCGTGGGGATTCAAACCGCCGACCTTCTGATCGGCAAGTCCTAGGCTCTGTGGTTTAACCCACAGCGCCACCTGCGTCCCAAGTTTATAGTACTGTAATGATAAAAAGTATTGGGGAGGAAGCAAAGAATAAGGCATATTTATGAAGTACCATGCTTCATAAGAGCTGGACTGCCGGAGAAATTTCAAAGGTAGCCTTAGTTCCCCGAGAAATTCATCTCCAAACTTCAAGTTGCTTGCATTCCAAAGGTCAACTCTGTAACATAACCAGAGAGAGGGAGAGAATATGAAATATGAAATGTTTGTCTGTGTCTTTACTACTTTCATCTCCCCGTCCCCTGCCCAAACCTACCACTGAGACAGAAAATTATATCTTTTAAAGTTCAAAATAATCTGCATTGCTGTAGGATCATTCGATGAAGGAGGAATTGATAGCATGGTGTATTCACAGAATTTCTATGCACAAACGCAGACGGTGAAATGGATCAGATATTGCAGCAAATTGCATTTGCAGTATTTCATCTTACCATTTTATAACGATTGATTTGCTCCACCCCTGTACTTTTGTAGTAAGTTTTGTTAACCCTGAATTTTCTATATTTATATACTTACTGAATATTTATGGGGGGGGGGGACTGGGCTTTATTTGTCTTGGGCCATTACGGCAAAACATCTTGGGCTACATGATAATATCTGTGTGCAAGGACGGGTTGGAGACCCAGCACTGAACAGCTAAAAAAGATGCTTACATGGAAATTACAGTTTGATATCGACTCCTAAATCATAATGAAGGTTGCCTTGCTTCACACCTATCACAGCTAGAGAAAGGTTACACAAAGACACACTAACAGGGCTGGATTTAGGTTTGATGAAGCCCTAAACTACTGAAGGTAATGGGGCCCTTTATATGTCCAGCTGTCCTTTGTCAACAACAAACTGTCGCTGTTTTGGTGTTGAATATATGCTATATGGTAATTTATGGGCCTAATAGGTATCTAAAGCCATTTGCACATAACAAAATATGTATTTTATCAAAGTAATTGTTGAACTGAAATACAATTAAGAAGTATTTCTGTTTTAGGGGTTGTTTTTAAAAGCCTGGAACAGATTAACCCGTTTTGCATTACTTTCTATGGGAAAGTGCGCCTTGATTTTGGAACACTTTGGTTTTGGAACAAACTTCCGGAATGGATTAAGTTTGAGAACCAAGGTACCACTGTATATAGAAATGAGCAAACCAGTGATATTTTAGGGAGCAGGCTAGCAGGCGGGCCCCATTACTTACATCATAGGAGCCTACACAACACAAAACACTGTTGCTAAAGGTAAAGGGACCCCTGACGATTAGGTCTAGTCGTGGCCGACTCTGGGGTTGCGGCACTCATCTCGCTTTACTGGCTGGGGGAGCCAGCGTACAGCTTCTGGGTCATATGGCTAGCATGACTAAGTCACTTCTGGCGAACCAAAGCAATGCACAGAAACACTTTCTGATCAGCAAGTCCTAGGCTCTGTGGTTTAACCCACAGCACCACCCGCGTCCTGTTGCTGTATGTAGGTTTTATTTTATTGGTTTTTTATCTTATAATTTGGAAATGTACATCCAGGTTTTTTTCCCCCTTTACATTTGGGGGGGGCCAAGAGAGTGGGGCCCCAAGCTATAGCTTGTTTAGCTTATACATAAATTCGGCACTAGACACTAATATGATCTACACAAAGATATTCCTGACAAAGATATGAGGGGGACTGGAGTCCTCTACTGAACAAAATAACAAGACAAACGCAAGTCTCTAATAAAAATAAATAGGCTGATTTAGGCTCTTTTGGATGACTGGTAACAGCTGAATCCATTTGTAAATAATGAGCCATTCTGATCAGAAATGCTTATAGCATAAGGAGTCCTGTAGTGCTCTGGTTTGCATACCACAGTAGGCCAAACTATGATTTAACAGGATGTTAATGTGCTGGCTCCCAAACAGAACCTTGTACCCACTATGCTCCTCCTACCTTAACTCAGGGTAGCTTAGTTAGTATATCCTTTGAATTTTGGGTGTGGTTAAGGCCTCTCCTTCTTAACCATAATCTGTAGCCAACAACAAGCCTTTGCTTAGCTTTACTGGCAGACATAGTCACTGATATACTGATGGTCTCTTTCCAGTAGTTATATTTCTCTATGCTATTGCTTTTCTTCCCTCTACAAATGTTTTCTTTTTCAATTAGAAACACAGATTTCAAAAGCAGGCTTAAGAAGAAAACGGCAGCAAGCATATGAGAAGTGACAAGCATTCTTAAAGTATGCAACTGATTTGTTTTATGATGTGTAAATAAATCTGCGTAACAGGAGTTGGCTGCAATTAAAGGCTTAGTTTACTAACAGGGGAAAGAAAAAGAAATTCTTAAAAGGAAGTAATGTATTCAAAGAGTCACTAGAGCGCACAGCTGAAAATAGCACAGGGTAGGCCTGTTCAGCAGAAAGAAACAGAAGGTTAAAAAATAAGTACACCACTGAAGCAGCTCAGAAGAACCTATTTGGCGTTTCACCCAGTAACCATTTTAGCACGAGGCAGCCAATGTATGATAAGAATAGTGGAAATCAAAGTTAGAGTTTCCTCTCTTGCTAGGTGGGTTGAGAAATAAGGAAGCAACAGCAACTCTTTGCAATAGGTTTGCATTTTAAAGCATGTTTGTACTGCATCCCTCTTAGAAGGAGACCATGGTCGTTTGGGGGGCACTCCTGTTTTATCCTCACAATCTCTCGTGTGGTTGGTTAGGATGAGAGAGAGAGAGAGACAGACAGACAGGCCCAAGTCCTTGCTGTGAGTTCCACTGTTAAAAGGGGTTTTAAAACCAGGTCTACCAGCACCTCTATATCCACTACACTACACTGCCAGTTTAGCTTTTATCTTCCCTTCTGAACATTATATTCTTAATGGCTTAACCTCCAACAATTCACTTGTCATTTCCCTTGCTTTGCGCTGATCTCTGCTAGGAACCAAAAAGAATATTAAGTTCAAAGCGAATCAACACTCAGAGGAATCCAATCCACTGAATGAACATTTACAAAACAGAACTTCCCATTATTTAAAGATAAAACAAACAAACAAACAAAATCGGGAGTTTGCCCTACCCCAAACAACTGCCAATTGGTTTCGTTATCTATTATCACTGAAGCACCATCTCATCATTTAATAAACCTCTATACAATACAATCTTTGTGCTCCCAACAAGACTCGGAACTGCTTTATATTGTTCTTAGACACAATGAAAGAGTCTTTTCAGATTCTGTCATATAAAGATAATTGAAACAACCTTTATGCGGGGGAGGGGAAGTGGAACACACCCATCAAGCTTCAAAACAAAGAAACAACCTTTGTCGTGACGATGAAACTACCTGACTGGTTTTAACCAGTCGGTTCAGGTTCCAGTATTTTATTTTTGTGCTGGATCACCACAGCAATAGACTAGTTACCTAACATTTGGTACACAAATACTCTAGCAATGGTCACCGGAAGCTGCAGTGACTACATTGTAGTTTGTCGACTGTAGTTGCTGCCATTTTCATTCACCCACAATGCCTCTGGGCCACACATCGAACCTAGCATTCCTCTGCCCAGAGCCATTATGATGAACTAAAGACAGTGACAACTTCAGCGCCTCTTCCAGGTTTCTTCTCCTCTTGGTGTTGGGCCATAAAAGTAATATTTGTTTGTTTGTTTGTTTGAATGGGTGGCAGCATCAGCCTCGGCCCAGTATACCAGAAGGAGCATCTCCACGTCCATCGTTCTGCCCAGACGCTGAGGTCCAGCGCCGAGGGCCTTCTGGCGGTTCCCTCATTGCGAGAAGCAAAGCTACAGGGAACCAGGCAGAGGGCCTTCTCAGTAGTGGCACCCGCCCTGTGGAACGCCCTCCCATCAGATGTCAAAGAGATAAACAACTACCTGACATTCAGAAGACATCTTAAGGCAGCCCTGTTCAGGGAAGTTTTTAATGTGTGACATTTTAGTGTATTTTTGGTCTCTGTGGAAGCCGCCCAAAGTGGCTGGGGAAACCCAGCCAGATGGGCGGGGTACAAATAAATTATTATTATTATTATTATTATTGGCCATGGTGGGTCTCCCTGTGGCCCTAGTACTTGGCTGGCCATGTTGTATGCTGGCTCTGGGCTCAAACCCATACCATAATTTCAGAATACAATGAGCTCTGAAAATGCTCAATGCACAATGCCCAGGAAACAAAAGTAATAGTTATCTCAGAGAAGAAATACGAAAGAGAAATGACCTGTTTAAGGTCACGAAGAAGTGGAGACTGCTCACACTTTCTGCACAACCCTTATGGGGATGGAAGTGCCTTTGTTTGTGCATGCAATGAATTTACCTGATTTCCATCTTGTCAACTTCATCAGCATCTTCAATATCAAAATGAGATTTCTTGTTATAGCTGCAGGGTCTCGTAACCTAGTGCAGGTAAGAAATGTTAAGATAGTAGGATCTCATTAGTTAACCATGATCTCATTAAACAGTCACTATATATAGGGAAGCACAATCAGATTACGCACTGCACTGGTTTCACAGGTGTAAAGCCCCTATTGTTTCACCATATCCAAAAGCTTTTAGAATACGTAATAAATTACTGAACATACATACTTAGGTATATCCCACTTTCCAGTTTAAACCACGTAATGTCAACCGTACTAAGTGTTCCCTTGAAAATCTGGCAGCAAGAAGAAGAAAGTGGAGTCCCACAATCTCAGATCTACAACAATTTTATCATGATGATTGCTAAACCTCAAAATACAGTGTCTGTATTTTCATACCATAGACTTACTTCTTTAAACAAAAGGAAAAAGGAGAAGAGCTGACAATCTGATTTGGAAAATGGTTTCTCTGCAGCTATTCACTTATTTTCAATGCAGTCCTAAACATAACTACTCAAAAGAAAGCCACACTGGAGGTTCAATGGGCTTCTTTCCAGCCAAGTAGAGGTTTGTTAAGGATGTTGATGATCCATAACTTGCTTTTGAGAAACCTGTGCTGGATTTTAGTTATCACAGCATCCGTTTCTAAGTGCTCACAGACCGACTGCTAAATTATCTGCTCTACAACTTTTTCTGGTACCAGTGCCCAGGTGTCACCCTTGAGAAACACAGGGCTTGTGGCAGAAACAAAGCCCTACCAGCACAAGAGCTTAGCTACTACCACCCTAGGGGATGCGGGTGGCACTGTCATCTAAACCACTGAGCCTCTTGGGCTTGCTGATCGGAATGCTGGCGGTTCAAGTCCCCCTGACGGGATGAGCTCCCATTATTCTGTCCCATTTTCTGCCAACCTAGCAGTTTGAAAGCACACAAGTGCAAGTAGATAAACAGGTACCACTGCATCGCGAAGGTAAACAGCATTTCTGTGCACTCTGGTTTCCATCATGGTCTTCTGTTGTGCCAGAAGAAGTTTAGTCATGCTGGCCACATGACCTGGAAAGCTATATGTGGACAAACGCCAGCTCCCTGAAAGTGAGATGAGCGCCGCAACCCCATAGTCGTCTTTGACTGGACTTAACTGCCCAGGCGTCCTTTACCTTTACTACCAAACTAATTTAAATTTCAATCCCCCACCCATGTCTCTCCAGGATGGCATAAAATAGGTGTTCAAAAGGAAAAGGAATATTTCCCATTAAACACATTAAAACTAAAGGTTAGCCTGGAAATCTTAATTGTGAGCCACTCTGAATGCAGTATCTTGTGGGAAAGTGGCAAATCTAACCTAAATTCTAAAAACCTTTAAAATTGTTGGATGTTTATTAGGGAGGGAAGATATTCAATATAGCTACCAAAAATCACCTGCTGTGAGGACATCAGGATAAAAAGGGAGGGGAACAAGCTCACTATTGCACACATTAAACAAAATAAATACAGGTTGCCTTTGTTAAAAATGGAATGGAAACAAAAGGAGCAGGTTGTTTTTTACACCTAGATTACACCTGGAGTGTCATAGTTTCTTTTTCTTACCTTATTGTTGAGGTGAAACATCTGGTGAAGGGGGGGGGGCAAACGACAGCAGAAATAGTATCAGGGTAAATTGCTTGCCAGTTTACCCATAGGTTTTAGAGCCAGTCATTACAGGGGTTTCAAAGACAGCAAACGGCATTTATCTGTTTTTGTTTTCCTTTTGTTGAATTCATCATGTTTGGGAAATAAGTTAGCCAAACCAATATTGTCTGCAAATCTGCATGTTGATACCTTGACTCTCTTGGATTGAGTTAAATACCCTAAAAGCTGTTTTTCTGATTTAACATAGATGTTATCTTCTGAATATACTAACAGTACATACTTCACAATGCACTTATAATAGTACACAGGCAGCTGCGTGTGCAAAGCATAGGAAACTGTTTTAACATTTGGGTTATCTATAGATCTTTCTCATAACATGATTGCAGCAACAAAAGCTTTGAGGTTTTCAGTTCTAACCAGAGGATGACACAGAAACTACCACTACAGTACCCCACCCAACAATAACCACAGCTTAAACTGTACTTGTGAGCGAGATGTGAATATATTCAAAGGCTCCTCCCTGTTGTAAAACAGAAAAATGTTTCTATGGGCCAGAAGTGGTTCTTTCCCACACATAAAAGTAACTTGGCGATACATTTTTCTTTTTTAAACATATTACCAGAATGATTTAACTGAATTTTTTTTAAATCGAAGAAGGTGAAATTACTGTTCCAAATACAAAGCCACACAGACAGACATTTAAAAGGGTATTTACCGCAAATCGTGTAAATAATGGGAAGTAGAAGCAGTGGAAACAAACATTTCTAAATTATGTGTTTAACTTAAATGCACCTTAGAGCAACAGAGTACAGTAATTCAATATACCAAACTATGTCAGCATCATTATTGCACTGTTTTGTAAAACCTCTCCACAGCTACTTACAAAATTAATTTCATTTTGGACACATTCACACTATTACAGAGGGCAGTCTCTGAGTAAATTTGATTTAATTGGAGCTTTAAAAATTGGTCATAGCCTTCCCAATTCAGGTCTTTGAGGCTGCAGACACAGCCATCCTTATGGCCTCAAGATAATTTGCTAGGATAGACTCTGATACGACCTTTCTTAGCTGCTGCCTCTTGCGCCAAATACCAACTTGTCTATTCCCTCCACCATTTCTAGTTCTGAACACAGCCTGGACACAGATGCCAAGACAAAAGCAGCTAGGCCCCGTTATCAACTCATGAGGCAGAAATGGATGGTAAGGGTAGCAACATGGAACCTTTGAGATCAGCAAAAAAACCAACAACAACAAACTGGACATGTTCCCAGTTGGGAAGAGGAATGTGTGTGTTTGAAAAGCTAATGGCTGATGGGAAGATATGAGGCACTGATTGTCAGACTGTGCCTCTCAAAAATTGCCGGCCGATCAGCTAAAAAATGCCACAACTGGCCCATAGTTCTGAGGAGGACAAAACACCCTTACCTCACGCTTTAGAGCTGTGTTTCCCAAGCTTGGGTCTCCAGCTTTTTTGGGACTACAACTCCCATCATCCCTAGCTACCAGGACCAGTGGTCAGGGATGGTGGGAACAGTAGTCCAAAAGCAGCTGGAGACCCACGTTTGGGCAACACTGCTTTAGAGTCTAAAAAGGTAGCTATGAGGCACAATAGATGATACGGGTGAAGGATGGAGAATCTGTGGACCTTCAGATGTTGCTGGACTCCAACAGCCCCAGCCATGATGATGGGAGTTGTAGGCCAGCAACATTTGGAAGGCATCAGGTGCTTGGCCAAACGACTGGTTGTGGATGATGGGAGCTGTAGTCCAAAATATCTGAGGCCAAGAAGTTGGGGGAGGCTGGAACAGACAACAACACTGAGCTATATTAATGATCTGACTCAAGACAAGGCAGCTTCATGTCTGGTTAGCAGCTGCATGCTAGGCAACGTGAAGAGTTATTTAGACCTAATGCTAAAGCTTGCTTTACAACAAGCTCTTTTAGAACACAAATGCAGGGAGGAAACAGTATTGTGAACTTCATTCAAGGTTTGGGTTGAGGTTCTGTTCCAAGTTTGCATGTATTCCTACTGTGATCGCTACCAAGACAACAACAAACAAGTGGGTAGGAGTGGCAAAATTTTGAATGATGCTAGGCTTTGCCCTGCCTTCATTCATCTTTTTTTTTTTAAAGTCCTATTACACAAAGTTCTAGGCATTTCCAGAGGAATGGGAGTGCTTTCTATTGAAGCGAAGAGAGAGCTTTTGTGTTACAGCATGTTGGCAAGCAACCAATACCTTCAGATTTTGAATGGCTTGTTGCTATTGCCTTTAAAGCTTTTTTACATTTCCTGTGAGACAGTCCTCCCACCATTGACCAAGAAACACAGGGTGGAGAGGCTATAAAACCACAGTCTAGAAAGCACTCACTTATCAGCACTAATTCAAAGCTTGGATGAGTGGTTCAGAAGGGCCAAGTTGCGGAGGGGGGATGGTATTGATATGCAGAAAAACTCCATTCACCTGGAAAAGTGATGCACTTCTGCCTCAACAGACAGCTACCTCGGGCTCTGTTTTGAACACCCTCTAAAAGGTTGCAACTGGCCCAACATGCAACAGTGGCGACAGCTCAATGCACACAGCATTGCAATTTATCACTCCTTCTTCTCCAATACCAACCTCAAAATAAAACACTTCATCGAACTGTGGGTTGTTTGTCTTCTTTTTAACTTTAGTCTTCTTGACATCTGATCTGCAGGAAAAAGTAAAAGGCAGAAAAAACGATTACCCAAAACACAGCCAGTTGTTTTGTACCTGTGAAGTCTGCTGCTTTACTTTAAAAGTACTTAACTCTGAGCCTGTTTGGGTGTTGCATCTACCTTGACCTCTTGAACGGCAAGATTAGGAGCAGGGCCCCTGGGCTTAGTCTCCTCCCTTAAAAGGTAAAGGGACCCCTGACCATTAGGTCCACTCGCGGACGACTCTGGGGTTGCGGCGCTCATCTCGCTTTATTGGCCGAGGGAGCCAGCGTACAGCCAGCATGACTAAGCCGCTTCTGGCGAACCAGAGCAGCGCACGGAAACGCCGTTTACCTTCCCACCGGAGTGGTACCTATTTATCTACTTGCACTTTGACGTGCTTTCGAACTGCTAGGTTGGCAGGAGCAGGGACCGAGCAATGGGAGCTCACCCCGTCGCGGGGATTTGAACCGCTGACCTTCTGATCGGCAAGTCCTAGGCTCTGTGGTTTAACCCACAGCGCCACCCGTGTCCTGCACACGGTCTCCTCCCTTACTGCCTGCTAAATGAGATGATGGGTATCTCATTGGTTTTTTTGAACCAAAAGCAGCATTTTCATTTGATTAAACAATTTCTACATTTGGTTTTCCACTCAACAGCTTGCAAAGTGGCTCACAATATTTAAAACAGCAGTCCAAACAGTAACTCATAGCAAAAGCTATAAAAAAAATCTGCAACATTCATTAAAAAAAAAACAACAGCAAAATATTTTAGAAGCAAGCAAAAGCAAACAGAGTAGGGAAACATTGCAGATTATCCATTAAAAGTCCTGATGAACTGGCATCTAAAGAGATCATAATGCCGATGCATAATAATAATAATAATAATAATAATAATAATAATAATAATAAACTTTCTATCCCTCCCATTCTCCCAAAGGAGTTCAGGACAGCAGTCACCTGAGTAGTAAAAAAAAAATACAATAAAAAATAAAACATTTCTAAACATTTAAATGGGGAACCACCACCTCCAATATTCAGAGTAAGAAAGCGCCTGTATTTAAATAATTGCAGCACCTCCTGGTTTCTTTCCTACCTTAGTGAGGAAACCAAGGGAAGAAAGTATGTGATTAGCTAAGTTTAGCTCCCAGTCTCCCTGCACACAGAAAGAAATGGCAGATAGGAAAGGAGGGAGCTCTAAACAGGTCCTTGGTAGGACCAGTGATGTACTATTCTCTCTTCCCATGTTGGAGGAAGAACTCAAATGTAAGAAGAAAAGCAAAAGTGATACCTTGAGGTGCCTTAAAACAGTTCACCAAAAGAGTGAAGTTGTTAGTCCCATATATAAAGAATTAGCCTATGAAAATATTAAGTTACCAAAAATAAAAAGTAACAACCAGCAAAAGTCAATAGTAATTTGATGCTAACACACAGTACTTTAATAAGATCCTGGCTTCATTTTTAATTGTGATGCTTTTATACACCATCCCACTTCTAACACCAGTGTCAGAAAAACTGGATGCCACCCCCAATCTCTGCCAAGATTCCAGGGGGTTTCAAATACTCAACCAGGGTCTATGGTTCCTGCGAGAATCAAGATGCAACAGAGACCTTCGTGCCTTTAGAAATACGGTTTAATTACACATATTTACACCTTTAGTCTACATGGAAGGAGTAATGCTCTTGTGACATGGTCTTGTTCCCCACAGCAGTGCAGCACTGGAGTCCATTGCATCTCTCCCAGCCTCCCTTCAGGCAACCTGCCCAAAATGGTTCCTTCTCCACTTCCTGGTACTATCCCTCCTAATTCTCCTGCTCCTAAAAACGAAGCCCCCTTTATTCATTTGCATTCTAATAATCAGTTATTTTGGTACTTTGACGTATGAATGGTTAATCCCCCCGGGCATCACCTAACAAAGGAGTTCTCCTGACTTCATCAACATTTGTTGATTGAATAGGATTAAAGGCTGGTACCCACTTAGGATGTGTACCAGCCATTTTGGACAAGAGAGAAATCATTCTAGACCAGAATAAACGACTAAGTACTAACCTGCAAGGTCCTGTTAAGGTAACAGTTGCATAAGGATCACACTGCCCATTGACAATTGGCAAGCCTTGGCATTCAAGAACTCTGAATAAAAGAAAGAAAATCATTACGGAGTACCAACACAAGATACCTTGAGATACAACAGAAGATGACTTTTTCCAAGTCTTCCTTTTACTTCAAGAATACAGAACGACAAATCCAGCCAGCAAGGTTTTCCTCTCATAGAGTCTGTGGGTTGTGAGATTTCTTTCTAAGTTAAATGCCGCAAGCTGATATCAAGGATTTATGACAAATTACTGCTGATAGGGAGGGACAAAAGATGCATCAGTGGAGTTTTGTAAACAGCATTTAAAAACAAACACAGAGTTTACTCTTAAGACAGGGACAGGTAACCTGTGGCCTTTCAGTTTTTGGAATACAGCTGCCATCATATTTTTATTATTAACTTATCATTTGCAAATGTGATGGATTGAAGGATAAGCCTAGTCTACTACTGCCAAGAGAGGCAAAAAGATGATGAAGAAGACAGAGAAAATTAAACATCACATGCATTGTATTCTCTTTTCACCTGTGCCAGACAACACTTCACCTTTTGCCATGATATAATTTTCAGTTTACTTAGTAAAGATTTGTAATGTAAATTTACCCAACATTCACCCATAAACTTTTATTTGCAGCCAAAATAATCTGTCCACAGCAAAGCTATTCTGAAGTGCAGCCCACACTGTTGTGGAAAGACATCTGTGTGATCCACAACATGTGGGAGGCCTTTTTCTTTCTAAAAGAATAGTGGACTTCCCACTGCAAGTTGATAAGAAGACTTGCTGAAAAATTGAAGTGAATGGCATGGTGCCACTGATTTAATTGGCCAAAAGAAAAGAAAAAAATCATTTTGAGTATGTCATGTTATTTAACTGCAACACATCCATTAAGCTGTTGAAAATTGGACAACTGTTTTAATGTGCACAGTAGCTTTCTAATTAAAATGCTAATTGCAATTTCAACTTAAAAACCACAAAGTTTAGATGCTCTTCTGCATATTGAATTAGCCATTTGTTTCATAGAAAAAGCTGAAGCATGCTACCTACAGCTGCCCAGGGAGATGTAGCCTCACAAAAATGTATGTAGTTGTGTTTTTTTTAGGTGAATGTTTGCCAAAACTAGCTTATTTCAACACAGTGGTTTCTGGATATATCAGGTGTGGGCAACAAGTTGCTCTCCAGATGTTGGACTCCACCTTCCATCAGCCCCAGCCAAGCATGGCCAGTGGTCAAGAACAGGGGTAGCCAACCTGCGGCCCAATCGCCTTCTCAATCCGGCCCGCGGATGGTCCAGGAATCAGCGTGTTTTTACTTGAGTAGAATGTGTCCTTTTACTTAAAATGCATCTCTGGGTTATTTGTGGGGCCTGCCTGGTGTTTTTACATGAGTAGAATGTGTGCTTTTATTTAAAATGTATCTCTGGTTTATTTGTGGGGCATAGGAATTCGTTCATTTTTTCCCCAAATACAGTCCGGCCCACCACATGGTCTGAGGGGTGGTGGACCGGCCCCCTGCTGAAAAAGGTTGCTGATCCCTGGTCAAGAATGATGGCAGCTGTAGACCATCAACATGTGGAGGGCACCACACTGGCCAGGCAAAAACATACCTCCTTTCCCAGGCCTTTGGCCAATTAAACAATCTATGGCCTTTTAAACTCTTTGCAAGGGGGCTACTGTTTCTGTTTGCTCCTATGGTATGTATTTTTGCGTTTTTATACTGTAAATTGCCCTGTGATCCTTGGATGAAAGGCAGTATAGAAATTTAATAAATAACAACAACAATACCTCTGACAAAATGCTTGATTAAAATATACATTTTTCAAACATCAGTGTAGTAAGCCACAGAAACAGGCTGTCTAGGGCTGCTGGACAGAAATTTACTGTATGTTTCGATGTATACACAACCTACCAAATATTACTGACAGTTAAGTGTTTGATCCCTGGTGGAAATGCAGGAACTCATCTTCTGTTGTAAAGCATGAAGCAGCCCTCAGAAAGATGCTTTGACAACATGAAGCACCATCTGGGATGCTTAATAGACGGCAAACAAATAAAACTGTCAATCATAATATTGTCCTAGTCCATTAGTAGCTTAATTGTTTTATGAGCCAATTATAAAATGGCTCTAAGCTTTTTATTATTATTTTTTATAAAGACCATTCAGAAAGTCTCTCCATTCCAGTTTGTTATTATAGATGTCAGATTACATTTTCTTCACTGCAGATGTGTCAAGAATTTTAATGAACGCAGGTGCACTAAACAGAGATGCTTTGAGCATAATGCTGATTTGGTGAACTTTTAAAAATGCATACAGAACTAGCTATAATGTATCTGCTATGGAATCAGCTTTTGCTAGATTAATGCAGGTATTTTTGTTTTGCATGAGAGAACAATTCAAGAGCAGGAAAACAAGAAGAGCTTTCTACATTTAGAATGAAGAAAAAACTACTGCGAAAAGGCTGGTTTCTAAAACAGCCTCAGATCCAAGGAGAATGTGCAAAGGTATAATGTGAAGACCTCAGAATGTGCACTGCTAGCTGAAATAAAAACACTGAGAGAAAGAAGACACATAGCACAAGCAGGAGAGCTGTGTAGGGTCATGATTTTTAACCCTGGTTAGGCTAGCAGACTATTAAAATATTGAAGAGATGGAGGGAATTGGTCTGATGAAAGGCACTGGGGTTTCAGAGTGATAACAGCAGGAAATGCAGAGAGGAGAAAAGCAATTAAGAGACTTGGCTTTACTGTTATTTAATGAAATGTTACTAATCCTTAACTCAGTTGTGGTGTTGAATTTGTTTTACAGTGGTTGTTTTTGTTTTTATTCTTGTTTAGATTTGTTACCCAACCTTCCCCTTATATGATTATTGGGAGGACAGGAGGCCGAAGTATCTATTTCAGTATCTATCTAATCAGGATCTATTTCCTTATCCCAGTTAAGGTGGAGTTCACTTTCTATCTCAACCTTGCAGCCTTCGAGTTAGGGTTTCCCTTTTCTTCTCCTATACAAATCTAGTTTTATTCAACATTCTGTTTAAATGACTGAATCAATCTAAAAAGATATATGTATATGTAGATAGACAGATGATAGATAGATAGTGTGAGAAACAGGTGCAATCTTATTTCTCTACCTCCGATAGAAACAACCTTGCCCAACCTGGTACTCTCCAGATTTTTTGGACTATAGAATCATAGAAATGTAAACATGGAAGCAACTCCAAGCGTCATCGCCCAACACCCCCTGTGGTGGAGCAATCACTGCTGTGGAAATCCTGACAGGTCATGCCCCCTCCCCCACTCTGCTTAAAAACCTTGAAGAGAAATAATAAAAGATCAAGAGAAGTACTTGACACTTCAGAAGCTTCATCAGTTGACCCCGCTGGCTTATAAATGTACTTCTGAATGGCTTGGTAACTCAGTTATAATTACCGTATTTTTCCGCCTATAGGACGCCCCCATGTATAAGACGACCCCTCTTTTTTGAGCCCCAAATTAAGAAATTAATATTTTAAACATTCCATTTGTAAGACGACCACCAATTTTTAAACTTAAAAAAATTTGGGGGGAAATATAGTCTTATACACAGAAAAATACGGTATTTGGTAAAAATGCTAGGAGTGTGAAATTTTCCAAGAGCTGATCCTTTCAAGATCCTCTCAAAAAATCTTAGTACAACGCCAAAATATGAGCTCATGAGCTACGGCCTTCCAGCTCATCTTCCTAATATTCAGGGCTTTTTCCCCCAGCTGGAACTCACTGGAGTTCTAGTGCCTCTCAGGTGGGCACCATTGCCATTCTAAGAGAACAAGGGACTCATCTATACTGTTGCGTTATAACGTTATAAATGCTTTATAAATAAAGTGTGACACCAGGGGGCGCTGTACAGCAGTCAATGGAAAATTCCATTGAGAGCTGTGAAACTTTTTCTTAGCGTTGTTTTTTCAGATCAGTGTAGATCCAGCCAAGGAAGGCATTCATGATAAGTTCCAGCACCTCTTTTTCTAGGAAAAATAGCACTTCTAATACCCAGTTTCCTCTGTGATAAACATGTTGCCTATTCTTGAATAATCCACAAGTTGGAGAACATCAAATAAAAACTGTATAAAGGTTTAATCCCAGTTGTGTGCGTATAATTAAAAGTGAATAAGGAAAGCGGGGAATCAAAGGCTGTGCGTTGACTCCTCTGTAAATTCCAGCTAAAGGTCAGTTATTAAAACATCCCTGCTTCAGTGCATTAAGTATGAAATCCCACAATAAACCCCAAGTCCAACATTTTGATAACCAGTGAATGAATATGAGACCTCGGGACCTGCTATTGCTCCATGGGACAGAGTCAGAAGTTCTCTGAAGCAAAACAGTGAATCACGTATTACCGTATTTTTTGTCCCATAGGACGCTCCGTCCCATAGGATGAACCTAGTTTTTTTGGGGGGAAATAAAGGGGAAAAAGCAGGTCGGGGAAACCTAACCAGGTCGAGGAACAGCGGGATGGCGGCGCTGCACCTCCCTGCTGTCCCCCGAGCTTGTGGGGCTGGCCGATGTCTGCCCGACGCGCGGGGCGCTCTGGATCTCCCGCAGGGCTGCCTGGGCTGGGGATGTGTTCCCGAAGCGCCCTGAAAGCAAAGCGCCCATCGCTTCGGGAAGCAGGCTGCGGATGTCTTCCTGAAGCCTGGAGAGCACCCAGATTTCCCCTTCATTTTTGGAGGGGGAAAAGTGCGTCCTATAGGGCGAAAAATACGGTATATTGGAGAGACTGGGGTTACGCTATTCACTGAGATGGAAACACAGATAATTTGTGCTTGCCATACACCCCCCTCTCTACATCCCATCCCACCCCAGTTAAAAAAAACACTGAGATGGGGAAAATAAAAGAAAGAACTGGAAAAGGGAATGTTTACCGACCAAAATGATTAGTTGACCAAATTAATGGAGTACGCGGAGATGGACAAGTTGACTGGGCAGATAAGAGATCAAACAAAACAAAAAAAATTTAAAGACTGGAACATATTCAAACAATATTTGAAAGACTATTATGGGGAAATTGAAATTTTGACTAGTTTAGAATAACTTCTGTAAGAAAAAAATACTAAAATATAGTGGAAAAACAGGAAAACAAAGTCACAGACGTGTGAAGAGAGGCATTCAAATAAGTAAAACTGAGGACCCAAGTAAGAAGGGGAGGGAAGTCAAAAATAAAAGGAATACGAATGAATCATGCAATTGTTTTTGTTTTCTTTATTATTATTTAGAAATACATGTTTAGCCATAAGAGAACTGAGATGTTATAATGTGATTCTATGAATGTAAATTAAGAGAAACCAATAAAGATGATTGCGGGGGGGGGGTGTTTCAAGGCTGTAATCTTATGTACACTTGGGACCAAACGCTACAGAAGTGAGACCACACACATGTGGTATCAAAGAAAGGAGTTTGCGACCGCTTTGCTCCTCTTCAGACCTTTTTGCTGCCACAGCAGCACTGAGCAAAGCCAAGATTCACCTTAGCGCATGTGTGGGAAGTACCATATTTTTCGCTCTATAAGACACACCAGACCATAAGGCGCACCTAGTTTTTGGAGGAGGAAAACAAGAAAAAAAATATTCTGAATCCCAGAAGCCAGAACAGCAAGAGGGATCTGGCTTCCGGGATAGCCTCTTGCTGTCCTGGCTTATGGGATAGCCGCCGCAGCTTCTCCCGGCTAAGGCCGAAGGCAGCCCTTCTCCCTCCTCAGGGAAAAGCCCCCAAGAGCCACACACACGCTCCATGCAGCTCTTTAAAGGGAGCGCTGAGCAGAACCTCCCGCCTGCATTCGCTCCATAAGACACACACACATTTCCCCTTACTTTTTAGGAGGGGGAAAGTGCATCTTATAGAGCGAAAAATACAGTATCTGGTCCACTGGGTGTTGCTGAACTACAACTTCCCATCACCTTGGCCACCAGATGTTTCAAATGCACTATCATCAGGTCCCTGCTCTGAGGGCAGTCAGCACAAACACACGGTCTCAGGGCACATGTGTCAGGTTCCATTTGAACCAAGCTTCTTGGGACAGATAGGTCTATCAACTGTTTTGGTCATGGTAGGGCAATGGAATGGCTTCACGTCCAGTGTATCTCTAAATATCAGATGCTGGGGACAGACAAAAGGAGAAGGCCATTCACCAGTTTTGCAGATGCATTTGGCAGTGTTCATATATTCCACTTGTTAAGAGTACTAGACTGGAGCTTTGGGTTTCACCACAAGTAGGGAACCAGATGCTGAACTACAACTCCCATCGTCCATGACCAGTGGCCATACTGGCTGGGACTAAACTGGGAATCTCACAACATCTGTAAGGCAACAGGTTCCCCATCCCTGGCCAGTGCCATCCAGGTTCTCCTTATGATGTTTATTTTAATAATTTCTACACCAATTTCCAGGGACGTGGGTGGCGCTGTGGGTTAAACTACAGAGCCTAGGACTTGCTAATCAGAAGGTTGGTGGTTCGAATCCCCGTGACGGGGTGAGCTCCCGTTGCTCGGTCCCTGCTCCTGCCAACCTAGCAGTTCAAAAGCACGTCAAAGTGCAAGTAGATAAATAGGTACCACTGCGGCGGGAAGGTAAACGGTGTTTCTGTGAGCTGCTTTGGTTCACCAGAAGCAGCTTAGTCATGCTGGCCACATGACCCAGAAGCTGTACGCTGGCTCCCTCGGCCAATAAAGCAAGATGAGCGTCGCAACCCAGAGTCGGTCACGACTGGACCTAATGGTCAGGGGTCCCTTTACCTTTACCCCAATTTCCAGTACGTAAAGTGTTTTATACTTGTGAATTATCTTCAGGGAAGCTCTCGGGTTTATGCTTCAAAAAGTATTTAGGAAGAGCCTTTTATTAGGTAGTGCTGGAAATAGAAGGCAGGTCAACCACGTCTGTTTTAGGGCAAACCTTCCATCAACACTAATGCTTTTTCACCTCATAATCACTGTTGGAGTGAGATGTGTGCGGAAATCGGTGGCATCTGTTAGAAGCCAGCACTGCCTCGGGGCTCAAACAATAACAGCTTAACTATTTAGGCCAAAATGCATGTGCTGATTTGGAGACACAGAGAGGGAGAGGGCAGGAGATGACATTACTGTCTGCGAAAGCTGAAATCCTGCCTTTTGTTTTAGCTCACTGCTAAGGCTTATGAAAACTGCTCTCACCTGTCGCAATATCACACTGAGTCCCGGAAGTGCTAACAGCATGTATGCAACAATTCAGATGCTCAGTGATGTGTACTAGGAACGCTGGAAGTTGCCGTGTAGCAAATCAGACTCGCTGGCTCACCTTGCTCAGTATTTTCTACAATGACTGCCAGTCACTCTCTAGGGGTTTCAGAAAGGGGCCTTTATTAGCACTACTTAAAAGCAATGACAAACCTAGACAGCATCTTAAAAAGCAGAGACATCACCTTGCCAACAAAGGTCCGTATAGTTAAAGCTCTGGTTTTCCCAGTAGTGATGTATGGAAGTGAGAGCTGGACCATAAAGAAGGCTGATCGCCGAAGAATTGATGTTTTTGAATTATGGTGCTGGAGGAGACTCTTGAGAGTCCAATGGACTGCAAGAAGAGGAAACCTATCAATTCTTAAGGAAATCAGCCCTGAGTGCTCACTGGAAGGACAGATTGTGAAGCTGAGGCTCCAATACTTTGGCCACCTCATGAGAAGAGAAGATTCCCTGGAAAAGACCCCGATGTTGGGAAAGAAGGGGACGACAGAGGACAAGATGGTTGGACAGTGTTCTCGAAGCTACCAGCATGAGTCTGACCAAACTGCGGGAGGCAGTGGAAGACAGGAGTGCCTGGCATGCTCTGGTCCATGGGGTCACGAAGAGTTGGACACGACTAAACAACTAAACAACAACAACAAAAGAAGCTGGATTGAACCTGCAATCTTCTGCATGCAAAACAGTTGCTCTAACACTGAGCCATGGAACTTCTCCCCCCAGGAACTGTGTGCTAGAACACCAAAAGGTCAGAGACAGCTGTCAATGAAGGTCTGGGAAATGCACTAGAATCATAGAATTGCAGAGTTGGAAGGGACCCCAAGGGTCATCTAGTCCAGTGTTTCCCAACCTTGGGCCTCCAGCTGTTTTTGAACTACAATTCCCATCATCCCTCACCACTGGTCTTGCTAGCTAGGGATGATGGGAGTTGTAGTCCAAAAACAGCTGGAGATCCAAGGTTGGGAAACACTGATCTAGTCCAACGCCCTGCAATGCAGGAAAAATCAAAACTTGTGGGAGCTATTTGAGCATGTCTGCACTGCAGTTCATTTTGATGCCGGCTCATTCAAGTTTGCTTATCTTTGCTTCCCTTTCTTCCCAAATTGACTGGGGCTGCTGGGAGTCCACATCTGGAGAGCCGGAGATTTCCCACCCCAGCTTTGCACTGCTGTGCTGAGGGGTCCTGATCTTATTATATATCCTGTCTTATTGTAGTTGCCTTTTAAAGCTTATCTTCCCTGGGCTCCCATTATCTCTCCTAGACTTTTACACCCACAATATGAAGCAAAAGGGCCATTGAGCTACTTTACAGGCCATTCACTCCAGGAAAGGAATGCTCAAATCAGCTGAAGATCAAATAAAAGAACGGAAAGGCCCTCCACAGGAAAAGGAAGCTGCCCTGGAGTCTCATCTCTTTGTTCCTGACAGCTAGTGAGGAACTGAAAAATGGGCTGTTTGACACAGTCACTGATAAGAGCGCCTTAGTTCAGGATTCAAGGTATCTGTGGTGATCATCTCAGACATTTCCCCCTGCTTCAGATTCACAGATTACCTCATCACCCTGCCTAAGATATACTTCCAGCATAAAAAGGTATAGAAACAAACTGACTCGAAGTCTCACTGTAATGAACAGCAGCAGTACATTAGAACATCTGTGCTCTTGCACCCCTTCCAATTTGGCTCATGCACAAAAAATCCCCAGTGAACGGTACCCAAGATTTCAAGGGTGCATAAATATGGGTCTGAACAGAACCTTCAACTCATTTTTGTCAGATTTCAAATGCTCATCATTAAAACAATGGGAACTAAACATAGCAGCAAGGGGGGAAAGGGGTGTGAGAGAGAGGAAGGATAATTCGTGCCTCCATTCTTTTGTATTAGAGACGAGATTATGTGAATTTAAAGGTGTGAGCTTATGATTATTCAAGTGTGTAAGGTTAGCAACAATGTCATGCATTTTTCCTTGTAGTTGGCCAATCTGCTCACCAGTCTGAATTAGTACCCAGCAAATAAGTCCCAAAAACTTACTACCTCACAAAAATCTTGCCAGCTCATTGGCTGACACATGCTTATGCTATTCTCCACACATTGTGACCTTCAAGAAAAAGGGGGAGTGGTGGAAAACAGCCACTTTTCTACCAGTCATAAAAACTGTGTTGCCTGGTCACTAAAGAGAATGACTCACATTTGCTATAGATGACCAAGTAAAAATATCCTTACAAGCATCAATAGCTGTCAGAAACGCAAGGCAAAACTTTCATAGGCAAACCACTTTCTTGGGAAGCAACAAAGCATATTGCTTGTTTTCAAACTGTGGCAGTACCAATGGTTTTTGCATGCAGAAGGCAACACTCATTTTAAAATGAAATATTATGAATCCACTTTTTAAAACATGCAGTTAATAGATTAGCTCAATTAACACTTTTGAGTTTATATTGTCTGTGATTTAAAAAAATATATATGTCTGTGATCGCAGTTATGGTCAATTTGTCCCGTTTTCAACACTGCAGACAGGCTCTGTATGTCCTCAGTGTTTTTAAAGGTACAGTAAATTAGGTCATGGGAACACTGGCAGTTAATATTCCTTTGCAATAGTGTTGTTTGTGCTAAGTTGCATCACTACTCAGTTTATAGTGAAGTGTGTACATGTTAATATGACAGGTTCAAGGGTATCTTCCATCTATTGCAGGTTGTAAAATCTGCATGGCATCTAGAATTGATGAAGGTAATGTAAGTTGACTTTTAAAAGTTTGTAAACTTTAAATATATCCCTGCAAAATATAATGTATGAAGAAAGTTCATGAGCAGCGGACAGGTTTTTCAAAGATGTCCTTTTAGCTAGCCCAAACTGTGGCGGTCATGCAGTAGATGGTTTCTTGCCAGTCTCACAACAACCACCCCAGCAAGCACACCTCACACACACCACAACAATACCAGATCCTTGGCTGTCCAGTCTTCCAACGCAGACTGATCACGCCCTGTAGCCTCGCTGTTGCTCACTGTTGAAGCAAGCTGAAACAAGCGCTGACGCCACAGAAGTCTAAAGGCATTAGCAAGTTCTCAGAGGTGGCTGAAGCAGCAGCTTGCAGATCCGACAAAGTACCGTATTTTTCGCATCATAGGGCGCACCGGACCGTAGGGCGCACCCAGTTTTTAGGGGGGGAATCAAGAAAAAAAATATTTTCCCCCCCCAGCCCCAAAGAGCAGCGTACAGGCTGCACACAACCTCTCCCTGCCGGAGGGGTTGCGTGCGGCTATGGCATAAGCCAAGGCAGCAAGCAGGATAGATCCCGCTTGCTGTTTTGGCTTCCTCTTTAGTCCCGCGCAACCTCTCCTTGCTGGGAGACGCTGCACAGGGCTAAAGAATCCATAGCCCCGTGCAGCCTCTCCTTGCCAGAGGGGTTGCGCGCACCTATGGAACAAGCCAAGGCAGTGAACGGGATGGATCCCGCTCGTTGTTTTGGCTTCCTCTTTAGCCCCGTGCAGCCTCTTCCTGCCGGGAGAGGCTGCATGGAGCTAAAGAAGCCATAGCCCTGTTCAGCCTCTCCCTGCCGGAGGGGTTGCGCGTGGCTATGGCACAAGCTTGCATTCGCTCCATAGGACGCACACACATTTCCCCTCAATTTTTGGAGGGGAAAAACTGCGTCCAATAGAGCAAAAAATACGGTAGATGAATGGAGATTGCCCTCCCCAGCCGCGCTGCAGTTTAAACGCCACGTGGCCGCCACCCCGGCTAACCTGATTGGTCAGCCGGGGGGCGTGACGCAGTGGCTATGAGTCCTAATGACATGGGCAGCATCCCTCCACCCACAGCCGGGTCACTGGGAGGTCCCGGGTCGCTACCCGCAACACGGTCCCTCCCCTCCGTTTTCTGTGTGTTGCAATGGGCCTACTGTTCACAGAAAGACTAGATGAAAGCCCTATTGAGATCACAGAAGTAGAGTCTTCAGGTCCAATATTCCTATTTATATTTTACATGCAATAAACTCACATAAGTTCACAGTTGTTGTAATTAATATTACAAAATTCTAGATATGGATCAGTACCAGTCTTACCGTGTAGCAAGCTTATGGCAAATGACCCCAGTGTCTGTTATGACTTCACTCAGCCTCAGTTCTAAATGGACCTTGCCCTGGAATATAAAATAGCAAAACATTATGGAAATAGCATATCGTTAATGCAATTCTTAAAACAACCAGGCATTGTTAACTGTTACCAAGTAAGTTTCCTTCATGAGTCTCATGATATACACAGCATATATGCCTTCTGTTGGTGAGCAGAGGATATTGTGACAGCTACACAGACAGGCACTCTGTGTTATTACTATACGGAGCATGCTATATTTGATTTACTGTATTAGTCGTAATTTCACAACTTTGCTGATCTGACGCAGATCCGTGTCTGGAATGAAGCAGAGTCTTGTTTCGATGCATTTGCCCCAGTCCAAATAATTGGCGCGTGAGGCCTGAGCACATGTAAACGCTATGCAGTAGATTGTAACTATAGAACCAGTCACAGTAATGGATTTTCAAAAGACCAATATAATGATGAGTCAGAGAGAAAAGCGACTGGGCTTTTTTAGAAGGAAGAAAAATCAAAGGATGCAGTTTAAAGGATACCATTTATATGTTGAGATCTGTGTTCTAAGATTAACAGAGAACGAGAAGATTTATTCTAGAAAAGGTTCAAGCTTGCTATTGTAGCAGATAATAAAAATATGATTGCACTTGAGAAGACTGTTTCTGGAGACTCTAGAACATCGGTAGGCAAACTAAGGCCTGGGGGGGGGGCGCGATCCGGCCCGCGGACGGTCCGGGAATCAGTGTGTTTTTACATGAGTAGAATATGTCCTTTTATTTAAAATGCATCTCTGGGTTATTTGTGGGGCATCGGAATTTGTTCATCCCCCCCCTCAAAATATAGTCCGGCCCCCCATAAGGTCTGAGGGACAGTGTACCGGCCCCCTGCTGAAAAAGTTTGCTGACCCCTGCTCTAGAACTTAGTCCCCCTACTAACACAAACTAGAAAATATAAAATTAAAAAAGCTGCCATATGTCAAGTTCTCAAGGTCAACAACTACATGCACACACAGATGCGGGCTGAAATGATTCGGGTTCACCCGGAAAAAAATCAGTTAATGATAGAGTTGCCAGAAGCGCCAAACAGACGTTATTGAAAACTCATGATTGTAACTGAAAATGGCAGCCATGTGTCAAGTTTGCCATCCAAATTTACAGAAATGCATTAAATGATTATCATGCTTTCCCATCTCCTCCAACTGCCTATTACAAGGAGGAAGGATGGAGAAATGTATAATGGAGAGACTTAGTTCCCTAATGAGACATTGTATCAAGAGCAGAGGAAATTTGATACATGGCTATTTTTGGTAGCAAACCAAAAACATCCTTACCATAATGTATGGTTTTGAAGCGCTGCGTTTCGTTCAAGCGCAGATGCTGGCATGTTCATGTTGAGCAGAGAGTTTCAAACAAAGCTTTGCGTTTATGCCGTGCATTTCCATCACACAAAGTCTTTCACATACAGCATCTTAGAAATCTATTCCGCAGCCTTGTTGGGTAGGCAATCTTATCGTTACAGATGCACAAATCACTCTGCTTCTGCATGTGTTCACTCATAAGTCTGTTTCAGACTATTTCTGCGCCTACCTGTGCAATTCTTTTTTTTAAAAAAGCCAAAAAAATATTTCTACATTGAAATTTGCATTTTAAGAGTATTTTCTCTCAAACTGCACATTTCTGAACTTATTATTGTTTCTAACTGTATATTTTCTTATAATGCACATTTCTAAACCTATTTTGATATCTATTTTGAGTTAAGAACTGTGTTGGAATATCTGGAATGAGTGAAAGCTGGTGGATAACCAAGTTCCATTCTACATGTTTGTTTGGGAGACACGGATCAAGTCAGTTGACCCTGGAACACACAAGGATTGAATTCCTCAAGCATCACTAATTATTAACTCCATATGGTGGGGAAGAGCTAGTGATTGTGTTTCCCCCCAAGGTCACCTATGGGCAGTGGTTCCCAATTAATTAACTACTGCAGAACCCCTGTTTTTCAAAAGCCAAGCCATGGACCCCCTACTTTTGAAAAAGTTGATATCACTATGGTAGTTTTTTTTATTGATGTGACTGGTACCACAGAGCCCCTGGGTGGGTTGGCAGTCGCCCTGGAGTTCGTGAACCACCAACTGTGAACCACTGACCTAGGGAGTATATGGCTAAGAATCTGAACTATGGTCTTTCAGGCTCACAGCAACTGCTTTTCACGTGCACTGTTACACATAATGTCAGCATACACTCTCACATCCAGTGTTTCTCAAACTTGCGTCCCTAGCTGTTGTTGGACTACAACTCCAATCATTCCTAGCTAGCAGGACCACTGGTCAAGGATGATGGGAGTTGTAGTCCAACAACAGCCAAGGGCCCAAGTTTGAAAAACACTGCTCTAAGCACTGTGCCTTGGGGTGGTGATTCCTTCTTGCAGCTTTCTAAATAGAATCAAGTGTATTTATGCAATAATAATACTCTTGAAGGCAACTGAAGTGCTATGGCATCACAAGAATAAATATAATTATTCTTGAAATACTCAGTTACTTCCAGTTCCAGAACCCAGGTGTGGATTTACAGTACTTTAAAAGCATCCTTGTTGCAATAATGTGTTATGCACTAAATGCTACTCCCGTGTAAACAGCATGCTCCTAACCATGACAATTATGCCCTTAGGGAAAACACAAGGGACCATTAAATAATTTTCTCATGGGTGCTCTAATTCAAACTGCCTCCAGAGTACTAGAGAACAGCAGATTGCTTTGCAAATTTACTTCATAACCAGGTCATCCAAAAGTGTTTACATTTATAAATGAAAAGTGTATTTTTGGATTGATGGGCCCAATCTCAAGCACATGTAGAGCTAGATAAACAGTCATCAGCTAGACCAGAATCATATAAATGTAGATACACTTTAAGATAGTAAAGGGGAAAGAACTAAACAAAATTACATCTACAACACTTAAAGCAAAGTAAAATGTATCAAGTCAAAATTATTCATTACATTAATTGACCACTTTATACAAAATGACTTAACATACAGCACATCAAGGATATGCAAGTCCAGAAAAAATTAATTAAATAATACATAAAATGCTCATCCAGAAACATGTTAATTAGAACAAGTCTTACCAACCCCACTAAAAGACCACTCACTACTTGAGGAGGCAATGTCAATTAGCCAAAGGCCTGGGTAAACAAAATGTGCCTGAAGACAGACAAAGATGGTGCCAGGTGCATCTCCCTAAGGAAAGCCACAGATGAAAAAGCCTGTTCTCATGTGACTAGCCTCCACACCTCCCTCAGGTGGGACACAGAGAGAAGGGCCTCTGATGAAGACCGCAAGGTCTGGGATAGTTCATTTAGTCTATTCTATTCTGACTGGATCAAATGCATACAATGATTTGGATCCACAGAAACAGAAGACAACCATTTTCCCCTTCAGCCCCCCGTTTCTTTAAAGTCTGTTTTGAAGAGTTGGGGAACCTTCCAGAACAGTGTGGGAGGTGACATGAGGTGCTGGAAGACAAAGGGAGAAATCACAAAAAAAAACTTACATCCTCATTCCCGCCACTAGCCAGAGCCCCTGATAAATCAATGACTCTTCAAGCTATGGTAGGCTCGGCATTTATTTATTTTTAAGGGCATTACAATAAGTGAAGAAACCAATAGGTGTTGCCTGGAAACACATGTGATTAGTCTCCCCGGGCAAAACCAGGAACTGACTGTCGTAGCCAGGCAAGCACACACTAGACTAGACGACCCCCTGTTCCAAATAAATGATAGGGGGTGCGTTGTTTAAAGAAAGAATGGAAGAGGAAAGGAAGCACAATGATAATTTTACACATGTACTGCAAACTCTTCCTCATGACTACTGCCTTGTGATACAGTAACCTCAAGAGCTTGGATTAGCTGTAATACAGTGGTGCCTCGCAAGACGAAATTAATCCGTTCCGCGATTCTCTTCGTATAGCGGTTTTTTCGTCTTGCGAAGCAAGGCTATTTAGGCTATTTAGGCTATTAAGCAAGGAACAGCTGATAAGCGGCTTAGCGGCTTAAGAAAAGGGCGAAAAAAGTGAAAAAAACCCGCGGGGGGATGCAAGATTTTTTTCGTCTTGCAAAGCAACCCCGTAGGGGAATTCATTTTGCGAAGCGCCTCCAAAACGGAAAACCCTTTCGTCTAGCGGGTTTTTCGTCTTGCAAGGCGTTCGTCTTGCGGGGCACCACTGTACTGTACTACTGATTTTTACTGACATTATTGCAATGATGCAACTGCTACCACGAATCCATGAAATAAGGCGCTGCATGGTTTTCTTGTTCCTGAAGACACGTGGAAAATATAGGTTACATTGCATAGTGCAATGAATTTCGTTTCTCTCGCCTCCTTTTTTGTAACTTGAATCCACTGGTTCGGGTCCTGCCCTCTGGAGCAGCAGAAAGCAAGTTTGCTCCAGCTTCCATCTAGCAGCCCTTTCGATATTTGAGGATAGCTCTCGTATCGCCTCAGTCTTCTCTTCTCCAGGCTAAACATATGCAACTCTCTCAACAGTTCCTCATAAGGCTTGGTTTCCAGGCCCTTGATCATCTTGGTTGCCCTCCTCCGCACACATTCCAGCTTGTTGATATCTGTCTTACACTGTGGTGCCCAAACCTGGACACAGTATTCCAGGTGGAGACTGGCCAAGGCAGAAGAGAGTGGCACTATTACTTCCTGTTAACTGGGCACTGTACTTCTGCTGATGCAGCTTAGAGGGGCACTAGCGTTCTTCCCTTGCTGCATCACAATGCTGGCTCATGTGGTCTACTAAGACCCCCTAGATCTTTTTTAACATGTGCTGGCAAGTCAGGTGTCTCCCATATGTACACCTGATTATTCCTGCCTAAGTGCAGAACTTTACATTTGTCCTTATTGAAATTCATTTTGTTAAGTTCGGGCCAGTTCTCCAGTCTGTTCATGAATCATGATTCAATCTATCTTCTGAGGTATTAGAGCTACCCCTCCCAGTTTGGTGTTGCCTGCAATTTGATGAGCATCCCCTCAATTCCTTCATCCAAGTCTTTTATAAAGATGTTGAACACTAGTCACTTTCCCAGGTTGATGAGTAAGCATTGGGGAGTACTCTCTAGGTTTGGTCAGTCAAACAGCAACAAATCTACCTAGCAATAACATCATATAGCCCACATTTTACTAGCTTCTCCACAATAATATAATAGGAGACTTTGTTGAGTTCCAGTACAATTCTCCTTTCCCCCACATCTGCCTTGGCATTGCAGCAACTCAAGAGTAGTGGAGAAGCTTTGTCAATCCAGCTCAGTGCTGGCTCAAGGATTTTGGTGATCCTGGAACCTACAGCAAGTCTTTCAACCTGGAGGAAACCAAGAATATTCACATGCCGTTTCTGATCCTAGGTGCTCATTGCAAAGCCACATGAGTGCTGCTGAATAAATGGACACAGAACAGAACTAGGTGGTAAATAGCCTTCGAGTGATGTGTAATTGTGCAGAGGGTGGGGCTCAGAAAGTATGAAAATAGGGTGGTTATTTTCATCTGAAATGTTGGAGGGCTATGTATCCGGTTACTAGACTTGCAAACAGCATCCTTCTCATCCAACAGTTGTTGTGCTGAGCCACAGAAATTATAAGACTCCCCCACCCCTTCCAGTTTAGCCTTTAGCTGACGATTGCTGTGTGGTTAAAGGAGAGTTTCCTTTGGTCCATGGTGCTGCGTTGACATACAAAGATACTGCAGTGACATGGGGCAATCATCTCAGTTGTGGTCTACGACAACTGTTGAAGTTCGTTTGCAAACTGTTGGTTCAAAGAAACTACACATATGTTTCAAGCAGTGAACTGTTGGCACCAGCTAAGGCCTTGGACTCCACTCTTACAAGGGAGGGAACAATTAATGTCTCAGTAGAAGCTTTTGTGAGGCACCTGCCTTCAAATACTTGGTGGGTTGAGATTTCTGCATTCCACAGGGTTGGAGCAGATAATCCTTAGGGTTCTCTTCCAACTACAGTGGTACCTTGGGTTAAGTACTTAATTCGTTCCAGAGGTCAGTTCTTAACCTGAAACTGTTCTTAACCTGAAGCAACACTTTAGCTAATGGGGCCTGCTGCTGCCGTGCCGCCAGAGCACGACTTCTGTTCTCATTCTGAAGCAAAGTTCTTAACCTGAGGTACTATTTCTGGGTTAGCGGAGTCTGTAACCTGAAGCGTATGTAACCCAAGGTACCACTGTATACAATACTATGTGGGGTGCAATATGAAGGAAGAAGAAGAGGAGGAGGAGGAGTAGGAGGAAGAAGAAGTTGCTCTCTCTTGACCCTGAGTAAAAAAATGGCTGCCAAGATGCTTCCTAAGAGAAAACACACAATGAGCCATCAGATTGCTCACTGGAGAGTAGAGATAGGTGAAGGGCCTCCCTTCTCCCAATATCTTTTCATCTGCGTCTTAGCATGCCCAACCCCCATTTCCATGCCCTTCCAGTTAGGAATCTATGCTACTTCCCCTTATGTGAGCTTTTTAATCCCATTCACCTCAGTCAGAACAGTAATAGGTTCCATCTTCACTATATATTTAAAGTGGTATTATACCACTTTAAACTGTCATGGCTCCCTGCAAGATTCTTGGGAACTGTCGTTTGTTAAGGGTGCTGAGAGCTTTTAGGAGACCCCTCTTCCCCTCACAAAGCTATAATTACCTGTTTAAGAGTTTATCCCCTTCTTCCTAGGGAACTCTGGGAATTGTAGCTTGGGAGGGTAACAGGGGTGTCCTGAAAACTCTCAAGACCCTTAATGAACTACCGCTCCCAGAATTCCTTGGGGGGGGGGAACCATGGCTGTTTAAAGTGGTAGGATACTGCTTTATATGTAAAGTGCAGATAGGGCATAGAGACAACTCTGGCAGCACCTTCCATGTTATTCATTCCACCATTAATATCTGCCTGTCTCTTGGCTCAAGCATGGGAGTCTGGGTAAGGAGGAAAACTACTAAAACCACAATGGGGAGCAGGATGTAGCCAACAGGCAACACCAATAGTCCTTTTTTGCTTTATGCAAGTTACAGCCCCACTGTACAGTTTGGGAAGACGAAGGTGTCAGGACCTGACTGCTGGGTGAGAGGAGGAAAGGCAGGGGGCAGAAGGAAATCTGAAAGCAGCAAGACTAAATTCTTTGTTCCACAGACCAGCAGGAAGCCTAGTCCAGATAGGGGTCAGGGAGTTATCAGCTGACTACTCTGGTCAACTGGAGCATGGAGGTTTGCTTAGCTGGTGTTGCAGTCACCTTGCAGTTCCCTCTTTGCCAGACCCTAGTGGGACACACAAGCTAGGAAAATCACCTACCAGGACTTAGGTCATCCCTTCAAGACTTGTTGCAGTGGGTTCAATTCCTGACTGAAGCTAGAAAACAGCCTCCCAACATTACTGCTAATATGAATTGCCCCATAATTGTTTGGGTTGAAGAGGATCAGCACTGAGTAAACAGGAATGCCTTAGCTTATAGCATTAAAGCTGCACCCCAAACTGAAATGCCAGACTCAAAAACTGCATTAGTTTTCAACATCTCAGAAACCTTCTTGCCCACGATACATGCACACTTAACACCCTACTACTAACAAAGCAAGAGACATGAAAACTATTGTTTGTTAGATAAAGTGGTTACACCCTTTTGTTTCCTGGTTGGGTAACGGCCCGGGGGCCCGGAAATAGCTTTTTTCACTTTCACATCATCTGTGGTTACATTATAGTCAACAAGGCCTTTGCAAATGATTAACTCGGTTCAAATAAGCTCTCTGCTAGATACATGTAAATAAGCTGAACAGGCCTTATTACGGCAACTACTGAACAATACCGACACTGTGTATTTTTTAAAAAAACGGTTTACAGTGGTCCTAAACACACCATTCTGCAAAGGATCCAAATAATTTCTCCGTTAAAACAGCCCTCACCGTTTTCAGTTATTTCTTAGCATACAAGCGAGACTACATGAGATACAAATCAGAGATATAGACTATAATCAAAGTAACATAGATGTGCACATTTTAACACCAAAGCATGCAAGCTACAGAACCTTGTTTTGATAGGGTAGTTTCCTAGGAGAGTTGCATATACAACATTAAAGAAAATAAGGCAAAAGGCTTGCTGAATGTTGTCGTTAACTTCTTTGGAGCTGCTTCAGAGCCTTCCCATCCCCTGCCAGACCCTTCTGGGCATGCAGAACTATGGCCAAACCAATGATTTGAATACGTGTCCCAGCCAACCACCCACAAGATTGTTCTGTCCCAGCGAATGGCTCTACTCCTGCTTTCCTTGGGATCAGTCTCTGTGCCAAGGCCTGTAGACAAGAAAGAGCTTGCAGAGGCCTTTAGGAGAGGTGTGGAAGATCATGCCATGAAATCAAAGGCCTGACTCTCATTTTGAATGTCCAGGAATGGTGGCTCAACAGAGGGGTTCTCTACCAACTCTTATGGGGAGCCTCCACATTCCTCTCTGTCCCTGGCAGGGATGACCTAATGCAAAAATTGAGAGGGCCAGCTTTTGAACTGTTTTAAACTTGCAGTTTCATCTACTGCTTTCAGTCGTGGTAAGGCTTTTTTTCGCTCTAGGTCTTTCCTCCTGTTCAACTAAATACAGTGGTACCTCAGGTTACATACGCTTCAGGTTACATACGCTTCAGGTTAAAGACTCCGCTAACCCAGAAATAGTGCTTCAGGTTAAGAACTTTGCTTCAGGATGAGAACAGTGCTTCGGCGGCACAGCAGCAGCAGGAGGCCCCATTAGCTAAAGTGGTGCTTCAGGTTAAGTACGGACCTCTGGAATGAATTAAGTACTTAACCTGAGGTACCACTGTAAGCTTTTTGGTGGTTTGAATCTCTTCACAACAGTAGATTTCATGATACCTCAAAGCGGGAGAGTGAAATTATTTGCCTCACGTCAGACTGGAGAGAGCAATGCTCCCAAAATCAATAAAGTATATAACAAAATTCAGGCCACAAAGAAAAAAAAATGTTCAGAATCTGTTATTTCTCATGGCCAATTAATCAATCTGGACTTTTACCATGTCATGCATCCAACTATTATTCTATTTATAACCATGACTTCATGTGGAACTAATGCCTATCTGGGGATTTTTCAGAATCTGGTTTTATTTGCCAGGGACATCCCACAGCAAGGGAGAGGAGCAAAGGGCATGGGTGCAGCAGTTCATGAATGGTAGAGTTGGAACTGGGATATTTTTTTAAAAATGTTTAATGTGAAATTACAGGGAAACTCATAATTACCTTGTTCCGTCACTTCAAGAAAGCATGTTCCAATTTAAACTTTTGTTTTCTGCCATGAGTGTTGAAACATATTTTAATATGAAACCTAGGGTTCTGAAATCCTGAGTAAAAACATTGCATGCATTAGTCCACTAAATTCCGCCTCTATCAATTTTAGATGTATGTTACATGCTAGCTCTGAAGCCATCCTGATGGGGGTAAAAATTACTGTGGCAAGAATTAGCCCAAGCGATGGCTAATCTCTGTTTGCACCGTTTTCTCATTTCAGTGAATGTCAAGCAGGCCTTGCATTAATTTCAGAATCATATACTTAGCAGGCATTAGTGACACCACAGTGTCTGGTGGTGAACAAAATGGATGGGTGTGTGTGTGAAGAGGAGGCAAATACTCTTGCTCAAGGTTTGTGCATGGTTCCACTTTCAAGCAGCCCATTGGTCCTTTCTGAAGTGGTTGTAAATGCTTCCGGGTAAGGTATATGTCTTTTGTCGAGCGTTTGGTTCCTTTTACCTCTGACCCAAGGCTGCTGGTTTCTGCCTGCCACCCTCCCCTGTATCCTGCTTCTAGGTGCAGGTTACACCAGGCAATGTATTCTAAGAAGCAATTCCAAGGGACAAACTCTCTGTTCCACTTCAGTCACATGTGACAAAGAAGAGGATAATTTACAGCAGAAAAGGGATAAGAGAAAGGGTTATCTAACTCTTACCCAGACACCCTGGAAATCTTCTCCAGCTTTTTCCTACTACGCAAGAAGTTTGTCTGCCAAACATGGGCCCAGAACCTCATGAGGAAAAAAGCAACTTGTGGGGTATTTCAGGGGAATGTAGCTGGTAGGGGAAGGTTTAAGCACCCTCTTGTCCTTCACCTGCTTCCCGCCCCCCTTTTTAGAGCCTTTGCAATGAAGAAGGAACCAGTGGGACAATATGGTCCTCCCTATGCTTTGATCTTCTGACAAACTGTGCTTGGAACTTGTTAGAAACCCCCCAAGTCTTCTTGCCAGTACTTGGCTCAACTTTGTTTCAGCTGCCTGCAGCTCAGCCCTTAAAGCATCCAGTCAACCCAGAGTCTAAGGTCCTAGTAATGTCGCACTTGGTGCTGGAGGAGACTCTTGAGAGTCCCATGGACTGCAAGAAGATCAAACCTATCCATTCTTAAGGAAATCAGCCGTGAGTGCTCACTGGAAGGACAGATCCTGAAGCTGAGGCTCCAATACTTTGGCCATCTCATGAGAAGAGAAGACTCCCTGGAAAAGACCCTGATGTTGGGAAAGATGGAGGGCACAAGGAGAAGGGGACGACACAGGACGAGATGGTTGGACAGTGTTCCCGAAGCTACCAACATGAGTTTGACTAAACTGCGGGAGGCAGTGGAAGACAGGAGTGCCTGGTGTGCTCTGGTCCAAGGGGTCATGAAGAGTCGGACACGACTAAACAACTAAACAACGATGTCGTACAGCGCTGTTGCTTTGGTATAGATACCAAATCGTCACAACTGCATGAATGAGATTTACTTTACAAAGAAAAACTCTTAGGAAAATATAAATTTAGCATTTTATTTTAGTATATATCTTCTCCTGCTTTAAGCATCCCACTCAACAGTACTAGAAAGTTGTACTTTTCTGTTAGGAAAATAGGCCAGCACACTTTACACATAATGGACAAGAACACTGAACAAACTATTCCACTCGAAGTAAACGCTTATCACTGAGCTCCAAATGTAGCTTCAAGAAGTTGGGTTTTTACAAAGCAAAAAATAGAGGAAGTGATAAACAGCACAGAAATAGTACTGCGTTTATAATTAGGATTTGGAGCCTAACTAGAATTTTAAACACAAAACATTTGAGACAAGACACAAGAGCTTGAGTTATAAATAGCCAGCGGTCTCCTGGAAAGTAACACTGGACAAACAATTCCCACAGCTTCAATATGTTGAGATGGTACAGCAAATATCAACAGTGACATGGGCTGTATAAATATTGGCTCACTCCACATGATAGAGAGAAATCTGCATTTCCCACAGGAAGCAAACATTAGCACAGTCTGGGTCTGTGTGTGTGCCCGTGCATGAGCATGTGTGTGTTTAACTACTGCTCTTAAAATTATCTGAGGCCAATATCCAGTATCATTTCATGTGTACTGAAAAAAGGTAAAGGTAAAGGACCCCCAGATGGTTAAGTCCAGTCAAAGGCAACTATGGGGTACGGCGCTCATCTCGCTTTCAGGCCAAGCGAGCAGGCGTTTGTCCACAGACAGCTTTCTGGGTCATGTGGCCAGCATGACTAAACTGCTTCTGGTGCAATGGAACGCTGTGATGGAAACCAGAGCACACGGAAACGCCCGTTTACCTTCCCGCCACAGTGGTACCTATTTATCTCCTTGCCCTGGCGTGCTTTCAAACTGCTAGGTTGGCAGAAGCTGGGACAGAGCACTCCATTGCGGGGATTTGAACCACCAACCTTTTGATTGGAAAGCCCAAGAGGCTCAGTGGTTTAGACCACTAATTACCCCCTCACACACTTTTCACAGCCTTTTTGAACAAGTAACCTACATAGCTGATTAGTAGTTACTCATTTACATAATGCCACCAATAAACACGGCACTTTAAGAGTAACATAAGGGGGAAGAGGGGAGTTCCCTAGAACTTCCCCTCAAAATTTCAGCTTCTAGAGAGGTTCTTGCAATTTTGAGCAGGGACCACTGTGTTGCTCTGGTTGTACTCCAACCTAAAACGACACTTCCAGAAGATGGCATTGGGCAATGCCTGCTCAGTCTCTTGACCTTTTGGCTGTAGAGTGCCACTGTGGTTTAATTCTGTCCCCAACAATGTTTAACATCTATAATATGGAACTGACGGACCAGTCATTACAGGCTTTGGAGTGAGAGGTCATCAGTGTACCAGTTATATCCGGCTCTATTTCTCTGTACAGAGTCGGACAAGGCTGTGCAGGTCTTGAACCAATGCTTGGTTTGGTGAGAGTGAATCCTGATAAGACAAAGACCCTGCGGAAAGGTAGTTCCCAGATCTGGGACTTGAGGAGGCTGCTGTCTGTCCTGGATGGGGTTGAGCTCCCTCTGAAGCCACAGGTCTGGTAGTCTGGACGTGCTCCTAGAGCAGGAGTGGGGACTCTTTGGCCCTCCAAAGGGCTGAGCTATAACTTCCATCACCCCTGATGATAGACCATACTTGCTGGGGTCTATGAGACATGTAACATCTGGAGGGCCAAAGGTTCCCCATATGTATCTTCAATCTTTTCAGACCCAGCTCCCACTTTTAACCATTTGGGGACCCATTCCTTAGTCTTTTACCATATATTTGCAAGGTGGTCGTGCTCCTATTGTGACCCACCTTGGATCAAGCCATGACCCAGCTATGGGTCCCAACCCATCAGTTGAAGACTTGTGTGTTAAGAGGCTTCTCCTGTATAGACCTGCCTGGTGAGTCAGGTCTACCAGGGGATCTCTCTTGGCAGTAGACTCTTACGGCAGTAGCTGAGGTCTGCTATATGCAAGGGAGAGCCTTCTTAATTATGGTGCCCCAGTTTTAGAATCCCTTCTTCCCCTTCGTGATATGGCTTCTAACTGTTCTTTTTAGATGAAGACCCTGGTTATTTGCCCAGTCTTCTTCTGGTGGAATACCAGTATTGGTCTTTTTAAAGTTGGCAGCTCATCATGTACCTGCCTTGTTTATAGTAACTGTCTTGTGAATCTGAAACTGTTTTCCTTGCAACCTGCTCTGAAATTGCCGTGCAATGAAAAGCAAGTAAGAAATGCTTTAAATAAGGAAATTATTCTACATAATAATGAAGATTAGTTGCAGGCTGCAGCAGCTATTTAACAAAAGCAAGCACACAATGTTATCAGAGGCACTGTACGATTTCCTCTTTCCACGCAGAAGGAAATATGGTTGTTTGTGCAGATACCACTACCAGATTAATATATGCTTCTTACAACATTTTATAAAATTAACTTCTTGGAGCTAGTCTGCACAGAACTGCTATTATGCAGAGAGTACTTGAGACACCATACAAATAACCCCTACCTGCTGTTCTCAACTAAAAAAATAAAGGGATCCAACAGCTATTCCATTTGAATTGTTAAGCTCACAATCACTGGGCAGCTTATGATATAGCAATGAAAGAAATAATCTTACCTGTACTTCTGAATCAGCATCAACATGTTGCAGCTGAAACCAGGTGTCTCTGTTATGGTACTTTTGCAAATCTTCTTTCAATATTGCTACTTTTCCTGAAAACACATCAAATTATAAAATATCATGCTGAGTACATATAGGCACCTCAATATACATTTCAGGGGAAATGTTCAGTTCAGAAAAACAACTGCACCAGTCTTCTATGGACAGGACATACTGTATTTTTCCATGTATAAGATGCCCCCATGTAAAAGCTATTTTTTTTAGCACAAAATCAAGAAATAAATATTTTAAACAGAAAACAGAACAAATTTGATATTTTATTAAATATTCAAAACACCGGTATATTTAGTACTGTATATTTAAACATCAAACAGAACAGCTTTACCAATATATTTAGTATCGTAATTACAGTAGGTAATTTTTTTTGGGGGGGGGGGCTAGTCAGCATCGGGACGCAGGTGGCGCTGTGGTCTAAACCACAGAGCCGAGGGCTTGCCGATTGGAAGATCGGCGGTTCGAATCCCCGCAACGGGGTGAGCTCCCGTTGTTTAGTCCCAGCTCCTGCCAACCTAGCAGTTCGAAAGCATGTCAAAGTGCAAGTAGATAAATAGGTACCACTCCGGTGGGAAGGTAAACGGTGTTTCCGTGAGCTGCTCTGGTTTGCCAGAAGCGGCTTAGTCATGCTGGCCACATGACCCGGAAGCTGTACGCCGACTCCCTCGGCCTATAGAGCGAGATGAGAGCGCAACCCGAGAGTCGTCCGCGAGTGGACCTAATGGTCAGGGGTACCTTTTTTTTTTTTAGTCAGCATTAGGATAAGAAGTGGAGCAGCACTGGCGCTGGTACGGAGCAGGGCAGCAAGAGCGTGCCGGTAACAGGTTGGTGCCGCAATGCAAGAATCATAGCTAAAGAACCCTTTAAGAGGGAATTTGTATGCTGCAGAAGTCAAACTGCTTCTTTCTACTCCACTCTCAAACATCCAAGGGAACGAACTGCACTCTGCCCCTTGGGCTCAAACGGTCTGCCCGCTGCCTCCCCCCAGCTGTACGGAGGCTGAGTGGGAGGAGGCAGGCAGACACTGGAGGCCCCGTGGTGAACCCTGCCGCTGTGAGGAGCTGTGACTGCCAGAGCTGCCTGATTGAGTGAATGGGGGGTCTGGGTAGCCAGGGGGCAGCTGGGGGAAGGGACAGTGTCCGGAGTAGGGTCAGCTGGGGGGAGGAGTACCAGACCAGGGTTTGTTCTGAGGCCAATAGTGAGGGGAGGCTGGGGGAAAATAATATGGATGGCGGCATGTATTTAATTATATATTTAATTGCAACATTCCATGTATAAGACGACCCCCAATTTTAAACTTTGGGGGGAAATATCGCCTTATACGCAGGAAAATACGGTAACCTAAACACAGATTGTTTCTTACAGGTCTCTCTACACAGTAAACATTTCGTTATTTGGCAAGTTTTTCCCTGCTTTTAAAACTTACTTAGACACTCTTATTTGTAAGAGTGTAATGTGTAATCTCATTGTATACAAGTTGTACAAATGACAATAAAGTATTTCAATCTGAAGCATTTTTTGTTGCTGACTTGACTTCCATCTAATGGTACTAGCCTGACTGACAGAATTAATCAACCATGCTGTTACAATTCATTACAAATTTGTTCAAGATTCTAATATATAATATAAGCAAAGTTTAAAGGGAAGTTTTTAAAAAAGTTAATTGACAGGGCTTCCTAGCCCAAATGTCAGAATAGGGAACTAAGTTGAAGAAAATTTTATTTTTGGCGGGGAAAGGCATAAACTTGCTATTGACACCACCTATTCCCAGGTCATGATTGTTTGGTGTTAATTTCAGGTTTAGCACTCTGCAAAGTTATGCATTCAGATATGCTGTGCTTAATTTTCTTTTCCTTTATCATTCGTTTCCGTAAATGAATCTACATTTTACTACTGTCGGGAAGGGAAATGGTAAAAGAAAAAACAGAACCAGCTTAGCATGATAAAACAAAAACTTAACTACAGTATGTCTGAAGAATTCCATGTATAAAACGAAAGCAGGCGCTTCCACGATTTTGAAAATTTATTAGTCCAATTGAAGGTTCTGCCTCACTCAAGCTTAGGATTTTTCTTACGTGGAACCAAGGCATCTATAAACGCAGCAATGAGCTTTTCAGTTCCTATAGGTTTCCTACGAAAGCACAGGACCCAAGTCAACAGACAAATCTTATCAAGTGACAGGCCATGCTATCTATATTGGCAAGTACTGCATTCATGTGATAAGAAACCTGCCTGCAATAGCTGATCTGAGATAACCTTTTCACCATAAAACCAAGTGGAACGGATGTCACTTGAAAGAATACCCTTCTTTCTTCCTGACTTCTACTTTCCTTGCGTGTTCCGTCTTGTTTTTAAATCACAGATTTCAGAGGGTCTTGAAACCAAAGATCGTGTTTAGACAGGGTTTATTTAATTTTTGCTGTGCCAGGTCCCCCCCCACACACTTTAAGTTTAAATTTGTTTTTGCCAAAAAGAACATGGCTTTTTCTTTTTAGCAGATGGGGCAATGTTCTATCCAATCTGAGGGGTCCATATTAAAAAGGGTGGAGGGGAGACTGCATAATATGGTTATATGGCAGTGAAATAATAATAGTAATAGTAGTAGTAATAATAATAATAATAATAACAACAACAACAACAACAACAACAACAACAACAACAACAACAACAACAATAATAATAATAATAATAATAATAATAATAATAATAATAGAATTTATATACCACCCTATACCTGGGGGTCTCAGGGCAGTTCACAGAATGAAATCAAGATATAAAACCACAAAATACATAATAAAAATAAAAAGAACAAGTCAATAGCTCCCCCCCCCAAAAAAAAACACATTTTAAAAAGGCAAAGGATGTAAATCAGATCAACCAAAGGCCTGGTTAAAAAGGAACATTTTTGCCTGATGCCTAAAGATGTATAATGAAGGCACCAGGCAAACTTCCCTGGGGAGAGCATTCCACAGACGGGGAGCCACTGCAGAGAAGGCCCGTTGAGGAGGAGGCACACAAAGGAGGACCTCAGAAGATGATCTCAGGGTCCAGGTAGGTTCATATGGAAAGAGGCGGTCCTTGAGGTATTGCAGCCCTGAGCCGTTTAGGATGGTAGTTAGACATACCCAGTGATAATACCTTCAGAAACTGCATTTCTGCTAGGTATCTTTTTGGATGCACAAAGCTGTCAGGATTTCGTAGAATTTCACAAGGGAATCACATGGCTATTTTCTCATAGATCAGCCACTGCATCAGCTCCTTTGAGATGCTCATAGGACATAATGCGCTATCACAGAGTCTGCAAGTTACAATGACTGGGCTCTAGGGTTGACCCAAGCAAACCAGCCCGTGGATTTCCGGCAATACTGGGTGTTATGTACTGAAGTTCTCACCCTGGGCCAGCAGGGGGATACTGTAGATAGTTCAGGTCCACATATGCAAATAAGGGATTGAAAGTGACGTTCAGTGATTGGATAGTTACAGAAAATGGTTACTGTTGCATTCTAGTGGAGCTCTATATAAGCAGGCTGGCTGAACCCTTCAGTTCAGTTCTGTCCTGGCCTGTGAATAAACAAGAGCTATTTGAAGAATCGCTGTGTCGTCTGATACGTTCACCCACAACTTAACACTGTCTTCCAGCACTTTAGAATGCAGTTGCTACAAGCAGTATCCTATTGAACCCAGGCTCTATCGTAAGCCAGTCTAAAAGTTATGGTGAAGAGAAAAGTCTCAAGTTTGGACTTAGGAGTTTCCAACATGAATAAAAGCTTTAAATTCTAATTTGTCTCTCTGCTTTGTAAATTAGGCCAGAAATAATTGCATATCTGTCACATGAAGGACACCCAGTATAAGGATTCCTTTATTCCTTCAGAGAAGTGCTAAACAATCAGATGATGTAGCATGTTTCCTGTTTTCAACTGAAGGTCACAGATGCCAAACTGTTTATTGCAGCCCTGCTGAGAATTCTGTTATTTGGCTAATCTCTAGGTTTGGCCTGAGGGTCTTCTGAAATCCCTTCCTGACACATCTAAGTTTTATTTTCTAAGATTTTATCTTGAGCAGTTTACCAGATTAATAAGGGGACATTCAAAATACATTCACATGTAACTTTCCGATGCATAGGAATGATATAGATCTTTCTTTCTTTATGTTCTAACACAATGGCCAAGTTCAGAAGTTCCAATCTTGACTTGACTCAAGACATGCATCAGTTTAATATGAAACAACATGAAGCCACGCTGCTCAGCCGTTCACATGAGCAGTGAACCAACTCAGGACACCACAGTTAATCATAGATCCCCATTACACATGAAGGGGGAAACTATGGTTAATGGCGTCCAAACAAAGCCAGAATATGGAAGTCAATTTTAAACCACAGCTTCATTCTCTGGGCTTGCTTGCAAGCCATTAACTATAGTTTTGCAGTTCAGATGTAATGGGCAGCTATGGTTAGCTATGGTTTCCTGGCTCATGGAAAGGAAGGAAGGAAACAGCTTGAAGGTGCCTGAAGCTTGCATGTTATCTCCAACCTAGCAGTTCGAAAGCATGTCAAAGTGCAAGTAGATAAATAGGTACCACTCCGGCGGGAAGGTAAACGGTGTTTCTGTGCGCTGCTCTGATTCGCCAGAAGCGGCTTGGTCATGCTGGCCACATGACCCGGAAGCTGTACGCTGGCTCCCTCAGCCAATAAAGTGAGATGAGCGCCGCAACCCCAGAGTCGTTCGCGACTGGACCAAATGGTCAGGGGTCCCTTTAACTCAGGTTTTTAATGTTGTGTAGGCTCCTATGATGTAAGTAATGGGTTCTAGCTCATTACTATCCACTCTTCTCCAGCATGGTGTTCCACGACTCAGGCAGATGCCTGCCCTGTTCCAATACATAATACGTCAGATTCTGGGAAATAAATCTAGAATCTTCACCATACAAAGTATAACTCTGTCATAAGCTAAAATGATAATAATGTAATGTGTGTGATGGCTCTCCCATTCAAGTCTACTCCGAAAGTTGGCTATTGGTCATTAATGTCAAAACATGACATAAACAAAGCGGGAGGGAGCCGGAAGAGGTTCACACATTGCCACATTTCAAACTATTTTCCTGAAATAATGAAGAAATAATAATGGCATTTCTCCAAGCAACAATACATTACACAATTTGATCGCTGTCAAAATGCTGGTGTGACTTCCTCAAGACAGAACTACTTCCTTAAGGAAGGCATCTGAAACTCCACATAACAAATACACAAATATACATTTGATGTTGTTCTATAAATCAACAGTCTTCATTGTCAGGAAAATGAAAGCATATTGACAAATAGCACCATAAATTCAGGGTCATCCATTGTTATCTGTTTGCCGACCAGCTTCTCAATTTTTGGATTTGTCACTTATGTTGATTAAGCACAGGCAGTGGCGTAGTGTGGGTTGTCAGCACCCTGGGCAAGGCAAGTAATTTGCACCCCCTAACCCGTGGATTTGCGCCCCCTAACCCTAACCCCCATATGTTACGCCCGGTGCGGCCGACCCCCCCTGCACCCCCCACGCTACGCCACTGAGTACAGGAAATGTGATCAAGTTGTGTTTGGGGGTTCCATGTCTGACTTTGTATTCCTCAGTAGGCATACCACACCACAATAAAACTGGGTGGGGTGGGGTGGGGGTTGGCAAAGAGATCAGAGAGGAAACAGGCAGCTCAGCTGACAGTCAATGAAGCGACACTGAATATTTCACTGTTCTCAAATTGTCTGTTAATGTGTTGGGTTTCCCAATAAATACAAAACTTCCTTAGACGGTAAGGGCAGGTTTTGATTTTGATGGGAAAAGGAAGCCTTTGCAAAATTTCACACAATGGGAAACAATTTTTAAAGATGCTCCTACTGAAAAATTACCCTATATCTGACATTAGGAACTTATGGGCCCTTATAAACTAACTCATTATGCTTGGTCATGGCAATAATTTTAGACACGATGCATTTTTACCTCTTTCATCCTGTTCCAGAATACTGAATGCTGATTTTTCTTTTGTTTTATAGTTTATGTTGCAATACCTGCTGCCTTCCGCCCCCTCTCCAATTTGGTATCTTACAGGCTCCTCAAGTGCCAAAGCAGAATGTTCACACACAACCACCCCCATGCATTGCTTTACTATGAAAACACACAATGATTACAGAGCTGAATTTATCGTTTATTTAAGCTGTAAGGAGAATCAAATATTTCAATTACCAATTCTGAAAGTTTATGCTTATGAAAACAAGAGTTTAAAATCAAAGCATCCATTCAGCAATAAGCAGGGCTGACTAATCCCTTTATCCTTCTTAACAGATAAATTTAAACCATGCAGTTAATAGCATGTTCAAGTAAATTCTTTCATTTTTTTAAAAATGGTGTTTTAAAGTTGTTTTTACGTCACACCAAAATAAGAAAAAATCATGAACACCCTGGTTTTGAATGCACTTTTCTTCTTCTTTATCTCTATTATGTAGAATTTTCTTTAAACCCACACAAGGCTACTTAAAACTCGACCATAATTAACAGCATGCTAAAATATTCATTGTACCCCTAAAAAGAAAAAGAATTCACAATCCTAGTCATGTTCACTGCCACATGTAAGAAATGTCAGAATGCACAGAACTGCTCCTGCCGGGGAACAATTTGGAAGTTATAATTGAATTTAAAAACTGAAGTAACAGGGGGAAAACCAACAACACATACCAATAATTGAATCCCTGCGGAAGACATCTCTATCAAAAATGTAAAATGACAGATGACGAAAACTTCGTGGAATTTCACAGTAGAAGTCTTCTCCATAAAAGGGACTGCGTAAAACAAAAGAAAAAAAATGAGAGTATTTAGAAACAGGAAATCAACAATGAAGTTCTGGTCTACGTTGCCTGGTGATGATAAGCTACTCTTGCTGTACTCCCATTCCTCTCTCTCCCCCCCCCAATACATTTATCCCACTTGCTTCCCTATAGGCCATCAATGCACAAAGACCCCGCCCAGATTATCTGTATGCACGGATGGTATTGAAACGGACATGCCACTCTTCCCAACTACTTTGCATGTTTTAGCCAAGGGAGAGGGGGAAGCAGTATGCCCTGAATGCATTGCCTCCCACATCAGAAGCCAGCTGCATCTTCTCCATCATGCTTCGTCTTCCAAGTGAACCCAGCTGCCTTTCCATAGATGTTATGGAATACAGCATCCATGCAGGCTTATTCTTTGCACTACTGCAAAGGCTGAGATGCAATGCAAAGCGATTTGCACTACACAATATATTTTCATAATTAAAATATTACCTCCGGTAATTGTTTCTCAATGAAGAAAAACTGAAGACAAGAAAGAGGAATGCTTACGCAACCAAAATTTGGCAACTGCAACATATCAGGCCACATCGAATGAGCCATATTCAATGTTCCACTGGTGCAATAGACTTCCATGGGTGCAATGGGGTTTCCAGTTTTGTTTTGTTGTTTTGTCTGAGAAACTTTGGCAGCCCCACTGCTCCCAGGGAACCCTACTGGATGCGACCTGAAGTGATGCATCACCACATATTTTATAATGATGCACAAGTGCTACATAGACAGAAGACAGGGCACAATCAGTTAGGTTTAAGAATCAGATAGAATTCAGGACAGACATAAAACTCCATCCAGACAAGAAAAATGTTAAGAGGCTCAAATGGCTTCCCCCCCTTGAATTCTACTAACTGAGGGCAGGGCAGGGAGACGGAGACCCCCAACCCAGAGTGATTATTCACAATTTTAATGTGAAATAATTGTGCAAAAGAAGACTACAAATAGCTACGCGCTATATGTTAGCAGCGCTTTGCTGCTAACATATTCCAACAATATGAGGCCCATCAATAAAACCAAATCATGAATCAGAAGCAGCTGTTGCGAGTCTGCAAATATGCATTTAAAGTAAACACATTCTACTGAATAGGTTGTAAAAACTGCCCACATTTGGGCAACCCTCTATGTCGGGTTTAAAAGACTGAGAGAAGAACAAGCCATTCGGCCACTCACATGTCCTCTGTAGAAACTATGGCCAACAGCTTTGGAATAAATAAGTCTATAAAAAGCCATGGTTTCAAGTTGGCATAATATCGCGACTTGTTCTGAAACCATGAAACACAATTTTCTGGTTAAGAAGGGGAATTATAATAATTATTGGTTTGTTCGCTCCTGTCACGAGGAGAGGAGTTGCTGGCAGGGTAAAGAGGTGTGTGCCTTGAGTATTTGCCAAAGATTGCCAAATGCAGCTCTGCAGGCTGGGAATTCCAACATTGAGGGGCTACCACACAGAATGTCATCTTCCATGTCACATACATTCCAACTTCTAAGGGTGGCAGAACTAACCCCTCTGCTGATCTTACCACCCCAGAGATAGGGAAGGAGGTGATCTCTCAGGTATTTGGGGCCTAAGTTGTCCTAAAATACATCCCAACAATTTATAAACAACCTGAATATTATCTGTAAAGCATTGATAACAGTCAATAAGTTGGAATCACATTGGAGTGGGGAGCGGGGCACAGCATATATATTTTTCCTGGCTTCCAGGCTGTTACAGATTTTACAATGATTATATTCACTTGTTTGAAAAGTTATGTAGCAGAACTGTAAAGAAATGATAACTAGCACTCATTGGGCACAAACTCACATTAACTTGTTTCTGGGGAAATCCCTAAAATTACTGGATGTTCAATGGAATTTAAAAGCGCCTAGCTTTCGCTGCATCATGCCCTTAATTTTAAGCAATATTAATGACCTATCAAAACGAGACCTAGTTTAACATTTTATTTGTTTGCACCTTGATAATTCAAATTCATCTTTATCAGGATGAATGCACATTTCTGGGGCAGAATGTTAAATTTCAATTCACAATTTATTTATTCATCTATTCCCCAAGGAAAGGAAATGCACTGAAATGTGACATCTGCTTCGAAGACTGGATATAAGAATAAATGTCGGAATGTACGTTTGTGACATAAATGAAAATCAAACATCCACTTTATTTTCCATGTGTATATGGACAAGCAAATTAGCAGCAAGTGGGAGCCAGGAATTTCTGCAGGCTTATTTGCAAATCTGTCTTTAATTTGAAAGTTATTTCTCATCTTGATTGTGTCTGCTGCTCTTGCCAACAGCTGTCATTGCCATCATTCACAAAAACTGAAGGAGTTGTGGCTGGGAAAACAGTGAAACGTTCTTTTCCCATTAAGTTTTTGTACACTTTTTTAAAAAAAATAATATTGATGATCTAGCTTAATTGAAGTATTAGTCAGGTGCAATGATAGAAAACGATTAAATATGTGGGTGTAACAGTCTGCATTCCTTAACTGCAAACCTTGTCAGAGTTAATCTTCTAACCCCATAAATTTAATGAAATTTAGCAATTACAGGTAAATCCCACAACTGACTTCTTGACGGAGTCTATGGAATTACTCTCAGTAGTAAGTGGCTTCTTGCGGCGCCTTAACCAAAATGGTTTAAGGAACTTAAAACTTTAATAACGCTTAAAACATTTTGCATGACAAGCTCTCTCACAACATTCAGTCTCTCAGACGACAACCATTCACACCGTTTAGGAGTCAAAAAACATTGCATCTAATTCTCAGCTAGAGATTTAAAAAGCAGCCTTGATGTTTATTGTGTTACTTGTGTTTGGGATGGAAATGAGGAAGAAAAAATGTATATATATAGTGACTAATAATGGAGCATCCCAAATAGAATTGCTTACATGTGGATTTTAAGTGTGCTTTAAAAAAAACAAAGTCATTAAAATGCCACAGAAAATATTACATCCTCTGACTGGTCTACAATGTTTAGAAATGCCTGATTCATTCTCTTGGAACAAATGAAAAGTACTTCCTAGCAACTGTGAGCTACATGCAAATATAAAGAAAATTAACAGGGCTGTGGAAAAGGTGCCTTCAACTCAAAGTGTCTATGAGACACTTCCATTCATATACCCATGACCTCAGTCCAACTCCTGCTAGCGACTAAGCGGCTTCAGTTAGGGGTGCTGATCTATGGTAGAAATCGAGAGATGTATCCTGCCAATTCAACAGGTCTCAAATAAGATTCCTCATTGAAGTAGCAGCAGCAGCACCCAGCTCCCCAAAAAAGTACTCTCCCAAATTCAGGAAGGGCCCTCTGAGGTAGCATTCTTAAAGAGAACAAGGGGCTACTTCGAGAAGTCATTTTTGATTTTTCACTCCATGGACAAGCAAAACAAGGCCACTGAAGCTGCTGTAATGTTGAATCCTAGGTTCCCTACAAAACTGTCAACAGTCAGGCTGCATCATTCTAAAGGGGAGGGGCATACAAGAATGAATAAAGAATATGAGTTTCACAAAAGATACGGCCAAAATTAGAGATGCATAAAGGTAAAGGGACCCCTGACAGTTAAGTCCAGTCGCGAACGACTCTGGGGTTGCGGCGCTCATCTCGCTTTACTGGCTGAGGGAGCCGGCGTACAGCTTCCGGGTCATGTGGCCAGCATAACTAAGCCGCTTCTGGAGAAACCAGAGCAGCACACAGAAATGCCGTTTACCTTCCCGCCGGAGCGGTACCTATTTATCTACTTTGCACTTTGACGTGCTTTCGAACTGCTAGGTTGGCAGGAGCAGGGACCGAGCAACAGGAGCTCACCTTGTCGCGGGGATTTGAACCACCGACCTTCTGATCGGCAAGCCCAAGAGGCTCAGTGGTTTAGACCACAGTGCCACCTGCGTGACACTAGAGAAATATGGCATCCCCATATTTGGCTGAAGAATGATTTTAAAAATTGCAAATATTTTTTCCCCTAATCATGCTGAAGGTTCTTGGGACAAGCAGGTCTTGGTGGGCAACATTCCACCCCACACTTGGAACACATTATTATTATTTTTTAAGAGCTGCAGATTTATTTGCTCCCAAGTCTCAGACGCTGAGAGAAATGCCAGCATCCATTATCGTAAGGTGCAAAAGGCAGCCAACCTAGCATAGCCTGGAGGGAAGAAGGACTGGCCTGGGCAGTCTGGGAGCAGAATGGAGGAAGCCAGCCTCAAGGGGGGGGGCAGGGATTGCCTCAATACTGCTGGACATCATTCAAACACCATTTACTTCTAATGCTCTCTACAACCCATCAAAATATCAAAGGACATGCTGGAATCTTTGAAGCTTTTCTTCTTTACTGAAGCCGAAACCAATCCTATCAGTGGCCAAAAATATCTGTTCAGAGAATAAAATCCTTTAAATGTTAATCATAAAAAAAGATCTTGAGTGAAATTACCTCTGGACTAGCTCCAGCAATGAACTCATGTCCTTCCCAGGAGAGCTTCATTATAAACGGGTTAACATTAATTTCTTGTGAGGAGGGAATTAATCTCTTAAAAGAAATTTAGATCAAATGTGAGTGTTTTAAATTTTGCACAAATGAGGTTGGTATTCATTTGAATTTTATTAGCAGCGTTCAACAGTAATGCAAGAGATGAAACACCATGGTGCACCTATAGCAGCAAAAACCGGAAGCCTCTGTCTGCCCCAGCTGCAACAAAACATGTCTCTACCCTATCTACAGCCACAGCAGGCGCTGTAACTCTCCAACAGTTCAACTTTACCCCCAAAGACACACTCTTCCATCGTCTCCCAAGACAGACGGATACTGACAACACTATAACTTGTAAATCCTAGTATTTTGAATATACTTTTGCTTTCGGTACTATTTCTTCCCTGCTCATCCAGCTACTTTTGAATTCTGGATCGCCTCAGCACTTCCCATTGCAGGATGAATGAATGAGAGAGAAAGAGGGGGGGGGAGAGAGAGAGTGTGTGTACATACACATATACGCACCCAGCCTTGGATAGCAGGACTGGAAAAATCTGAGGTGCTGAGGGGTTATAAAAAAGCAATGCAGGATAACTAGAAATTTATGAACTACACAGTGTCTTGTGGCACATTAAAACAGTAACAAATTTATTATGGCATAAGCTTTCATGGATTAGTTTGAGCATTTTCTCAGCTCTGAATAGTGATTGCTCCTAAATATTTGATTGTAGCTTCTGGGTATTTGAAATCTTTTCAGCCCTGTTGTGACACACTTTCATAAGCAGTTCACCCGTTGGGCATGATGGTCTGGTTCAGAGCCAAGTAGAACTACCAGACAAAGTGGGAGGCAGGAACTAAAGCTACAGCTTTTGCAAAAGCTTTCTCCAGTATTCTTCTTTTCGCCATAGGAGGACTGACCAGCTACAACGTGAAAGAATATACACCTAGAGAATCAATTTCTGCAGAAGAACTTCACAACATGTGGCAATGTTGATAATTCGTATGGGCAAATGTATACAGTGGTACCTCGGGTTACAGATGCTTCAGGTTACAGACGCTTCAGGTTACAGACTCCACTAACCCAGAAATATTACCTCAGGTTAAGAACTTTCCGTCAGGATGAGAACAGAAATTGTGCAGCAGCGGCACGGCAGCAGCGGGAGGCCCCATTAGCTAAAGCGGTGCTTCAGGTTAAGAACAGTTTCAGGTTAAGAACGGACCTCCAGAACAAATTAAGTTAACCCAGGGTACCACTGTATATGCTTATTCACAGGAGTTCAATATTTATGTATGATTCCACTTAACTACCAGATTTGGTCCAAGCAGTTTATACAGCCAAAAAAAACCCCAGACTAACAATGAAGGAAAGTCTAATTTTTATATTATATTATTTGCAACTGGCTTGGCTGAGCTATTAGTGATGCATTCATTTGTTAAACCCATTTTCTTGGTTAAATCCATCTAGGAGAAGGAAAACTCTTGATCCTTAACCTCCACTTCCTTGCAGGTTATTTTCAGGAGAAGAACAGGCTAAGGCAAGGGTTGGCAAAGTTTTTGTGGCTTGGGCTAGTTCACGGTCCCGCACACGCTGCGGTGTGTGTGCACGCACGCATGCATGCATTCACAACCTCTATTTCTGGCACTCCTTCTGGCACGGAGGAGGCATGCACAGCTTCCCATTGGCTGTAGGAGCTTCCTGCAGCCAATGGGAAGCTGGCCAGCGCCGCCGGAAGGAGGTCCCCGCTCTGTTCTGCACTGGTTTAGCGCAGCACACAGGAGCCGACCGAGTAGGGGTCCCTGAGCGGACGGCGGGGTCCATGGGCTGGTTAAATGACCCCCATGGGCCTTAAGTTGCTGACCCCTGAGCTAAGGAGTAAACCCTACACAAATCCAGAGTAGAGTCCCTAAGACAATTGGATGGCTTCTTGTGTGCCTCCTTCCAGCAACTCCTGCAGTCCAGCTAGTGCCAAATGTATTGCTTTCTTTTCCTTTGGAGCAAGGCTGAAAGGGGGCTCGTGTCATCTGGGCAGCCCAGGACCTCCATACACACTTTCCCAGGCTTGTGCCCCAGTGTGGTCACTTAGGTGCTTCTAATGCAGTGGTTTTACTTCACCTCCAGAGGCACACTCCACAGACTCTCTAGATGGACCGATGGCTCTCACTTCCAGCACCATGGCTATCTGCCTACCTGCAAGTACTGAATAAGGATAACCTGATGCCACTATGTACCTTAGAATCCAGGAAGGAGCAATGCAGATGGATGTACCATTTATCTCTCCCATCTCCATTTTTTAAGGGTCTTGGGTGGGATTTAGGGTGGGAAAGGGCTGGAAAAAAACATGGAATCTTCCCAGGGAAAATGTCAAAAGTTTCCGGTCTGTACAACCCTACCCTTAATGACATTCACAACGGAATGTGCACTCCTTAAAGCTTTGATTCCAATGGAGTGAAGACTGCCTAGATGGCTGCAATCTGCCCCAGTGAAGTGCGACATTAAGTAATTACCACTGGTCAGTCAGGGGCAAAGTTCCTAAAGGAACTGGAGAACAGATGCAATTTCTGCTATCTGTCCAGGGTAAAACATGTTCTGCTTGAAGGTACCATTCTGCACCACCTTTTGAAGTCAATAATTGGTTAAGAGGTATGGACCGGAACAGATACCTGTGCTCATCACTAACTTACATCGACAGCTAGAGAGAGAGAGGAATGGATCATGTGTGATTGTCAGCCTGCTGTGGAAAATTACTCTGCAGTAGATAATGGAAGGAAGCATGTATGTCCTCGAGCCACAAAAAGTTTTGCCTGCCTGTTAACTTATTGGTGTGTAAATAATTATACAACAACTTACAGGAAGCTTACAGCATTAAAAAAAAAAGATAGAACATGCTCCTGCATCATGGAGCTTAGCATCCAACATAAGAAGAAAACATAAGCATCCAACATAAGAAGAGAGAGAAGAGTGGCAAGGGATGTGAACAAATATTCACATTCTTTCATTGGGATGGAGATTCTATTCTTTGATTCCTTAAATATAATGTTGAGCATGATGATCCAAATGGTCTCGCCGATGAGTAAACCTTTAACAAAATCTTTTGTTCCCTCTTACTGCACTTTGCAGAGACCTCTTAAACTCACTAAGGTTGTAATCCTGCGTGAGGTTAAATCAACAGGGCACAACTATGCTTAATTGCAGCCTAAATGCATTTCAGCAGTTTCTGCAAGTAGTGACAGACAACCTTAATCATCCTTTCCTTTCTGATTCCTCCACTCCACCCTTGCTTGAAAAGGAAAGGATGTTCATTCTCAGAAAGTGGGTCAAGTCAGCACTGCATTCACCTGCTCTTGAGTGGTTCAAATTCTGTTGTGAGTGTCAGGTGTGGCCATCAAAAAAACTGAAGGGCAGACCCACTTCCTTGTGCCCCACCTCTGCCTAATTCCGTTTTGTCAGTGTCTTTCGCCACTCCCATTTCTCAGCTCACAAGAAGCTCAGGAGGACAGAATGCATGTGAGAACTCAATCTGGGGGTTGTATTTTGGGCTGGGAAGTTAAAGGAAAGTGGTGGGTCAGGCACAGGTGTAGGTGGGAGACAGAAAAAAATAAGCATCGTGGACAAGTCATTAAAGGTAAAGTTAAGGGGACCCCTGACCATTAGGTCCAGTTGTAGCTGACGCTGGGGTTGCGACGCTCATCTCGTTTATTGGCCGAGGGAGCTGGCATACAGCTTCCAGGTCATGTGGCCAGCATGACTAAGCCGCTTCTGGCGAACCAGAGCAGCGCACGGAAACACCGTTTACCTTCCTACTATTTATCTACTTGCACTTTGATGTGCTTTCGAACTGCTAGGTTGGCAGGAGCAGGGACCGAGCAACGGGAGCTCACCCCGTCGCGGGGATTCGAACCGCCGACCTTCGGATCAGCAAGTCCTAGGCTCTGTGGTTTAACCCACAGTGCCACCCGTGTCCCTTGGACAAGTCATTAGCAGTTGAGAAAGTTATCGCATTCATCATACTAAAGCAAAGTTAGATGAAACCTGGGGGGAATTGCTTCAATAAGGGGCAGAGGAGACATGCTGGTGAAAACTGCTGCCTCTGCCGTACACAGATTTCTGCAAAGGCTCTTACAGTATAATCCAGCACATGTCTACACGAAAGAATGCTTTGCTCTGTTCAGTGGGGCTTACTCTCAGATAAGTGTGCACAGGATTGCCACCTTGAGCTTTGCAAATTTGGTCATCCCTGCCCTCGCTAAGTTATTCGGAAAGGGTATGCTAGAGAGAAAGACATGATGCTTTGGGAGGGGCAGGGGGAGAGGAAACATTCCCTGATCACATATTGAGAGCTAAACGGGCTTTTGCTAGAAATAAGCACATCATGATTGCAGAGAAGCTACAACACACCAGTTTAATGTTATAGGAATGTCTAAAAATAACATTCCCCCCCCCTCTTCCCTCCACCCTCAAAGGACTTATTTTCTCAATAGGAAAGGGTTATTGGATTAGTCCAGCAAAGTGACGTCAATGAAGACAATAAACCCTCCTGTGGGCCATTTTAATGATCTTTGAAATGTAAAAATACGTGGAGCTTCATCCTCTGAGCAAGAGAGAAGGATTCAGTTGACAAGAGAGTTAAGGATTCACTCCTACACCCATGTACATAGGAATAAGATTCACTGAACTCAATCGGACTTACCTCTGAGTAGACAACTATAGGAGTGCTCTGAAGAAAACCTTCGCAAGACGAATTTCCCTATGGGCTTGCTTCGTTGCAAGTTCCATGGATTTTCGACAGAAAAAGTGAAACCGTAACCACTCGACTACACTTCCCTTTGTCATGTCACTGGCAGCCCCGCTCGCAATACCCGCAATCCACACTTTGGGTGGGGGGACACATTTGTAAACGGGAACCTGAAACACACAAACAAGCTCCACCTCCCCCCCCCCATGATGCAAAATTCTGTATAACCGGGTTCTATACATCTAGTTCAGCCCTACCAAATGGGTTTTCTCAAGAAAATAACATTTTGTGTGTTTTTACAAGGAAAAATACAAGATGCCAGGATTCTGAGATACTACTGGGCAATTTATACAAGTGACAGACACTCGATGCAGCTCTTCTCTAGAAGAAAGCAAAATAAGATATCTTGAACTCCAAATAAATGTACAGTAGAAAACTGCTAGGATACTTTTTAATTCAAAATAAATGATGTTACCATAGTGATTTCTCCACTATTTTGGTCCTGAAAACCTCTTCCTGGTCCAGGTTTACAGTACAGTAGCAATCCCTCATCTTGTTTGGCCCTGGATACGTAGGAAGATTTTTAGCTTCTCCTAAAAAGAAGAGGAGGAAAAGAATTAGGGAAACGTATTTGGAGAAACAATGCATGGTTAAATTTTGGAATTCTTAAAATGTTGTCCCACTATCATCACCTAAAGGAGATGTTTCTATTGAATAAACCTGAGAACTTTTCAGGCTTTTACTCCTATTGAATATACATTTAAAATACAGTGGTGCCCCGCAAGACAAATGCCTCGCAAGACGAAAAGCCCGCTAGACGAAAGGGTTTTCCGTTTTTCGATGCACTTCGCAAGACGAATTTCCCTATGGGCTTGCTTCGCAAGACGAAAATGTCTTGCGAGTCTTGCGATTTTTTTCGCTTTCCCCCCTTTTTCTAAGCCGCTAAGCCGCTAATAGCCTTTTAGCCGCTAAGCCGCTAAGCCACTAATAGCTGCTAAGCCACTAATAGCGCTAATCCGCTAAGGCGCTAATAGGGTTGCTTCGCAAGATGAAAAAAAACCGCTAGACGAAGAGACTCGTGGAACGGATTATTTTCGTCTTGCGAGGCACCACTGTACCTAGTATTGTGGTTCAGCTATGGGATTACAACGGGGATTTGGGTTTGGCCTCTTGTCTAAAACCCCTGAAAAGGTAACAACACTGATAGGAGTGGAGTACAGTAAACCCACAAGTTACGCACTTTTACCTTCCATACATTCAGCTTTACATGCTTGGCAATTTAAAAAAATAAAATAAAATTTAAAGGAAGTGGGCGTTGAGGGAAGACTTTGGCAACTCCACCCGCCATTGAACCCAATGGACTTTGACTACAGTGGTACCTCGGGTTAAGTACTTAATTCGTTCCGGAGGTCCGTTCTTAACCTGAAACGGTTCTTAACCTGAAGCACCACTTTAGCTAATGGGGGCTCCTGCTGCCGCCTCGCCGCCGGAGCCCGATTTCTGTTCTTATCCTGAAGCAAAGTTCTTAACCTGAAGCACTATTTCTGGGTTAGCGGAGTGTGTAACCTGAAGCGTATGTAACCTGAAGTGTATGTAACCCGAGGTACCACTATTTATGCGAATTTGGAGCGATCCCCAGAACATAACCCCTGCGTAAGTACTTACTGTACTCACTTCACACACACACACACACACACACACACAATCTCTGACCAGTTCAAACATTATCTAAGGCTCTATTGTGTCCCCTCCCCTTCACAGATGACAAAGCATACAAAGGTGGGAAGAAGGGAGCCTCTTTTTTTATCAAGTATCCATGTGGAGATATGCACTGTATTAGGTGCATAGTGAGACAGAGAAGGTACACACACACACACACACACACACACGGTAAAATCACATTTGACTGGGAACATAGAATACTGAGCATGTAATTTTAAAATTCCATCTCATTCTTAAAACTGCACCAGCTGAAAAAGCTGAAAAGCATCTTCATGTATGCGACAACGGCCGCGAGAGTTCTAATAGCACAAGGATGGAAGACTGATGAAACCCCAACTAAAGAATCATGGCAAGAAAAATTGATGGACTATGCAGAACTGGCAAAGCTGACATATAAGCTACGAGACAAGGATAACTGCGACTTTAAAGATGAATGGGAACCCTTTACAAAGTATTTGAAGACGCAACAAAGCAAACTGGACTCCTTGGCTGGCTTTGAATAAACATTCACAAACTTTTTATTGATAATAATCAGCTAAATAGTTTGAGGATCCATACAACTGTGTAACATGCAGAAAACAGCATTCTTAGAGAAACCAAAGACTGGAACTGAGGGAAGTCAGGGGGTTGGGGGGGGGGAAATGTGGGTGAAAATAAGAATGATATGTTTCTGAATAATATGTTTGGTTTTTTTTAATTTTGAATAAAAATGTTTTTTAAAAAAACAACTGCACCAGCTACCGCACTAAACCGTTACTTTTGACAACTGCCAATACTAAGCTATCAGAGCCAACAGAACCACACTCCTTTGCAAGTCTCAGCGCACACCATCTAGGAGTGTTCCACAGTGCAGCAGCTTCTCAAAGCAGCATGAACCACTCCTGCCACAGGAAAAAGTGTAAAAACGTGGATTTGTCCCACGTTTCATAGGGCTGGTGCCATTTTGCCTCCACAAGCACAAGGAGCCACAGCCCAGCAGCTTCCATGTCAGAAAGGGTCCACTAATCAGTCTGGTGCAGTAGAAATCAGAAGCCTATTAGAAAACGAATTCAACTTTCCCTTTCCCTTTCACCCCTTAAAACTTGCAAATGGTTTTCTTCCAAGGAGAAGCCTTTTCGGCTCCCTTGAGGATTTCCAGAAGCAAGAGCTCTATGTTTTATTGTGTTTCTGCAGTAGAGAGAGAGATTATCAACAGGTGACACACAAAACCCAGAACACTCTCTCCTGATAAGATACCAGGGGATAGCAGTTTGTGAGCGGATGGGTGAATCTTATTTGCAACCACGTCTGAATGTGTTAGGATTCAGGTCTCCAATTGGAACCATTGAGATGGCAGGCATGGATCCACTCTATGCATCACCACCCAGTTTCAACGGAACTGGAGGAAGGAACTGGAGAGAGACTAGCAACAGCAGCCGATAACTACGACAATAGGCCCAAATAAGTCAAGCGATACTACCTAACTATGCACAATACCTGCTGTAGGCAAGGTGGGAAAAATGTATCTGGCTTGAATTTTAATGAGAAACTATCTATCTTGCAAGCCTTGAGCTAATACCTCCTAATACCATTCCTTTTAGGTTCTACCCAAGACTGTAAGTCCTATTTGAGTGTTCTTTTTACTCACATGTAAGTAAACATAGGGACGCGGGTGGCGCTGTGGGTTAAACCACAGAGCCTAGGACTTGCCGATCAGAAGGCTGGCGGTTCGAATCCCCGCGACGGGGTGAGCTCCCGTTGCTCCATCCCTGCTCCTGCCAACCTAGCAGTTCGAAAGCGCGTCAAAGTGCAAGTAGATAAATAGGTACCGCTCCAGCAGGAAGGTAAATGGCGTTTCCGTGCGCTGCTCTGGTTTGACAGAAGCGGCTTAGTCATGCTGGCCACATGACCCGGAAGCTGTAGGCCGGCTCCCTTGGCCAATAAAGCGAGATAAGCGCCACAACCCCAGAGTCGGCCACAACTGGACCTAATGGTCAGGGGTCCCTTTACCTTTATGGGCATGCTGCCAAGCCCCGCCTCCTCCAGCACATCTCTTTTCCCCAGTCAGGGTTTTGGATTGCATGGGGAATTGCCACAAGTAGAGGAGGTTCCCTGCTTCAATGTTTACCCTCAAATTCCAGGAGAGTTGTAACATGGGATGAGGGCGACACACTAGAGCTTGCTCCCCTCTTGCACTGATGTTTACATGCGAGTAACCCGAATGCCCACATAGGGCTTGCATTTGCTTAACTGTTTTGAGAATACGTTTCCATCCTATTCCCCAAAACATTTGAATGAGTCAATTCAAAAGGCCTATGTCAGGTGAATGCTTTCACGCTTTTCATCGCAAGCCTGAAACCAGAACATTAGTAAAAGAAAGAGATTAACTTTCTAACAAATGAGTGCATAAAAAAGGAAGTACCACGTCATCTTGAAAAACGAGACAGTCTTTTCAGTAATGTGTGGGAATTTGTCAGTTCTTCAGTGAGATATTCTTGAATGCTCAAACCATTTCCAGTTTCCATGGATTATTTTACAGTGATGCTCTGAAATCCTGGAGACCGCCACCATTAATAAGACCGTCTTGCCATGCAGCGTGAACTGCATAGATGTTGCCTCAGGCGCTCTAGAAAATTTGAAACCAGTGCCCTAGTGTTGGGGAATGCTTCTCACACCGACTTCTCTGCCATAGAACCTGTGTGCACTTCTAAAAAACAAAAAACCTATGACAGAGCGGCCCAACTTTTCATACCAAGTGGGGCGACAAGCGTACTTTGAATTGGAACCCACAGGTCGCACATGGCCTTGTTGCATGCTCAGGGGGCAAGGCAAAGATCTGACCCCACCTCTCTGCCCAAACCCACCTTCCCAAAGCCAGCTGAGGCACCAGTCTTTGGGAAGGAGAAGCAATGCTCTGGCTGGACCCTAGAGCCTTCCAACCCCTTTCCCAAATTTGGGAAAGCACTGACTAGGTTTCGGGAAAGAGGAAGGAGGACTTTAGGACCCTGTCAGGGACCTCACAATGGAAGAATGGTGTGATATAAAAGCACAATCAATCAATCGACTAAACCCCTGTGACACAACTGCAACACACAAGCAAGTTCCTTACAAGCGAGGGAAAGGCATGTGCTTAAATGTTCTTAAAAGGTAAAGGGACCCCTGACAGTTAAGTCCAGTCACAGACGACTCTGGGGTTGAGGTGCTCATCTCGCTTTACAGGCCGAGGGAGCGGATGCTTGTCCGCAGACAGTTTTTCCGGGTCATGTGGCCAGCATGACTAACCCCCTTATGGGGCAATGGAACACCAAAACCAGAACATTGCACGGAAATGCCGTTTACCTTCCCACTGGAGCGGTACCTATTCATCTACTTGCACTTTTTGGGGTGTTTTCGAACTGCTAGGTTGGCAGGAGCTGGGACCGAGCAACAGGAGCTCACCCCGTCACGGGGATTCAAACTGCCTACCCTTTTGATCAGCCAGCCCAAGACGCAGTGGTTTAGACTACAGCCCACCAGCGTCCCACTTAAATGTTCTTATTAAGTCCCAAAATTGGGCGCTGGTAACTTCTGGCTCCATTTAAAAGCCTGGGTTCATATCCTATCCCGGGATGGATGGGGTGTAATTCGGGGAAGGGGGAGGGAGGAAGAAAATCATAGAATAGATATCCAAGAAGTGAATTCTCCTTATAAATCATTTTTTTATGAATAGCGGGCGAGGAGTTGGATTTTTATGTGTGTCATAGGAAGGCATGAAAGACAAACCCCTGTGTGGCGGAAGCCACACACTAAACCTCATAATTTAATCTGCTTCACTACATAACAAGGTGCTGGCAGGCAATGCTCACATTAGGAACAGGTCAGTTGAAAATCTAGGGTTCTGGCTGCCGAATCAGTATGCAGATGGCTGTGTGCATGACCTGATTTAGAAACCTAATACTGCCTGCCTTTCAACAGTTAGAGGCTGTGTGTGTGTGTGTGTGTGTGCGCGCGCGCATATGCATCCATTCACACACATTAAGGATTTTTGCTCTATTTAATATCCAGAAATAAACCACCAGAGATAATCCCAGTTAAGGAAATGCACTAATTTTAATCACAACTCTTATTAAAATGAACCAGCATTTTAATGTGACAGCCATGGGCAGCCGGGGGGGGGGGGGAGGGGACAGGGAGGGGCAGCTGCCCCCCCATCAAAAAAATAAATAAAAATACATTGCTAACTGAGGTTCTGCTCCCCTCCAACAAAAGGCCTGCACCCCCTAGCAAAAATCCTGGCTACGCCCATGATCATAGCTGATTGCATTTTGCTTGCTTGGAATGAAACAAAAAAGAACTGGGACCGGACAGCATTACAGTGGTACCTCGGGTTAAGTACTTAATTTGTTCCGGAGGTCCGTTCTTAACCTGAAGCACCACTTTAGCTAATGGGGCCTCCTGCTGCCGCTGCGCCGCTGGAGCACGATTTCTGTTCTCATCCTGAAGCAAAGTTCCTAACCTGAGGTACTATTTCTGGGTTAGCGGAGTCTGTAGCCTGAAGCGTATGTAATGTGAAGCATATGTAACCCGAGGTACCACTGTACATAGGATGTGAACCAAAGCAACATTAAAGCCAACATGCATAGATTTATTTTAAAATGAAGCACATGTGCATTATCTCTTGGTTTTGTTTTCTGTGGCAAGCCGCAGTGGGTTTTCCTTTCAATTTCTGCATGTGCAGTTGGGAATTGGCCCAAAGGAAGCAAAGGCAAGAAGGGGGTGGGGTGGGGGGGTGAACTCTGGGCTGCTCAAGAAGTACAATCGCCTAATGTAACAGCATCGTATTCCTAGTAAATGCAATGAAATATTGCTTCTCGTGGTCTCCTCTAATGGAGCTCCTTTGCTATCCAAGTTCAGACATACATGAACCAGTTAAACAACTTGGCTCCCCAGCCCCCTATTTTTAACCTGTCATCAGCATTGCCCAAAAAACTGCATGGGGCTTAAAAGCCTCCGCTGTTCTTTCATTTCCACCACCAAGCCAGACCAATAAATATCATTCCAAACTACTCTTTCACAGCTTGTATGCCATTTTAGCATTTCCACTGTTCTTGATATCGACATCTAACAGCATGGAACTGTGATCTCATTTTCTATTTCGGTCAGATGTTCTTGTTAGAAGTTTCACAGCAGTGCTTGGCAGCAGTTATTTAAAAAGTGGAGCGTGTTAATTACACACATAGCATTAAAGCTTGTGAAAATCTTCTCAGTTCATTTTTATGCGAACAGATAGACACACATATATTAAGCTTTCCTAATCATGCATTATCGTGGTCTCAGCTTGAAGGCTTTTTTACAGATGCTAATTTCAGTACTTTAAAGCTCTGGGCTGAGTGAGAACATTTTCCCTCTTGTATTATCTGATTGCCTAGACTAAGATGAGATGGGCATCTCTCACATTTTGCACTACTTTAAGATTAGCTGTTATGGATGCTAAAAGATAAGGAGTGCACTTTTATCTGGGAATAAGCCCCACCGGACACAAGAGACTTGGTCTAGTTTACTTTGTTTGATATCTATACCCTATTTTCTTCTATTTAAAAGGGTTGGAGTGGTTTACAACAAAATACAACAAAAGCAAAACAATTAAAGTCATATAATTGGTTAAAAACAAAAAGCAGAGTATGCTTTAACTAGGTCTCCACAAGAGAGCATTTAGAGTTCTGTAAAAAAGCAATCCTGGTGCCACAACCAAAACAGCCAGGGGAAGAGAGAAACTTGTGTTTGTGGGTATTCACAAGAAAACTGATTTCACTCTGACATTCTTTATACCAAGCTTATTAATCCAGCAATAGCATGCTTGGTGTCCAATGCTCCAGAAGATCAGAAGCAGCTTTTGGGTACCAGGAGCAGATATCCTTAAGCAAGGATACGGATGATGATGATGATGATGATGATGATGATGGAAAGCTTAAGGCTGCAATTGTATACACCAGGTGCAAGTGAATCACAACTTGGATCAGCCCCAGCAAGCCAATATTAGAGATTATGGTAATTGTAGTTCAGCCACATCTTGGAGGGACGAAGGGTCTTCACATCTGATATACACTCCTATCTGGAGTAAGCACCATTTAATTCAATGGAGATTACTTTTCAGTAGACATGCATAGTATTGCACTGCTAATGACTTACTTGAGCCCACAATAAATGTCACATGCTACCTTGCCATTTTATGGTTTCTCTGACTTAGCATATTAACCACGTTGGCGTCCTCTTGAAGTTGGCTATGCATTTCCTAATCTGTGGTGTGCATTCCAGCTAAGCTTTTATTATAGTGGTTTTAAATGATCTTCAAGATCCAGGAGAGACCGGATCCTCCCTTCCAACTTCCTTTTAACTAACCTGCTTCTTCCCCCAAGAGGTTTCCTCTTTTGGAATTAAATGTGACCACGTTAAAGTTATTTTTAGATGAACGGTTTGAGACAGGAAACTTAAGCATCTACTAATGCATGCCTAAATTTGACATAGATCCAAACTGCAGGCATTCAAGAATTTCTGACTACAGTCCTAGATCCCCAAACTGTCATTTATAAGAGGATGGTGATCAGAAATACAGCGTAGCTGCATGAAAATCCTATCTAGTCCAGTATTCTCCTTCTGAGGTATAGGAAAGATAAAGAACTCAAAACCATGTGATTGCCTTCCTATAACTCTCAGAGGAGATCTGGCTCCGAGATGCCAAGCTCCTATCCACAACTTCATGAAGCTATAAATTTCAGCACATTGATTTGAACACTAAAGTTGAACCGGCCCCTCTCTACACAATTACTTCTTTTTGGCGTCCTATGGAGGTTCCCCATGTACAGGAATGGCAACTGCATATGAGCTGGGCTCTGGGACCTGTGTAAGTAAAGCTGCCCATTTTAGAACATACACAGCAGAGGTGTGGGGGGGGGGGGAAGCTGTAAAATGTGGCCTCTACCAGCAATTCTTCTCTTGCTAATTATGCATCCCACCTGGTAAAAGTTTTAGTGGTGGCTGTAATTTCCAAATCTGCTCAGAGATATTTGCATTGAACACTTCATGCTCTCAGAGAAAGAGCATTTTCTCTAACAGAAAATGCCACCAAAGTGAAAAGCAAGTGAACACCAGACATTAAAGGTAAAGGTAAAGCGACCCCTGACCAGTCGGTCCAGTCATGACCGACTCTGGGGTTGCGGCGCTCATCTCGCTTTATTGGCCGAGGAAGCCGGTGTACAGCTTCCGGGTCATGTGACCAGCATGACTAAGCCGCTTCTGGCGAACCAGAGCAGTGCACGGAAACGCCATTTACCTTCCCGCCGGAGTGGTACCTATTTATCTACTTGCACTTTGACGTGCTTTCAAACTGCTAGGTTGGCAGGAGCAGGGACCGAGCAACGGGAGCTCACCCCGTTGTAGGAATTCAAACCGCCAACCTTCTGATCGGCAAGCCCTAGGCTCTGTGGTTTAACCCACAGCACCACCCGCGTCCCTTATTATGTTACTAATTGTTAAATTTCTTTTGTTTCAAAAAAAATTAAAATCCCGCAGTTTAGTTAGCTAGGGTTGCCTTACGTCAGGAATTTCTCAGACATACCCGGAATACTGCAGTCCAAAGCTGTGTCTGGTTGGAACTCGGCAAAATGTCCAGGAAAATCCGTACATACTGGCAGTGTCCCTTTTGCCAATTTCCCTTAGAAATAGCAGTCCTAACTTAGCAAACCCTGCTAAAAGGAAGTACCCACATATGTGTGAGGCAAAAACTAGACGTTAAGAGAGCCATACGAATACTTTGCTTACTTCTTCTCAATTATCTACTAAAGCATCAGCTTTGTGCTTCATCTCTTTATGAAGAGAAGGTGAGCGGTATAAACAAACACATCTATACCACAGTGAGGGAAGTCATTCGGTGGTGGCAGGAACTATGGCTATAGCTAAAGCTACACTGGGCAAACAGTCTAGCTCATTGCTGATCACATCATTTAATGTGGATAGAGTTTTGTAAAGACTGCGTGGGCCAGAGATGCATCATTTCATAGACCGAGTGCCAACTGCACCAAACTCATAGCAATGGCGGGACTCCATTGCCTTGGCGAGACTTTGGCCATAGTTCTTACCTAATAACTGACTCCCAGACTAGATGTATGGGGGGGGTCCATACAGTAGTACCTTGGGTTAAGTACTTAATTCGTTCCGGAGGTCCGCTCTTAACCTGAAACTGTTCTTAACCTGAAGCACCACTTTAGCTAATGGGGCCTCCTGCTGCTGCCGCGCCGCCGGAGCACAATTTCTGTTCTCATCCTGAAGCAAAGTTCTTAACCCAAGGTACTATTTCTGGGTTAGCGGAGTCTGTAACCTGAAGCGTATGTAACCTGAAGCGTAAGTAACCCGAGGGACCACTGTACACGTGGTTACTATCTCTCCTCTCCATTGGCCGCCTTCATTGTATGAAAAGAAAATAATAAGTGAAAAGCTTATAAGACATAACAGGAAGCCAATATATGACTCGTCTTGTAAGATATCAATAAATTACTTCATGCAACTTGGCCCTCCTGGAGGGGAAAAAGCATGTAATCTTGCATATAAAGACCTATATACTGTAAGATTAACAATGCAATCACATGCATGCCTATTCAGAAATAAATGCCATTGAACTGAACAGGACCAACTCCAGGAATTCATATTTCCCTGATTATGGAATAAGTGTCCATTGCTATTCTCCATTGCTCCATATACCAACCAAATACATCTTCTTTGTGGAGTATTTTTTTAAAATAAAGTATATTTTGCCCCACCCACTCTTCAAGAAACGCAATGTCGATTTTATTTTTGTAACTGCTGATAAAGTTGAACGTTGACTTGCCCAGATCCACTTATGAGTTTCTCACATCCAAACCCAACAATATACTTACTTTCCTCATTATTACACCAGCTTTCTAATGCAAAAGGAAATTTCATTCTGAATGTTAGTGACATTCATACTGTTGATGTTTTTTTCTCCTGCTATTCACATCATTTAAACTCTTATTAAAGTACTGCAACAATGTTTAAACGTCTTCATAGCAGTAAAATGCTTCAGTAGATACCATAATTTTTTCCTAGAAGACACTTATATGCATCCAACTAAGATTTCAGCTTTTGTTATATTTACAATAAAAGTGTGCATGAATTTTACAGAGCCTAAACAAACATCTGAATATCAAATTTGTTGTAAATTATGAAATGCAACATGATGAAATCTCACTTTAGCAAAAAACCGAATTGTGCCATAAAATACTATATGGTACAAATGCTGTTGGAAGGCAGAATAGAATTAATCTGGATATTCAGCAGTTCTGGCTAATTTTTCATTTAGTACTCTAATAATTTTACCACTTAAGCTGTCCTGCATTCAATGGCCCACTTTCAGAGGAGATAACTGCTTCTCTGCCAATGAACTGCTTCGTCATGGATAAATGAACTACATAATCAGGACAGGCAAAAATCAGACTGTATTGACCCAGATAAGATATATTTTCTCGTAAGTATAGGGCGCTGCCAAAATGCTAAGAGACATCACTCCTTTCATTCAAAAGCTAGCAGGCAAGTTCAAAGCCATTCAGAACAAAAGAGAACAAAAGAAGGACTGAGGTGTTTTGGTTTTAAAACAGAATAAAGCAAATTCTTATATTTGTGGCTTTGAAATGTACACAACCTTCACAGTGTTTCCCATGGGATAGGTTTATCACAGACAGTCAAACCTCGGAACTCACAACAGCTCCGTTCTCGAATGTTTTGGCTCCCAAACAGCGAAAATCTGGAAGTACCGGTAAGTGCTCCAGTTTTTGAAGGTTCCTCAAAAGTCAAACAGCTTCCAAGGCACGTTTTTCTCCTCCCCCCCCCCCATTTGCTTTGCAGCCAGTCCACTGATCCTCGGTTTTCAAACGTTTCAGAAGCCAAACAGTCTTCCAGAATGGATTACGTTCAAAAATGGAGGTTCCACTGTACAAGTTTCCTTCCAGACTGGCAGGTTTGGATTGCACAGGATTTGCCAAAATTTTTGGTACCCGACAGGAGACTGCCATTTCAAATTACCAGATTATCTGGAAATAGTTGCAATAGCCTGAATGGGCAGTTCTATGGATCCAGCCTTCAGTAACTAAACAGAAACCAAATGGCGGCATATTTGAAGGAAGTGGAATCGAAGGCTGGCATTTCCCAAAAGTATAGTGGTGGGCTCTCATTTATTTTAACCACAGAGTCTCTATGTCACAATCGTAGTTTATCATGACAGCTGGTTTGAAGTCATTCTTGGAGATATTTATGGAAAATTATTTCCCTGTGTCTATGTACCTGGTGCCCAAGTGTGTGTTTTGTGCATGGCAAAAAAGCTTCCAAATGGGCCTTGGTGTTATTTCAGAATTAAAAATAAAGCTCTTTCTTCCATGAGTAATGGTATTGTACTTAAGGGATGGGATCATGTGTGGGAGGGGCCCTGCGTAACAAGTTTGTACAGGGCCATCTCAAGAATGATGACTGGACTCTAGCTCCTGCAGCAAACAAAACTGTTGCAAGAAATATGGGGTCATTATCAGTTTCATTTATTTATTTTTAAAGGCACACCTCTAAGAACTTAAATCCCAGCTTCATTCTGCTTGGATCCAATGTTGGAATGACCTCGTTGCAACAGAAGGTTTTTCAGACATTGGCTAGTGATAGAAGTTGACTTTGTTTTAGAAACCAGTTTTTTAACCATCCCCACCCACGGAATTCATCCAAAGTATACATTTCTGTTTGCGTTGTCCACAGGCTGAATGTGAAGTGACAACGAACTGGAGGTATTTTTCAACTTCTAATGGTTGCTAGTTTGCTTGTATACACTTGATGAGGACAGTGGTTCATGTCTGAAGCTCCAATCCTATGCACACTTACTTGTGAGCAAGTCCTGGTGAATAATATGGGTCTTCCAAGGAAATATATGTAGGCTATACGTAGACCCACTGCTTTGCTCTTCTATAGTCTTTCCTATATGTACTATGGTGACAAAAACAACCAGGGAACACTAATATTTATGTTACATGTATTAGGAGAGCTTTAAAAAATAGTGATATGGAATGAAGGTTCATGTGCACGAAGGCAAAACATTCCACTTATCAAATATAAAAACATAAAAAGGATATTATCATGCAAAGAGCAACCAAATCGTGTTCCAAATTCTTACAACTAAGCATAGTTTTTCCTCTGCCTGAAAGCAGCAGCCATAGAAACTCAACACATACTGTAAATCAAAGACCAAATAACGCACAGCATGATGCATTTTTAACGCAACATTCCCCCCAAAAGTGACTAATTTGAACTCTGCGAGAGACGAAATATCACATGAGTCTTGATCCGAGAAATGAACTCCAACCAAGACTGATTCATCCTATAGTATATTGAATGTGATGAAAGCCAAATGCTAAGACTGTTTTGCTTCACAAATGTTCATTTATCTCTAAGTGAAACATGAATGTGTTTACTTACTCTTTCCCTCTTTAACTCTTTGTAGTCAGGAAGTAAACTGTTTGCCACTAAGGCTATTAGAACAGAACATTTCAATTCAGATTGGGCAGGGTGTGTGTGTTACTTTTATTTTTAAAGAGGGACAAAAGTCAAAATGCATGCATGTAAAGTTTGTGGGGCTGTGGTTCAAGACAGCGCTTTCTCTATGGTGGGCCCATGTTGTGGAATGCCCGCCCTTCCAAGGCATGCCTCCCCTCATCACTGTATACAGTGAAACCTTGGGTTAAGAACTTAATTCATTCTGGAGGTCCGTTCTTAACCTGAAACTGTTCTTAACCTGAAGCACCACTTTAGCTAATGGGGTCTCCCGCTGCTGCTGCCACACCGTAGCTGCGCGATTTCTGTTCTCATCCTGAAGCAAAGTTCTTAACCCGAGGCATTATTTATGGGTTAGCGGAGTCTGTAACCTGAAGCGTCTGTAACCTGAAGCATCTGTAACCCAAGGTACCACTGTACATTTCAACCACGAGTCAAGAAGCATCTTTTTGCCTAGGACTTTGGGGCAGCAGAGGATGAGCACAGAATCTCTCTCTTGATTCCTTTTGCTAGCTTTGGTTGCTGTTTGGTACAGTTTAACTGATGGGTTTAGCAGGCATTAAGAAATTTTATGCGTTAATGGACTGCAGAGTGAATGGCAAGCTGTAAATGCACAGAAACAAACTGAAGGTCAGCATATAAAGTATTTTTAAAACAAAGCAAAGCAAAACAATTTTGTTTATCAATTAATCTTTGCTTTGGGCTAAAAGAGGCTTTGAGAGCATGCAGAAGAAATGAAGCATGCAAGTTTTCCTGTGGTAGAGGAAACACCTGAACCTGCCATGCCTAGATATAATGGTGAGAGGAGGGTGTTCTCTCTGTGTTGGGCTTGGCAGGGGGAGATGCGTAAGCTCAGCACTGGACAGTCAAAACAAGCATGCAAGGAGGAAGATGATGATGATGATGATGATGATGATGATGATAATTTATTTATAACCCGCCCATCTGGCTGGGTTTCCCCAGCCACTCTGGGCGGCTTCCAACTGATTATGATCAAATCTTCCCACTGCTTTACCAAGTTTGAAGTAATTCTCAGTGACACTTTAGGAATTGTGGCGGGGGAGGGGGGGCTGGTCTAGAGGTCATCAACACAATATGATATGAAGGCATGGCTAGTTAAATATGCAAAGGACAAACAGCAATTTGGCATAAATGATATTTAACAAATAATATTTAACCTACTGCAAAAGTGTATTTATCCCGACTTGTTTGTTCTTTTCAGGTTTGATTCCCTTTCGTTTTGCTTTACTTTGGGTTACATATGCAAACCAAATTCTTGGCTTGTATCTCTCATCGTTCTGTAACCGAGTGGTGGTGTTTCTGGAAGGTACTGAGTATCTGGATCCACTTCAGTTGGGGTTTAAGGCCTGGTTTGGGGGCAGAACTGGCTTTGGTTACCCTGACAGGTGTCCTGTATTGGGAGAGTGACAAGGAGAGTGTAACCCTGCTGCTCTCAGCAGCTTTTGATCATGGTATCCAAATGGTATTGGTATCGGAGGAACTGTTCTACAGCAGTTCCATTCCTCCCCATGTGGTTGACCCAATAGAGTAGCATTGGGGGAGTGACTCTTCAGCCCCCTGGCACTTGCGCTATGGGGTTCTTTGGGGCAACAGTTTGTCCCCCTGTGCTTTTAAAAAATATTTATATAAAGCTATTTGCACAGTGGTCATTAGGAGTTTTGGAGCATGGTGCCATCGGTAAATTGGCAACATGTAGCTCTATTTCCTCCATAACAACTGAACCAGGAGAGGCTGAGCAAGCTCTGGACAGGTGCCTTAATGCAATGGTGGACTGGGCGAGGGCCAATAAACTGAGTTTGAACCCTGGGAAGACAGAGGCTTCGTAGGATGGTGTCATTGATTCAATTCCTTTTTTCAAGTCAGATAGTTACACCGACAAATCAGAAATCAGATTCAGACCTCAAAGGAAATCATGACATGAAAGTTGATTTTAAATATGAACTTTATATGAATCTGTGGTCCTGTGCAGACATGTTTTAAGAATTTTCTATATTGGTTAATATACCAAATACATACATAGGGTGGTATTGAGAAAATTTTACTCAAGAGTAGACTCGTGGAAATGAATGAGCATGACTAAGTTATGTCCATTAACTTCAACAGGTCTCTTCTTTATAAAACATCACTGAATACAACCCATCATGCTTAATCACAATTAAAAATAAACTACAGTTATGGATTATGGCTGCACTGGACATTTATTTCCGATCCCTTAGTTGGTCTTTAAGGTGCTACTGGAAGGAATTTTTTTATTTTGTTTTGACTATGGCAGACCAACACGGCTACCTATCTGTAGCTTTAATTAACACTTCAATAACAGGCAATCCTGGGATAATTGCTTAGTTCCTTTTGCTAGTTCATTGTCTCCTTCAGATATGATAACCTGGATTTTTAAAAGCCTGCACAGCTTAGTATATGCACTGATAAACTGTTTACCTTTTCTAGTGTTCCACAATTAACTAGGTATAGTTAAAGTTATCACCTACCTTTCACCATCAGGTCCCAGCATGGGTTGCAACAATATAAATTCAATATTTAAAACAAATTATGTGGCCTGGTAGTGGATGCAGGTGGCAACTGGAGTGCTAACTGGGAACAAAACCTCCATGAGGCAGGGTGTGAGTGTGTGTTTGCCTCATGGACATATGGTGACAAGGCATTTAAACACTTTAGTGCATCATACAGACACATAACAGATTGGGACTCGCTAACTCCTGGCTCAGACTAGACTTTGTAGGATAAAAAGGAGGCGGTTAGCCACAATCTCCAAGGCATGTCACAACAGTCAGAAAACCAATCACAATGCTGAAACCCTACAGTTGTTTCACCACGTCACCACCTCAAGGGATAATCTGAAGCCACCAGGTGATATTGGGTCTTCTCCCATGACAAGACAACCCCCTGTAGAAAAGGGGAAAGATAGCTTAGTTCTGCTGTTTCAGAATGATCCCATTTATTAAGGTTGACCCCCCTTTTAGCAGACCAAAAAAAGGGGGGGCAAAATGACAGGGATCAATCAAGAGCCTGAAGCTGTTTATTTTTTCCCAGCTGGCTGCCTTTTAGTAGTAGATGGCTTTCTAAATTCTACATGACTGGCATAGTATATAACCAGCCACAACAAAAGTAAAAACAGTAATACAGTGGTACCTTGGTTCCGGTTTGCGAAATTTTTTTTGGAAGCCGAACATCCATTTCAGCTGTCGCCATTGTTTCCAGAGCCAATCAGCCAACCAGAAGCCGTGCCTTGCTTTGCGAACATTTTGGAAGTCAAACGGACTTCCAGAACGGATTGAGTTCGAGAACCAAGGTACCACTGTCATCTGGTACCCTTGCTTAGATGTACAGGGGCCAACTTGTGCCTTTTTCCAGGTTTGGCTGGTACTTTAAATCAGTGTTTCCCAACCTTTTTTGGGCAAAGGCACACTTGTTTGATGAAAAAAATATCGAGGCACACCACCATTACAGCCCCGTGACGTCAGCACGCAGCGTCACGCCGGGAGGGACGCACGAAAGTGTAACTTTCAATTTTTTTCCCTCCCCCTTGCCGGGGAACCTCCAAGCTTTAGGGGGGGGGAGGAGGCAGCAAAGCGAGGGACTGAGGGACTCCTCCAACGACAAGGGTTGGGGAAGAAGAGAAAGTTATAGTTGTTTTTTAAAAAGTGATAATTTCATTGTTCTGTTTTTTTGTAAACCGCTTTGAAGGGTTCCTTCTCGGCACGCCCCCCCCCACCCGACAATCAAGCAGCGTATCAATTCCATGAAGCACCAAATGCAGGCGCGTCTCAACTCACGTCTCGGAAGTGGGCGAGGCCGCGCTCGCCCAGGGCGCTGAGACACTCGTAGGCCGAGCCCGCCTGGAGGAAGAGCTGCGCCAGGCACATCGCCTCGCTGCGGAAGAGGGAGCCCATGGCGGAGGGCGCCCAGGCCGGGCCTGAGGAGGCGCAGCGGCGGGAGCGGCAGAGGCGGCGTCACCGCTCTCCTCGGCGCCGCCTCCGCTCCGCCGTCGCCGCTGCTGCCGTCCCGCTGCGGAGGCGGCTCCGGGGACTGGCGGGTCCCCCGCTGCCCGGTGCCATGGAGAGGAGGCAGGCGAGGGAGACGGAGACCCGAGTGGCCCCAAGTCCCGCGGCTTCCGGCTTCTCCTCGCAAGTCCAGGCGCCGCCGAGAGAGAAGGGGCGGGGAAAGCCTAGAGCGGCCAACCGCACGCTCACCTCGGAAGCTCCGGTCAATAAGACAGCGCCATTGGCCCGGGCGCTCTGCCCCTCGGCACCTCTATGGCTGGCCCGAATACCGAGCGAGAAGCGGTTTCGTCTCTGTGGTAGGGAGGAGCAAAGAAGGGCCCAGCCAGGCGGGCCGAACGAAAGCGAGCCCAGAGTTCCTGTGCTTCCCTGGTGGGGCCGGCCATTGCCTTTCCCTTGGGCAGGGCGAGGGAATTCCCAGGCTGCGGCCTCTCGCGCTGGTGCCTCAAAGGCCTTTGCCTTTCCCGTGTCACATGTGGAAAAGGGGGCTGGATCCAGTGACGCAACTCGGAAAACTGTTAGGGAAGCCAGAGCAGGAAAGTGAGTGGGAGGCGGCGTCGCCGCTTTAACCCACGTTTCCTTTTTGAAAGAGAAACCAGTGTTTCCCAACCTTTTTTGGACTCGCTCGCGGCACACCAGGCAACAGCTCGCGGCACATTAGTGTGCCGCGGAACACCGGTTGGGAAACACTGCTTTAAATTAAGGCATGCATTGAAAAAGACAGTGACCTTGCTTGTGACCTCCAAAGAGAACAACTGCAACAGGCTCTTGGTGGGAGTGCCACTGGCTTTCACAGCATTCCATGACAAAAGTTCCCAAGCGTTCCAACTATATACATATTTGTGTAATATTAAGAAAATGCATCACACCCACTATTTTAGTTGAACCGATATTGTGCAATGCAGAGTTAAGCTAGACCCGAAAAGTGCACAATTAACTTGAACTGAATTACTTTCCCCTTCATTTAACATATCTCTGTATCGATGTACATGAAAGAACTTGCATTTCTCAAGCATCCAAAAGCTGGTGGCAGTTTCCCCCCAACCCAGTCTTCAAAAGACAGATATTCAGAGAAAAGTTCAATTATGTATAAAGTAGTATGTGTCAGGGCAAATAAAAATGGGGGTAGGTTACAGAAATATATGCTATACAGGCATAAAGTAGAGATAAAATAAGTTTTATGAACTTTTGTCATCAGTTTCCTTTGCATAGGCAGCTTCCTCTTTAACACCATAGGATAACTGAAGAGTAGGCTGGATTTGTTGCTGCCATATCTATATTTATATCTATCAATCTATCCGTGTGTGTGTGTGTGTGTGTGTGTGCGTGTGTACAAACTCTATAACATTAAATAAGTAACCACTGAAAAGCAGGAAAAGACAGGACACACTACTGTTGGGAAACAGTCTTTCAACCACACAGAAGATCTTGTGACATTTTAAAACCTAACATTCATTAAGCAAAACTACATTAAGCAAAAAAGTAAAAGGTAGAATTTTTGGCACACAAGTGAATAGCCTCAACTATGTAAAGCGTATAATCTAGGCTGCAACAGAACACATTTATGGCCTGCATGCTCAGAAGAGACTACAATTTTGTTTCTTTTAAAAGGCTTGCTAAAAATAGGATAAGGAATAAATGTCTCTGATCTGGGTGTGTCACACAGAAGAGATAAACCATTAACAAACCAAGAATGTGGTGGCTCTAGTCTGTCATCATATGAAAAATACCCTAGAAGACTGAAGCCCATAATCTGCCCTTCAACATTCTGCAGCAGTAAGGCCTGCAAGCAAAGAGGGAATTCTAAAAATGTCTCCACAGAAAGGACAGTGTGCATCAAGGCTTATATTGGCATCCTGCTTCGCTGCCCAGCAGCACTTTCCCTTCCTCAGCTGGTCTTAGAGGTGGTGTTTGAAGACTGCAGGTTCTGGGCCCACTCCGTGGCAGGAATTCATGAAAACCATGGGCTGTCACAACATATCACTGGTCCAAGCACATGTGGCAGGCCACACTGGATTGTTTACCTGGAAGAGAGTAATCTGGAAGTGGGCGGGTATTAACTTCAGTCCCTTGTCATGGTCAGATCACCTACTGTTGAAAGTCAGCCCTTTGAAAGTTTTCCCCTGGAGGACCTATGATGATGGTGATTAATTAAAGTTGTATACCACCCTTCATGGGACACGGGTGGCGCTGTGGGTTAAACCACAGAGCCTAGGACTTGCCGATCAGAAGGTCGGCGTTCAAATCCCCGCAACGGGGTGAGCTCCTGTTGCTCGGTCCCTGCTCCTGCCAACCAGCAGTTCGAAAGCACGTCAAAGTGCAAGTAGATAAATAGATACCGCTCCAGCGGGAAGGTAAACGGCGTTTCCGTGCGCTGCTCTGGTTCGCCAGAAACGGCTTAGTCATGCTTGCCACATGACCTGGAAGCTGTACACCGGCTCCCTCAGCCAATAAAGTGAGATGAGCGCCGCAACCCCAGAGTTGGCCACGACTGGACCTAATGATCAGGGGTCCCTTTACCTTTACCTTACCACCCTTCATCCAAAGAACATGGTCTGCCATGGGAAGTTTATTAAAACACTGAAGTGAGATTTGTTTACTATAGCTATCAACAATCTCCATAGAAGGAAGAAACAGATGGCACCATAACAGGCAGAGGTAGTTGAATTTAGGCGCCCCCTCTGTCTCATTATTAAAGCGACAACAGGAGACTGAGAGATAGGACACAGTTCATGTATGCGTGCATGTAGCATGATCCAGTAAAAACGAAATAAAACCCCACTGATTTAATGAGTCAAGCAAGTGCCTGAACAGAAATCTTTACTTTTCACTGGATGAGGCTCTGTTTATTTAACACACAGTCTGGAGTGGGGGAAGCACCCAACGGATGCTACAGACCTTTCCAAACCATGCTGGTCTCAGCTGTGACTCTGCCTACACAGCAGCAGAACTCAGCCACAAAATGCAATCTGGCATTATGACAGTTGAAACAGCCCTGATCACTTTTGGCAAAACAATGAATCACAAGCGAAGCATGATTACATTGGACCCTGTGCAGGACTTCAGCCTGCAGTTAGTGGGTACTGAAATAAAAAGCATCACCACCAAGCACTAGCCAAAGAAGGCAAATTCAGCGTAAGAAAAACAAAAGAAGCCTCTTGAACAGCAGAAGACCAGGATCAGTGTTAGAAACCCATATACAAACTAGGTGCCAAATGGCTCCTTAAACCAAGGTTATTGTCGCCCTAATGGAGTACCATTTTGGGGAAAGACAGCTCTAAAGTCTTGTTTTTTCAAATGATGGGCCGACTGTGATTGATTCTCAGTTAAACATCTGGCTACTTCAGAGGGTAGCGCTGTGGGTTAGGGCTACAGAGCCTAGGACTTGCCGATCAGAAGGTCGGCGGTTCAAATCCCTGCGACAGGGTGAGCTCCCGTTGCTCGGTCCCAGCTCCTGCCAACTAGCAGTTCGAAAGCATGTCAAAGTGCAAGTAGATAAATGGCGTTTCCGTGCACTGCTCTGGTTCGCCAGAAGTGGCTTAATCATGCTGGCCACATGACCCGGAAGCTGTACGCTACCTCCCTTTCCAATAAAGCGAGATGAGCGCCACAACCCCAGAGTCAGCCACAACTGGACCTAATGAACAGGGGTCCTTTACCTTTTTACTTCAGATGACAGCCTTGAGCTAAGTTAAGAGCTCTGAGAACTTAAAAAGAAGAAAAACCACTTGATCCAGGGATAGTCCACATATACATTGGCCTATGGTGAAAAAAACAGATAAAACCTAACACAGAGAATTCTACAGGATGTGGTATTAGTGTATGAAAAGTCAAGATCCACGGATCCCCAGGCACGCACCTCCAGATGGTGAAGATCTGAGGTGCCATCCTGGTGCTCAGGAACTTCATCTGATCACGAGTGGCCGATAGCCAGGTGCACAATGCACCTTGCGCCTAGCTAATTTCTAACACAGACTAGGATAAGACACATTCCAAGGCCTGGCCCCTATCAAACTCTCTCAGGAGATCAGGCTTGCTCTTCCTTACCTGAGCAACTCTTCCTTACTTCTACTTTGGCTGAGTTTATCGCCAACAAGCCTTACTCTGCCCTGTTCAGCCTTTTCGTCTCCCTCCCAAGACCTCACCCAATGACTGGACAGGGCTCACCCAAGCCTGGCAGTTCCATTAAGTAGCATTTGGTCACACAAACACTATTGTCTATTTAGAATAAACTTAGAAACAACAACCCTGTGTGAAACATTAGGAGGAGGATGGATCCTTCAACAGTGCTGGGAGTTTATTCTTCCTATCATTTCTGTTTGAAGATGTTGGCTTGTGAATCAGTCTTACGAATGATCTCACCTGAAGGCAAGTTGCATGACCTGTATTTGTGCGTCTCCTACTGCGACTGGTTATGTGTATTAGAATGCAGACTTGCATTCCCCTTCCTTCATGTAGGCAGTTCCCCCTCTCCTTTCAGGTATGCTGTGGTGTTACTTGCAATGCACATAAATTGGCAGTAGCGGAACCTATGGCACATTAGTTCAATGAACAACCAACATGCCAGTGGCTGAGATTATCTGTGGTTTCCTTGTCCAAATTGGTCTTTGTCTAGGGCAGGGGTTGCCAACACAGTGCCCCCGGCTATCACGGCACATGCAAAGGTGGTCATTTGTGCTCCAACATAAGGCTATGTGCTTCAACATAAACACACACACACACACACACACACACACACACATCCAAAAGGAATTCACCAGCATCACAAATATAAAACTCTGCCGGCACCAAATTCAGGTACCTAGGGGTTCAAATAACCAGAAACCTCAACAAAATATACCTCCACGATTACAAGCCCCCTATGGTGACAAATCAACAGAGACCTGAGGAAATGGAACAACACCAACTTCACCCTCTCAGACAAAATAGCCATGATCAAAGTGATCAAACTAACCTATTTATTCCGAACCCTCCCAATTTGGATTCCCCAACCCAACTCCAGAAGCGGCGGGGGGAAAACAACATGAAAAAAAGAGGCAAAACATGTACTTTTGTAAACCAAGAAAATATTTCTTAAACAAAAAACAAGGAGATAAAATTTGTTACAGAAGCAATGATATAATTTGACACTGAATTTCTCTGGCCATAAAGAACATCAAAACGAAACAGAGAGTATCAAACTAAGCCGGAAAGGGAGTGAAAAAAGATGCCTCTAGCAAAACAGAAATGAACCCTGAAGGTTTGGAAGGTTTGGGCATGCATACATTTATCATTATGATCAAATTGGAGGATTTCCATGGCCTTGGTCAAGAAGCTTAGGAAATTTATTCCCCAGCTGCCTCCTAAGAGGTAGTGAAATGAAAGTAATTCCTCCCTGACAGTATCTCCAATGCACAAAGACAAAAAGCAGGGGAACTCTGAATATATAATTCCTATACGCACAACAATCATTGTGGTAGAATATCCTAGTAAACAATAACACCCTCTGCCTGTCCTAATCCAATCTCAGATTAATGGCTGTAGAAAGGTCAAAGGAGTTAAAGCTCTCTCCAGGATTTTGTGGGCTGCATTACCTTAAATAGCATACCTTGACCTTTTCTTAGAAAGAAATTATGTGATTTTGATTTTTGCCTGCCCTCTCTCAACGGACTGAGCCAACTAACGCAACTTCAAAACAAGTAAATCGATATAAAAATCTGTGAACAAGATTTTGACAGGGAGGGAAACTCAAAACAACTGAGTATGAAAGGGGAAAGCAGCTGCCGTTAACACCATAACAACAGAAATTGTGTTTCTTCTTAAAAGCCCAGTAATTCTAATCAGAAAAGGAAGAGTGCACGCAGATTGCAACCTATCCAAATATCGTACAGGGGTGTTGAATGTTGGAACATCTCTTTCTAATGTCACCAGATTCTCTGGTGCTCTGGCCCATCCAACATCAGAGCTCCAGCATCTGTAGGACCATAAGGTGAGCATGTTGGGGTTTCCTGGAAATGTCTTGGATCAGAATAACCCAAAGGCATCCCAGACTCTCCCGACAAGCCCCCAAGCCACAGAGCTATCTGGTCTCATTACTTAGGCACTGCTCCAAACACCTGGGGATGTTTGGCATGGGCAGTGTGTTATATTTGGCTGCGTGTACACCTGCCTGCACACACCCCAGCTCATTTTTCCAAGACCACAAGCGTAGCAAAAACAGAAGTTTTATCAATTCCTTGGTGGACCACTAATATATGACTGGTGGCAAGTAGCAATCAGGCTGGTGCACCTCAGTTATGCAGGCCTGTAATGATACATTGCAGGGTGAATTACTATTTTTTTAAAAAAAGAAAAGAAATGCAAAATATTGCTAATGAAAATAGTGGCCAGTAATCATATTGCTGAGTTTCATTCCAGCTGTGAAATAGGATTGAATTTTGTGACTTGCCAGACAGATTGCACAATGCGCTCATGACCTCAAGTGAGCCTGATCAGTCCCAGAGATACTAAGTTCTTTCATGGCTCTGAATCAAGAGCTAAACATGAATCACCACTTCCTCTATTTATGGCAGAAGGAATATTAAGCACAAGGCACACAGCGGCATTTAGCACCTACAAGTTTCATTTCCACATTACAGAACTATCTCCTGCTCTCACTGCACATTTACCACGGTGGAAAATATATCCATACATTCACCGTTTAAACAGGTGGCTATGGTGAAATACTGAATGAATGAATGAATGAATGAATGCAGCGAACACTTCACTTACTGGGAAAGGTTCTGTAAGAGACCCGGTTTTTTTAATAGTATGCATTCAAGAGACGTGATTTCCTAACACTGAAGCAAGCCGCTGGGAGGGTTCTTAGAAGAGCAACATCACCTAAGGAAACCTGTAACAGTTCTGGAGCTCAGCTGACAAAGAATTACAGAATAAAGGTTAATATGTCATTTGTGTCCATGTGACTTTCATTTGCCATTTTTTTAACTTACCACCATAAACCGCACAATACTAGCAATTCCCATAGGGAAATTGTAGCCTATTGTGTATTGTGGAACCTTAAAGGCTAGCAGTTTTATTGTGGCTGCAAGATTTCATGAACTATAGCCCAATTTAGCTCATGCATGGAAATATTTTCCTGAGATACTGATTTATGTATGCACAGTTTAGGAGGTGGAGGGTTGCAAATAGTGAGTTCAGAGGGGAAATTAAATTTATGATCTACTTTATGGCAAAGAAGCTAAGAAAAGGAGCTATTGAGGAGTCTCTGCTAAGCCCTAGCAAGAGGTAGAGCAAATCAAAAAAAATTTCAGTTGATTTTACAATATTTGGATAGGAGCTACATTCATTAGTCTGCAGAAAGGTTACAATCCCAACTGAGTGTGTAGTGCTGTGTGCAAAAGATATCTTGATCTAGCAGCTACAGATCTTGGTGGTAATATAGCACAGGAAACCGCCATGATGAGGAAACTGAGGACACAAACAAATGAAGTCAAAAGACCAGATTTCCAAGAGGGAGGAGAGTGATCCATCTTAATAGTGGATTGTCTTCCACACAGCAAAGAGCTGGCAAATCTGCAGTTACAGTAATCCATAATCAAACAGAATACTCTTCATATCAATCAGTACTACTGCTAAAGTCCTCCACCAGTGGGACTACTAATCTACAGTAAATATTTGTTATTAATTAAACTATCTTACGTCTCTTCCACATAAGATCTGCATAGTTTTCCTCCCTTAAAGGGAATAAATGATACCAAACACTGTATGATTTATTTCTGAGTAAGCGTGTGTAAGATTGCACTATATAATTTCCGCTCTTTCACTCACACTAAGGAGTGGGGAACCTGCGGCTCTTCAAACATCATAAAATGGAGATGGGGAGAAGGTTATATGCTACCTTGGAGAAAGGTGGGATATAAATGTTATAACCAATTGATCAATCAATGTACCCCAATGGGCATGGTTAGCAATGGTGGGATCTGTTGTCCAACAACATCTGAAGGACCAAAGATTACCCACCTGTTTAATAACATTCTGTCTCAAAGCGTCAGATTTCCCCCCCAGCCATATTCAGGCATGATCTAAGAAACCAAATCTTGGATGCTTTGTGATGGCATTCATTTTACTGCACTGCAATTACTATATTACAGATATAAACCCATGCAAGTCAGTTTACATTGCCTAAAAATACTGTCCATTTTCAAAGAATACACACTGCTGACTGTTCAGCAGTTACTCAGTATTAAGAAAGGAGTCTTTCATGCAATTTAGCAGAGACTGTTCTTCCTCTTTCTACCTAAGGCTGAACTATTGCCAGAGAGCCTCTAAGGTTAGCTCAACTTTGACTAGAAAACTAGAAGAGACACATTTTCGATGTTTAAGAGTGCAGTAGAGCTATACTGTAATAAGCACAAGATAAAAAGATTTGACCTTTTGAGAAACTACAAGAGGTATTCATTGGAGAGGATTACCCTGCAAATTCAATGTCAACATCAAGAAATCAACGTACAATGCTACAAATGAGGCAGGAAATGATGAACAAAGAAAGGAATTTCATAGATTCCAGATGTACCCTAACACCAGCTGTGAGGTACAAGCCAGAAATCAAATTAAGGCCTTATGAAGGCCACTACTGTCCATTTTCTTAGGGGAACTTTTGTTTTTTAAAAGGAAAATAACAAACCAGAGATAAACGTCTTAATGTTTCCACAATGAAATCAGCATCTGCATTCATCTGCGGTCAGTTACCAAAAAAACAAAAACACATTGGGGAAGCTATGGAGGAAAAAGGGTTTTTAAGATTATATCAGCTACTTTCAAAACAAACCTCACTATCAAAAGCCCCTGGGGTAACTGCTAATTAACTGTTTTGCATTTTCATGTGAGAAACTCATTAAGTTTAGAAATATGTATATGAGGGTAACAATCTCCCTCCTCCAGTCACCCTGTAGCAACGGACAAGTAGGACATTAATCCATCACACACATGTACTGCCACCTTCTAAAGGTAAAGGTAAAGAACCCTTGGACGGTTAAGTCCAGTCAAAGGCAACTATTTGAGCTGAGGGAGCCAGCGTTTGTCTATAGACAGCTTTCTGGGCCTTGTGGCCACCATGACTAAACCACTACTGGCGCACAGAGGACTGTGATGAGTGTAAGAGCCCACAGAAACGCTGTTTACCTTCCCGCCACTACAGTACCTATTTATCTACTTGCACTGGTATGCTTTTGAACTGCTAGGTTGAGGAGAACTGGGACAGAGCAACGGGAGCTCACCCCATTACACAGATTCAAACTACCAACCTTCTGATCAGTGGTTTAGACCCAGTGTCACCCATGTCACACCTTCTAACATCATATCCACACATAAGTGGGCTTTGTGCATATATTAAATCATAATCTTTAATATTATTTATCAAGGTCATATAATTATACTCATCTTCTGAAAACATACCCAGTTAAATAAGCAACATGTAATCATTGACTATCCCCCCCTCTTTCTGTCATCTCCCCTTAACAGAGAACTGTGTAGCAGACATTCTTATTGATGATGAACCTAAAAGGGAGAATGGTTTTGAGGAAGGCAGCACATAAGAGTGCCTGCAGCACTTTTGGCTATTCTTTCCTCTTCCATTGATGTAATCTAATGTGCTTGAATTTTGCAAGTTCTCTTCCAAAACAGGAACACACATGCGCAAGACATGGAGGCTTCTAGAACAGACTTTGCCAATCAAATGCTGCTGGTTATGAAACCATCTCGAAAACAGCACAATGTCAACAGGCCTGGCTCCAGGGCAAAGTGAACTAAAGATGAAGCAAAGTTTTATTATCTATAAAGGTGCAGTAACAACAAAATGCAGTGCTTTTCAGTTAAGCATACCATGTGAGCTAAGACAAGGGTGCGTGTGTGTTTTGATTTCAGGCATGTAGAAGCTCAAAACTACATTTTCCAGAATACAATTGGTCTGACCATCTGCATGAGCAGAATAACGTTTAAATGAGATTGTTTTCCGGATCACGGATCATATTTGCTCCTTCCATCTATACTTCATACCAGTTTTTCTAGCACCCTTCCCTGACTTTAGTCTCAGGGAGCCAACAACCCAACTGTCTTTCACCCTGAATGTCATACATCAAGCAAGAAGAGTAACAGAGGTGTAAAAAATTACAAACAATTCTAATTATAAAACAATGATCAAATTATTCAATATTGGCATATATGTGTTTTCTTATTTAGTATATCTACTGGCACCAAGCGCTAACAGATCTCTTTAACTCCCCTTGAAATTTACACTTTTTTGAAGACCTTGCACTTGTCTTGGCCTTTGCCCATTTTCGTCTCTTTCCCTGTTCCATTTCTGGGGTGTTTTTTTGAGGGGGGCTGCCCTGTGCCTCTTATCTTTCTTCTGCTAAGTAGCTCCTACACAACCCCCACAACCCTACACCCTCTGCTTCTAAATAGCTTCACAAAAAAGAAATAAGAAATACTAATAGCCCCAACAGGTTGCTAATGTAACTCGATGCACTACGTATTTTAGCGCAGGAACATTCCAATAAAAGAGGACCTTACTTTCCTTCGGCATAAGACAGAGAGCTTCTTTTACACCAGTATCATTTCACCTACCTTGTAGCAGGAGGTGAAAGTGCCAAAACAATATTCCTTCCATGTAAAATACAAAATGAGTTACACATTACATCTATTAAAAATTTATGCTAGATGTGTCGTGCTACACAACACATACTCTAGTACAGCCTATCCCAAAGGAACCTAGAAGTGATAGGTTTATATTTAAACTATTTTAAAACTGTGCCATACTTCACAATACAGTCCCTCAGTGGAACACCTTAGCTGAGATGGTGTGGGCTGCTCAGTAATTGCAGGGGCGGAGGGGAGAAACAGCTCTCTGTACGTCATTGTCAGGCTACAACATAAATCTACTGTCCCATTGTCTGTATCTAGAGTTGAATCTTGGGAAACAAAACCTCTCTTTTCCTGTTTAGGATCTGGGCATTGAAATACAGCCAGATTACACTGCCATAATTTACACATCCATTTTCTGTAGGAAGTGCAGACACACAGGTGACTTAAAGAGGGTCTTAAATGCAAGCTTGCTTGTTCAGTAAAGGTAAAGATACCCCTGACCGTTAAGTCCAGTTGCAGATGACTCTGGGGTTGCAACGCTCATCTCGCTTTACTGGCCAAGGGAGCCAGCTTCTGGGTCATGTGGCCAGCATGACTAAGCTGCTTCTGGCAAACCAGAACAGTGCACGGAAACGCCATTTACCTTCCCACTGGAGTGGTACCTATTTATCTACTTTGCACTTTGACGTGCTTTCGAACTGCTAGGTTGGCAGGAGCTGGGACTGAGCAACGGGAGCTCACGTCGTCACGGGGATTCGAACCGTCAACCTTCTGATCGGCAAGCCCTAGGCTCTGTGGTTTAGACCACAGCGCTACCTGTGCTATCAGTAGCACCTGATAAATGGGGGGGGGGTGTCACTAAAACATTTAATCAGCCAGAGCCAATCCCATTTCACTTTTCTTCCTCTTTTCCGAAGAAGGTAAGAGTTATGCCCCAAATTCCACAGGCAAGGAATGGGTGATTCTTCAAACCAAAACTGTAATGATCAAGACAGTGTCCTTTTTCCAGTGAACCAACTGCAGCAATTCCTCAACCCACACTTGCCGTTCAATAACAGAAGCTTCGATGGACTGGGGAAACGCTTCAGGGCTGAATACCCAGAACTAGTACAACAAACTTTCAGGCTTTGCAATCACGGAGAAAGAGTATGCCACCTTAATGCACTATTTTTAAGGACAGTCCCCAAGATGACATAAATGCCAGTGAAACACAAAAATATTCTCCTCACTTGCACCTGAAATCTGATGTCATCCTATATGGTTAATATATTGTTATACTGTTTAGATGTATTTATGCTGTATATATTTTTAAAAATCATAATAGAGGCCTCCAATCAGATCAATGCCATTGGCCAAATCTCTGCCTTTGCAACGAGCTTTCTGCTCAGTTTCCACTGCGCATGTCTCAACACTTGTGCAGCGCATGTCTCAACACTTGTGCACTTATGCTGATTATGCACAGACCTGCTGGCACAGTACCCTGTGACGGATTTGCCCTCTCCTTCCTGACTTAGAAGTATACTAGCCTCATCTTTCTGATAATACACAATAGCTCCTCACAATACCCAGAGCCGTAGCTAGGTGATCTTGCGCCCCTGGCAGAACCGTCCAGATTGCGCAGCCTAGCCACGGACAAATTAGCTCTTCTTTCCGCCTTCTCTCCAACACGCCCCCCTTCAAATTCACCCTCTATTTACAACCATTCCTTATGAGGCAATAATCAATACAGTGGTACCTCGGGTTACATACGCTTCAGCTTACAGACTCCGCTAACCCAGAAATATTACCTCAGGTGAAGAACTTTGCTTCAGGATGAGAACAGAAATCGTGCTCCAGCGGCGCAGCGGCAGCAGGAGGCCCCATTATCTAAAGCGGTGCTTCAGGTTAAGAACAGTTTCAGGTTAAGAACGAATTAAGTACTTAACCTGAGGTACCACTGTATTGGTATTTGTGGACAAATTTTTAGCCAATTTTACGCCCCCCCCCCCAATCGCCTGCGCTCCTGGCAGAGGCCCATCTCACCACCCCCTAGCTATGGTCCTGACAATACTCCCACATTCTGACCTATTCAGTTCCTGCTTTTGGTCAAGTTGCAGAAGAATTCCTTGCTTCTTGACTGGAATTATTTGTTGTTCCATTCCAGCTACTCCTGATACTGCAGAAGGATGACTCACATCCTAACACAACCACAAAGGGCCTCACATTGAGGAGAAGAGAGTCTATAATATATTTTTTAATCATCAGTAAGAGCTGGGCCATGAGTTACATTTGTAATAAGAAAAAAATCCAAAAATGGTATCCCTGTGGCAATAACTCCCCCATCCTGTTCTCTACAACAGAAGCGGGAACAGTATGGCCTGCAGGCCACACCTGGCCTATGGAAGCTTTTCAGCTGGCCTTTGAGCTATTTGGGAATACTACCCTATTGTCCTAGGTGGGACAATTCAGACTTCTTTTACACAGGCACACTGAGCCAGCTGTGGGACCTAAGGAAGTAGCGATTCTGCCAAATCAATAGGGGTCCTGGGAAACCCAATCCTGTGAAACATGGATGTCTTGCAAGAGGCCAGCTGCCTCCCACAAGACAATGCTGCCCATCCAGGGTGGGAGTTGTGTTATGAACGGGCTGTGAAAGACAAGACTGTTCTAACTTGAAATTTGCTTTGAAAGCGCGCTACAAAAGGAAATATGCAAGCCTGAGAGCTGGCGAACTATCGTGGTCGAAAATGTGTGTTCCAGCCATGAACTTGGTACACGGCCTCATGCAAATCACTCTCATTCGGCTTCAGTATGAGATGATAATAATATGGGATAATAATACTAGTCTACTTTATCACGCTGCTGTATGGATTATTTTTAAATTTGTATACCGCTTACATGTCAGAATGGTTTCTAAGTGGTTTACAACTATAATAAAAATATGTCACATTAAAGTATCCTTAATTAGAATCTACAATAAAACAATTTAAAACTGTAACAATTTAAACAACATCATCACAAGTTCAATTCAGGGGGGTGCTTGCCTAAACAGGAGTGTCTGGCCCACTCCTGATCTTCAAGATCCTACCATGTGGTAATAATAATAATAATAATAATAATAATAATAATAATAATAATAATAATTTATTTATACCCCACCCATCTGGCTGGGTTTCCAGTAGCATCACATAGTAACTGTCCCAGGTCTACAATCATAGTGGACATGAGCACAGAAAGAAATGCTCACTTTTTGACAGATGCAAGTTGCACAGAAAAGTACACATAGATGTTATGTGGATGAGGGCCCACCACAGAATATACCGTACCATTCCCGGTAGCTTCCCTGTGCAAAATGTAACATGTAGCTCAGCTGGCCTTCCAGGCATTCTTAAAAACACTTAAGCTGCCTTTTCAAAACATTAGGTTTTAAGTAGCTTTACCCTTTTCTTTTTACATCTAATACTGAAGTCATTTTCAGTCAAAAAATAAATTAAAAAGTTTTGATGACTTCCCCCGCTTTTTAAATTCAGTACTTCTCTGCAACGTTCATAAAATGCCATGCACGCCTGAAAGTTCCTAAAGAGCACTTGCCATTTCGGCGACCTTGGTTCATATTTCTTCACAGTTCTCCCAGGTGGGAGCAGCAAAACTCCACGGCAAATGTTTCTGTCCACCATGATTAGTGTCACAGAAGAAACATCTTTCATTCTGATAGGTATTCTTGGCTAAGGGTGGGGGGGGGGAATCCCTTGATCTCTCAAAATAGAAGCCTGAATTAAAACTGAAAGCTGTGCAAGCAATCCTACATTCACTAAAGACATCCCACTCTGATGACACAGACAGCAGCAACTTCAAATTTCACATACCCATTCCGACAGCCCCGCAATTTCGTTTCATTTTATTGCCATAAACAGAGTGGTAACAAATAAAACCTGCACTCTTCGCTTCACAGAAAGAATTAAATAGGAAAGCTTGCCCTTATTTGCCTATATTTGTTTTCCAATTAAGAATAGCCAGTCATTCAGATATTTGAAAGGGGGGGGGGGAATCCAAAGAGTCATGAAATACAAGAACAATACATATATATTTAATATGTGCACATATTACATATTTAATATTGCAAGGGTGATGGGTAGACGTTTTGGTTATTTCACAAGCTGCATCAGGAAAAAATGTGTTATTCTAGTCTGCCACCATGTAAAGAACAGCCAAATAAAGGTTTTAAACACGACCATGTATAGATTTTTTTTGTGCCCATTTCCCAAAGCTGTTCACCATGTAAACTGGACCAGTAAAAAAAACCAGCCTTGCCAGGTAGTACAGCCACCGCCTCTGTAGTCCCACAATCCTCAGACAGGGGAAGCTCAGGTTGTTGTCTGGATGTTCTTGGGATTCACAAGGCAAGAGCCACAGCCCCAAGCCCTTAAGTTACTCAGCAGCATATGACCAAGCAGCCAGGTACTGTGCACAGATTCAGAGCCAAGATGACTTCAAGTAACCACACCAAAGTAAATGCAATACTTTATTAAGGAGGTTATAACCATAAGAACCCTATACCGATAAAATACAGTTAAGCAAGGCCAATAGTGTAAAGCCACCTTGGGAATTCGAGAACGGAACAGAAAAATAACAAACCCATTTTGCCTCATGCTAATGCCAACTCATTAGACATTAGGCACCCAGCTTGTGGTTGTTGCAATTCAGAATCCTTCATCGAAATGGGGACCATTCCACCTTAGGCCGGGACTAATTCTTTCTGATACCAAAAAGATTTGGTTTCCTGCCAGTGGTAGGAAACACTCACCATAACCAATACTTCTGGGCCTTTATATTTTAACTTACTGACTCTGCAAACACTTAGTCATCACATCTTTGTGGGTTATATGGGGTGCAGGTGGAAGGGTGCACCTCTGGTGGGTGACACATTGTGCTCCTTCTGGGGTTGTTGGTCCACCTTTGGTCCCCGACCCGGTACTTGGCTCTCTCCACTGGCTCCTAGAAGCTGCACAGCATGCAACAGCGACCACACCTTGGGAAATGGCTGTGACCAGGCTTCCTCAAACTCAGCCCTCCAGATGTTTTGAGACTACAATTCCCATCATCCCTGACCACTGGTCCTGCTAGCTAGGGATCATGGGAGTTGTAGGCCAAAAGCATCTGGAGGGCTGAGTTTGAGGAAGCCTGGCTGTGACTGACCAGCTAAACCAGGTAAGGGTAGCCAATGAGCCTCAAATCCTTGGGACTTCACCCAGCATACAAAGACAGTCTCCAGCAGATTGAGCAAGTGACACCAAGTGTTAGTCCAACAGTCAAGCAGGCAGTTTCTGCAATTGCTGTAGAGCAGGCACCCCCAACCTGCGGCCCTCCAGATGTTTTGGCCTACAACTCCCATGATCCCTAGCTAACAGGACCAGTGGTCAGGGATGATGGGAATTGTAGGCCAAAACATCTGGAGGGCCAAAAGTTGGGGATGCCTGCTGTAGAGGGAAGTGAGGGTAGCCCATCTAGGAGAAGGAAAACTCTGATCCTAAGCCTCCGCTGCCTTGTGGGGTATCTTAGGGAGAAGAAGAGGCAAAGGAGCAGGCCTAGACAAATCCAGAGTGGAGTCCCTAAGATGGTTGGATGGCGCCTCCTTCCAGCAACTCCTGCCACCAAGCTGCTGCCAAACGTATAGCTCTGCTTTCATTTGGACCACAGCAAGGCCGAAAAAGGGGTATTGTTGCTTGGACACCCCAGGCCCTCCATACACACTGCCCAGGCTTGCACTCCGGGGAGGTCACTTTGACTGACTTCATGCCAAAGGCCTCTCGCTTTCTGTATATTGCGATGTGCTTTTCAACAAGAGGGTTTACATTTAATTCTTTCAGCAGCAAGTTGTTACCAGTGCAGAGTAACATGATCCAAGAGGCAACTTTCAAATATTCCATTTTGGAGTCCCAGGGCCATTAAGTACCTCAGCTCAGTGTTATTAGAGCACATGATTTTGCACACAAAAGACCCCAAGTCCTGTCCTGGCATCACCAGGTAGGGCCAGGAAAGACCCCTGCCTGAAAACCCAGAAAGCCACTGACGATCAGTGCAAGCCAGCCCTTGCCAACCTGGTGCCCTCCAGATGTTGTTGAACTATAACACCCATCATACTGAATGGGGCTGATGGGAGCTCTAGCCCAACAGCATTGAGGGCACCACGTTGGCAAAGGTTGCCCCAGACAATCCTGAGCTAGATGGAATAGTGGTCTGACTCGGGATAAACAGCTTCCTGCGTTCCTGAATTATTAATTCATCTGGTGCACTTAGTATATGCAATTATACATGCACATCATTTTAAAGATTTATTGCCCTCCGCTTCTGAGAGTATTGCCACATAACAAATTAAACTGCCTTCTTTTAAGCACAGTGTTTCCAAACTGTGCTTATTAGCTTTTCCGTTCCTAGTTGCTACTCAGCACAGGTATCTACCATGCCAAGCTACATAATGAATGCTCCACCTACACAAGTTTTGCTCTCAAGGGAGCCTTATTTAATTCAAGGCATCGAATAAAGGATTTGATCCTACACCCTTGTTACGAGAGACTGGGAGAGCTATGCAACACATCTTAAGAAAGAGGGCTGCGGTTGTTAAGTGCAATGGAGAAAATTAAGAGGTAGCAAAAATCACTGTGAACTGCAGATTTTGCAGACCACCCACCAACACAATAGAAAATTATGCTACTGAGAGAATAAGTTTAAATTTAACAACAGTGTAGAATGACTATTTCACTTGTTTCTACTGTACAAAGTCCTCCACAATGAGGACGGCTGACACTTCTGACAAATCTCAAAAACAAAATGTAGAGATCCAAGGGAGGGAGGGAAACCAACAAGGACTTTCTCACTCTATCAGGAAATTGAAAACCTTAAGTTTTAATGGTTCCTCATACAGTGGTGCCTCGCAAGACGAAATTAATTCGTTCCACGAATTTTTTAGTCTAGCGAATTTTTCGTCTTGCGAAGCACAAAATCCCATAGGAATGCATTGAAAATCAATTAATGCGTTCCTATGGTCAAAAAAAGTCCAAACAAAGCCAAATTTGGTACAACAAGAGTTTATTAAGTGCTCTTTAAAGTCACACATACTGTAAAGAGCATTTCAAAATTCAAACCCAGAAATTTTTAAAAAAACAGCAGAGTGGCCCAATGGTCACAGAAAATCATAAAAATGCAGGAAAAAAACCACAAGCTTCCAGATTCTTGCAAACCCCTCCCCAACTGTTCCCCCAGCCACCCAGCACACAGAAATTCAAATCCAGATTTTTTTTAAAAAAAACAGCAAAGTGGCCCAATGGTCACAGAAAATCATAAAAATGCAGAAAAAAACACACAAGCTTCCAGATTCTTGCAAACCCCTCCCCAACACCAAGTCCTTGAATTCCAAACACCCCAACCCAAAATCCAACCCCCCCCAAAAAAAGTTTTAAAAGCTTAACTTACCAAATGGCTGCAAAAGAAGTTTTGGAAAAGCTTCAAAAATCACCAAAGTCTTTAAAAACCTCAAAAAAGGCTACTATGTACACTGCGTTCTATGAGTTGCTCCTCAAAGTCAAGTCGCAACTGTATTTATGGTGTTAAGAAAAATAAAAAAACTTGCAAGACGTTTTCGTTTTGCGAAGCAAGCCCATAGGGAAATTCGTCTTGCGAAGCAGCTCAAAAAACGGAAAACCCTTTCATCTAGCGAGTTTTCCGTCTTGCGAGGCATTCGTCTTGCGGGGCACCACTGTAGTTTAAAATGGTTTAGCTAGAATTTATTTACTAAAAAGGAAGACTTCAGGTGGACTACCCACTATTGCATTTCAGAGAATAAATTTATATACTACTTGATTTTTAGGAGGGCGGGGAATGACTCAATCAATGGCCATCACAAGTTCACTAATCACCAAGAACTCACATTGCATTCAGTAACTGATGAATGACGACAAAACCTATTGCTGGCATTGCTACCTCAACTGGGCATGTGAATTCTACCATTTTACATATCAACAGTATAGTTTAAGGCAGCGATGGGAACCTGTGACCCTACAGTGGTTTGTTGGTCTATAACTCCCATCATTCCTAGGTTTGATGTAAGCTGGAGTCTAACAACATCTGGAGAGCTGAAGTTCCCCATTCCTGGTTTAAGGTTAATAAAATTAAAGCTACAGAAGATATCTATGGCAACGTAACTTGACTGCCTGGAAGTCTCAAACAGAACATTTCAAGACAACCACAGAATGTTAAGAGCAAGGTCAATGATGGTTCTCTACTTCAAGTTATAGGTTTTAGTAAAACTCCCCAGAATGCATGTTACACTTGTGCAATTACATCAAAGAGTATAGCAATTAAGGAGTGCCTAATGATATTTATTAACAAGTTAAGTTGCCAAGCAAAAGTAACCTCTTTATAGTTCTCCCAACCAGTCATTTGCCACATGCCATATGTTGTTTTCTTTGAGGTTCTGCTACACTGACTCATGGAAATGTCACAGCCACACACTTCCACAAAGTGGCAATCTTGTAGGAAGTGTTTGTTTGCCTCACATGACACGTCTGTCTTGTTTATGTACAAGGAATTTGAGCAAAAAACAAAACAAAATTCTATTTATTTCAGCAGAGAAGGAGCATATCTATATCTAGATAAGGCTTTGAAGACAAACAGCACCAGCGAAATGTAGTCATATTAATCCAAAACATGATCTAGATTTTTATTTTATTTTTTGGCGTTCAGTCACATTTGCAAGATTTTTTGTTTTTTAAAAAATGAGATGGCAGAGCAAACTTATTGCTAGCAACAAGCACGTCTATTTTTAGGGATTTGCTTTTAATGGGAGGATAATATTGCACACTATTTGCAGCCATTTAAATTTCACTTACGGAACCATTCCACTTTCCCCCAAACAGCACACAATATTGTACTTTCTGTAGGCTATACTTGTAGAGCCAATATGTTCACATGGAAGTCAGCCCTCTGCATTTCGACAGACCGAAAACAGTTTCAGAAGTTATTGGGAGAACATTGAACAAGCCCTCCAGCTACATCTCCGCCGTAACATCGAAAGAATGTTGCATAATGTGTACAAGCTATTTTTTCCCCCTGCATCCAGAGTTGGCTCATACTTAAAATTAAAGCAACTTTAATTTAAGGTCCCATGGCTCATGACTTGCACTTCAATAGCGTTGCACCATAATGTTCAAAGCCACTCTCGCTGCCAGGTACACAAATGCTTCAGGTGCAGCTTTGAGATTACCTCACTCTCAGCAGAGCGCAAAGAGGTGGGTGTAGAAAGCAGAAGTGAGATCCTAAGGATTTTAAGGGCTGTAGATTAAGAACAGTTGGCACAACACTGGAGAATGAAACATCTGACCTGTCTTGATATTTCCACCTACTGATAGCTGGGGGAAATGGAACTTATCATCCTGAAATGTGCTCCGGCTATTACTGCACAACACCTATCACTTTCCGTGCTGGTTACTGTAAATTGCCAAGATCCCTGAAATGGACAGCAGTGCTAAAACTCTTAGCGTCCATGGCCAGGAAAAACTCGGATAGCCCTGCTACCACTGGCACACTAGGTTTGAGCCACACTTGAAAAACTCACAGCAAGTGAGAACCTGTCTTCATTCGTTGACCATTACTTAAAGGTAAAGGTAAAGGGACCCCTGACCATTAGGTCCAGTCGTGTCCGGCTCTGGGGTTGCGGCATTCATCTCGCTTTATTGGCCGAGGGAGCCGGCGTACAGCTTCCGGGTCATGTGGCCAGCATGACTAAGCTGCATCTGGCGAACCAGAGCAGCTCACGGAAATGCCGGTTACCTTCCCACTGGAGCGGTACCCATTTATCTACTTGCACTTTGACGTGCTTTCGAACTGCTAGGTTGACAGGAGCAGGGACCATTACTTATTATGCACCAAAACAAAAGGGCTCATGCTTGAAAACAGAACTCAGTATCTCCTCTGAGCAGCATACAAGCAAAAGCATGCAGACAGAGGCGTACTTAGGCTCCCTTGCACCCTTGGCAAGAAGAATGGGCAGACATGCAGGCTCTGAGCCAGAGTGGAGAGGCACCATTTTTGTGTCATCTCCCCCGGGCCAAAGCCCTTGGTGGGAGCCAACCTAATCGACACCTAGGTACACCCCTGAAAATATGCTCAGGGATAAAAAAGCAGGAAACCAAAGAAATGCAACTGTAAAATAATTCTCCTAAAGGGGGTTAGAATAAGAGCAAGTTCATCAACACTCAGCTACACATGACTCCGTGTGCATGGAACAACAATTACAGATCAGACGCAGCTTTCATATATATTACAACACATCAAAGACAGAGTGGTTTTCGATGGCAACAGTTCTAATAATCAGCTGCAAGAAACTTTCAGAGACAAACCACTTAAAGATGAATTATCAAGTGATGCAACAAGCTTCTGAATCATTCCTTAGTCCAGACACTGACTACAGCTTTATCCACACAATACATTTAAAGCACATACTGTTCCCAGGATTTTGGTGGGAAGCTAACTCACAGAGCTACAGTTCCCAGCATCCTTAAACTACAGCGCCCAGAATTCTTTGAGCTTTTAATGTACGGTGCAATGGGCACATCTTTTCACATTAAATACACACACACACAAAATGTATTTATTTCCTCCATCCTATAGATCCCAGAGCGGATTAAAACAAAATATATAACCTGAACCAAACAGAACGCCACAAGCCTGGAACAACATAAAACATGCACAATAACTTTAGAAAAAGTTCCTTACGTAGCAAGCAAATGCAGTGCATTTATGTACCAAAAAGTATAAAAATCCCAAACACTATAGAACTTACGGTTAGTTGCAAAACCACTTCAGAAAGCCAATATAGCAAGGAAGTCAGGGAAATTCAGACGTCTCCTTCACCCTTAAGACAGAAAAATTAGAGTCCACCCAGCCCATAACTGCCAACTCCAGTGCTTTGGTTAGGAGGCTTCCCCATTGTTATGGCAAAATCCTTTTGACTGGAGAGGCCAGGAATTGAACCAGAGACCTCCTGAATGCAAAGGGTGTTCTCTATCGCTACAGTTGGATTTCAAGGTATGAAAGCAGCACTGACTGCAGAAAACAATAAATCTCATTTCATCGCTACAGCAGATGATTAAAACCGGGGATACTCACACCTGGAGCCATTTCCCCACCCCTTTTGCAACCACCAAAGGTCCACTTCCCACATTCACCCACCTGGTGAGTGTCCCAGAACACTGGAGCAGGTGAATTTATCCCCTTTCTCCCTCTCCATCTTGGAGCTGATGAGTGGGAAAAGCAGAGGGTGGGAAAGAGGTGGTCTCCAAGGTGCCCTGCAGCACTGCTGCAGATGACTACTGGCCTCCACCCCAGCACAAAAGGCGGGGGGGGGGGAGATGGCGCTACTTTTCACAATGCGCTTCCAGAGAGAGTTTTAGAAGATGGCTCCTGGTGCCTATGGAGGTCAGGAGCAAGGCTTTGCTACACAGGGAGAGGAGGGGGCACTAATGAACACAGTTTTCCAGTTTCCTACTGGAGCAAGTCAAAAATTTGTGGGCAAATTTTAGCAACTGTTAGCAATGTGTGTGAAAAATCTCCATTACAATGAAAGTGATGGTGTGGGTGGGTGTGATATTTTGGAACTGACAAATTAAGAAGTTGCTGAAGCTGAATGGCATCCAATGGTTTCATTTTTTTAAAGGCACTCTTAATTGGTGTTTTTTGTTTTAATCAAATTATACCATCTCTAAATTGACAAACCTACTTAAAAAAATGATAATAGAAGGCACAGAATTTTTGGCCTAACTTCTAGCTCAGGTCAATGGGCAGAAAGTGTTGTTTAAAGGTCTATTAGGCATATATGCAATCCATATATCCAAATGCAAGGTGCAGTGGCTTCAATAGGTACAGGTGAGTAGAGCTGATGCATAAGTGGTACAATGGTACCTCAAGTTAAGTAATTACCAGTAATTCATTCTGGAGGTCCGTTCTTAACCTGAAACTGTTCTTAACCTGAAGCACCACTTTAGCTAACGGGGCCTCCTGCTGCTGCCGCGCCGCCAGAGCACGATTTCTGTTCTCATCCTGAAGCAAAGTTCTTAACCCGAGGTACTATTTCTGGGTTAGTGGAGTCTGTAACCCGATGTACCACCGTATTTAATGCAGCACGAATGCACACAACTCACAGAAGGGAAGTCCCTTACTCCCTCATCTCCCCAGTTTCCCCCTGCAGCACAATAAGCTTCTTCAGAGGGGAGGGAGACTCTAAGGAAAGGCCAAGTGTGCTGCAGTGGTTAAGAGCGGTAGTCTCGTAATCTAGAGAACCGGGTTCGAGTCTCCCGGAGCTGGAGAACCGCTCCTCCACATGCAGCTGCTGGGTGACCTTGGGCCAGTCACACTTCTCTGAAGTCTCTCAGCCCCACTCACCTCACAGAGTATTTGTTGTGGGGGAGGAAGGGAAAGGAGAATGTTAGCCGCTTTGAGACTCCTTAAAGGGAGTGAAAGGCGGGATATCAAATCCAAACTCCTCTTCTTCTTCTTCCAAGGATGTGAGGGAGATGGTTGCAATGGGAGAGGAGAACTGGGGGAACTTCAGTTTGAGGCAGGCAAGCAAGTGAGATTCACTGCTGAGTAAACTCAGGCTGTAAATCCTATGGAGGAACAGGATAGGAATAAATGAGCAGTTTTCACAACCGAGGTATAAATGGTGTAGTTTCTCCCAGGCACAGCTTTGTAACTTAGTCAAATTATTATTATTCATTTGCATTGATTTATTAGCTGCATTTATATAGCCAACCCAACAAGAGCTTCCTTGGGCAGGACGCAAAGTTAGCTATGTTTTTGTATGACACCAAATTATTCAGGACGGTAAGTATTGCAAAGCATACTGTAAAGCATCGAAATTCAGTGTGCACTGACAAGAGAACAGCAGATGAGATTCAGCATAACTAAATGAAATGTGAAATGCTGCACAAGGAAAGCAGGAAAAAATCCTATCACCACAATCGCTGTAACCACTGGGGGAAAGTGTAGATTTCAATGAAACCTCTCAACTCATAATGCTGAAGCCATAAAAAGAATTATGATGATGTAAAGTTCAGAGGGATAAATTAGTTATTGGGAAAGTGTCAAGAAAATCCAACACAGTTACAAGTGACTTCAAAAGAAGAAGAAAAACTTTCTAAAAAATGAGGAGATAGCTTAAAGGGAAGTTGAAAGGGAAAGTCAAGAGGATCAAAGCTCTACAAAACGCTTCGTAGTTGTTTTAAAATCAAAACATTAGAAGCTCAGCTAGAATGTGTATGGCAGATCAAGGAAGGTACCAACAAGCCAAGAAGTTGTCTGTGTGGTTAACCAGCGAATAAGCTATTAGAAGCAATAAGTCATTTAGAAAATGAAAATCATTCACTTAGGGAATTAATGATCATACACCTCTTCTGGTATTATAATGTAGTAAACATGTAGGGATGGGGCTTTCCACACTGGCTCTGCTACCCTCATCCTTGCCATGTTGCTAAACAAGATCTGAAGTGGGCTTGTAAGGACACTCACATTGCTGGGAAGTTTTAAGGACATTCAGGAAAACATGCTTAAAAGCTCCTTTCAGACATTGACCCTCAATGCAGCAAGGAGTCTGTGCAAGTGGAGTCTGCACATTCAGTCTTCCGCCACATCCAGCAATACATGAACAGCAGTGTTCAAAATTAACCAGGTGCCCGGCACATTTGCACCTGGTTTAATAATAATAAATAATAATAATAATAATTTATACCCCGCCCATCTGGCTGGGTTTCCCCAGCCACTCTGGGCGGCTTCCAACAAAACACTAAAATACAATAACCTATTAAACATTAAAAGCTTCCCTAAACAGGGCTGCCTTTAGATGCCTTCTAAAAGTTTGGTAGTTATATTTCTCTTTGACATCTGGTGGGAGGGCGTTCCACAGGGTGGGCGCCACTACCGAAAAGGCCCTCTGCCTGGTTCCCTGTAACTTGGCTTCTCGCAGCGAGGGAACCGCCAGAAGGCCCTCGGCGCTGGACCTCAGTGTCTGGGCAGAATGATGGAGATGGAGACTCTCCTTCAGGTATACTGGACCGAGGCAGTTTTGACCACTTGTGACCAAGTGAAGATGCCTGTGTGCCAGGATGTGGCACCTGACATCTCCACTATCTGAGGATCATTGGATCTGGACGGTTTTCACAAACTAATACCACGTACTGTAGAATTCTATCAAGTTATACTTCATCTACACAATCAGAATGAATTTGGGAAGCAAATTGCTTTTTCTGTGCAGCCTGAGCAGGATCAGTCACCATTAAGAAAAAGAGGTTGGAATCAGCCAATATATATGTGGACTGTCCCTGGATCAAGTGATTTTTCTTCTTTTTAAGTTCTCAAAGTTCTTAACCAAGCTCAAGGTTGTCATCTGAACTAGGCAGATGTTTAACTAAGAATCAATCACAGTGATGGTTTTGGTAATACTAAATCAAAAATAGAGACTGAGTTGTTAGATAGTAAAAGGAAAACATTGTCAAGAATGTATAAGTTAATACTGGAATGGCATACAAAGGATGAAGAAGTAAAGAGGTTGTGATTAAATGGGCTCAAGATTTGGGTCACAATATTGATTTTGAAATGTGGAGGAAATTGTGGACGAAAACAATTAAATTTACTGCATGTACGGCACTTAAGGAAAATTTAATGAAGGTGATGTATAGGAGGTATTTGACACCGTCTAAACTTGCTAAAATATACAGAAATCCAGGACAAGAAATGTTGGAAATGTAAGGAAAGGGGGGGGGGATTTCTTCCATATGTGGTGGACTTGTACTAAGGTTAAAGCGTACTGGGATATGATATATAATTAACTGAAAAAGGTTTTTAAAAATACATTTATCAAAAAACCAGAGGTGTTTTTGTTGGGTATAATTGGAGAAGAAATTAAAAAAAAAAGATATAAATTTATTTATGTATGCTACCACAGCCACGAGGATACTTTTAGCCCAGAAATGGAAGCAGCAGGAACTTCCAACATTGGAAGAATGGCAGACTAAAATGATGGAATATGCAGAACTGGCTAAGCTGACGGGGAAGATCCAAAACCAGCGCAACGAGCTGTTTGAAAAGGACTGGAGTAAATTTATACAATATATGAGAGAACATTGTAAACATTTGAACTAAAATGTTTTGTCATTTTAATTTTTGGAACCCCTTTACAATTATCAAGGTAACTTTTATAAGCATGAAAGAAGGTAAATAGGTTGATATAGAAATGCTAAGTTGTAAGTGAATATTTATGAAAGCCAAGGAGTGGGTGGCGGGGGGAGTCGAGGCTCAGTTTGAGCAAGGCTATAGGTGATGTTATGATTCTAACGGATTGTGATTATGGTAAAAATAATGTAAACTCAATAAAAATTATTATATAAAAAAAGAATCAATCACAGTGAGTCCATCACTTGAAAAATAAGACTTCAGAGATGTCTTACCCAAAAATGGCAACTAGACATTCCATTTTTGGGGCCGTAATCTTGGTTCAAGGAGCCATTTGGCACCTAGCTCATATATATAAGTTTCTAACACTGGTGGTTAAACCACAAGACAAAAAATGGCTAATGGCCAGGGATAATAGCAGTTTTAGTCCAGCAGCATTTGGGTGGCTACAGGTTTCCCATCCCCCATTAAGTAAAACTACTTCTGAAAGAACCTGGGGAAGGACTCATGAACTGAGAATGTGGGCATGTGCACATGTTTTAAGAAATACTCCTTCCCCCACTGCTCCTGGAATTGTGGGACTGAGATATTATAACCATAAGCATCTGACAATATGGCCATTGCTCCGATTAAAAAAATATATAGTTCTCATTCTTCATCAGCCAAGGCTTTCATTTTTAACAAGTTTTTGTTGCTTTTTCTCTGCATCCGTTCTTTACAGACAGGCTCACCAACCCAAAGTGATCACTACGATGAGGTCTTCTTTCATTTGTGGAACCAGAAGGCAATACTGGTTCATCAACATTCTGAAAGGCATGGGTTTAACAGCCTTGCACAGACTACTTCCAATGTATTTAAATGGCATTTTTACAAAACAACATATGCTGAATCAAAGTACTCTGGCGAAAGCTCTCACATCATCTTTTTTCCAAACCGGGGTAATGTTTCCCTCTCGGATTTGCATTATATGATGGGCGTGAATTTGCTTTTACATGCATCAACAAGTCAAGCTTTCTGCAAAAAAAAGGGGGGGTAGCAGAACAGAGTCCTCCCACTGGATTTAATTTGTTAAGGGTATAGCACTTGCCCTGTAACCCAGGATAGTCAAAATAATACCAGAGAGAGTTTTAATCTACAACAGCGACATCTGTCACTTACTTTCTAATGATGTGGTCTGGAAGTCATTCAACAGTCAAAATAATAGCACATCTCTCAAACAAATTAAAACTACCTTCTGTGAAAGCCACAGAGCAACTGCTTGCTGTGAATTGTCAATAGCAGACTGAAGCATTGGCAGCTTGGAATACAGGAAATCTTTATTATGTTTACCACTAGTCATTTTATGTACACTTTCCCAGGATCTGTTCAGTACATTAAGCACAAAACTGGTCCACCAGTATTATTTGTATATGTGCACCGCATGCAATTCAAACCAACTTGGCTGTGAACAGCTGGAAGTTTCAGAGAATTACAGCCAATACTGTAGAATTGGTACTACACATGTAACACTTTATTTCCCCCCCCCCCCCCGACTACTGTAGTCAGATGAAGTAGGTCTAAATCACTACAAAAAACTTGCAAAAGTTTGATCAAAAATCATAAGGGGATTTTTTTTGGGGTGGGGGGAATGCATGCATTTCAGGCAGGAGCAGCTCTGTGACAAAATTAAAGTGGTACATACGCTTCAGGTTACATACACTTTAGGTTACAGACTCCGCTAACCCAGAAATAGTGCTTCAGGTTAAGAACTTTGCTTCAGGATGAAAACAGAAATCGTGCTCTGGTGGCGCAGCAGCAGCAGGAGGCCCCATTAGCTAAAGTGGTGCTTCAGGTTAAGAACAGTTTCAGGTTAAGTACGGACCTCCGGAACGAATTAAGTACTTAACCCGAGGTACCACTGTACATACAACCCTTGAGATGCTGATGACTCCTACCATTTCTGGCCACTGACCCTTACTATTAGTTAAAAAGTATTGGACTAGCACCTGGAAGACCAGACTTCAAATCCCTACTCAGCCCTGAAACACAAAGAATGGTCACATTCTCTCAGCCTAACCTACCTCACAGGGTTGCTGTGTTGATAAAATGTGGAGGAGAACCATGTATTCCTAGGGCTATCATACGTCTGGGTTTTCAAAGAAAAGCCCCCCATAAAAGCTCAACAACTCTGTCTAGATTTTGACCTTTGGGGATATGGCAACCCTTGAATTTAATGAAGGAAAGCGGGAAATAAATATAATAACAAACAAACAAAAGACCTTAGCACAATGAAGAGCTATTCGGGGATATAGGACACAAACTCTGTTCATCTAGATTAGAAGAGGAGAGAGAGAGAAAAGGGGGGTTGAGTTTCTTTCAACCACAACTGTCAAAGATGTCCCAGAAACTGAAGCAGATAAGTTTGTGCTCAAAGTATTAATATATGAAGAAATCACCATCTATATTTTAAGATAGATACAAGATATTTATGTTGCTTTGTCCAACCTATGTCAGTCATTTGATAAAGACTTTGCAGATGAATATCAGATTGGCCATCACCAGAGGGAACTCTGAGAAAAGCGTGAAAAACAGTGTAACGGACAATAAAGTGCAAAATACAACAAATAAGAATGAAAATTATATTTTGGCAGCAATCCTATACATCTGATTTACATGACTGTAAGCCCCAAAGAACTGAATAGACATACATAGGATTAAAGTGTAAATGACACAGACTTTAAGACTCATGAGTGACAGGGGTAACAAAGAGGAACCAAAATTGACATTTCACCATATCACACTGTGCCAACAGGAAATGGCAAGAAGATGGGTTGCCTCTTGAGCATATAGGATGCAGGAATGCCAACAGGAAGCTACTAAGCAGCAGTGGGATGACATTGGCACAACAGAAACCCAAGCGGGGGGGGGGGGAGAGATAAAACACATAAGTGACAGTAAGAAGCATACCAAAAAGAGGAGATATCCATACAGCTACAATAGGCATAAACTAGTCGCTCATCAGAAATAGAATAAACGGAGTTGGGAAGAGCAGGACTGAAATTAACTGTACACCAAGCAAGAACACCCCACAGACTTGAGCATGCCACTGCCGTACTTGGCAATCCCGCCCCACATATTAATTAATTAAACGGCATTTTAGAGCGGCAAGCCGAGCTTCTGCAAGAGCACGAGCCACATGCAACGACTAGAAAGACCCAGCAAAGCAGTTCCCACACTGCAAATTGGGCGCGAGCCACTTGCCTTACATCTTGCGAGTTGACAAGCGGCGACAACACACACACCCGTCACCACAACCACACTTCTTCTTTTTACACTTTACTGCCATCCCTTCTCCCGCTCCTTAGCATCCTCACCCGCCTCTCTCCTATGCCAGCATATTTCCAGCCCCCCCCCCACTTCACCCTATATATAAACTTCAGGGCCCCCTCTCCAACACACACCCAAGCCACTCCACGCCATTCATCACCCTTTCCTGAGGAGGACCCGTCGTTTCTCCACAGGGACGGGTTGCACGGGAAGGAACAAATGAGGGGCCGGATAAGAGCGAGCGGCGGGCCGGTGCTGCCGCCTTAGAGCCGACGGGGCGCCGCTGCCCGTCCCAACCGGGCTGCAGCGGCTCCTCGGCTTGCAAGGAGCACCCAGCTCCCGTCCTTCCCTTTGTTACTCCTTTCTCCTTCTTCCCTCCGCCCCGGTACCTATTTTAATCCTGACGCTCTGGAACACCCGCAGCCCCTCTTCTTCCACCGCCATGGCTTCTCCTCCTTTCTTGCGGAAAGCTCCCCCGCCGCTGCCTTCTTAGCCCCGCGACTGCAGCGCGCGAGCCGAGAGATACAATGCGCGGTCTTGAAGCGGGACCCGGGGAAAGAGGGAGGGAGGGAGGGAGGGAGCGCGCGCGCACTGGGGCCGCCGCCCCCACCCTCGCGCTCCACTTCGCAAGAGCAGAAGAACACACGGCTCCGGCAGCGGCCGCCCCCACGGCTGCCCTCCCATTGGCTGAGCGGGGTAAGGCTGTGCGGCGCCCTCCATTGGTCCAGCCCGGGCGGGCCGCTCCCTATTGGGCGAAAAGAAGGAGAAACGCGGGGAAGAGATTTGTAAGCGCAAAACCAAACAGCTGGAGGGAGACAGAGAGGAGAGCTTGGTGGGTGGAGGGAGGGGGGGCGTCCTGCAGCTTTGACTTCTGTAGCGCCTCTGCTTCAGTGCACCCGCCCAAATTGGGAGCTGAAGGAGGAAGGCGTGGTGGTGGAGAGGGGGGGGGAGAGAGGGGAAAGTAGTCAAATAAATGGCCCGCAGCCAGATATTTTTGCTTTATCGCCTCCCGCTTATGAAACCTGAGCGGCGTGCCTCTCGCGAGTAGAAGGCTGCCCAAGGAGGATCGGGGTCGCCTGTGTGTTTCCTTGAAAACCCCTTGGAAGCTTGGAGTGCTTGAATGTTAACGCCGCTTGAATGTTAACGCTCATCAACTTTGGGGGGTGGGGGGTCCGTCCCAGCCCCTAAAATATTTTCTGGGGGACGGGGACGGACGAAGGGACCTCGGCTCCTATGCTTGGAAGGCCCTTTCGCCCCACCACTACCCCGCACTTCCACAGGACGGTTCGCGGGCTGTGAGTCAGTAGGACGTGGAAAAAAGAGCCTGTCTGTCCTCTCCCCCCCCCCCACTCCATTCTGCAATATATAGAGAGATATTGCATTGCAGGGGGTTGGACGAGATCTCCCTCGGGGTCCCTTCCAACTCTGCGATTCTAGAATTCTGTGCATGGGATGGGCCCAGTGATTCGATTTTGCCACTGAGCTCCGGTCATCCTGAGTCGCCTGATGCCAGAATATCCTAGCAACAGTGTGCAAAAGCAGTAGAATGATGTGGGCGGCGGCGGCGAGAGGGGAGGGGGAGGAACGGCACACTCCATCGAGTGGTGGAAGCGGGAAGTGCAGGGGAAACGTAGTGTCGGAACCCAGGCAGAGAGTCATAGAATTGTGGAGGGTCATCCTAATGCAACCCCCTGCAATGCAGGAATCTTTCTCCCGACGTGGGGCTAGAACCCACCAACCTGAGATTAAGAGTGTTATGATTTGCTGACTGAGCATGTCGGGTAGAGTCGCACCCTGTGCTTTAATGTAAACGGTTGGAATAAGTTTAACAAACAGAAGGGTGACACTTGTATTCCCCTTGTCAGTCAGTATGAGGCTGGCTCAAGCTGCCTCCACAAAGCAGGCTTCGCGTATCTGCTCAAGGAGAGCAGGGCGTTTTCTGCTTGTGAATGAAAGATTGAAGGGCTGAACTGGTCTGTAGAAAGGCTTCACTCAAGGGATTGCTTAAGCTTCACAGGCTGAACCAGTACAGTAAAATTACTATTGTGGAAATGTACCTAGGAGGAAAAACTTAGAACTATCTTAAACCTGGCTTGGCAATTCCTATTGGCTTGCAGGTGCAGAGCCACAGAAACCATTCTCTGCTGCCACCTGTTGGGGTTCCCTCTTTTAAGGCACCCCGTTTGCTGCTGCAGCCTCCCTGCTACCACCGTGGGCTGGTTGGAGTTCCTTACTTTGCCACTGGCACATTCTGCATCTAGAAGATCTCTAGAAGAGGCACAAAAAGGACAGAGGAGAAGTTAGCTTCCCACAGGTGCAGTCTCCGATTGCTTGAGGGGAAAAACCTTGGAGAGGAGAGTACTTTGAGAGCTGCGGGGAGGCAGGGACTTTCAGCCACTGCAACTGATCCATGGGCAAGACCTACTGGGGATGAGCTGCTGTATTCATTTGGGCTGACACTCTGCCAAGTCTGCGCAGATCGGGTTCTTGCTAACAGTTCACTCCAACTTGCACAGTGTGATTTACTACGGACTTGTTTCTGACAGAAGATTGGTGTAATTTTATGGATATTGATCCCAGCAAAGCAATATTGGTCACCCAAATAGCAGAGTACTGTAATGATGGTAAAGGTAAAGGGACCCCTGACCATTAGGTCCAGTCGTGACCGACTCTGGGGTTGCGGCGCTCATCTGGCTTTATTGGCCAAGGGAGCCGGCGTACAGCTTCCGGGTCATGTGGCCAGCATGACAAAGCCACTTCAGGCGAACCAGAGCAGCGCACAGAAATGCCGTTTACCTTCCCACCAGAGCAGTACCTATTTATCTACTTGCACTTTGACGTGCTTTCGAACTGCTAGGTTGGCAGGAGCAGGGACCGAGCAACGGGAGCTCAGCCCGTCGCAGGGATTCAAACCGCCGACCTTCTGATTGGCAAGTCCTAGGCTCTGTGGTTTAACCCACAGCGCCACCTGCGTCCCTTGTAATGATGATACTGATAGGGAGAAGCAGCATGCTGTTGATGCTTTGTCAGTGCCAAGTGCACGAAAAAACAAAATTTGTATTGGTATGTTCAGCTAGGATTAGCTGTGGCTCTCTGTTGAGTGTGCACCCAGTGGTAAACATAGGCTTGTGTGGCTGTGTAATATGCAAGTTTCCCTTTCCAACCAAAGTACCAAACAATCCAGGGAAAGATAAAAAATCATGGGAAAGTTAGCTGCGAAAAATTCACAGAGGAACTAGGGGGTTATAATTATTCAGGGGAAAAAATGTGTTGTTAAGATTTGCAGAAGGACGTCAACATTAGAAATAAAAACGTATCCTTTGCTTGCCCCAAAAGGAGCCTAGTCTTAAAGAAAGCAGGAAGTGCCATGGAACAAAGTGTACTGGAACTATAAGAAGCAACCTGTTAGGTACTACAACAAGGAACACTAATGCAGGCATACCCTTAATTTATTTCTTTTTAACTAGCAACAAGAAATTCAGCCACAGAGCATAGTGAGAAGGAATTACATGCCATGGTGCAAGATTCAAGATTTATCAGTTGAGGGAGGTACAGGCTCAGAGGTTATATCTGAAAATGTGCTGGAGTTGTTCATCCAGCATTGAAAGAAAACCCCAATTCTCTCTTGTGCCCCTTAGCGCTTGCAACACACACTCCCAATCAGCTGAGCACATCAGTGCCTTATCAAAAAGTTCGTTTAAAAACCAGGTCCAAGGTAATATGTGGTGCTTGCAAATCTCTCACTGAAGTTGCTTGTTTGGTTGTGCAGGCTGCACAGCACACAGTGGCCCTGGGCTTGCCCCAATTACAGAGCAGGTGGGTAGAAGATCGCTGCACAAGCTGGGGACCTGTGTTGTTGGCTGTATCCTCATCCCAGTCACTCATAAAATGTCAAGAACAACACAAGAGGTGAGAGGGACATACATTGCACAAGTTGTTACCCTAAGAGAATGCGTATTATCCTTTTTTAAACAGAGGTTGGATAGCCAACTGCCATGTATGATGTAGCTGAAATTCCTCCTAGGATTCTATGACATTCTGATCATTCATATTCTTTTTCTCTATGTCAGTCAAGGTGATTTGGTTGCTGTGGAATGTTTGCATCCCTTAGACGGTGTTTGCTGTAGCTTTTTGATTCTCAGAGTAGCGCCAAGAAATTTGATTCCTTAAGTACACTTAAGAGAACGCAAATTCCTAAGCCAGTGTTTTGTTAAGGGGGCAGAGGGGGGGCACTCTAGGGGGTGCATGAGAATTTGTAATATATACTGTTAACAACTGGGATGGAGTGCAAAAACATTTTTGCATTGGTAAACAGGCCAGTGTTGGAGTTTACAGATTTTGTGAATGGTTTTATTAATTGAAAAGTTCAGGTTATCTGACTATTATAAGTTTACTAAAGAAGGGGAGGGAGAAAGTGAGGTGGCAGAGAGAATAGAAAGAGAGAGAGAGAAAAGGTAGTGCAGGGACAGGTAGGGTTGTCCTCAGAATTCCTGTGCACATCCAAACATAATAAAATCCGCAGCTAAAAGTGAGGTGGCAGATGGGTAACCCCACCAACCTCTGGGGGGGGGATGAAGAAAGATAGAGTACAAAGGGGGCAGAATAACAGGAGGAGATGGTGACTTTGCAACTGGACAGATGGTGAAAAGGTGCGTAGTAGTTGCAACATGTGGGAGGAGGAAGATACAGGAGTAATGGGGTGGTCTGAGTGTAAGGGAGGTTGCACAAAAGGAAGGGACACGGGGGTGAAGGTGGAAACAGGTTCAAAGAGGGGCTGCAGCACAGAGGAGAGAAGCGGCTTCAGAAAGAGGGTTTGGAAGGTGAAAAGGGGGTGCAGTAGTTGCCTGGGGTGGGAAGGGAAGCTCTAGGGAGTTAATGGGGGGGGAATGGCAGGGGGGTTGGCATGTGCAGGGGGCAGAGGCCCCTTGTCCAATCATATCTTTAGATGCACAAGTATCGTCTCTGGCACACCTTTTGCCCGCAGAGGCTAGCATGCAAACTGTGGCCTCTTTAGAACAGAGGTCTCTTGAACACTATTATTCACTTGCTGGTAATACTCAGGGCTTTGTTTTTTTTCTGCCTTTGAAGACAGTTTGGAATATTCAAAATGCAATAGGCTAAAGTGAGCAAAAGAAACTTTCCTCATCAACCTTAGTACAACTGTACTGATTCCTGTCCATTTATGAAACGGATCTTACCTTTTAAAGCTCTTAAGATTTATAGTGTTTGAGGGGCTGGCTACTTTTCCCTGCCCAGTTACTAAGATCTTCCTTCTTCAAACCCACCCACTCCCACTTACTTTCAGAGGCAAGATGCTGGTGACTAAAGATAGAGCCTTCACAGTTGTGGTATCCTGACTATAGAATGGTTCCTCCAAGGAGGCTCACCTAGTGTTGAGCCTATTTGGGTGGTGGTGTTGTTTTAATTACCTTTTTAATTCACCTTTTATTTCACTAAGCTTTTGTTTGATTTTTAGTCTATCTTGTTCCATTTTGACCTCCTGCTGCTTTTTAGTTGTTCTGGGAGACCTCTATCTGGAGATTGGGATATAAATATCATAAATGGCAGAACAACCCAATGCTTTCAAGATTCTGTGCTATGCATAGTGCAGTTCTGTTTGACAGCAAATCCTGCCGTCCAATGAATTCCAGTGCAGTTCCAAAGATTTGTATTAAAAATGGTTCCTAGTTTTGAAGCAGGAATATACATGTATAATCAGGGGTGGGACTTAATTAAGGGCACCCTATCTCCCCATATAATTTTGCTGTGTAGCTCTCTCAAACAAGAACCTAAAAAGAATACAGTGGTACCTCGGGTTACATACGCTTCAGGTTACATACGCTTCAGGTTACAGACTCCGCTAACCCAGAAATAGTACCTTGGGTTAAGAACTTTGCTTCAGAATGAGAACAGAAATATGCTCCGGCGGCGCAGCGGCAGCGGGAGTCCCCATTAGCTAAAGTGGTGCTTCAGGTTAAGAACAGTTTCAGGTTAAGAACAGACCTCCGGAACGATTTAAGTAGTTAGCCTGAAGTACCACTGTACCTCCTTTCCTGACTTCAGTATCCTATAAACTATTCTGTACTTAATTCAGCTGAATTTATACAGTTTCAGGATTGAGGCCAACTTTCACAGCGGCTCTGTATTCAGAACTACATGTGTCCATATTATAACACTGCAGAGGGTTCTGAAATCTAAATTAAGCCACAATTAGACTTACACAGAAGGTTGTTTTCTGTGACTCATTCCTGCCAGGCAAGGAAATCACTTCCTTTCAGTGATCTAGATGAGAGGTTTCCCTTGAGAGGAAGTAGAGTTAGGAGATTTTCTAATTACCTAACTTTAACATAATGGAAACAGCTAACGAGAACACAGCACATAACACTCTGTACATAACTGAACATATCAACATTTCTTAGATATAACATTTTAAATGTAGTTGCCAGAAAGAGATTCTCCAAACATATTCTTCAAGAACATGGAGCAACAGTATAATTAATTTATTTTTTAAGTATTCCTATGCTGAAAGGAAACACGGATACTGTTTCCTGCCTCAGAAAGGATTCATACGTCTATCCGGGAGGCAGTGTTTCTACGCCCTCTTCTGGTTAGATGTAAATCTGTTTTGAATGTCAAATCTGGAAGTATAGCAGAAGTAGAGTTTCTGGTTTCTCCAATCTTTTTTTCTGCGTTTCCACATGAGTTTGCATTTTTTAAAAAATAAGGTCCCCATTAAAATTTGTCAGTATTTTAGTGTCGTTTTCTCCATATATATTGTTGTTAGCATCCATCTGTCTTGAGAGAAAATGGAGGACGCCTCCAGGGGTGAAGTCAAACGGCTGTGTTAGTAGCTCCCAAGTGACTTCCCCAATATGGAGGTCCAGGGCTGCCCAGTCGACAAGAACCCTCTCTGATGTGGTCCAAAGCAATACATTTGGCACCAGCTTGGCTGCAGTTGCTTGGCGTACTAGGCACCATCCAACTGTCTTAGGGACTCCACTCTGGATTTGTGTAGGGTTTACTCCTTAGCCTTTTCTTCTCCTGAAGATATACTGCAAGGTAGTTGTTATGTACTGAGTTGAATAGGATCCAAAATGCAGCAGTCTGATTGGTCCTAGAACAATAGGATCCAAAATGCAGCAGTCTGATTGGTCCTAGAACAATGCAGCAGTATGGTTGGTTGGCAGGAACCACCCAATCATGCTCCAGATAGAAATGAATCCACAACCTGATTGGCTTACGGTAGAATTCCGGAATTAGCCAATCATGTGCAGCCCATTGTGCAAATAATGTATATAAAGCAGATACTTTGAGGGGACTTTCATTCATTCCTCCTCACCACTATGAGCTGAATAAAGAGCATGAAATCACTTTGCGACTCTGAGTATATTTCAGTAGTGGAGGTTTAGGATCAGAGTTTTCCTTCTCCTAGATGGGCTACCTTCCCAGGTTGACAAGCCCCATCTGCCCCTCACTTCCCTCTACAGCCCGTGCAGAAACCGCTTCTTGACCGTTTGATCCACTGTTGGTTTCATCCACTCAATCTGCTGGAGGCAGTCTTTGAATGCAGAGGAAGTCCCTAACTCACTGAGGGTTTGAGACCCATAGGCTACCCTCACCTGGTTTAGCTGGCAAGTCAAGGTATACAGTGGTACCTCGGGTTACAGATGCTTCAGGTTACATACGCTTCAGGTTACAGACTCCACTAACCCAGAAATAGTGCTTCAGGTTAAGAACTTTGCTTCAGGATGAGAACAGAAATTGCGCGGCAGTGGCGCAGCAGGACGCCCCATTAGCTAAAGTGGTACCTCAGGTTAAGAACAGTTTCAGGTTAAGAACGGACCTCTGGAACAAATTACGTTCTTAACCCGAGATACCACTGTATATTGTTAAATGCAATTTTGCCTCATATACATGTTTTTGCAACAAAAACAATGCCTTTCTGTTTGTTGTTTTCAGTAATACATTATTATTATTATTACTATTATTATTATTATTATTATTATTATTATTACAGTCATACCTTGGTTTACAAACAGCTTAGTTCTCAAACATTTTGGCTCCCGAACTCCGCAAACCTGGAAGTGACTGTTTTGGTTTGCAAACTATTTTTAGAAGCCGAACGTCCAATGGGGATTTTGCAGCTTCCAGTTGGCTTTACCCCTGTGCATACATTTTTGTACACATTAATTGGGTGGAGAAATGCACTGCAAAATTCAGAGAAGTTTGGATTACTAAGGATATGTTGTGTTTCAGTTCGCACATCATTTCAAGGAGTGTGAGTTAGGGAGGTATGCAAACTAAGCCATTTTTCTCCCTGTCCCTTTCTATGAGGCAGTTTATATGCTTTGTAGGAACAGTGACTGGAAAAAGTACTAGCTTCAGTGTGGAATGAAGGGAGAAGGGGAGTGACTTTGGCTAGGTACAAAGGGAGGGGTGGGTGGTTTTGAGAGGGGGTTTCGCAGGGGTAGGTGGAATTGGCAAGCAAAGTGAGCAGGGGCACAGTCCCTAATATAATACGTTTGTTTTCTTTAGGGTGGTTCTTTAATTCCATGCTTTCTCTGATTCCTAGGATGATAATTGCATGTTACACAGATAAATTACAGCTGTTGCCAATCTGTGTCAATTATGCAGTCTAATCGCTGTGGATAAAACAAGTCACAGTGCACAATATTGCTATATAAATAGATAAGCAAGCCATTTCTACCTAGATTTCTACCACCTGCTGGAAATGGTGAAACCTCAAATAAGTTTCAGCCCAAAAGATAGTGGTTAGTCTCCTATGAATGAAACACAAACATAAGACCAAACACACAAATAAGCACAACTGTATCATTTTGCACGCAGCACAAACAAAATAATACTCATCTGCCGATGCAGGAATAGATTTCTCATTATCAAAAAACAAGGATAAGTGGTATAAACATGGGCTACATTATTATATGCAGGGAGTATCACAGCACTGACCGCACTTCCACATCCAGCACTGAAAAGCCAGCACACTGAAGATTTGGGCTGAGTTTGTAGGTGCACGTTCACCACTTGAATAAATGTAATATGAAGTGATGCCTTGCTTCTGTCAAAGACCCATCACCAAAGCCAACCAATCACATCCCTGACGAAGCTATCATGTCACCTAATACAGCTTCATCACCTAATATTTTAATGATTTAACACAGTCTATTCATTCACACCATGAGACAGAATGAAACCCATGGCATTTGCAACTCTGCAGTACACTGTATCTGTATTTCTTTTAGCAGAATGGGCAGAAGATGGGTATGCAACAACAATGTGCTGTTACGGCACAGATAGCTAATGGTATTTTTAGGTTGTATAGGCAGGAACATTGTTCCTGTGACTCAGTAAGCAATAGTAGTACCTTGGGACTGGCATGGTCTCATTTGGAATGCTGTGAACAATTCTGGGAGCTTACCAGAATCTTGCAGATGAAGTCTGTCAACATACTGCTTGGATAAGGAGGTCTGCTTTGGATTAATTCTGTGTCTGTATTTGCTGCAGCTTCTGCTGAAGCTTAAACCAGTTAAGATATAATCACTTCTAATATTCTCCTGTTTATCATCAGAAGTCAAATCAGGAATAGCCAATTTCTGTATTGCCTTGGGCTACTCTGTTCTACAAACAATGTTTTGTGGAACGAAAGCATATTTTGCTGCACAAGCTGAACCACTTGTGAATAGTCACATTGCACAATGAAGATGCCGCCCTCTGTGGGACACTTGCACTCAGGTATGGGATGACATACAAATGTCTATATTTACATATTACATGTAAAATAAAAAAGAGGTGTAACATCAATTGTCACCATCAATTGCATTTATGTACTCCCACAGAAGTCATAACACTCCAAAATACAACCATCACAAAACTATTAAAACTTCTAAAATACGTATTTAGAAAATGAAGAATATAGTTCAGCAGACAGTGATGCTAAAATTGTTAATTCCTTTTATGTCCCAATAGTTCATACAACACATGGATCTTCAGTTGACACCAAAAAGTTTTTAACATGGAGGAAAGCACATTTCGCCAGGAGGAACTGGGGCACCACCACCCTTGCATAACAAAAACCGTCCCCTTACTCCTGTAGACTCAGTCACAGCCAACCCTAATCTCACCTGGGAGCGATCTGTCTATGACAGGGGGTGACACTCACCTTCTCGGCACTGGATCACTCCCAGTCTCCTCTGTACTGAAGACCAATTGAGAGTATGACCTGCAACATGTGCTTGACCCGTGATGCATTGAGGCAGATCCACAGTTGTCTTGATGACCATGAAGTCCAGAGCCAGACCAGATAAGGTGGACTCCGCTTCTACATTTAAGACTCCCGGGATTATTGTTCAAGGGTTCTCCAAAACCACAGGATTGACAGTACACCAATAAAATGTTGGTTCCTGTCTTGTTCCCAGACAGGTTGGTTTCCTAGTGAGGAATGTGTAATTTCTATGGATGACTACAAACTGCACACACACCCTTCCAACCTATGTGCTTCCCCAAGAACCCAAGCAGGCAAAGTTGAATCAAATCAGATCCACTCGGGTGTCAGTAATGTCTACTAAAAAAAGGTGGGAGAGCAGATAGACATGCAAGAAATACGGTATAATATATATTTTACACCTCAAACGTGAAAACAACTTTGTTTTCCTTATAAATAAAACCTTGGATTAAACCTTTCATCACGTCTTATTTAGAATTTGGTAGTGGCACCAATAGCCTCAATCAGAAGCCAGAGCTAACCCATGAACTTGTAAGCTGCCTGCTCTTTAAATTATGCCATTTAATACAATGGCTCTGAGGTAAAGTTGGCATAAAGATGGCTTGTGAATAATGCCATTCCTTCTCTAACATCAGTTAGACTAGGAATATCACCCACAAATGTAGAAGACCTGTTATGTGTGTCTGCACAACATTTCTTTTTTTATGCATGGGGCAGGAGCTGTTTTCCATACTCTTTCAGTGCCTCTAATCCTACAAAATACAATGTGTCAGATTCCAGTCCTGGGGAGGGTGGGAAGACACATTTAAACACGGTTATGAGCGCATGAATTGGGAATTCAGCCTTTCAGCTGTGGAATGCCATTAAATGCAATGGGAAAGCTCTGGTGTAAAGTTTTACTATAAATGCACTGCATTGCCTGATGTTCAGCAGTTCTCCACATCAAACCGCACAGCAATGTTCTGAGAATTTAAAGAAACGGAAAGAGCAAGAGAGAGAAAGCACCTAGCTTAGTGTTCCTGACAGGCACTTAATCTCTTTCCACTTTGTACAAAGTATTCCCATTCCAGCAGGGAGAGTCAATAAATGAACAAAAGACACATGGCTGCAGATACCTCTGTGTGGGGCCAGAACTAAGGCAGGGTAGAAATACAGCCCCGCGGTGTGGGGTGAAAGCTAGCGCAGAAAAGAATCTGGGAGATCGGGGATGGAGCCTGGAGGAATTGGGTGGATTTAAGGCAGAGCAGGTGGCGCTGTGGGTTAAACCACAGAGCCTAGGACTTGCCGATCAGAAGGTCGGCAGTTCGAATCCCTGCAACGGGGTGAGCTCCCGTTGCTCGGTCCCTGCTCCTGCCAACCTAGCAGTTCGAAAGCACAAAGTGCAAGTAGATATATAGGTACCGCTCCAGCGGGAAGGTAAACGGCATTTCCGTGCGCTGCTCTGGTTCGCCAGAAGTGGCTTTGTCATGCTGGCCACATGACCCGGAAGCTGTCTGCGGACAAACGCCGGCTCCCTTGGCCACTAAAGCGAGATGTGCGCCGCAACCCCAGAGTCGGTCACGACTGGACCTAATGGTCAGGGGTCCCTTTACCTTTAAGGCGGAGCCAAGGTTGGAATTAGATAACTCAACATCAGCTCCAAAGTGAAACCTTGCACTATCTAACAAATTTTTGGCAGAATCTGGCAGAATCATGCAAGGTGAGTCCTATCATGAGTCATACTGAGCAGTGCAGTACTGCTAGCAGATGGTGTGTTCTCCCTCTACTGCCTGCAGGGCCACCCTCGTATAATTCATGGGGGACATCTTACACTATTGCTACTGCCTCCTGCCTGCCCACTGCTGCTGCTACCAATTGTCTCTCCTCCATTCTAGTTGTCTGGGCAGTCCCAGCATGAATCTGAGAAGGGGATAATTTGCAGCGCTTTGAAGTATGGTTTCCAAATTCCTTTAAACTTTTAGAGCATGTGCTCACTCACAGCACCTCATTCTAAGGAAGGGATAAAACACGTAATAAGTAAATACTCCCTCTCCTTTTACTGGTTTTCTGCAAAACGTTTAACTTCTATAAAAGGCCGTTCATCCCTAGCTACCTAGGGACATCCTAAACTGCAACTCTGGTAGCAAACTGAAACACGTGAGGCAGCTGTACCAAAACACAAGGGTTCCTGACTGGTCTTAGCCCTAGTAGCTTCTGATACTCTGGGACCATTAAAAGTAATCACAATTCATTGAAGTTAAGGCTACCAGTGGCTTACAAACCATGATGAATATGCTCTACCATTGGAGACAGCATGTCCCTGTATATCACCTGCTGGGAATCAGAACTGGGGAAGAGTTCCTTTGCATTCAGCTCCTGCTTGTGGACTTTTCATTGGCATCTGGTTGGCCAATGTGAGAGCAGGATGCTGGACTTTTCCGATGTCATCCTTAAATAGGATATAAAGGTTTCTAATATATAATTAAATGTCGTAGGAAGTGCATGCACATGTTGCAAGCTTTCTATACGCAATGCAGATGTGTGTGTAAAAATTATGTGGGGTTCTCACTGTATGTGCATGTGCTTGTCGGCGGTGGGAACAAAGACCCCATATATGTGGAATAGTCACACACAATGATCCTACAGGCTGCTTCTCATTATTTCCTACCTTTTCCACACAATAATGTGTAATATAGTCTTTAGCAGAGAACCATTTTTAACAAATGACAGAGGGCACATTTCATTATGTGTCTTGGATTTTGATATCCTAGGTAAAGGTAAAGGGACTCCTGACCATTAGGTCCAGTTGTGCCCAACTCTGGGGTTGCGGTGCTCATCTCGCTTTACTGGCCGAGGGAGCCGGCATACAGCTTCCGGGTCATGTGGCCAGCATGACTAAGCCGCTTCTGGCGAACCAAAGCAGCGCACGGAAACGCCGTTTACCTTCCCGCCAGAGCAGTTCCTATTTATCTACTTGCACTTTGACATGCTTTCGAACTGCTAGGTTGGCAGGAGCCGGGACCGAGGAATGGGAGCTCACCCTGTCGCAGGGATTCGAATCGCCGACCTTCTGATCGGCAAGTCCTAGGCTCAGTGGTTTAACCCACAGCGCCACCCGCATCCTACTTTTGTGCAAATCTATACTTGCTTGCAATGCTATAAAAATAAATAAATTAGAAGTGTAATTGTTCCAGAAATTAATGTGTTGAAAAGGATATCCTTTGGAATCTTAGTTTTACAGTTCAGTAAGCAAGTCACATTGTTTTCAGTGGGGCTTACTTCCTTAAAAGTGTGTACAGGATTGCAGTCTTAGATTCTTGGTTCTTGTTTGCTACTTCCCAAACATATTGTTGAAAATGCTATCACCAGCTATTCACTTTTTGCCTCAGCGATACCATAGCAACCACCACATGACCCGCTGCAAACACACCACAGTTGTTAGAGCTTCGCTCAAGAAGCTTCTGGCCAATGATGCACTCTCTTTGAGATTATCTCCTTAGAGATAATTCATGTTGTTTTAAGATGCACCGATCCTACCAGCCAATTTTGCCGTGTGGCAATAAATACCTTCAGCAAAAGTGGGACAAAGCGACGTACGAAGAACACAAGAGAAAGGTAAGTGTGGCGGCGCTCTTATAACATCGCAAGCTGCTTCGTGCACAAAGCCAAACTTGTTGAGAGGAAATGCCTTTGCATTTCTGCCAAGGACATAACAATTAGCCACCGCTCAGTTTGCTGTTTTAGTATGCACTGTACATTGCTCCTTCTTGACTCCCCTCCACACTTTAAACCAAAGAATTGCTACCATGCCAAGAATTTATTTAAAAAGAAACGGTCCAATCTCAAAATCATTCCAAGAAAAATTAATAAGCATTTCACGCGAACGCTGTGAGCCACTTCCTACATTCCTTTAATTTCCGTGACGAAAAGGGATTGCATTTATCAATGGTTTTTATCAATGGGTGCTCTTTTATTGCACAAATATAGATCTGGGGGCTCCCCCAAGCTATGAGTCCGCAGGGAAAGTAAAACTCATACCACTATTCTTCTGTTACAAATTATACAGCCACACACGCACAAAGGTTAATTAGTGTCAGAAAACCTACATGAGAACTAACCATTGGAGAAATGTTAGCTTTCTAGAGTTTATAGTTTTTGGGTGATAGCCAACATTTGTCATACTCAGAGCAGACCCACTGAAATCAATGAACTCCTTGGATATCACCCTTTGTAATATTTTTTTGCTGTAAACTGATATAAACAGAAGGAAATATGTCATTGAGTTTGGCACTCAAGGTGAAAATTAACCTTTTTGATTTAGGGCTTTTCCTTTGCTCAATATGGATGGCTTTTGCATTTAGATTATGACATCTCCCTCTTTTTTTCAAAGTTCAGAGGTGAAGGCTGGTCCCTGGGTAGTCAAATAAGTAGGTTGCTCTGGCGCTATCGTTTATTTGTGCTAATCTTTCTGTTTGTTTGTTTTTGACATTGCACCATCATTTATAATTTCTACACATTCCCCCCCACCTGCTGACTAGATGGTTAAGTAGGATGTTGCATTTTTCTACCCCTCTCATAACACTAGCAACTCAAGGACAGCCCAAGAAGAGAAGAAGAGGAGGAGTTTGGATTTGATATCCCGCTTTTCACTCCCTTTAAGGAGTCTCAAAGCGGCTAACATTCTCCTTTCCCTTCCTCCCCCACAACAAACACTCTGTGAGGTGAGTGGGGCTGAGAGACTTCAGAGAAGTGTGACTAGCCCAAGGTCACCCAGCAGCTGCATGTGGAGGAGCGGAGACGCGAACCCGGTTCCCCAGATTACGAGACTCTTAACCACTACACCACACTGGCTTTCAAAGAAGCTGAATGTTGTAAGATTCGGGACAGGTAAAAGAAAGAGCTAATTCACAGAGCACATAGTTAAATGATGGAAGTTGCTTCCACAGGAGACAGTGATGGCCACCATTGGATGGCTTTGAAAGAGGACTATTGATGGCCATGTCTGCTATGCTCTATCTCCACAGTTGGAGGCAGTAGTGCTCTTGTGCTCATGTTCTGCTTCTGGGTTTTTCTACAGACATCTGGTTGGCCACTGTGAAAACAGGATGCTAGACATGGGTCATTGGCCTGATTCAGCAAGCTGTTCTTATGTGGATCCGTCTTCATGTCTGATATTTGTACTTACTTATGGGGTCATTGTCATAATAGAATCAATCAGCAAAGATTACGGAGAGGGCATAGTGTACAATGGCTTTGCCGCTTAAATCACTAAAGAAATCCCCTTCTATTCTAAAGGCACATTTAAAGAATAAAAACCAAGAGTGTTTTGTTTTCCACTGCAGATTCAGACTACCAAACCTGTGGTGGACACCTCTACTCCTCGAACATATGGGCATCTTCATTTGAAGTTAAGAAAACTTAAGGTATGTTGCTGCTTTGATTTTTTAATGAAGTTTATTATTATTATTACTATTAGTTGTTGTTGTTATTTTATACAAAAAAGGTCTCAAAGTGACATAAGATAAAATATGAACAGGTAAAATGAATTCAAAACCAGAATCTTTAAAAGAATGTACAATACAAAATTCCTACAATGCTCACAGGTAAAGGTAAAGGGAACCCTGACCATTAGGTCCAGTCGTGGCCGACTCTGGGGTTGCGACGCTCATCTCACCTTATTGGCCGAGGGAGCCAGCGTACAGCTTCCAGGTCATGTGGCCTGCATGACTAAGCCACTTCTGGCGAACCAGAGCAGCACACGGAAATGCTGTTTACCTTCCTGCAGGAGCAGTACCTATTTACCTACTTGCACTTTGACATACTTTTGAACTGCTAAGTTGGCAGGAGCAGGGACCGAGCAACGAGAGCTCACCCCGTTGCGCGGATTCGAACTGCCGACCTTCTGATCGGCAAGTCCTAGGCTCTGTGGTTTAACCCACAGCGCCACCCGCGTCCCACAACACTCATGGAACAACACAATAAGAAGCACACCCACTAAAAGATGAGAAACACACTATAGACTAACTTAACTACCAAAGGCCTGAGTAAAAAACAACAACCTGAGGGACTCTAGTTAACAGACTACTGTTGGAAGCAGGATACTGAATGAGATGGGTCTTTGGTATGATTTAAGAACAGAGTTTTTATTTCCCCTCCCCCTTATTAACCCTGATAACTTTAATAGTTTTCTGCATTACAGTGGTGCCTCGCAAGACGAAATTAATTCGTTTCGCGAGTTGTTTCGTATTGCGATTTTTTCGTCTTGCGGAGCGCAGATTCGCTGGGTATTAATGGCTTTAAGAAAAAGGAAGCAAACTTGCAAGACGTTTTCGTCTTGCGAAGCAAGCTCATAGGGAAAATCGTCTTGCGAAGCAACGCAAAAAACGAAAAACCCTTTCGTCTTGCGCATTTTTCGTCTTGCGAGGCATTCGTCTTGCGAGGTACCACTGTACTTAAGACTCAAGTTCAGTAAGTTCTAAGTGTGTACAGAGCTCATATACTTTTGAATTTCATCCTGAAATATTGCATTTCTACCGTCATATTCCACAGCGTGCAAAATTACAAGCATGAAGGGAGTGGGGAAATCAAGTGCTGTAGCTGTCCTTGGTTAGAGAGGATGTATGGAACATAATTCATTTCCCTAAGTATCCCCCTGTCTTTTAAGCTGGAGAAGGACCGCCTGTCAATCATCGAGAGGGAGAACCGTTTGCTGCTAGAGAAGATGTCTTGTATCATGAGGACCAAAGGAAGAATTGATAACAAAAATGAGTATGAGGCCAAAAGGTACGGCTTGTAATCAAACTGGTATAAGGCTATCCAGTTACATTAACAGCATTGACCATGGCACTTAATAACCTACGCTTTAATGACCTGTATAATAATAAGAAGCTCTGAGGCTGTTTTAAAGGCATGTCTTCTTTCAGATGTTTGTGTAAAGGCCACTTCAGCTGCCATTCCTGGGGTGTGGGGAGTTTTGACAATTTAATCATCCAAAGAAAGGGGTCTTCAAACATAGAAAATGTTAGAAAGTGACACTAAGCTTCTTTCCTTTCTTAAAAAACTTTTTAAACCACAAAGGTGTTTTTTTAAATGTGCATAGTCCAAAAACAGAGCAGGATGGTAAATGTATTGGTAGAGAAGGGGAACCAACGAAAGGGTGCAGTTCGATTCAGTACTAACTTGGGACTAATACAGGAGTTGTTCTAGCCCAATATTATCCATAGTGTCTCCTACCTGTGCACAAAATTTTATAAACAGTTAAAAAATAAAAATAAACTGAGATTTTGGATTGTTCCCTGTTGAGACCTCCAATAGTACAAAAGTGTATTAACCAATAACATATTCCAAGTGATGATTGGGATATGTCACAATATCTATATGATATCCAACTGTGGATAGGCACACAGAGGCTGGTTGTTGGCTGTCCAGAGATTTCCTTACGGCAAGGAACAATCTCATATCAAACTTCTGGTACACAAGCAGCAGAACTCGGAGTGAAGCACATCAATTTGACAACTAGCATGAGACAGGGGAGCCATGATATAATTTTCCCTTAAGGAGAATGCTAGGCAGAATTTTTGAATCCATTATCCAGGGTGGGTGGGGTTTTTCTTAGTGGAACAAAATTGTACTATATATAATACTATCTTTCTTATAAAACATATACTCAATTACTTATTATAAATTGGTTTGGTAAGGCAAACCATAATATGCTGCTCATAATATATTAGTACTCTGTTTATACATGTATGTATGTATATGGTATTTATGTCTGTGTTTTTTCGATTGTACTAATCTTCGTTTTCTTCTGCACATGAAGCATTGTAGCTGCCAAGAATATCTATAGGTGTATTTCCCCTCCATGCTGTGGATAGAGTCTTTATTTCAACAGTATATAATGCCCCCCCCCCTTTAGCTTAAATAGAGAAAGACGAGAACGAGAATTTCGAAAAGTAAGCCAGGAGAATCATGCCATTCTGGAAAGAATTATGAACTGCAAACCTCAGTATACGGTCCAAAAGTGGAATGAAGAGTGGCAAAAGGCTGAAAACTACATGAACAGTATTGCAAGATATCCTCGTGGGTCGTGCAAGTTGCAGGATCAAAAGGTAAGTCCAGTTTTAAAATATGAACACATTTCTTCAGTTTGGTGGGTCCATATCTCCTGGTCTTCTGTTTCCAGATTAAACAAATAATCAATTGATTAAACGTTACAGAATCATACCACAGGTCAAATTTCTGAGGCAATTTAATTAAGCTAGAAAGGATGCATCATAGGTAGGAAAAATGAACATGGACCCAAATCTGTTTGCAAGAATATTGTCTACATAATTTAATAGACACAACTCCACTTAACAGTTGCTTCAGTATTATGAACTACATTTTGCATGTGCGTGGAAACAGCATTTGCTTCCAGTATAAAATTTTGCTTAGCCTTGTTATTATTTCTACTGTTGGGCCAATTAATATGGCAGTTTGCAAAAGCTAACTGATAGGCAGTGTTGAGATTTTAAATGATGCAAGATGAAACTCACACTGTTGACTAGAGGAAATAGGACACAGAAATATATTATGCTCAAAACTCCATGCATATGCACCAGAGCATCAGAAAACTATTTTTCTGAAAGAAATGAGTACACGCATGGATTAAAAATCTGCAAACTCGACCTACACCAAAGGGTATTTCAATGTTCTTAGGTAGCTGCAATGTTTCAAACTTTCTGGATGTCCTATGATCATATTATAAAGTAGTTGTGTTCTGTGTTATAAATGAAACTCTGCTAGGAATTTATTTTTGTTTTCCAGTGTATTTCTTATCAAGAAATATTTGGCATGGCACAAGCAAATTTCCCCCCTGAAAATAAGAGTTTGAGAACCAATGCCCTACATCTTAGAGTTACAGTTTGCACATACACTTTTCTCCTTAGTCAGAGGAAGAACGTTTATCTTTCTAACTCCTGCTTTTTTTCTTTCTGCTGAAGTATACCATTAGCACCAAAATGAGAGTCCATTTGCCTTCCCCATCCCTCTAAGGTCAGCTTTTATGTTCTTGAGTAATGCTTTCAGGTCTGGCTTCAAAGATCAGCAGAAGCAATTTTTTAGACGTTGGAGAAAAGGAAAGGCACCTTCCCCTAAGAAGGATTTAAGCCTGTTATCTTCATGCAACAAATGGAGATTAAAATGCAACACATAAGAAACGAATTTCAAGTTGCAAAGCTGCCATCTATCTTACATTTATCACAAATTGCAAAACGTCTTGAAACTCAAATTCTTCAGCCCATGAATCACTGCTTTTACAAGAAAACTAAACTAGTAATCCCCACACCTCAGGTGTAAATACCATATATTTCAATTCAGATTGCAATGGCATGTGCTTTGAGAAAACTGGTCTGAGCAACAAAAATGATAAAGAAAAGCTCAGTGCAAGATATAGCCTAATGTGACGTCTAAAGGGCAAATAAAGAGAACAATTTATTGATTTTAATTCCTTGGTGTTTAATACATTGGTGTTTTGTTTTGTTTTGTTTTACAGTTGTGATTAATAACATTTTGTTATTAGAGTTTAAAGGGTCTAGTAGTTTAGCATTTTTTTGCAGCAGTCGTATAAAAATCACCTAAAAATATTCCTCTAAAAATATTCATTCTAGTAAACATGAATTTATCATTTATTTGTCCCTCCATAGGAACTAAAATTAAAGAAAACAACAGCAGAAAGAGACAGAAAGAACAAAAGAGATCTGAAAGATAGGTGTGTGACAAACAAAGCAGAGGAACCAGAGGAAGAAGAACTGATTCATCAAATAAAAAAACCAAGTAATGATCACCAAAGAGAAAATCCAGTAGAAAAAGTGTGATTCCATGCATAAAGATGACACTCTGGATAATGGATATTGCTAAACGGAAGACCTCATATAAGGGGATGCATAATTAAGAAATTATCTTGGTTATAGTAAGGGTAGATATTAGAAACTTTATTTGTAATAAGTTCTAGACATTCTTCTTAGATATAGCATATACATAGCTGTCAACTTACAGATTTGAAAATAAGGGACCAGCAGCCTTGAAAATAAGGGACCAGCGGCCAAAATAAGGGACCTGCAGCCTCACCTGTTCCAGACACTCCAGTCTTCCTGTCCTCCTGCAGTCTGGTCAAACTCATGCTGGTAGTTTCGAGAACACTGTCCAACCAACTTTGTAACCAGAGGTTCAACTGAATAGAATCTGAATCACATGTACCACAAGGCCTATGCAGCCTCAACTTAAGATGGCTCCCCAGCCTGGCTTTGCACTGCAAAGTTTGCAGCAGCACGTGCAACAAAATGGCGTCCAGTATTCAAAAACCCCCTCAGCTTGCATTAACTAGCCAACACAAGGCATGCAAGCTCCACCCCCAGTCGTTCTTAGACTTCTTATTGGGTGAGCAACACAGCCAAGCAACACAGTTGGAGCCTCTCTCCTCCCTGGCCGGCAGGGAGGGAGGGAGAGGAGCTGCTTCCTTTGAAATTTAAGGGACATTTAAGGGACATCCATCAATAAGGGACAGCAGCGGGACATGGCGCTGGAATAAGGGACTGTCCCTTCAAATAAGGGACACTTGACAGCTATGAGCATATAAGCAAGCTGGCTAGAGCAGCAATCCTACACGTACTTGGAAAGTATATCCAATTGAAATCAGTGGGAATTACTTCCAAGAAAGCATGGTTGGGTGAATTATATAGAATCACAGAATTGTAGAGTAGTAAGAGACCACAACAATCATCTTGTCCAACCCCCTGCAATGCAGGGATCTGGGTTGCAACTACAGCCAAAGATGAAGAATTTCCACCAAAACAAAACTTACAATAATAATAATAAAATTACCAGGGGTGAAATGTTTTCCCAAATAGTTATAAACAGGGTTTTATTCACGCTTAAGGGAGATTCTCCATTCATGAGCCAACTTCATTCAATTATCACTGAAACATCTTGCTTCCATCCGTTATGATTTATACATCTCAGATATAATCTGTTTAACTATTCTGAGTGCCTGGTTTGGGGGCCACTGAGTTAGTCTACATTATGGATGGTTAACCTTTTTCAGCCTGATGGTGACATTCCCATCTGCACAATCCTCAGTGGCAGGGGCACATACCTCTGCTTCTTAGGGTTGGGGGTTAGCTGAGCAGGAAATTAGTTAGTGCTCTTCAACCATACTCAACCTAAGATCCACCTTTGATTCTCAATCAACATCATGGGATTCCCTGTGTCAAGCTATGCAGAGAGAAATTAAGCAACTAAAGAAGATATTCAGCCAAGAAATAAAATAATGTTGACATCCCCACATACTACATGTTTTGTGGTGCCAAATGAAGACCTGACTCTTAAGATGACTTTGGGAAAAGATGAACGGATGATCTGTTCAGTTCATTTGTAGTATTATTGGTATTACTATTATTTTTATTTTATCATGCTTCTTTATATTTCTCTTGATTATTTGTATCTAATGTTAGCTGCTTTGAGTTCCCTTAGTGGAAGTAAAGTGGCATTGGATAAAAACAAAAGTTGAAACATACTACTTGAAAGTAAGTGCTATTGAAATAAAGACCAGTTGTCTTCATAAAATGTTTAAAGTCTTCCTCCGGTGACAGCAAAGATGAAGTGTTCTCTTTGGAGTCTGCTACAAAAACTTGGGTGGTAATTTAATGGCCCAAACCTGTCCAGCTTCTGAGACCCCATCTTGATTAATCAGGTTGCATGCAGACAAAGGGCTGCTACCAAAACAAATAGAATAGACTTGGTTGTAGAAAATGGGTGCTCAAAGGATGGGGCATTGGTGCCTCTCTAAACGTTTTTGGATTCCAGCTCCCATCAGCCTTAGATAGCCAGTAGTCAGGGATGATGGGAGTTAGAATCTTATCACCAACTGGTTCCATCACATCTTTCTGGGACTGCTATTAAGCCATGACTTGCTTCATTCTTTCATCCTGTCCTGACAGTTGTCTTTTATCTGTGTGCCACCTTTCCATAGTTAAAACCTCGCTCGTAGTGGTTTACAACATAAAAAGATTCACTTAGTCACAAACAGGACAAAAGAAGTCACAAACCATAAATAAAACACATCAAAAGTACACAACCGAATCGAGCTCAGGACCGCATTACCCTGAGGACCTCCTCTCCCCATATAAACCGTCCAGAGGGTGGCAACACGAGAACGGATCCTTTTCTGCAGTGGCTCCCCATTTATGGGATGCTCTCCCCAGGGAGGCTCACCTGGCGCCTTCATTATATGTCTTTAGGCACCAGGCAAAAAAATATTCCTCTTTAACTAGGCCTTTTGCTAATTGATATCCTCACAGCCTTTTTTAAAATATGTGTCTGTGGGAATAGTGGTGGTGTTATCATTTTGCTGTTCTGTTTTACTTCATGTTTTTTATCCTGTATCTGTGAACAGTGCTGGATTTACGTATAAGCTAAACAAGCTATAGCTTAGGGCCCCACTCTCTTGGGAGCCCCTAAAAAAAATTGAAGGGGAAAAAACCACTGGATGTACATTTCCAAAATATAAGATAAAAAAACAAATAAAATAAAAACTACATTATTTTGTTATGTGCAAATGGCTTTAGATAGCTGTAAGGTCCATAAATTACCATATAGCATCTATTCAACACAAAAAACAGTGACAATTTGTTGTTGACAGAGGACAGCTGGACATATAAAGGGCCCCATTACCTTCAGTAGCTTAGGGCCTCATCAAACCTAAATCCGGCCCTGTCTGTGAACCACCCTGATGAAGGGCGGTATATAAATCAATCCATCAAATAAATATAAACAAACCAATATTTCCACATAAATCAAAGGATCTTTGGGGGGGATACGGAAAAACAAATATCAATAACCCCGTCGCCAGCCTAAACAATACTTACGCCGCCCCCCGCCCCCGCAGCTCGCTCAGTGCAAATTTAAAAACGCAAGCGGTTTATATTTTCCACGCCTCGAGGAACTGCCGGAACGTCGCGCGCAGGGCAGGCGTTTCCGAGGGTGCAATTATGACTGTTGCACCGAGGCGATGTCGCGGGGGAGCGCTATTGCCGACGGACCTTGTCAGAGGAGCCGTGAGCGGCGGTGGTTTAACGGGAAGGAGCTCGAGGCGAGGCGGCGGCTTGGCCGGCCGGCTTCCCCCGAGGGGTCTGTGCGGGGAAATGAACCTGGAACGCCTCCGGAAGCGGGTGAGGCAGTACATAGACCAGGTGAGCCAAGGCGAGAAAGGTGGGGAGACGCTCCGCCCCCCACGTCGTTCTCTCGGGGTCCTCAACGTCGCTCCTTAGCCGCCACCGACGCCCACTCTTTTTTGGACGGGAAGCTCAGCCTCAGCTCACCCTCCTCTCAAAGCCCCCCCCCCCAGCAATTGCCTGCCTCCTTCTTTCTTGCAGCCAGCCTAAGGGTTGGTGCAGGCAGTCAGCTGCCACTTCCTAAGGTGTTGCCCTTGTAGATCTTAATAGGGTCGTGGATTCGAGCCGCACGTTGGGCAAATGATTCCTGCATTGCAGGGGAGTCATGACCTAAATCAAGTACAGTGGTACCTCGGGTTAAATACGCTTCAGGCTACATATGCTTCAGGTTAAAGACTCTGCTAACCCAGAAATAGTGCTTCAGGTTAAGAACTTTGCACTGTACTCTGATTATCACAAGTTGAGTGCAGTTGTCTGCAAAAGAAGCCCCATGTATTAGTATCTGCATTGCAAAATAAATACCTTATCCCCCCAACCCACACCATTCCCTTTTAAGTACAGTGGTACCTCGGGTTAAATACTTAATTCATTCCGGAGGTCCGTTCTTAACCTGAAACTGTTCTTAACCTGAAGCACCACTTTAGCTAATGGGGCCTCCTGCTGCCGCTGTGCCGCCAGAGCACAATTTCTGTTCTCATCCTGAAGCAAAGTTCTTAACCCGAGGTAATATTTCTGGGTTAGCAGAGTCTGTAACCTGAAGCATATGTAACCCAAAATACCACTGTAAATGAGTAGAAATACTTACCGGTAACTAATAGTTTGGTTTCTGCCCCACCCGCCAACATAAAGCCTGACTCCCCAACATAAATCCCGGCTTGAGTGTTGCGCTAGATGACCCTCGTGGCCCCTTCCAGCACTACAGGTTCTATGATTCTATCAAACTAGAATTAACTAGATGTGCCTGCTGTTGTTGGCTCTGGCTCCACCTATTGTTCACCTGTCTTGTCTTTCTCCCTACCAGTCCCGGTTTCCACTGCCACATTACTTACCTGTTAGAAGCTATGTGCCTTTCCTAGCGAATAGAGGCGGTTTCAGTGAGTGGCACAGTTTCTGTCCATCGTGCTGTAGTTAAACGTACAGGAGACCCTTCCAATATAAAGTGACAGTCCTTCTCTTGGCGATAGTTCAGTGTCTCAAAGTGTTGATAGTTCTGGGTGGGTCATTTAGCTTCAATTCCTCATTTGCAAAATGATCAAATGGGTTGTATATATAATAATACCAGATTGGTTCTCTCCTGGTGGACAAGTAAAAGTTCATTGCTTATTTGTATAAGCAATAATCCAGTTTTATTAGAGAAACACTAAAGAGACATAGGTTGAAATGCCCACTCATCTATAAAATTCTCTCTGTGACCATGAGCCAAGTCACACTATCTCAGCCTAATCTACCTCACAGAGTAGATAAAAAGATAAAACTGGGAGGTGACAGCGGGGGAGAGTACCATATATGTCGCCTTGAGTCCCTTGGATAAAGGGTGGGAACCAAATGTAATCAATACAATTTGTTATAGGAAAAACATGTGTAATACTTGTTCTTTCTTTGCTCCTAAAAACAGCAACAGTATCAAAGTGCTCTGTTTTGGGCAGATAAAGTAGCTTCATTGTCTCATGGTAAGTTACATATTTCTTTAATTATACAGCAGTCACCTTTTCTAAAACTATTTCTGTGAAGTGTTATCTAAATGAATTCCCCTTTCCTATATTGTGTTTATTTTTCTTCAGAATGACCATGACATGTCTTTCAGGCTTGGATTGCTTGGGTTGATACCTTTGAAGTACTGTATTTACAGCAGAGGTGGGAAACTGGATCAAGCCAGCAGGATGGATCCTTACTTGCTCCCCCACCTGCAGGCAAAGCTTGACAGGTGGGTGGGTCTGCCCACCTGTAAACCAAACTACTGTATGTCACAGTGACATCAGGGGACCCTTTTTCCTTTGCCAGCACAGTTTGAAATCAAACTGCACAGGCAAAGGCACAGCATTTTGCAAAAATCAATGATCAGCTTTTCAACAGCACTTGCATAGTGCAGCGCTTTACAGGGACTCATGGTCAGCTGATCGGTGATGGGTTGTGCTTGCAAATCCCACTTTTATCAGGGAGAGAAATATTTACCAGCCCTACAAGTGATGTGATATAGAGCATCACATGCAGAGCAGGAGGGTGTGACTTGTCGGAAACCTGCTGGTGGGCCAAATGAGGAGGTATGGCAGGTCCACAGCCAGAGATTTCCCATAACTGAATTATATGAATAAAAACTTCCAACATTGTGGTGTTTCACCATCATTGGGATACAGTAACTCTGATCTGGCTTGCATTGGTGTAAAAAAATGACAGGGTAGTATATCTAGTTCCCCAGTAAATGTTTGTAATGCTTGTATCTGATGCACATTATCTCCAAAATTGCAGTCATCTGGCCGTTGTTTATACCCTTATGTCTAAAAGACTGTTAAATGCAATGCAAAATTCTAATGGTTGGTTTAACTTAGTGCTTAGACATTTTTCTCAGGTTGACAAAGATAGGATTTTTTATTGTTCTTTAATTTATCAGTTATAGAGATACTTGCTTTTGGTAAATTAAGTCTTGCTGTTTTTTTAACGTGCTGTGAACAAAATGTATCCCATACAAGCAAGATAAAGCACATGAGTTTTGTGGGGGATCATATTGAATAAAGTTGTGTGGCTATTTCATTTTTAGAAGACCCACAGGATATCTATTGGCTGGCTCAGTGTCTTTACCTCACAGCTCAGTACCACAGGGCAGCACATGCCCTTAGGTCAAGAAAACTAGATAAGGTAAGATACTGCAGACCAGTCTTGTTTCTTCCATTTTAGCCTTTTTGGTTTGTTGTACAAGTTGCTAAGTCGAGCATTGTCAGACATGCTAGTTGCTGCACCTTCTGTAATAATTTATGAAATAGGTAACATATGAGAAAATAGTCAAAGCACCAAATGGGGATAAGATGGAATGGAACATGAGGAACTATTGAAATTGTAGGTGCTGATAGCAGTTAAGCCAATACTGCAGTACTGTAGAAGCAATGGGAGTAAAGTAAGAAATATAAATAGCATAGAAGTGGTAACATAAACTGCTAACTTGCTGACAGGTGTCTTGCTGAAGCCAGCGGTGGGTAGTGATTACAGAAAAGCAAAGTACTGTAGCATAAGACAATTTCTATTGAAAACATTCCTTCTGTTTCCTAGATTTTCTTTCTTTCTTTTAATACATAAATAGGATTCTTTCAAGATTAATTAAGTCAGCAGGATCTATGTTGGCAGAAAGAAGATGACAGAGAGCAGTTCAGTTAGAAAGGCAATGAAAGAATTGACTCTTGGCATGCAGAATGTATTAAAGGAACTGGACAAAATATGATAAACAGACTTGTAAATTGAAAGTACAAAGTATAAGAATCACAATGCTATGTCAGGCATCACCATCTTTATTCTTTAAAAAGTTATACCTTTTCAAAGTGCAAAATGATTTAAACAATTTTAATTTCTCCCTTAGTTATATGAAGCATGTCGATACCTTGCTGCTAGATGTCATGTAAGTATTTACTTACATTACGATACGATACAATACGATACGATATCATTAGAATGATTCTTCACTAAGCAGCCAGTATGTCTAAGAAAATCACATGGCAGAAGGGGTTATTTGCAGCTGAGATAGAAATGTGAAAACCTGAACTATTTTGTAACTGTTAGCTTAAAAAATACTGCAATTCAAATGGTAGTTTAAATGCTATAATTATTTTAAATCTGCGCTTATTGAAGATTCAGGACAGTTAACACTATTGAATAAAGGAAACACACATTCCTTTTTCTTGAAAGCTCACATCTAAATAATATGCAGTAGGAATAGGGTGGGAAACCAGGGCCGTCTTAAGCATATCTGGCACGTGGTTCAAGGATCCCTCTGGTGCTACCCCCCCCCCTTTCCCAGAGTTGTTGACCTTTCCCCAAGCCTCTGTGGGGATTGCTCTCCTCCCACGGAGGCTTGGGAAGGAAGCTGCACGCCTGCCAGCCATATAGTTGGTGGGGCGCAGCTTCCATCCTAAGCCTCTGCAGGGATCGCTCTCCTCCTGTGGAGGCTTGGGAGGCAAGCTGCACGCTCCCCAGCCATATGGTTGACAGGGCGCAGCTGGCAGGCGTGCAGGGAAAGGGGAGGCCACCAGCAAAACCATGCAGCTCTCCTACTCACTGTGACGCCCCTGAGAGGCCAGGGCCCTGGCACAGCTTGCCAGTAAGCCCAATAGGAAATACAGCTCTGTGGGAAACAGAAGAACAAAGTAATGAGCACAGAAAGCTAGTCTTGGTATGGTGGCAAAGGTTTAAAGGGAAATGGAGAATGTAGGGACTAAATGAAACTAACAAAAAAGAGGCAACTCTGTGGACGTTGAGGTTGAGATGGGTTTAGACTTTGTATGCCTGTATAACAACCAAAAGTGGTATGTATGTTTATATGTGTAAAGTTGTTGTTCAGAATGAATTATGTAAGACTGCTGGTGGATGAGCTCTTTAAAAAAATATTACTTTTTGCATTGCCACTTTCAACACAACTTTGAGTTTCTCTGTGCAGTATGCTGCAAAAGAATATCAACAGGCTCTTGATATTCTTGACATGGAAGAACCGATCAACAAAAGACTGTTCGAAAAATATTGCAAGGATGAAAGTGGTCCAAAGGACTGTTCCAATGACTGGGAGGTTTCACAATCTTCAGTAAGTAACATATTGACAGATATAAATTAATGTAAGCATATGATGTATTCAAGGCTGCAGGAAACGTAACTAGAAGGCTTTGTGGTGATGTTAATTTGCAATAGCCTTGTGTTATGTCTTTAAATTTTGGCTTTGTAAAAACAGTATTTCATCTTTAAAAGGCTCGTGTTTGTATAAACAGAGTAAAGACACACATGAATCAAGTACACACCTCATGGGCTATGCCATGGTTAACCACTGTACAGATGTATAACACACTTAACTATGAATTTTATGAAGTATGATGCAGTGTGAATGGTCCAATCTGATGAATAAAATGCTTTTTTTTTTGTTTCTAAGTTTTAATTTGTGCTCAGAATCCAACTGCAAACACCAATTCCTTCTCTGACCTCCACCTATCCTTTCCCATCAGATCAAGAGCTCTATTTGCCTTTTGCGTGGGAAGATCTATGATGCCCTTGATAACAGAACCCTGGCAACATTCAGCTACAAAGAGGCCTTGAAACTCGATGTTTACTGCTTCGAAGCATTTGACCTTTTAACATCACACCATATGCTGACAGCAGAAGAAGGTTTGGAGAACTCTCATCACCCCTCCAGTTTTAAAACATTATTTCTCTTTGTCCAAAAAAAGTGTTTTAATCAACAAAATATTAAATTATATCAGCCGTTGATTAGAGATACCAGTTTTCAAAACAAATAAATTTTGCTGGTTATTCTCCAAAGCCGACAGAGCAGCTCAAACTCACAATCTTCCTTGCTGGAGGTTTTTAATGTTTTGTTTTTGAAGTGGAGGTGTCCCTCTGCCCAGCACTGTCTGGTCTGGTGCCACCAGCCTCCACTAATGAAGCAACTCTGCCACTGGCAGGGAAGTCCGGTCACCATGGAGCATCCCTGTGTGCCCATCCAAACAGAGTTTGGATGGAAGATGCCAGCAGTGGTGTTCCTAGTGGCTGTAGACTTCAGAATGCTCCAAAGCAGGGTGTTTTTGTGGAGGAAAGGCTGGGCTGACACAGGATCTACTGGATCCTCAGCCAGCACGTGATAGCAACATGCTCAGTGTGGTAGCCCTCAGCTCAGTTGCGCCCGTGAATGCGGTACTCTTTACTTTCCCTTCCTTGTATTAGCAAATGGCTAAAGTACGTTTTATTTCCCCCATGAAAATGAATTTGAAGGCAATGCTGCAGTTAGGGGTAAAACTAGCAGCACCTTCCCCCACTGATGGTGATCCTGCAAATCCTCTTTTACTTCTTTTCTGCCATAATGATAGGCATTTCATCAGTCCGAATATAAAATACAGCCTTCAAACTGGTGTATGAATGCCATTGTCATCCTGCTTCCCTACCATTCCCTGCAATGAATAGGCTAGTGTTTATTAAATTATGAAGCAAGCCTCCCTTTTTGGATATGGTGTTTCTAAGGCAGAAGGAATTACAGGGAGAGAGAGAGAATTTCTAGGAACCTTCGACCCTACCAGCTAAGATCTCATGCCTCCCTGGGGGAAAAAAGAAGGTGATACACATCTCTGCTATTTTATCATCCCGAAAAGGAAGTGCTGCTGAATGTGATTTTTAGGGGGGAAATCTTTTCCCCTTCTATTTTCCACCCCAATCTATCAACGGTACATAACTGCATATGATGGGACATAACTCCACATGCTCACTTCTGGAATGTGTTATTGGTGTCAGATTGTAAGATTTGCAGGACAGGAGAGAGGAGAAAGGCACAGAGCAGAGGAAATTCAGAAGGGAAGCACAGGTTCTAAAAGTTTTGGAGACATATTTATAGAATAATAATAATAACTTTATTATTTATACCCTGTCCATCTGGCTGGGTTTCCCCAGTCACTCTGGGCAGCTCCCAGCAGAATAGACAAAGACAGGTAAACATACATAGGAAGTAGCAGAGTGTTCCTAATTCTCTAGAAAGATTGACTGTATGTCAGAACCTTATATCTCAATGCAACATGTTTTATGATGCTGTATATGGTAGCAGTTGAAACATTTTTACCTGAGCACTGCTCCTGCCGCAAATCTCATGTTCAGTGAAATAACGCACCACATTTATACCATTGTACAAATATGGAAAATTTCATCCCAAACAATGTGTAATTTGATCCATATGAATTACACTATACAAATGCAATGCCACGAAGTATATTGTATCACTTACCCTCCCTATTTAGAGAAGTTTTTAATGTTTGATGTTTTATTGTGTTTTTATTATTCTCTACCATTCTTCTGGAATTCACTTTTGTAACTGATGTGTTCAGAAAAAGAGCTGCTGGAATCTCTACCTCTAGGAAAACAGTGCACAGAAGAAGAAGTAGTATTGCTACATTTTCTGTTTGAGAACAAATTAAAAAAAGGTAATAGTACTGTAGTTTAAAAGAAATCTACATTGATTCAAATGTAAATTTGGTAACATTCTATTACATATACTTTAATGTAACCAATAGCCTATATTTTGCATCTTAGCACCTACAATTTGGTTCTTTTTGTGTCTTAGCAGTTTGCATCAGTTATTGTGACCTTGCATACTATTTATTAATCAATCAATCAATCATAATTCACCCCTCAAAAGCTTTCAGTGTATCCAAATATGATATACCATATATATTTAATAATTCTAGAAGGGTCATAATGGCTATAATGGAAACAGTTTTCAAAATATGAAGCTAAGATCAGGTTCAGATTATCATTTGGAAAACTCTGTAGCCCTATGTATGTATCCTGCTCCTCACACAATTAGAACCTCATCAGTGGAGAGCATAGATGCTCTCGCTAGCTATGCGCCTTTCACTGTGTTGCCATCACATTTCCCTGCCGCTTGTCATGCATTGAAGGGCAAACATCTGCAGCAGCAAGTCTGCTATACTCATGAAGGCTCCCTACACAGTTTAGAACCTTAATTGTAAAATGTAGCTGTTGATATGAATAGCAGCTCTAGATGCCTTTTCCCTACTCCCACCCTCATTGTGTGAGAAGACTACCTCCTAAACCATATAGGTCTATTCAGGCAATCTGGCTATTATTGTAGAAACAAAGACCCATGGAAGAACGGAATGATCCTGGTGGATTGTCTTTCATGTGAACAGAAAGGATGGCAATCTCCACCCCCACCCACCCCCGTCGCCACCCTTAACAATAGGACTGCTTGAATTTATGAGGCTTTTACAGTGTTTTTTTTTAAATGTCGATACCCTGTCTCAGGGCACTCAGTAAGCCAACTGATAGGTGATACAGCATGGCCTTGTTTGGATTAAGAACCGAGTTTAATGGACACTCCGTCATCCATCTGAAAAGAAGGTGTTAGAGCAAAATGCATTTGCTGGTTCCTGCTATCTTGTTAGGTCTTGCCTGCCACCTTTCCAGACAAAGGGGAAGCTTCTCAACCAAAGTCTAATAGGGGAGGGAGGAGGTATGTCATTGCCCTCTAGCAATAATGGTATTATGGATCTGAGCAACCACATGGTTCTCTATTGACCTTTCTTCTCTCTTTCAGTATAATAAACCCAGTGAAACGTTGATCCCTGAATCTGTCGATGGTCTCCAAGATAATCTGGATGTCGTCGTGTCTTTAGCAGAAAGGCATTACTACAACTGCGATTTCAAAATGTGCTACAAGCTCACTTCTCTGTGAGTACATATATCATCAGCCTGTTACGAAATAGCATTTATTTGAAACCACTCAATTGTGGAAGCCAGTCGATAATTGTTCGCTCTTTACTGAAAGCATCTTTTCATAGAGCGGAGATGACTGTAAAGCCTGGATGTGTTAATTGTTGGTCGCTACCGTTTGGAATCCCACCAGCTGTCATTGTATCGCTTACACCTTGCCTGTTAGCCTTTTCTCAGTCTTTTACTAAAGGTTTGGGGGATAAATGTTTGGGGCTCGGCGCATTGAATTGTCTTGTATGACAGTTTTGATGAGATAAGATCAGGGTTGGGGAGGTTTGTCCCCCAGATATTGCTGGACTACAACTCCCATAAACTGCTGCCAGCAGGGACAGTAGTTGGGGATAGTGCAAGTTGTTGGGTTGGTTTTTCGCCCCAATTTTTAAAATTGATTTTCCAAAATTTTTTAAACAAACAAACAAATATAAATCTTAAGTGTACTTAATCCAATCTTAGTAACATTGTTAAATGACTTCCTCGAGTCCCCCGGCTGAGTTTCAGTGTATATCATTGTAACAGTTTTCCAAAACCAAATTTCTCATAAAATTAACTTAATCACTTAACATCATTCTTTCTTTTCATTTTAACTTTAAACATATTATTCTCTAACATCACATATTTAAATCCTAAGCCTATCTGGTATTTGCAAGTTTTTCCAATTAAGTCATCTTAGCATATTTAACTAAATTTAACTAAATAGTCTTTAAATTTCATCCATTCCTTCATCCATGGTGGTCTGGCAACATCTGGAGGGCCACAGGTTCCCCAGCTCTGGGTTTAGCTATTCATTTACCAAATCTGTGCATTTGGAAGTGGATAACTTTAAGCAGGGCACAAAGAAAGCTATTTCACACAATGTGTTTTTAAGTGTACAGTATGTCTAGCAAGGTGAAATAGTAGAGTCGTACCTTGGAAGTCGAACGTCTTGCGAGACTAACGTTTTGGCTCCCAAACGCCGCAAACCCAGAGTGATTGTTCCAGTTTGTGAATGTTCTTTGGAACCTGAACATCCTTCGCGGCTTCCACGGCTTCTGATTGGCTGCAGGAGCTTCTTGCAGCCAATCAGAAGCCACGCCTTGGTTCTCAAACATTTTGGAGGTTGAACGGACTTCCGGAACGGATTCCATTCGACTTCCAAGGTATGACTGTATTCGCAGATAATATTTGCTAGCAAGTCATGACTGGATGGAGCCTCCTGTTGAGCGAATGCTGAGTCTAATCTTCTTTCCCCAGCGGCGAAGGGCCGTGGCTCAGTTCCTCATGTTCAGAATGTCCTGGGTTCAGTTTCCCAGTATCTCCAGGTGTGGGTGGGAGAGACACCTGCCTGAAACCCTCAAGAGCTGTTGCCAGTCATTGTAGACAATACTCAGCTAAATGGATTAATGGTCTGATTCAGTATAGGGCACCTTTCTATATTCCTATTTAAAAAAAAAAAAAATTAGGGAGGAGAACTTTAATATATGGAGCTGAAAACTACAGTCTTTTAGTGCCTCTCTGAGTACTTTGTATGATGGGAAGGATACAAAGTAATAAGCAATTCTACCATATTTTGCAAGAACAATCATTTATTTGCGCCTCAATTTTTATTAAGTTACTGTCCCTTGAGGGTTTTTATTTCCGCTTATTTTTAGAGTAATGGAAAAGGATCCATTCCATGCCAGTTGTTTACCTGTGCATATTGGGACACTTGTGGAGCTGAATAAAGCAAATGGTGAGAAGGTGTTTTAATACAAATTGAATATTAATTATTTTTAAAGGGACTCCTGGTCTATTTTTATTTATTTATTTATATTTTGCATTGGCTCCTGAACAGGCCTTTCAGCTCTAATTCAGGAGTTAAAAGCTAGCATGGTGTAGTGAGTAGAACTAGGACCAGGGTTCTAGAGCTGTGTTCAAATTTCCACTCCACCCTGAAGCTCATTGGGTGGCCTTGGTTAGTCTCTAAATCTCAGCCTAACCTATTTCACAAAGTGGTTGTGAAAATAAAATAGTTTAGGCGAGAACCATGTCTTGCCACTTGGAGGAAGGATTGGCTGCATAGGCCAGAATTCAACACAGAACAAGCAGATTTTTTACTCATTCAACAGGATTTAACCCTCATCTCCTTCCTCCTGCACACCCCCCAAAACTACTCGGAGGGGGGTGTCTCAGCTTTGAAGGCAAGCCTTTATAAATAAATAAAATATGAGATTTTGTAGACAGATATTGATGGGTAGTCATAAAGAAAGCATAAGGACCCGTATTTGTGTGTTAATCCATATATGATGGATTTGATATTAACTAAAATTAATATAGCAATATTTCACTCTTTCATTGAGGGGTTCCTGCTACACATTTCTGCTGGTTCTGCAGTAGAAATGAGTCCATTTTCTCATTTAAAGGCAGAAAATTATTCATCCTGTTAGTATATTTGCATTTTATGCCTTTATAATTTGCAGCTATTAAGATGCTACTTAAGTAGTTAATATTATACAATTCTTAAAATCAATTCCTCCTTTTTTAATTTTTAAAGGAGAAATGTGTGTGCTTTCAGTGGAGAGCCAGGAAAAAAATTGTAACAGTGAGTCATCCGTAGTGGAAAATAGTTAAATGAAATGTGAAATCTTGCTAAGTGGAAGGCCCACCCCAAGGGATGAGGACTACTGATCCCCTTGTTTCTAGTGACAAAGTTGGCTTCCTATTGTAAAGAAAACTGGAAACCACACTACTAAATGCAAAAGCTACTATACTAAACCGTAACATGTTAAATAAAAATTGTCTACGGAATATTTTATGTTAAGATGCCAACCAGGCTAGAGTGGCTGTCAGTGGCCTGGTTCATATGGCATGGTAAGCCGACTGTGACTCATTAGGACCTCACAAATGTCCTGGCTCCTGGAGCTCCCTGCCCAGAACTTTTAGCATGTAACAGCTAAACCATGGTGATGCCCAAATGCAGGGTTTGATTAAGACCTTTCCTCCTTAGCCAGGATCGCTAGCCCAGGTTTGCTCTATGGTTAATGTGGAGACCTTAGCCACAATCCTGGGTTCACATGGCATGCTAAGCTAAACCCTGGCATGGCTGCCATGCCACGCTATGGTTAAAGGACTGTCAAGAAGCAAAACAGGTGCCCGTCGTCTTCAAGAGCCAACACATTTGCATGGTTTTGGTAAACCATAGTTTGCCTTAGCATGACTTGTGAATGAGCGCCTTTGAAAATAGACTTAAAACATAAGAATATATTATATGGGATAGTTTGAGAGAAACAGTTGACAGCTTTATTCTAATTAGCATTTTCAATCCAATAAAAATGTGAACAAAAAGGCATAACACTTTATTTTATCAACCTTCAACACAAGCTGCTACATATATACTATTGTTTAACATAAATATATTTCTTCTTCCTAGAACTTTTCTACCTTTCCCATAAACTGGTGGATTTGTACCCAAATAATCCTGTAAGTTGTACTTCTGTTCTTTGTTTCATAAATGTGCTATGAATGCCATAAAAAAAAAAGTTTAAAAGGTTAGGACCCATATAGTACCATATACATCTAAAGTGAAATGTTATTACCATTATTATGGTAATGAATAGTTTATTATAATGTTAGCCTTATTAGTAGTACCACTTTTCTGTATAGGCTACATGAATATTCCTCAGCTTAATGGTACATAAAATGCTTAGCTTTTGACCCCCCCCCCCTCCAATCTTTAAAATTTCACAAATAGAGTAGGCATGGTACCTTTTGAAAAAAGTGATAAAAAAGGAACATATTTCTAATGTTGTTTGCTTGAACCCACTATGTTCCTACATTTTAAATGGAACCGATCCCATACATTGGCCTTGTTTTCATGACACAGTAAGCCAAACCAAGGCTTTCCAATCCGGATCCATGGAAAATAGCTTGCAGCCACCTTCCTTCTCCTTGGTCCTTTTTACTGCTGCACGAAGGCTTGTTTTGGGCTTCTGCTTGTGGTTAGGGAGGAGAAAGCAATGTAGCTGCAAGCTCTTCTTCAGGAGCCCCTATGTTTGCACAGTCTCAGTAAGCCATAGTTTGGCTTACTTGGTCATACAAACTTGTCATATCAGTAGTGTGCTTTAACGTGTCTTGAATTTTATCTGGCCATTAGGTCTCCTGGTTTGCTGTAGGATGTTATTATCTTATGGTTGGCCATAAAAATGAACACGCCAGAAGATACCTTAGGTAAGTCTCACTTTGTCTTCTGTAGTCCTAAGGGTTGCTGTCTTGTAAGTTTACCATTTTAAGAAACCTTGTACTGTTAGCACTGATGAACTAAGTAAGGTCCAGGAAACCTTCTGTATGCCTGAAGACTGGAATTGGCACACTTCAGTAAATAACTATTCCCGGAGTAGTTGTACTTCAGAGTTACAGCTTTAAGCATTACGTTTAGCATTGCAGGTTTCGTTGGCTCTTATTTCACGTACCTGGTTTTTATGTTTCAGCAAAGCCACCACCCTTGAGAGAACATATGGACCAGCATGGATTGCATATGGGCACTCATTTGCAGTTGAAAGTGAGCATGACCAAGCAATGGCTGCTTATTTCACTGCAGCCCAGCTGATGAAAGGGTAGGTCAAAATTAGATTGCCAGGAAATAGGGATGTAGTTCAATAAAACCATCTTAACCAAAGGGTATTAATATTAGATGAAAAATAAACAAAAATAATAATTTACTGGTGAAACATCTGCCATCAGAGATGTATTCAGTATTTGCAGCGATTTTAATATTTCTCTTAGAAAGTAAGCTTTACATTAGTTACTAGTGCAATATTATGGATAAGCTTGTCAAAACAAGGAAACTTAACTATTCTGTCTCTCCCCCCCCCCCCATTTAAAAGTGTTTGCAGTATTTTTAAAACTATAGATCAAAGATTTGTTTAAATGAAATGCAGTGCTGCCTTAAATGTCCTCATGTCTTAGGTGTTGTTTTTTTAATTACTGTTCATGTTCTTTATTTTTGTAGCTGCCATTTGCCAATGCTGTATATTGGGCTGGAGTACGGCTTGACCAACAACTCAAAATTAGCTGAGCGGTTTTTCAGCCAAGCTTTAAGTATTGCACCCGAAGACCCTTTCGTGATGCATGAAGTTGGGGTGGTAGCATTTCAAAATGGAGAGTAAGTTACTATTTTTAACTTTGGGTTGTCTTTGTACCAGATATCTGCACATAATTTCCTTTCTTGGTTAGCTCCCCCTCCAAAACCATTAGAAACCATTATACTGCCCACTTGTGCACTTGATGAACTTAGTACTAGTATTAATGTGTGACTTCAACTATTTCATATATAAACTATATCATGTTGACAATGCAATGGCAGTTACACCGCTTATCACAGTCACTGATAACTGTAGTTTAGGAAATATATTATTTTTTCCTTCAGTGATCAGGTGCGGTTTTCAAAAAACAGCTAAGTACTTATCACTGCTTTTGTATCTCATGGGAATTATTTTGACATTGGAACAGTAAGCCTCATTAACAAAACACATACATCTCTGCCTTTTTAAAAAAGAGAGAGATCCCATAGGCATCTTTCAATGCTGCATGTTAATGGCATTTTTGGACGCAAGGCCCCATAGGTAGTAAAATAGATAAGCTGTTAATTTGAAGAGACATAAGACAGAGACCTCTAAATGTGTTTTATCTTAGTGACTTATTTTCTTTCAGCTGGAAAACTGCAGAAAAGTGGTTTCTTGATGCGTTAGAAAAGATCAAAGCCATTGGAAATGAGGTATTTTATTTTTATTTATAGATATATAGAATTGGGCATAATTTCATCTCAGCTGTTTGATAGCAGGACTCCAAAGTGCTACATTTGAAGAATCCCACCAAGCGCTCTGCTTATAAGCTACCCATATCCCAGAAGTAATACATATGCAGATCACCACCTTCTCACCTATGGTATTGTCCAAAAGTTTTCAAATAACAAGTTATCCTTTGGTGGATGGATGTTGATATTTTTTTAAAACAGCCAATGGAATAGCTTGTTTACTTCAATCAAGATTTTGTTTAAGAGGCATTAAAATTTTGTCCTTAGATGTGATGCTTGTCTTGCAGGTGACGGTTGACAAGTGGGAACCTTTATTGAATAATCTGGGGCATGTATGCAGAAAGCTTAAGTAAGTGGAACAGCGATTTTTACCAGTACTTAGTATTTTAAGTATTTATCCTCAAATGGTATGGCATTCCAGTTTTACTAATCCTTCTGTATGCATTTAATTATATTTATCATCTGGCATGTTCATATTATATATTGAAATGGAATGTATTGTGGAATATGGTATTCTAAACATCTCAGCTATTGCATTTTTTAAAAAACAAGCTTCTAGTCTTTATGATAGAACAGTGAAAGCTCAAGAGACCTGAGGTACTGCATAGAGTTCCTGAGGCCAGGATGTGATACTTCATTGTCCTTCAAAAGTCATAGATAGTTTTCCAACACCTACTTACACAAGTAGGTCATCTCACAGCTTCCCTTCCTTCCGTCTGCATTCTTCTTTTCACCCTGTGGGCTGGTTTGCGTGAATGCCAAGCCATTGTTTTAGTAGCATATAGGACAAGCATCGCTAAAGAAATGTCAGGCTCATGCACTCCCTCCTTTCCCCTTTTCTCATGCAGGTGGTAGGAAGACTACTGCTGAGTTTATTTTCAGTTTTAAATAATTTCAGCTTCGCTCACATTACAGTGTGAATCCAGTGGTTTATTTAAAAGCCAGCTTCATAACCCATGGTTTAAAATTAGCTTGTTGAACAAATAACCATTGTTTGTTTTTAACCAGTATTCCTGGTTTGCATGGAATGCTAAGCTGAGATTCTTTGAAATGGCCAGGAGAACTTCTGCTGAGATTACTTTCCATGTTAGGAGGGTGCTTTAACATCTGAACCAGCCCAGTGTACCATATGGTTTTTTATTGCCAATTGTTTACTATTTGTATTTCCTAATAATGTGAATGAAACAATATTCAATTGTTCTGCCCGGACACTGAGGTCCAGCACTGAGGGCCTTCTGGCGGTTCCCTCGCTACAAGAACCCAGGTTACAGGGAACCAGGCAGAGGGCCTTCTCGGTAGTGGCACCTGCCCTGTGGAATGCCCTCCCACCAGATGTCAAAGAGAAAAATAACTACCAAACTTTAAGAAGACATCTGAAGGCCCTGTTTAGGGAAGCTTTTAATGTTTAATAGGTTATTGTATTTAGTGTTCTGTTGGAAGTCGCCCAGAGTAGCTGGGGAAACCCAGCCAGAAGGGCGGGGTATAAATTATTATTATTATTATTATTATTATTATTATTATTATTATTATTATTATATCCTTATCCATGTTTTTCTTAATAGGAAGTATGAAGAAGCTCTCGAATACCATCGTCAAGCTCTAGTATTGATTCCTCAGAATGCTTCTACTTATTCTTCCATTGGATACATTCACAGTCTGATGGGAAATTTTGAAAGTGCAATTGATTATTTTCATACAGTATGTAATCTTTATAAAATTGGGGAGGGGGAATTGGTGTCAAGCTTGATGTGCTCAGCATGATCTTTCACTTTTCTTGATTTTGTAATTTGTCCTTTTTAATCAGGCCCTCGGTCTTAGAAGAGATGATACGTTTTCAGTGACTATGCTTGGACATTGCATAGAAATGTATATTGGAGATTCTGAAGCCTACATTGGTAAGCTGCGATTTTGTTATTGCTCTATAGCTATTCAAATGTTCCCACAGCCCTATGGCTGTGCATTCATGAAGAGCATTAGCACATTTTTTCCATGAAGAGCACTGGCACACTTATCACTAGTAAACCATTTGCTGAGTCCCCCCCAGAAGGCAGAAGGTCAATGGCTTTATTAAATTATTTTGGTAAGAAATTACAGCTTGGTTTAAGAACAGAGGGAGGCTGCTTACACCAGGTCAGACCATTGGTTCACCTAGCTTAGCACTGTCTAGCTAAGCTGTCCACCACTAACTAGTCATAGCTCTCCATGGATTCAGACAGGAATCTTTCTTAGCCCCATCTGAAGAATCTGTATGTTGAACTTTGGAAACATTAGTTTTGCTCCTCCCTACGCAGTAGAGTAGGACTCGGGAGGCGCTGTGGGTTAAACCACAGAGCCTAGGACTTGCCAATCAGAAGGTCAGTGGTTCGAATGCCCTTGATGGGGTGAGCTCCCGTTGCTCGGTCCCTGCTCCTGCCAACCTAGCAGTTCGAAAGCACGTCAAAGTGCAAGTAGATAAATAGGGACCGCTCCGGCGGGAAGGTAAACGGCGTTTCCATGCGCTGCTCTAGTTCACCAGAAGTGTCTCAGTCATGCTGGCCACATGACCTGGAAGCTGTACGCCGGCTCCCTCGGCCAGTAAAGCGAGATGAGCGCCGCAACCCCAGAGTCGGTTACAACTGGACCTAGTGGTCAGGGGTCCCTTTACCTTTACCTTTACGCAGTAGAGTATGCATTGCATGCAGTTCTTTCACCATTGCAATTGCCAAAGTTTAATGATGATGCCGCCACTGGGGGTGTGGTTCCATAAAATAAATACCAACAGAAGTTTAACTTTCTTGACATAGGAATTACCTTGCGCATTCTTAATTATCTAAAGACCTACAGGTTACGGTCAGTATGATGTATTTAGGGCCAGGGTTTAAATCCTTACTCAGCCATGAAGCTTATTGGATGACCTTGGGCCAGTCACCGTTTCTCAGCTTAAACTACGTCATACAGCTGTTGTGAGGATAAAATGGAAAGGAGCAGAACCATGTACATCACCTTGAGCACCTTGGGGGGGGGGGGATAAAAATGTAATAATAAAGTAAAAAATGAATCATAGACAGGTGTACTTGATGGTCCCTGTGGTCCCTTCCAGTTCTACAATTCTGTGATTCTATAGATAGTGAACTTCGTCTTTTAAGAGTCTATGGGACTGGACGGAAATAGTATTTTTACATGAAAGTAATCTCATGGCGGAAATTAATAATCTCTTTCAGGAACTGCAATTAAGGATAAATTAAGATGCTATGACTTTGATGTGCATACTATGAAGACATTAAAGAACATTATTTCACCTGCTTGGGACGTATTGGAATTTGATATAGAAAAGCAAACCTTAGAAGAAAGTAGTATCATGGCAGTGGAAGCACCACATCAGAGGAGAACTACGGAAGCACCCCCTCCATTAGATGAAACCTTTGAAATTGAAATGAATGAAAGTGATATGATGTTAGAAACATCAATGTCAGATCACAGTACTTGACTTTAAAATGCTAGAATAGATTCATCATCGTGTAATGTGCATTTTTGTCACCTCATGCCTTCTTCAACTGCTGTTGACATCAGAGAACTGCCCACGACTGTGACAGTGTGTTTGTTTATACCAATTTTATTATGCAAAATAATCATATGTATTTTTAAACTCTTCACTGCATCCTGTGATATCTGTTACTAAAAAAGACTGTGAATGTTGAAAAATATTTAGTTTACAACATGGTTTTTTTCTGTGTCCAAGAGCTGATGAATTCCTGCCTTGGCTTTCTAACTTTCTATATTTCCATGTTAAATATGTGTCATAACAACCCCCTGCAAAATTGATGATTTGATACTATATTTTATTCTTTAAACCAGAATTAAAGTTTTCATTGCTTTGTTTGACTCATACACACAATTGTAAAAAAATATTCTTATCACCTGAATGCATTCCCCCCCCCCCCAATTTAATTGTTGCCAAGTCTTAAGTGTGGAAGTAAATACTCTTGTCTAGCCTCATTTGTCATTTCAGATTCCTTACTGCTTCTTCACACTATCTTCCTGGCACAAGTTACATCCAAACACAGGTTAAATGAAAATTCAGGTGCTGCTGCGCTACAAACTTTTACAACAGGCATAGGGATCCTTCAGCCTGCAGGCCTACCGTATTTTTCGCTCTATAACACGCACCCGACCATAACACGCACATAGTTTTTAGAGGAGGAAAACAAGAAAAAAAATATTCTAAACGAAATAGTGGATATATGATTTTTGTGGTTCATGCTGTCGCCACAGACATGTGATCTGACAGTGAGTTTGGAGTAGCCCAATGCAAAAATCCTGAGGATCCATGTGGATCTATGCTTTGTAACCGCGGAGGAGGGAAGGAAGGGGAACCATGGATCCTCTGCTCACGACTGCAGCAGATCCCCCCCGCCACCCGCAGGCATTCGCTCCATAACATGCACAGACATTTCCCTTTACTTTCTAGGAGGAAAAAAGTGAGTGTTATGGTGCAAAAAATACGGTAATTAGAATCCACAGATCCAAATTTAACTCATGAGGCTGTCTCCTAAAAGCTGCACTTTTAGGACATTAGATGTGTGGCAGATCCAATGTACTCTTGGGAGCCTCAGTGTGCTTTGATGGTTCCCTGGCACAAGAGACTTCTTATTGTCACCTATCTAGGCTATACAGTGGTACCTTGGGTTAAGAACTTAATTCGTTCTGGAGGTCCGTTCTTAACCTGAAGCTGTTCTTAACCTGAGCTGCCACTTTAGCTAATGAGGCCTCCTGCTACCGCCGCACGATTTCTCACCCTGAAGCAAAGTTCTTAACCCAAGGTACTATTTCTGGGTTAGCTGAGTCTGTAACCTGAAGTGTCTGTAACCCAAGGTACCAATGTATACACATTAGTGGCTTAAGATGCAGTGAGGTTGTTTCCAGCCACTGTGTTTCAAGTCACTTTATGTTGCTGTGCACATCAGGGAGGCAGGCAAGATGTCTTCACCCAATGAGCATTGCCGAATTTATCTCCCTGCACTTAACTCTTCAGTCAAACTGTTGTCTACACATGCACAATGGCTGACTCAAAGGTACACACTACAGCTTAACTGCTGCTTACACTTTCAAATCAGATGGGAGCACATCAAACAAAAGTATTTCTCAATAAACTACTACAAATGGATTGTGGTTAGTTAACATTATATGCGTGGCTTCAAACCCCAAAGGTGGAAACACACTGTGTACATATACAGCCCAGAACTACCACAAGAAGTTACAGCAAATCCCCAATCCACTTTGAAAACATTCTTACAGTATTCTACAATAATACTTAAATGGAGATGCTGGATAAACTAGAGTATTGAAGGCACACAATGTGTCGTGCTTACAACATTTGCAGCCTAATAATTATGAATTGATGTGGTGAAGCAACATAGGGGCAGTGTACTTGACAACAAGACTCATTTCTATGGCATGTTGTAGGGGATGTTTACCTGGTGGTGTGGATATGTCATGCTTATTTTGTGCTGCCCAGCTTCAGTTCCCTAATTCACAACTAAGGTCATTGCATATTAATGTACTTTGCTCAAAAACACTTTTTGCCAGCCACATTTCTAAAGTGAGCCTTTTGAACTGAAAGGGCTGCTTATCACATTATGCTTCTTTAACATAATCTCTTATCAGGGATGGGCAACCAGTTGAGGCAGCTGTCCAGATGTTGATGGATTACATACCGTACTCTCCTGATCCCTGAGCATTGTGGCCTTGTAGGCTGGAGCTGAGGGAAATCCGGAGCCCAGTGACATCTGTAGAGCCCCCACCCATTCCTCATTATGCAAAACAGCAAAATGAACGTGGTGGGGGGGAGAGAGCTGCTCTTGCACAAGAATTCTGAAAAGGCAGCAGTTAGGGTTTTTGCACTTCGATCTGTTCTGCTGCTATTGAATGTCTCAATATGTGATTTCCTGTTATTGTGATGTAAGCTACTTTCAGAACCAAATATTATTCGTATTAATTTGTATACTGTCCACATAGAGCTCGGGGCAGTTCACAGATTAAAAATGCAAGATAAAAAAAACACACACACAAAAGACATAATAAAAACAAGAACAACAAAAACCCCACCGCAAACAAATACTGTAATTTTAAAGGGTATAACCCAAAGGTCCTCGATTCTTCTAATCAAAACCCTGTGCTCCAAGCCCCGCCCCGCATGAAAGAGAGGCCGAATAGATGCACAGGTGGTAGTCGCATCTTTGAAATAGACTCGTGGGCGGGGCGGAAACGGAGAGAGATTCGGAAGGCGCTTATAGGCTGCCGACCCCTTCCTTTCACCTCTCGCGAGACTATCCTGAGGAACGAGGGGTCTGGCTCTCGCGAGGCTTCCCGGCAAGGGTTGGCGGTTGGCTGACTGGAGTTGGGGGGGGAGGGGGGAGGAGGATGAGGACGCTGAGAGAGGTCGGAGCGGCGCTGATGCGCGCTAGAGACGCCGTCGCTGACGGCCGGCTGAGGGCTTTGTGAGAGGCCTCCCCCCATGGAGGCTCCGCTTCAGCGGGAATCCCCCCGTCGGGTACCAGAGACCCCTCCGACGTCCCCGGGGCCGCCGCCCCCTCCTCCTCCGCCGCTGCCGCCGCCACCGCTGCCACCACCGCCATCCAGCCTGCCGCCGCTGCCGGGCAAACCGCAGCGGGAGGAGAAAAGAGCGGCTCTGAGTAAAGTGAGAAGCTGTTGGGAAGGGGGGAGGGGCGGGGCGGAACAGGTGGGCGGGGCTCCCTTCCAGCACCAGGGACAGCGCGCGAGGCAGGGCGGGGCAGTAGCTGCGGGGGGGGGGGTCTGTGTGCTCGCGCGCGCGCGCCCGCACCAAGGTGAGCAACGCTTAGAAAAGGGCCGGCGGACAGGTAAAAACGCATGCGCAGAGAGGAAGGCGTTTTGCGCTTTTTAGCCAAGGGGACTCAGGACCTTGGTTAATTATTATTATTTATTTATACCCCGCCCATCTGGCTGGGTTTGCCCAGCCAATCTGAGCAGCTTTCAACAAAATATTAAAAATACAATCAAACATCAGACATTAAAAACTTCCCTAAACAGGGCTGTCTTCAGATGTCTTCTAAAAGTCAGATAGTTGTTTATTTCCTCACTATCGAAAGGGGATTCCAAGTCAATGTTAAAAGAGTATGTAGTGCTGTGTAGTGAGCAGTTGGGGTTCAAATCCCCACTGGGCCATGGAATTTCGTCCTAACCTACCTCACAGGGTTGCTGTAGGGAGGAAGGGGAGCCAGTATGCCACCATGTAATGCATGCCAGGAATTGTGAGAGTTGACCAGAGGCAATTAATATTTCATCCAACAGAGCTTTACTGTTACTGAAGGCAAATGAGCATAACGGTCACAAATCCAATACATTCAGGATTGGCAGACCATTACGCTCATTTGTTTAAGGTTTTACTGTGCTAACTATACATTGCAGTTCTGCTCTGGAGCAATATTGAGTAGAATTCCATGACAGGAGTACATGTGTTGAGGCCAGGCCTGGGGACTAGAATCATTTTGTCTTCCAAGAAATTGGCTGCAATTCTGAGTAATACTAATGGAAGGTGTTTATTTACCCAGACATGGAAAAAAATAATGAGACAAATACTCCTGAATGATTGCCCTCAGTTTTACATGTGATGCTTTCTAGGTAGTTATACGGCGGCTACCTCCTAGCTTTACCAAGGAGCAGCTGGAGGAACAGCTACATCCACTTCCTGCTCACGATTATTTTGAATTTTGTACCTCTGATCCCAGGTGAGAACATAGTCAATTGTCTCTAGGGGGGGGAGCATTTTAAACATGCTTGCATCACGCTATTAATACCAACAGGATCCAGATTTGTCTATACTACACTTAAAAAAAAACAGAATTATGAAAAACATACATAATATTAAAGCATTTTAACAAGTTGAATGTGTGTGAAATGCAGCTGCCTTATTGTTGTTATCTACAATGATGTATGCCTGTGACATCATGGATTTCTTCCCACTAGTCTGGATGTGACACACTGACCTTTGAGAATATGATGAAAGATTCTCTAAAAATCTACTTTATATATTGTGGTTATTAGAGCCACACTCTAGCTACTTGTGTGTTTAAGGACATTTAGGGCTAGTTCACATGTTTCACCTCCCCTCAGGGCATACAAGTCCTTACAAAGCCTCTGAGAAAGCAGGGGTCGTCCTAGTGGTATTTTATTGAACAGGTGATAAGAGTTCTAAAGCTTGGATGGCTCTTCTTTTACCCTCCTCTCAGAGCTCATGTTCTGTGAGTTATCAGCTCTTCTCGTTCTTCAAATAGAACAAAATATTTAGGCTATGAGAAAGAGCAAAACTTAAAAACACTGCCAACATTTGCAAATTTCGTAAGGATATGAGGCTTTTAAGTTACATGATTGTAGAACTGCAGTGGCCTGGTCATGTAATCCCTGCTGAAAGTGGGATCTCAGTAGCTTTTGTTATGTCATTTTGGGATATATTGGAAGCCCAAATTAGAGGCACCAAAACAGTGCTGGTGCAAAATAGAAGTTCTGATCCAGACACATCATTTGGTCTTGTTTGATTTTGCTGTGGCGTCTATGGCTGCTATCCTACATCCTGCATTCATGGAAAGCAAGGTGCAGAGACAATTCATTAGAAATATCCTTCCCTACCATTCTTCTATGTCTGCTGCAGTGCTCTTCTAGGCACATTGCAATGAAACCATTCCATTATCTTTCATTTGAAGCCCTCTCATGTCAGATCTTCCAGCATTCATGGTTTCTCAGGCCCTTTGTACTCAGACTACTCAGCCAAAGGATGAGTGGATTCACTGTATCCTTGAAGGCAAGATGCAGGAGGACAGTGACTAAAAGATGGGCTGGTTGAATTACAGCATACTTGGACACTGAGTGGAAAGTTATACGTACTGAACTTAGGCTCCAGACATTCCACACCTTAGTCTGTGCATGTAACAAAGCATCTCATGGCTTTTAAGAGTTTTTAGCTAAGAAATTTCTACTTCATTATCATTTTTTATTGTAATCCATGGGGTCACGAAGAGTCGGACACGACTAAACGACTGAACAGCAACAATCACTATTTCATTGTTGTGAACTACCCTGAAATCTGCGGATGAACGGCAGTATAAAAATAACAATAACAATTTCATTTGATGTGGAGGAATATAAAGCATGCCTACTTTGAAATGCCAATCTAATGTGGATAAACATCAATATTAATAGAATTGATGTAATTTATACCTTTACCTTTCTTCCTTTTAGAAGATAAACATAACTAACAAAACATTCACTTTTGTTTCAGTCTTTATCCTCATCTCTACTCAAGAGCATATATTAATTTTAGAAATCCTGATGACATCCTTCTTTTTAGAGATCGCTTTGATGGCTATGTCTTCATAGACAGTAAAGGTAACCCATTCCTTATTATGGCCAGAAATCTAAGACCCACACAACTAGTTCTATATGCTCAAAGGGTAGATAGTTTGTTTTTCTTAAACAATAGCTAATCTTTCCATGTAATGAAGGAAAAGATAGGTCAATATTTCCAAAGTTCAAACTTGCCATAGGTGTACCATGTTTTAGAAATCATGTTTGTGTATGCTGTAGTCAAAGTTTCAGAGAATTCTTACTTGACCTCCAAAATGTTGCATGATGTTTGATTATGGTAAACTCAGAAGAACACAAAGTTTGATGGGGCCTCACTGGTTCTCATTCAAGGTTCTCTCAGTAGCAGGAATCTACTCAAAGCCATCCTTTTATGCACATTCATTTCCACTGATGGGGCCCTTGTATATATAACTGGAAATTACCTTGATAGGTCTGTGATTGAGAAAGACAAGGTTGTACTTTGAAATCAGTTGAAGTTTTCAGATAAAGTTAATGTCTGTGTAGTGAACTACTATTGATATATTTTATCTGTTTATTAAATGATGTATCCCTCACCCTTAAGTAGGAATGCTATCCTATGAATTACAAGAGACTGAATAAATCACTTTAAAATGAAGTATAACCATACCATACATTATCTAAATGTTTTGATCATTCAGTATTGGCATCTTTGTTGATATATTAGTTATTTTGAGCTATGTTATATTTTTTTTTTGCCAGGTTTAAAGAAATAAAAATGAAAAGGTTTATGTGCCAACTGTTTAAATTGTCTCCAGTCCACCTCTACATATAAGCATACTAGTGACCATGGATTGAGATTTACATTTGCACTAAGAGATGTATCTAGCTAGAGTAGTGAAATTTCAATAAGCATTGTGATGCAGATGTGACCAACCCAACACATATCTATCTGCATTGGCACTATCTGTGCTTGTATTTGCCTACGGTTTTTTTCTTCTGGATCAAGACAGTTTGTCATAAACTAAGTCAGTGAAAAATAAAATTTCCCATTTTAATTCAGGTTTTTATACTCAAGGACCTGGGAATAAGTTCCTCTCAGTCTCAAAATGTGCATATTATTTACTTTTAGTCACTCAACCAATGTGTGGTTCTTTCAAGGTTTAGAATATCCAGCTGTTGTTGAATTTGCACCATTCCAAAAGATTTCTAAAAAGAAACTGAAGAAGAAAGATGCAAAAGCTGGAAGCATAGAAGATGGTAAGCTCATTTTCATGGCGAAAACATTTTCCTGATTTACTGTGCTTAATGGATAATTTCTCATGTAATATATTTGACATGCAATGCTTAACTTTCTTTTCAATTGTTTTTTTTCTTTCATAGATCCAGAATACAGAAAATTTCTAGAAAGTTATTGTGCAGAAGAAGAAAAAATATGTGCTAACCCTGAGACTCTGCTGGGAGAGATTGAGGCAAAAACAAGAGAACTCATTGGTCTGTTAAGCTGATCTCCTCCATTAGTGAATGCTTCTGAATTATATGATCATATTTTATTAGTCCCACATTAGCACTCTTGAGGTTACATTCATTAAATTATGGTTATCTCTAGCACCATTTCAGAAGTTCTTAATAAAAAGAACATCCCCTGTTTATTTTCAAACATTAGATGAACAACAGATTTGCACTCTGCAGGCCTGTACTATGTCCATATAGCTATGAGGTTTGTGAGATATCATTAGTAGTATTCTATGATCATGAACTGTTGGTGGGCTAAGGGTATAAATGTAAAAGGTTTTAAACCTAAAACTCCTTAATTTCATAACTTATTGTGTGCAGTGCAAGTTTTGTGTGTTACACTGGCCTCTGATACTTATTTGAGATCATAAAAGGCACCAGTTGGCTATCAGAAATACACAAAACTTTTCCCCAACCTGTGCCACTTCTCCTATAATCAAGAGATTATTCTACAATAAAGAAGAGGTTGCTCTGTTGTTTCAGCCCTGTCTTCCATTATGTTAATTTTAAAATTGAAAGTTTCACTGAAAGGGAAGTTTTGCTGAAAGGGATTTACATTGGAGTTTGATCCCAATTAAAGTGAATGAGATAAAAACAAACTCTTTGCAAACTCAAGGTCTGGAATTGGAGGGGGGGCTCAAAATGCTACCAGCACGGTAAAATAATTCATTTAACAACACAGTAACTACTCCTTTATATAGATTCAGCAGTTAATAAGCATTCAGTATTGAATGCTGAGGATGATCTCTAGGATGAAACTCCTGGCTTGTTATTAGTAACTTTCCTAATTATTAAAAACGTTATACAGGCCATTACTGTGGGTATTTATAATATTCAATACATACTGTAATCTTATTTTACCAAAATTGTGGAAGAAATCCTAATTACTTTGATAATCAGATGGTTAATAAAATGGAGTATGGAAAATATCTAAATAATATGCAGTGCAATCTCAGTCCTAATAATGAACATATGAGAGGACAGATTTGTGGATAATGTGACTCATACCCCCATAAGACCCAGACAGCATGTTCAAGGATGATGAGAGTTGTATTCCAAAAATATATGGAGAGCCACAGTTCCCCCTCAACCCATTATCCCATCCTGTATTACATTAATAACACCTGTAAAAAGGGAACATAGGTCAGCTGAACTGACAGTTTTACCTATCATTAGGTTGCTGCCAAAGAACCATACCATTCAACAAACCAATGTAGGTGATCTGATAATGTGGAACTGCTTTCCATGCTGCTCCAATAATATATGAATTGGATGTTTATAGGATTTGAGGTGGAGTAGTAGTTTTGATATCCATTTACACAAACTTATATTTTGATCCAAAATGTATACATTTTAAGGACTTACCTATACAGATAATTAACTATGGGTCAATACAGCATTAAATAAGCTGTAGGTGTAAGCTGGTAGATAAGAGCACAAGGTATGCTCAACATATGTGGTTCAAATCTTTAGCCAGTTGTGGATTCACTGGCTGCCATTAGACCATTATTTCTCAGCTCCAGATCTATAATGTTTATTACAACAGACTGCCTTACAGGTTTGGTGTAGGGAACCTTCTGCCTGTGGGTCTGTTTATATAGATGATTTAGGCTCGCCAGACCTCCCCATTTAGTCCACGAGGTCATTTCAGCCAAAGCATAGGCACCATCCCAACAGCTGTCATATGCAATGTCAGATGTGGGGCAGATAATGATTGTGCTCAGGTAAAAGGAGGTTTGAAGTTGATTGTCGGGTGTTGCCAAGTCTCATGCAAAGCACTCTGCGAGACCTGTGTTCACACTGTATCATTATCATACCATCATTGTATCATCAAGTGGTTGACAGATGGACAGTCCTACCTACCTGTCAAACCTGACCCACTATGAGTAGGGAGAGAACAATCTGACCCACAGGTCAGAATCAGTTCTCCCTAATCCACCTGTCGTAAGGATTGTAGAGAAAATATATGAGAAGTGTTTTGAGCACTTTGGAAATTATTATTGATTTTACCTGCAACTGACCTGCTGTGTCTACAGTGAAAACGTGTAGACACCACCAGAAGTTAAATTTTACATGACACTTAATCAGAAAAAAAGTGTGCAGATTGATGTTCCAATGATTTTGCCACTAGTTTCTATCACTATTTGGTCAAGATTAAAATTATGGTTGTGTACACAGGTAAATCTTTCCCCCACTGTTTTCAGGAGTTTAACCATTAACTGGATGCTACTTTTGCACAAATCTGTAGGAAGAATTTTACACAAATGTGTATTTCATTAATGGCAAACTTTTCAAGGCTAATTTAAGACCACTGCATGCAATCAAAACACTAACCAGTCAGGTAGAAGATGGTATAACAGTATTGTGCAGCACAGTTTTTCCCTTCTTTAAATGGTTGCATCCATAATAATTGTTTATAGAGAAATAAAATATGATATAGACATCAAGTAATCTCAGATACTTGTCAAATTTTACTGATTTTCCAAACTATTATGATAAGAAACGAGTGGTTTTATGCAATAGAGTAACAGGGGCTTTCTATATGGCCCATTATGAAATCGTGTTCATTGTCATATAGTAATTACATTTTTAAAGCTTGGATGACAAAAAATCTCATTTATAATCAATCTTACGTATTAGAAACGAGATACTATATCACTTTTTGTGTTTTAGCTAGAAGAACAACACCACTTTTGGAATATATTAAAAATAGAAAATTAGAAAAACAGGTATGTTTGTGTTTTGGACTAAGCCCTATACTTTGTGCTTTAAGTTCTTTTTAATATTTCTACAAATCTACATGAAACATTTCCAATGTTTTAGAGAATCCGAGAAGAGAAAAGGGAAGAACGAAGAAGAAGAGAATCAGAAAAAAAACGCCTAAGGGAAGATGAGAAGCGGAAGCGCAGAGAGGAAGAAAGGCGTAAAAGAAAAGAAGCTGAAAAGCAAAAGAAAATGGCTGAAAAAGAAATAAGGATCAAGGTATTTTTTCCCTGCTATCTCCCATCTTTCAGATGTAGCAGAGTTGCAGTAGGTTAGCTTGATGTGTATCCTTACCCTAAATTCATGGATGTGGAAGAAGTCTCATTGATTTCAGTGCTTCCATGTCAATGACTTAGGACTATAGCATTAGGAACACAGAAAGTATATTCAAGTCACTGAGTTCAGCCAAGTATTTGGATTCCCTATTACAGAATTTTTATTTTTAGAGGTTTTTCTTTGTAGAGTGCCAAGCTTATCGGAGCATTTGTAGAATCTGACTTCTTAAATCTTGCATTAGGCTTATGTCTTTCATTGCAAAGTAGATGTGTAAATTTCCCATTCCTAACTCAAGAAAGTAGTTACCATTTTGAAGTTCTTTAACGGAACCGTTTTCATTGGCAGTTATCTGTGTCAATAAAATATGCTTTCAAATTCTGGAAATTCTGCAAATCATGAAAGTAAAAGCAGAGTTAAATTTTATGTTGCAAAACTAATAATCAGATCTTCTTTTTTAAAGCTATCCCCCCCCCCACTAATATACAGAACAGAGAAACATCACAACAGTGATTTGAATTCTAAGTTAACTTAACTTAAGGAAGGTTATAGAATGAAGTTTTCCACCTCTCTTTTTATCCCTACAGCTGCCTGGGTCCCCACCCCCAAACCTTTTGAGTGAGGGAGAGAGTGATGTGGGATGGTGGCATTACCCAAATTAGGCTTGGATCAAAAGATACATTAAGGAAGCTCACAAATGAAAAGTTTTCAATTCCCTCCTCCGCCTAGCAGCTCCCGGGTGCCATCATACATTGTTCAGAAGGGCCCCTGGGTCTCCAGAGAGGCTTTTCAGAGCTTATAGGGGAAATGTGGAACTCCTACTGTAAACTCCCTACTGTGAATTAATACATGTAGTAATAATTGTGGTTCCCTCTTGAGATTCTTTAGAAAAAGTCCAGGGGACAGAGACATCATCCCATCTCTGGCAGAATGAATTGTGCCCATTTAAAAGCAGACAGATATCTTTCCACATACTTACATATGTATACACACACAATATCATACATTTATGGTGTATTCATTGCATTCTAAACATTAACCGTATACTATTATAGTTAAACAATTCAGTACATTTGAAGAGTATGTTTGAACAGAGAATGCCAGAACATTAGAGGGAGTTAATGCTTTGTCAATCAGTTTCCATATTATCTATAATTTATTTATATATTTAGCTGAATTTGTATTAAGAGACGCTGCTAACTTTTACAGTTCAGTTATTAGGTCTAGATATGACATTTCTTTTTGAGGGTTTCTGTATATTTCAGACCCACAGCAGCAGAACTGCCTTGCATCAAGAATGTGGAAACTAGATTTTTTTCATCAGTGCTAAGCAGTTATAAAATGTAGTTTATTTCAACGGGCGATATCTTGGTCTGTGGTTAATTCTCTCACTGAAATTAGGCATACTTGTTTGATTGCTTAATTGTCGCTGGATCGTGATAACCTCTTTTTTAATTGGTTTTGAAAGCTGATGTCATATGGGTGGGGGTTTTGGGGGGAGGGGCTAAGGACACATCAAGCAAGTACGCTATAAGTGAATTTTCCTGCGCGTCAGTGTATTCTGTAAGATGTTAAAATTTGTAAAGATGTAGAAAACACGTTTATAATAATCATATATTTTACAAAAATATTTATTAGCTTCTTAAGAAACCTGAGAAAGGCGATGAGCAAGCCACAGAAAAGCACAGAGAAAAAGAAAAAGCTGACATAGACGAGAGTAAATGGGAGAAATCACCTGGGCACGGGAGTATAAAATCTAAGCCCCTGGAAGGTTCGCTGAAGGAACTTAAGGAAAAGTAAGTAGTGCTTTATTTTGAAGATGGAGTTGCATCCTCAAAGCAGTTTAAATTGGTACATCCCTTTGACTTAAAACCTCTGGGTTTTTACAAAAGTAACCACAGCTTGTAATCTGAATCCAATAAACTATATTAGTAGTCTTAATTATGGTCTGGGAAACAAACCAACCTTAATTCATGCTTTATGAAGTTTTTCTCTGTCATCCAACATGCTCATATCACATGGCCAGGAGCTGATATTATTCTGTAACCGCCCCCCCCCCCCGAGATCTTAGGATGAAGGGCATTATATCAATCAATCAAATAAATAAATACAGTGGTGCCCCGCAAGACGAATGCCTCGCAAGACGAAAAACCCGCAAGACGAAAGGGTTTTTCGGTTTTTGCGACGCTTCGCTAGACGATTTTCCCTATGGGCTTGCATCGCAAGACGAAAGCCCATAGGGAAATCTCGGGGACCTTTTTTTAAATGCTGGCGGTGGGGAGCAAAGCCTTTTCCCCCCCTCCGGACTTCAGAAGAGGTCCAGGAAGGCCGGCGGGGGCGAAAGGCTTTGCTCCCCACCGCCAGCATTTTAAAAGCGGTCCGGGATAGCAGGGAAGCGCTTCCCGCTATCCCGGACGGCTTTTGAAGGCAGGCAGGGGGGGCAAAGACTTTTGCCCCCCGGCCGCCTTGGGAAGAGGTCCTGGACCTCTTCCCAAGGCGGGCGGGGGGCAAAGGTCTTTGCCCCCCCTGCCTGCCTAACCGGGGGCTTTTAAATCGCCCCGGGACTGTCCGGGGCGATTTAAAAGCCCCCGGACGGCTTTTGAAGCCTCCCCCCACCGCCTGGCATCGGAACGATGTCCCGAAGCCGGGCGGCGGGGCGGGAAAGCCTCCCCCCGCCGCCCGGCATCGGAACGATGTCCCGAAGCTGGGCGGCGGGGCGGGAAAGCCTTCCCCCGAAGCCCGGCGGCGGGGCGGGAAAGCTTCCCCCCGCCGCCCGGCTTCGGGGCATCGTCCCGAAGCCCGGCGGCGGGGCGAGAAAGCCTCCCTCTGCCGCCCGGCTTTGGAACGATGTCCCGAAGCCCGGCGGCGGGGCGGGAAAGCCTCCCTCCGCCGCCCGGCTTCGGAACGATATCCCGAAGCCCGGCGGCGGGGCGAGAAACCTTCCCCCCGCCGCCCGGCTTCGGGGCATCGTCCCGAAGCCCGGCGGCGGGGCGAGAAAGCCTCCCCCCGCCGCCCGGCTTCGGAACGATGTCCCGAAGCCCGGCGGCGGGGCGGGAAAGCCTCCCCCCGACGCCCGGCTTTGGAACGATGTCCCAAAGCCCGGTGGCGGGGCGGGAAAGCTTCCCCCCGCCGCCCGGCATCGGAACGATGTCCCGAAGCCGGGCGGCGGGGCGGGAAAGCCTCCCCCCGCCGCCCAGCTTCGGGGCATCGTCCCGAAGCCCGGCGGCGGGGCGGGAAAGCCTTCCCCCGCCGCCCGGCTTCGGGGCATCGTCCCGAAGCCCGGCGGCGGGGCGAGAAACGGGAACGATGTCCCGAAGCCCGGCGGCGGGGCGGGAAAGCTTCCCCCCGCCGCCCGGCTTCGGGGCATCGTCCCGAAGCCCGGCGGCGGGGCGAGAAAGCCTCCCCCCGCCGCCCGGCTTCGGAACGATGTCCTGAAGCCCGGCGGCGGGGCGGGAAAGCTTCCCCCCGCCGCCCGGCTTCGGGGCATCGTCCCGAAGCCCGGCGGCGGGGCGAGAAACGGGAACGATGTCCCGAAGCCCGGCGGCGGGGCGGGAAAGCTTCCCCCCGCCGCCCGGCTTCGGGGCATCGTCCCGAAGCCCGGCGGCGGGGCGAGAAAGCCTCCCCCCGCCGCCCGGCTTCGGAACGATGTCCTGAAGCCCGGCGGCGGGGCGGGAAAGCTTCCCCCCGCCGCCCGGCTTCGGGGCATCGTCCCGAAGCCCGCGGCGGAGCGCGAAGCCTGGGCGCGCTGGCAACTCTCCACAAGGAGCGCTCCCGCTCCTTGCGGAGAGGTCCGCGAAGCCTGTCCTGGACCTCTTCTGAAGGCAGGCGGCGGGGCAAAAGTCTTTGTCCCCCCTGCCTGCCTTCCCAGGGGCTTTTAAATCGCCCCGGACAGCGGAGAAGTCCTCCGCTGTCCCGGGCGATTTTAAAATGCTGCCCGCCAGAAGAGGTCGGGGGAAGGCGGTTTCCATAGGAACGCATTAATTGATTTTCAATGCATTCCTATGGAAAACCGTGCATCGCAAGACGAAAAACTCGCAAGACGAAGAGACTTGCGGAACGAATTAATTTCGTCTTGCGAGGCACCACTGTAGCCAACATTTGACATCCAAAGCTAGACAAGGAGTAACCAACTCTTGACATTCTGGGACTCTTAGGATCTGTAAGTCTTTACCTTATACCAAATAAATTATTGAATTCCCCAAACCCTTCTTTTTTTACTTTAATAATTATAAAGAAGATATGTAGCACAATCCTGTGCATACTCAGAAGTAAATACTTACCTAGGAGTAAGCCTTACTGAAGGCAATGGGGCTTACTTCTGAGCAGACATAGTATTGCACTGTTGGCATAGCTGGCCCTTACTCCAACACCACTAAATAAACTGGTAGCTTTGTTTAGGCATCATATGCCTTGTTACCTGAGTTTTAAGCAGTTTGTTTTTATGTTTGGATTTTTCATTTTTTTAAACACAGGTCTCAAAATGATAGTGATAAAGAGCAAAGAGATTCAGAGAGAAGATTTCGTGAAAAAGAACCTGAGAGACAAAGGTATCGAGTGGATGATAGCCGAAAGCACAGAAGTCACTATGAATTTGACAAGTTTGTGAGAAGGAATGAAGATGAGGTGAAATGGGGAAAAGGATACAGCCAAGATCGAGGGAAGAAAGTGAACTACAACTACAGCTTCACTGTGGACACAGTAGACAAACTGGGTAAAGAGGACAAGTGTGATGACATGGCATCCAAAAAGGAGCGCATAAGAAATAAGGTTCTTTTATTCATTTAGGATAATCTTTCATTAGTAAAATTACTTCAAGGTCATACAAGATTTGCTTTTGACATCTCAGCATGAACTTTTTAAACATTTGATTTTCACTAAAATGAAAACCTCCATTTTTTTTAACTCGGCAAAAGCTGTTAAAGTGATAGGTATTGGAATCTGTCTTTGCTGCTAATGATGCCTCTGTTTGCATTTTTAAAATGCATGCTTTTATGAAGCACAGTTCTTAGAATCTGGATTGTTTTTTAAAAATGTTTATCTGTTTTAATAAACACATGTCAGAATGCTTATGCTCTCCCTGATAACCTATACTCATCTAATCACTCAAAAATATTGTGCCCTTATGTTTGGACCTACTATATTACTGCTAAGGGAATCAATAGCACAAATGATCTAAGTTGAAGTACTGTTGCTACCAGTTGAATAATAGGAGGTAGAAACCATGATCATTACTTAAGTTGAGTACATAGTTATCTTTAAAAAAAAAAGCAGAAATTAATACAGCAGTACCTCAGAAGTCTATTCGACTTCTAAAATGTTCGAGAACCCAGGCACAGCATCCGGTTGACTGCAGAAAGCTCCTGCAGCCAATCGGAAGCCACAGAACCATGAAGGAAGTTTGGGTTACAAAGAACGTTCACAAAATGGAACAATCACTTCTGGGTTTGTGACGTTCGGGAGCCAAAACGTCCAACTGGCAAGGTGTTCGACTTCTGAGGTATGACTGTATTATGAAGATTTTCAAAGTAAAGAAATTTAACAGTTTAGCTGTTGTTAATATTGATGTAGCCCTGCAAATCGGTAATTTACACATGGGTATCATTCTTGCACTTGACCCTGTGGATATGTGTAGCTGTAACATTGCAAAGAATGAGTTCCTGTGACCCAGCAACAACAGCATTCTTTGTGCATTAGATAACCCAGCTCTGCTGCTTGTCATTTGGAATCCCAGCTCCACTTACCTGGAACTGAGCCACATTTAATTCCTTAGGACTTACTTCTGAGTAGATGTGGTTGAGATTGTGCTGTTAACTACAATTTATCAGGGTTGTGCAGCATGATTCTAAACAGGTTTACTGAAAATCCCACCCACTCACTTCTGTAGGGCTTGCTCCCCAATAGGTTTGTTCAGAATTGCAGCTTTGGTCTTATGCTACTGTAAGGCCTCGTCATTCACTGGTTGGAGACAGAGGAATGGTGGGAAGAAGGCTAAGAGCCTGTGGGGTGGTGGTAGCACAACGAGTGGTCGAAGGGAAAAGAGGGGGAAGACTGGTAAGAGGAGGTGTTAAAGCTGAAGAGGTAATAGGGTTTAGTGAGCTGGGAGAGTTTGTATCAACAAGAAGTTATGGTTAAGTTACCCTTACTGGCTAGCTAGATTATTAAATCAAGCTCTACTTTGAAAGCTTAGCAATTAAGTTATTATGCTACCTTTATACCTTGGAAACTGTGGACTGTCTTCGTGTTTGAAACTGTTTGTGCCCATATTTGATTGCAGCCAAATTTATTCTAGTTGTTATAACGGATTAACATTTTGTGAAATTTTCTATCTTTGGTACTGTGTTCTTAAGCATCACTTTCCTCCCAAAACAGCAATCTGAATATGTCCAGTATTCTTTTAATTTGTTTAAGGTACTTGGCTCTCAGGGACTAAGAGTGATGTAATAAGCGTCAGATATTTATAACCTAGTTTTCCCATTCGTTGTTAAATCAGTTTGTCAAAAAAGTCCTCTTTTCTTTCGCAGAACAGTTAAGACATTTTGAGATCTCCTGTGTGGCTAATAAATGATTTTCTCCAAGCCTTAATCTCCTTTCTTCTTATTTTCTGCACAGGATCGGCCAGCCATGCAACTATACCAGCCAGGAGTTCGCATTCGAACACATACGGGGTCTACAAGTAGGTCCTATGACTGCACTGAAAAGTCTTCAGAAGAAGCTTATGATAGAAAGTATGAAGCAGACAATTCACCTGGAGGTGGCTCTGAGAAGAGCGAAGAGGCAGAATAAAACAACATGGACAGAAACTTCAGCATTTAAGATTTAGTGTCCTGCAAAATATTATATGTTCTCGGAATTGGCCCACCATTACCAAGAAAACTTTTTTTTTTAGTTTTCAACGTTACATAAATGTTACAAGAGAATATCATCACTGTGCACGTACTCTGTTTCTAGCTATATGCACGTGAAGGCATCTTTCATCCCCATGCATATAGAGACATATTTGATGGTATGTTATGATAGTAATAGCATGACTTTTAAAGGCTGTTCTTCAGGTGGATTTCATTGCCATTATCACTGACATGTTATGCAAATACGTGCCTCTATACGTAATGGAGTGATGGCTCACATAGGCGTAGGGCATACTGTGGCTTGAGAAATGGGAAGGGTATTTATGACACAATGTTATTGAATATTACAGTAGAATTCAGGATTTCGAAGCTTCTGATAGTACCAAGCATATTTTGAGGTTTGTGTTTTGCATAAAGCTTTTCTGAAATGTTCCACTCTAGGGGAATTCTTTAAAGCATCCATTTCCATCGGTTTTAACTGAGGCATTTTATGTTCTATAAATTGCATTAACAGGTCTCAGTATGACAAGACCATGAGAATAAGACATTATACAGAGTGTAACTGTATTTAGATCAGTCGGGAGAATAACACACAAGTACATTAGCCTGGTCCTGTAAGGAGTTAAGTCCCAGTTTAGTAAGTGCATTGCTGCATAAAGAACTATAAACAACAAATTACCCTTGTAATTAAGATAATATTTAAATGATTATTACAGGACAGTACTCAACCGCAGGATCATGGGTGGTTAAAACGCACAATTTGCACATTTGTGTCCAGTGTCTGCAGGCCTCAGTACCTCAATCCATTTACATTGGTTTTCAAGGGTAAACGGGGCAGAAAGGGGCAGCATGATCCATCTATTATATTTGGGGTTGTGCCAAATTCCAGTGAAGGAGAGTGGGAAGATTAAGGCCTAGAAGTGCAGGTGGGATGGGAGTGCTAAAGCTTTCCTCCTTCTTGCCAAAAGCTGCTTCTCCCAGCAAGCAGCTAATGGGTTGCAGCTCTGGGTCAGTTGCACCTGCCTTCAAGTGCTTTTCTTCCACAAGGAGTTACTTTCAGACTCAAAACTCCATCTGAAGAAAACCAGCTTTGGGCAAGCACTTTCAAGGGAGAAGGGGGGGAGTGGGTCATCACTTTCTGCCCATCCTGCTTTATAGGAATCCAGAAGCAACCCATGGGTCTGGTGCTGTAGTGTCCAATTTGCTCTTTCATTTGCTAGAACATCAGGTAAGTGTCCGTGTTCTTTTGTTTCCGAGTTGCTTTTGCCTTGTAAAAGGTTTTGTATGTTTAGACCAGAGAAAAGCCTGAATATTTAATGCTGTGTCTGTCATGAAATAGCATATTTAAAGGTTTCACCACTTTTTAATATGTGATATAAGTGACATTGTTTTGTATGTTAATATTTCCTATAGTATGTTTTTACATAAGTCACCAGTGGGAACACTTATGTTGATAGGTAAAAGCTATGGAAATAGAATGTGTTTGAGGGAATAAACTGCTACGACTGTTCCCTCTGTTTATTGTGCTCGTTAAGAATCCATTTTTTGTGTATATATTCTTGTTCTTAGTAAGCAACTGCACAGGCCTTGATATCAGAGCATCACTCTGACAATACTGATATGCTTTTTGTTTACCTGAAACACAGATCTTCTTTTGACTACTTTTTTACATCATGTTCTCAACCTTTTTTTTACTGTCATCCTATCAGCATTTGATTGTTCTAATGTAAATAAAGGGGATCATCTGGACCTTCAACCACTAGAATATTAAACTGAAATCTGATGATCTGAATAGTGCTTTGCCTGGTGTGTTTTACTACTATACCAAAACGATTAAAAAATAGGATTCATGGATTAAAAATACCAAACCAGCTTCAAAAGTACTGTGCTAATCTGACTCTCCATTCAATTTCAACTATTCTTTTGTTTCCCAGATGATAAACCAGAAAAACTAGACCAAATGTTAATAACAACAATAACAAAATTGATGTATTACTGCTTTTTACCCTAAGGCCTCAGGGCAGGTCACAATTTAAAATACATTTAAAAGAATTTAAAACAAATTACTCTCACAATATGGTGGGGCCTAAAAATGTACGGGACGCAGGTGGCGCTGTGGGTAAAACCTCAGCGCCTAGGACCTGCCGACCGCATGGTCGGCAGTTCGAATCACCGTGGCGGGGTGCGCTCCCGTCATTCGGTCCCAGCACCTGCCAACCTAGCAGTTCGAAAGCACCTCCGGGTGCAAGTAGATAAATAGGGACCGCTTACCAGCGGGAAGGTAAACGGCGTTCCGTGTGCTGCGCTGGCTCGCCAGATGCAGCTTGTCTCGCTGGCCACGTGACCCGGAAGTGTCTGTGGACAGCGCTGGCTCCCGGCCTATGGAGTGAGATGAGTGCACAACCCTAGAGTCTGGCAAGACTGGCCTGAACGGGCAGGGTACCTTTACCTTTAAAAATGTACATCTCAAGTGTCTAAGGCCAAGGTAAAGAGTTGTGTCTTCAGCATATGATTAAAACTGTATTGTGCACTTTCTCCCGGAAAAGGCAGAAACATAGGGAACCTACTGGATCTCACATTACTTTTATTATTTATACACATGATTCTCTCTCGCTTGTTTCTCTGAATTTGAGAAAAATTGTGCAATTATTTGCAACATCTTAACATGTTTTTGAGAAGTAAACAACACACAACTTTGAAAAGCAATTTCCCTACATTTACTGCTAGTGAACTGAGCTCTTGCCGCTTCTAGAACACACAGATGCATAGGCATCTGAAAAGGGAAACGCCATGCGCTTCTGCATCATGAAGAGTATTTCTGTGATCCAAAGCTCACTGGTGCTGTGAAGCGTTTATTGTCCAAAAATGCCTATGCATTACTATGTTGTGTGTTCTTCGTTATGAATATGATTTTACAATGTCACTTTGTAGCTTCGGCTTTGTCTTCTGTATATTGTTACATGTATCACTGGCTGCAGGCTTTTTCATTCCTGTGTACCAGCTTGGTGAACTTTTGAAATTGCAAGTCTTGCCTCTGAAGACAGTTTTGGTACCTAGATTATTTTAGCTGAAGTGGAATGCAGGAGTCTTGCAAGATAATCCGCAATCAATTTCAGAAGAATGTGGTCTGCCTTCTTTGCACCCGTGGCAAAAAGCCTGGTCTTTGTCTGAAATTAGTTGGCTTCTTGTAAGCTGAAACCTTGACAGTTTGTATATCAAGAGTGTCTTTATCTTGCACTCTTTTTCTTCGTTCCCAAAATTCTTCAGTATTGCATAGCTAAAAGATAAATTTTTGCAATATATGATACATAATACGTTTGAGTAGGCCAGATTCTCATTTTCTTTACAATGTATTTGCTTTTCAGACTACAACATAACTTGCAAATCTTTTGGTCTACTCTTAAGCTCATATTATTTTGGTTCTTCTACATGGTAACTGCCACTGGAACTGATCGTACTTGCTACTTCTGTAAAGCTCCATTTAAACCAAGTCTATATATTACTAAAATTATTTAGATTGCATCAAGATTACATATTTGTCAGAATTTTTACCTGCTGAAACCTTTTACATGTTTGTGACAATTGCCTTATATCCTCTGTATTAAGAAATGACAGGATGTGTATGATCAAATGGTCAGGAATTCGATGGAGGAAGTCATAGCGTCCTTGACATAAGCTGAGAATGTAGTCTAGCGTTTTCTTCCCAAAGACACCTTGCATTTGTTCTGAGTAAAAGAAAAAATATACAAGCAAACAGATTTTAAACAGGAATACTGCCAAAGTGAAAGGCACCGTGCTAAGCTAAACGGGAAAGGGCACATACACAAAAAAAAAAGGAAGAAAGAGAAACTTCATTCTGTTGCTGTTTCCTAACTTACCTGGAAGTAAGGCTCATTGAACTCAGCATGGTTTACTTCTGAGTATATATAGGACTGCATGGTTGTTCTATTAATAAATATAATTAATATGATACCCAATGACTGTGAAGACTGAAACTTAGGCTACTTCCAGATAACCTGTTTATTGAGCATTCATTCTGATTTGTTTATAGGAAAGTTAAATATCAAGCAATTGTTAACTCACACTTTCCAATGCATTTCCCTGTCACTTTCCTCCTTGTAAAAAGTCAATTTTTGTGGGGAAGTGGGTTTCTTGCACAAGAGCGCCAAATCAGCTTTAATTCTGCAACCTGAATTTGTCACTATGTGATTGAATCAAGCCTGAATACAGCAATAGTCTGGAAGCACCCATAAGCCAGATAAGGATAAGTCCTGTGCGTTGGTGGAAAGCCTAATACAAGAAGGGCAATTCAGTCTATCATACTAAGAATAGGCAATTTAGTACTGTACGGAGTAAAGGGCAAGCTGCCATGATAATCATTAAGTAGAATACTAATTCTGAATTGCCCAGGCATGTCATACTGAAAGGCATATTATTTGCACTCACCAACTATGTTTAAAGCAATTCTTGTTCTTAAGCGCAATGCACACACTGCAGCCCTTTGAACTCTGGAAGCCTTTTAGGTTCCAAATATAAATAAAAATTGACTTGAAGTATAATTATATAAATCAGAAAGGCACGAAGGCTTGCTGTGTGTGCTTAAGGTATTAGGAATGATAAATGGATTTCTCCATAGCTACCACACCATGTGGTCTAACACTATTCGTTAAGTACATAACCAGAACAAACAGCTAAGTCTATAGAAGGAATGAATGTCTTAAAAAGCAACAGGGGACAAAACAAAATTAAATTTAACCCTATGGAGTAAATGTACTAACTGCTTGGCAGTTGACACTGCATTCCATTAATGTGAAGTATTTCCATGGAAAAAATGAGATCTGTACCATACATTTAAAGTACATCCAACTGATGCCTCATACACAACTAAGGCCACTTCCAGATAACCTGTTTTAAAGTCTTCATCCTGATTGGTTTGTGGGGAGACTAGATGGCACTGGGTGAAGAAAGAGTTGTCTCATGCTTTCCTTTCCACAAAAAAACTCAATCCTCTGTCAAAGCAGGTATGTTACGCAAAAGTTCCAAATCAACTTTAATTTGCTAGTATATGATTGAATCCCTCCTGAAAATAGTGACATTCTGGAAGCACTCTAAGAGTTAAGATCTGATTCTACAAATGTCATGGAAGAGCCATGTGCAATGGGCATTTGGTAAAGGGAGAAGTAGTGACAATATCAAGAAAGAAAAAAGGTTTAGTGTTTACTTGCCAAAACAAACCAACAAAAACCCTATTGGGATCAAATGGTGACCACCCCAAGATGGTTTGCTTATGCTGGTTAAGTGCCATTAACACACGTGTGTACTCAAAAATCAATGTTATATCCAGTGCTTTTTTTCCGGGGGGACGCAGAAGTATGCATACCTCTAAATATTTTGTGAATCTCAGTTTGGCCTCATTGAGGGGCAGTATTTTGATATGAGTAGGAAAATGAGAGTACCCCCAAACATTTTTAAAGAAAAAAAGCACTGGTTACATCTGTTTCTTGGGTAGCTTACAAGTTGGCTCTTTTCAGCCCCAGGTGATGGTATCAAGGCTAGTGCCACTCACAGGACTTTTCCTGGACTGACTTTTCACACACTGCTGCAAGAGTTGCTTTTTGAGTGCTTGCAGCGACTTGGATGGAGTTATGCATGCAGCATCAGCCTGTCGTGCAATTGGCAGAGGACATGACACCTGCCCTGACATTATGTCACTGGTGGTTGTAAGAACTGATGTAGAGATTTGACTTTTAAAGCTCTTTTTATCTTAAGACATATTTCTCCCACTGAATAAAAATTAAAGTTGATTTACATATTGGGGATTGCAATGGAGCTAACAATCCATTAAGGCACACCTCCCATTTTCATTTTCCTTCAGAAATTCCCTGCTCACTAAATTTATCTTTCCCAATATCAACCAACCCAAGAAGCGAGGAGAGATTATCAGTTGCAGCAAGACTAGTTTACGCCTAAGCATTACCTGACAGCAGGGATATGGCTCGATATGGCTACTGATGGAATTTTTTGGCAGATTGAGGGTTACATTTTAAAAATCCGCTAGAAGTGTTCTGTTTTTCTCTGACTAAATGTTCTGTTCTACTGTATAGCATGACCTTGGTTGATAACATTATTCAGCATATTGCAATACTATGCTATTTGCCAGGAAACAGGAAGATAAGGAAGTAAGCCAATGCGCTGTAGGTCTTGATGTCATTCTCCTTAGGACTTTGTCAGTGAAACTCTTTTGTCAATAATGCAACTGCTGAGCAGGGATAACTCCATTTAGCATGGGGTATAATTTCTAACTAAATAGAAACAATTAAACTGATTTAGTAGGTGACAAGGAATTAGCAGGGTTTTTATATATATAAAAAATTCCTCTATATCAGGGGTAGCCAACATGGTACCCTCCATATGCTCCTGGACTACAACTCCCATCATCTGAGACCTCTGGCTATGTTGGCTTCAGCTGATGAGAATCTGAATCCAATGACACCTAAAAGGCTACATATTCCCTGCCCTACAGAATGGAATATTAGATGATAATTTCTATAGACCTGGTCCATCAACAGCGCACACTTGGAGAAAAAAAGAACCCTTTTTAGTATTCATGTAAGTTTGACATTTAGTACTAGCTTCCTTTTTCACTTGTTTAAAATTATTTTGATGCTGCAACTTAGTATGTTTAACCACTGTGTATTTGTCTCCCCCTGCATTTTAATAAGTAATTTTACTTTGAGAGCCCAATGCAGTCATTCTCAATTGTTTACCATCCAGTTTATTTACATTAGCCATCCAATATTGATCTGAAATTCAGACTTGACTTCTTAAACCATAATTTGTAGTTTCAATTCTCTATCTCCAGAAGGAATGTAAATGCAGTTAAACAAACAAAACCATTGAAAATCCCAAACATAAATACAAAAATAAAAACAATGAAATGGACTACTTGGGAATTATCTGAGGTTTTCAGTTACACTCCTGTGATCTCACTTTATGTTTCAAACTGCCAACCTAGCAATTGGAAAGCATACCAGTGCGAGTAGATAAATTGGTACCACTGCAGTAGGAAGGTAAACGGCATTTCCATGCACTCTGACTTCTGTCACGGTGTCCTGTTGCACCAGAAGTGGTTTAGTCATGAGAGCCGCATATCCCAGAAAGCTGTCTGTGGACAAAAACCGACTCCCTCGGTCTGAAGCAAGATGAGCGCCGCCCCCTATAGTCAAGTTTAACTGTATTTAACCATCCAGGCGTCCTTTATGTTTCTAGTGCACTTGGAGCATTTAGGTAACTCTGACTATTCACAAACAACCAAGGCTGCAATCCTAACTGTGTCTACCCAGAAATAAGTCCTATTGAATTCAATGGGTCTTACTCCCAGTAAGTGGATGGAATTCAGTGTTTCACTTTTACGAATGTTCCACCTGCACGGCCAAAGTTTATTAATAAGAAAAGTCAAAAGAAATTTAAGACCTGAAATCCAATCCTGAGCAAGTTTACTCAGATGTAATACCAAACTGAGTTTCATGGCACGTCATCCCATGGAAGTATGCCTAGGATTGCAGCCCAAATATTAATCCCAAGGTTGTGTGATCCTATGCACCCTTTATTGAGAGTAAATCCTCTTCAACAATGCAATGTACTTCCAAGTAAACATACATAGGATCAGTCTGTTGTAAGACAGTCCCATTGAATTCACCAGGGTTTATTTCAGAGTCAACGTGCACATGATTAGGTTGTAAAAGCACGAATATGACCACTAGACACAACCTTTTTTTCAGAGGGGAGGGTAATCAAAATTCTATTATTTCTTTGCCCACTCAATACTTGCTGTGTAATGGTTCATCCAAGAGAAAATCTTTATGGGGTTTCTTCACTTCTCTTGGGCAAATCCTTTCTCGATCTGGTCGAAATGTAATCCTCCAGGACTGCCAGATAACCTAAAGCATTCAGGTTTAAAATAATGAGTCAGTTTGGGCATTATTATGTCCTATTTTATTTTGTCAAAAGCCTAGTCAGTCCAGATATAAAGCAGAAAATGCAGGACTTTGTAATGACCTAGATCTGTGCAGAAATTAATTAATTGCATTTCTTACAAAAATAAAAGCAAACAATGATAGGATTACCACCATTTTTTTGCTTTTCCCTAGCAGATCTGCCTGAACAACCATGCTTGGGGTTGTCCACCTTTTTCTTCCTGGCAGAGACCCTGTGCTTTTATCAGCTATCCAGCAAATGCAGATTTCTCACCTCTCTTGGGCTTTATTCAGTAAAACACATTCCAATCAGGGAGAACAATAAATCAATCTATTTTTTACCTCATTTTTTGTGATGGTCAAGTGATGGAAGTCTTTACTGGGAGGAGGTGCCTGAGTGTGAGCTTCATAGAGTTTCTCTTGCAGCAGGGAAGTCATTTTGACACTGTCTACTTGCTTTCAGCTTGCAATAGAGATCACAGACTCCCAAGGTTGTTTCTATGGACTCTATACGAGAAGGACTTGACTTCAGCCCACTCCACGTGCTCTATAAATACATGGCTAGTGTTTGCATTCCTGAACTCAGGTTCTTTACCCAAGGAGGACTCAATATTTATATCACCAGGAGGATAATATTAAAAACAAACAAAAAACACAGCCTAATTCTATGCATGCATTGTTTTTTTTTCCAAGTCCCACTGGTTTCATAAGCATGTTTTGCACTCCCTACTTTCCAGGAGTAGTATAACAGATGCCAGGAAGAAGACAGCACTTTTCAATTTTTCTTTTTAAAAACAAAAACAAAAATATCTTTTTTTATAGGCTTTAAAACTGAGCATACAAAATCAAACAAGCAATCATTAACTAATTCACACAATGAATTTTGTTAAAGGAACATCAGTTGTTGTTGTCATCATCCCAGAAATACACAGCCTTAGAACAACAAGCTGCAAAAACTCAGATTTTCATCTCGTTCACTGGCTAGCTTCTGATGGCCAAGATGTGACTTTTAGCCCCCACCCAAGCAGGCAACCTACATCTAGTATGTGGTAGCTGCTGCCTATTAAAAACTTCTATTTTATACAGTATTAAGTCAACTTCAGTTTATTAGTCATTTATTTATTATAGGCAGGAATATATAACAACCATATTAAAACACAACACAAAAATAATAAAATAGTAATAGTAATTAAAATCATTAATAGATTGGTAACAACCTTTAAGAAAATTTTCCTGCATTTTATTGTTGTTACTAAGGAATATGCAAGTCTCTGTAACTGTAAGTAAATTATTTTAAACTTATCTTGTAGTCTGTGGTCTGTTTCATTGAAAAAGGGGGAAAGGGAGCCAGCTGCCCTAAGGTGCTAGAATATAATAAATATTTTTTTGTGTTTGTTTTTTTAAAGTTAAAAAACCTATTCCTATACTTCACAAAATCTGCCTAATGATGGAATGTAAATTCTGCTACTTTATGCGCAAGCCCCACATATTAAAAACAGGTACACACCATTTTTCTTTGTGTTAACCTACATACATGGATTTGTGGAAGATTAAATATGGTTAATATATCTTCTTACTAATATCCTTCAGAGCTAAGTACCAAAAGCCTTGCAAAATAGGTATGTTAAAACCACAAAACCAATACCCATTGACAAGAACATTTCAATAAAACAGATACTCCTAAAGCAGATAACCTAGTTATTGAACTCATCCACACTCAAAGGAACAGATACATCTTCACCTGATGTCTGAAAGCAACCAATGGGGTGGGGGAACATGTGTGTACCAATGGAAGCGAATTCCACAACCAAAGCACCATGACAGAGGAGGCCCTGCATTGCAGCACTGCACAGATCACATCTGTCAATAGTACTACAAGCAAGGCCTTACCTGCTTGTTGATAATGGAAAATATGCTCCTTTATGTGTAGTTCACTCAAAGTAGTAGAAGTAATAAATCACAGCATGGTGTTTTGTTTTGTTTTTTAAAAAGCAACAGCAAAAAAGCAACACAACAAAGTAACAAAAATAGTTTCCTTTCTTGTAACATAACACCAGATGATACACTTTTAGTTGCAGAAATATATTATTTCTTCCCCATACAAATAAGGATGTTTCAAATTTTCAGCTCTGATTTGTTACTGTTGTTTTTAGGTTATCAGCCGGTAGAGGTCAGCAAACACTGCACTTTGAGGAATCAATGTGTGTGTAATGAATACACTATAATATTGTGGCACCTTAAGAATTTAACAGGAATATTGAGGTACAAGCATTTAGGAAGTAGAGTCTAATTCATCAGATGCATGATTATTTTCAGGTAATATTATCAGTTGCCAAATATTGAATATATATTGAAAAGTTGTTTGTCTTATGTATTTGGACAGCCGTTAAGAAATTATAACCAAAGCATTAAGGTCCCCAACCCTAATCTGTGGGTTGCCATCTGATTGGATTTTATTCTGATCCTGATCTGATTTGAGGATGTATTTTAATTGATTGTCTGATTTTATGTTAATGTGTTATACATTTGATGTTAGCTGCTCTGAGCCCGGCTTTGGCTGGGGAGGGCGGGATATAAATAAAATTTATTATTATATTATTATTATTATTATAAATTTTGCATAGTTTCTGAAATATGGAGCAAGTTTTAAAAAATTTGTTTAGATACTATTGCATGCAACTTTGAATCAAGACGGCAGACTGAGCCTTTCAAAATCGCACTAATTTTAACCAAATTTAGTGTGGTGGTTCCTGAGATCAAGGTTTTCATCTGCATTGTGTTTGGATACAATTGGGCACCATTTTGAATCCAGACTGAACCTTTCAAAACTTCACAGATTTTTTGGTTTCTTAGAGTTCCAAAGCAATGCAGGGTACAAGCCTGCTAGTGTGTATTTATACACTGTATTCATTATGCAGAAAAGCCGTGGAGCCTCCCCTCCCGCAACAAATGAAATGTAACACATGTGCTATTTATATACGAAGTTCAAATGCCAGGGCCCAAATTATAATTATTAATTAATATAATAAGAATAAGAATAAGAATAAATTAATTCCAATCACGTGAGCCCCCAACTTGTAGGATGACAACCTAGTCACGAGAACTAAGCAGCATGCAATCTCTGTCAGGTAAACACCACGACGGAGGAGTCCCACTCCCATCTCCTCCTCACGGGGAGATGGAGGCATCATGGCGCCTCCAGCAGTCTCCTCCTCAACAGCGTCATTCCAACTACGTTACTCGCCGCCACGCGCCTGCGCCGAATTCTACAGCGGGGCGGGGGCGGGGCGGGGCGAACTCAAGCAGCAGTTGGGCAGCAGCTGGACGGCGCGAGCCAATGAGAAGGCGCCTGTGTGGCCGCGCGGCCTACCCACCGCTCCGCCTCAGTACCTTCGCCTGGCGCCTTCAGCCGCCGACGCCTCCCCCCCCCCCCACTCCCGCGAGCGCCACAGTCTCCGGCATCTCTCTGGCTTGTGAGAGCAGCCGCCATTGTAGCGCCTCTCTCTCCGTCGCCGTTGTTTTCTCCCGGGTAGGTACTTTTGCCGTTTCTTCAGCCCCACCGCTTCCTTCTCCTCCTCCCCCGCCCAGTTTAATAGGGTAACAAAGAGGGACGTCTTTTCCACCTCATGTGTGAAAAGCTCGGCTCGCCTCCCCGCCCTTTTTTTTTTAACGCGCCACAGTAGCCTTTTGTCCCCTCCCCCTTTCCGTTCGCTTAGCGTTTTGCGCGCGCTCGGTTCCCTTCCCCCGTTCTCTGCGCGCGCGCGCACACAGCTCCTCTTGTCTGTCTCCTCTCTCCCTCCTCCACTGATACCTCTCCCTCATTGCAAACCGCTTGTTGCTGGCAGACTTGTACGTGCACACGATCAAACCGTTTCTCTCCCCCCCCCCCCGCCCGTGTTAAACTGTGCTTGCCGTCGGCCGTCGGCTCTCAACGTTTATGCGCAGTAGCAGGTCGTTGCTGTTTCCTAAAGGCTGGACTACGAGGCTCAGTTATTTGGGATTAGGAGTTATTTGGGATTAGGAGGGTTATCGGGCCCCATTAGGTGTTGGGGACCACCTGCATCAGGAGAGCCACAGGTACCCACCCCAACCTTGGTGCAAGGCCAACATCGACTTGGATTTTTTTTGCCTAACTGCAGCAGTGGGATGCACATTCCAACACATGTTTTACAATGGTACCTCAGGTTAAGTACTTAATTCATTCCGGAGGTCCGTACTTAATCTGAAACTGTTCTTAACCAGAAGCATCACTTTAGCTAATGGGGCCTCCTGCTGCTGCTGCACCGCTAGAGCACGATTTCTGTTCTCATCCTGAAGCAAAGTTCTTAACCTGAAGCACTATTTCTGGGTTAGCGGAGTCTGTAACCTGAAGCGTATGTAACCCAAGGTACTACTGTATTCTGTTGGTGCAAATACTATTGCTTAAATAGTCTCATAGAAAGCATATTATACAGTGGTACCTCAGGTTACTGATGGCAGAAAGTGAGGAGGAATTAAAGAACCTTTTAATGAGGGTGAAAGAGCAGAGCGCAAAATATGGTTTGAAGCTCAACATCCAAAAAACTAAGATCATGGCCACTGGTCCCATCACCTCCTGGCAAATAGAAGGGGAAGAAATGGAGGCAGTGAGAGATTTTACTTTCTTGGGCTCCACGATCACTGCGGATGGTGACAGCAGTCACAAAATTAAAAGACGCCTGCTCCTTGGGAGAAAGGCGATGCCAAACCTAGACAGGATCATTAAAAGCAGAGACATCACCTTACCAACAAAGGTCCGTGTAGTTAAAGCCATGGTTTTCCAAGTAGTGATGTATGGAAGTGAGAGCTGGACCATAAAGAAGGCTGATCACCAAAGAATTGATGCTTTTGAATTATGGTGCTGGAGGAGACTCTTGAGAGTCCCATGGACTGCAAGAAGATCAAGCGTATCCATTCTTAAGGAAATCAGCCCTGAGTGCTCACTGGACGGACAGATCGTGAAGCTGAGGCTCCAATACTTTGGCCACCTCATGAGAAGAGAAGACTCCCTGGAAAAGACCCTGATGCTGGGAAAGATGGAGGGCACAAGGAGAAGGGGATGACAGAGAATGAGATGGTTGGACAGTGTTCTCGAAGCTACAAACATGAGTCTGACCAAACTGCGGGAGGTAGTGGAAGATAGGAGTGCCTGGCGTGCTCTGGTCCATGGGGTCACGAAGAGTCGGACACTACTAAACGACTAAACAACAGCAACAACCTCGGGTTACCGGGACGCGGGTGGTGCTGTGGGTTAAACCACAGAGTCTAGGACTTGCTGATCAGAAGGTCGGCGGTTCAAATCCCCGCGACGGGGTGAGCTCCCATTGCTCGGTCCCTGCTCCTGCCAACCTAGCAGTTCGAAAGCACGTCAAATTGCAAGTAGATAAATGCTGGCCACATGACCCGGAAGCTGTACACCGGCTCCCTCGGCCAGCAAAGCGAGATGAGCGCCGTAACCCCAGAGTCGGCCACGACTGGACCTAATGGTCAGGGGTCCCTTTACCTTTACCTTACCTTGGGTTACAGACACTTCAGGTTACAGACTCCACTAACCCAGAAATAGTACCTCGGGTTAAGAACTTTGCTTCAGGATGAGAACAGAAATCGTGCTGTGGCGGCGTAGTGGCAGCGGGAGGTCCCGTTAGCTAAAGTGATACCTCAGGTTAAGAACAGTTTCAGGTTAAGAACGGACCTCCAGAACGAATTAAGTTCTTAACCCAAGGTACAACTGTACTGCCATTTTATTAAGGTAGTTTTGTTTGCTGTTTCCAAAGGCTGGAAGCAGTTAATTCAACAAATAACCAAACAGATAGTTTGTATACACTGAATGGTTTGGCTGATGCTTGTTCATCTGTTGAGGACAGATACAAGTAGCCCCATCAAAACTTTTTTAAAAAAGTTCATAAGCTGCATTGTGATTTCTGATGTGACATGTTTGCCTGTGGAAATGTGATGTTCTGAAACCAGGACCAGGAACGCTGGAAATTAGGCGGAGAGAATGGTGGAATAGAGGGTAGGGTAGGAAGAGTAGAATTCATTTTTCAGCATGAGGTGACTCTTGAAAGGGGTTGGCTTTGGTGCATTCAGTAATGACAGCATGTACTAGGCTACCATTTGGCATAGGTAAAGGTAAAGGTACCCCTGCCCGTACGGGCCAGTCTTGACAGACTCTGGGGTTGTGCGCCCATCTCACTCAAGAGGCCAGGGGCCAGCGCTGTCCGGAGACACTTCCGGGTCACGTGGCCAGCGTGACATCGCTGCTCTGGCAAGCCAGAGCTGCACACGGAAACGCCGTTTACCTTCCCGCTGGTAAGCGGTCCCTATTTATCTACTTGCACCTGGAGGTGCTTTCGAACTGCTAGGTTGGCAGGCGCTGGTATTTGGCATACCATTCATCTAATCCTATTAAATATTCCTAGTGTGGTGCCCTGATTCTTATAGTAAATATGTGGTGTTCTTAGATGAGGAGAGATTTCATCCCAGTCAGTTAGTACAAGATCTTATGTTTAATTGTTACATGTGCTTTGTTTTTAACCGTAACTTCCCAAACCATTTTTATTTTCCTGATGTATCATGAAGTACTAGTACTGCTATGGGCAAACAGACACAGATCATAGAATTGTAGAGTTGGGAGGTACCCCAAGGGTCATCTAGTCCAGCCCCCTGCAGCAATCCTGCCCACAGCTGTCCCTGGGTGGGCACGAACCACCAACCTTCTGGTTAACAGCCAAATGCACTGACCCATTGTGCCACAGGAGGAACATTATATTAATGTTAGTATTTCATATTATTATTATTAATTAAATTTGTATACCACCCTATACCCACAGGTCTCAGGGCAGCTACAACACAAAATCACAATATAAAAACTCAAAATACATAATAAAAATAAATATTTAAAAACATTGTAATAAATACTACTGTTTATTTAAAGCAAATAGTACAATAATTTCACTTTATGATTCTGAGACTTGGACTGATGCTGAGACTTAACCTTTAATTTTTCTTAAGACATGTTTCTAATATAAAATTATAGGGTCAGAATCCCTAATATACATTTTATAAAGGGGTTCAGATTCTTGGTTTTGAGTGACATTATGTTTATTAGAACCCAACTCTGTGAAACTAGATCTTTAAATATGGCGTCTTTTTATTTGGTTGTTCTATTCTCAGCTGTGGAAGTTCATTTCAAGAGACCAACCTGTGCTGAGACATAAAGATACTTTAAAGCCCAACATCAAAACATTATTATTAACTTCAATAATGTAATAATAAAGCTTGTAGGATAGAAAATTCAGTCTAACACCTTGTAGTATTCGACTTGTTTAACATTTTACATGCTGCCTCTCCAAATGTTTGAAGTGGCTAGTGACAGTCATAAAAACAATCAAAATAAAATTCTGTAATTAAAAATAAACCAAGGCGCTGGTAAAAATAACTACCAGTAGAATAACTTCCAGAGGTCACCCAAGCGTGATATACTTTGCACTTCTTTCTATAGCTAGTCTCAATTTCCTAAGGGTCATATCTGTAGGTAAGCAGTGATGTGTACAGAATCTGCAGGAGAAGAGATATATTGTGAACTGTGGTCCTCACTAATAAATATGTTTGCAGTGTATGCACCTGCCAGTCTTAAGAAAACTCAATTGTGGCTTCACACCTATCTGTCATCAAGAAAATATTTAAATATTTAATAGTTTGTATTGATGCATCATTTCCCCTTAGTGTTCAGTGTGCTTCAGATGTATTATCTCAGTAGTCCTTAACAATCCTGTGAGGCAAGCCAGTGCTATGGCTTTAAAAGAGGATCAATGGCTGCTAGCCATGATGGCTGTGCTCTGCTTCCACAGTCAGAGGCAATAATTCTTCTGAATTCCCATTGCCGGAACTGGCATAAGGAGAGAGTGCTCTTGTGCTTGGGTCCTGCTTTGGGGTTTCCCATAGGCATCTGGTTGGCCACGGTGAGAACAGGATGCTGAACTAGATGTGTCAATGGCCTGATCCAGTGGGCTCCTCTTATGTTCTCACATATCCCCATTTGCAGATGGTGGGCTGAGAAATAATAAATACCCAGCGAGTTTGGACTTATTTGAGATTTTAACTGGAGGCTTCTATTTCACAGATTATTTTCCTGCTACACTATACAGTGGTACCTCGGGTTACATACGCTTCAGGTTACAGACTCCGTTAACCCAGAAATAGTACCTCGGGTTAAGAACTTTGCTTCAGGATGAGAACAGAAATTGTGATTCAGGATGAGAACAGACAGCAGCGGGAGGCCCCATTAGCTAAAGTGGTGCTTCAGGTTAAGAACGGACCTCTGGAACAAATTAAGTACTTAACCCAAGGTACCACTGTACTAGCTTCCGGAAAGATATGGAGTCATTGTGCTTCTACATTGCTAATAGTTTCAGTGTCAAATATTTTAATATTCTAAATACTCTGTGCAGTATATGGTACCTTGAGAAATGGCATTAAGGTTGCATCCTGGGGTGTCCCATGTAGCAGTGAACATGGATATCAAAAGTTTTGGTTAGTTTTTATTTTTGATGAAATAGTGAATGAAGGTTACTGTGACCCCATGGCTTAGCATGAATGAAAAAATATTCAGGTTCCTAGGGGGAAGATTGCAGTCACTGTGCTCCTCCTGCCTCCATGCTACCTCCAGAACAAATTCATTCTTTGACATAGCATTGCATCTGAACCTGGGCTTATGGTTTGCCTTCCTCTAGCTGTGACTAAGACCCCTCCACTGCAGCTGTCTATGCTATATGCATAAGTTTTGGGGGGAGCACTGGATGGAGTGTGTGGCATTGGGAGTGGGACTTATCTTGTGTGGCTCATTTCCTTGCTTCCGTGTTGCTGTACATGGGAGATAGTAACACCTGCAAAGAGCTATAAGTTTAACCCTTTTAAGAGTGAATGTTACTGGCACATAGCAAAATATTCATAATAAAAATTATTTTTCCATACCTTACAACTGTGGTCTACATTACTATGTAATGACCCTTGTGGGTTTTGACTGGTTTAGTTGGTATACAGAATGTGGAAGAATACAGCATAATTTAATAGTGAAATCAGGAAGATCAGCTCACTTCAAGCCAAATTCACAACCCATATATTTGCTAGCTCCATTCCATTGGAATTTGCCTGTAGGATTTAAATAAAAGGGTCTGGAACTAGCAGGATATTCTCTGCAGATTGTGTGTTTTGTTAGGCTTTCTGCAACAGAAAGAACCATCTGGAATTGGTAAACAGATTAAATTGCCATCAGCAACTGCTGATGGTTTTGTAAACAACGAAGAGATTTATATTCAGAAGTATTTGTACATAGGATGATTTCCCTCCGAAGTGGAAGATTGTGGTATACAGCTTAACAAGATTAGATGATTTGATTTTTCTTAGGAGATATAATTATTCAGCTGAGTGTTCATTTAGTTAATTTTACTTTAATAAGAACAAACTTTTCTGTATGTTATGTGCTAACTTTTTAACTTTTATTTCAGGAATACTGGAGCTTACAGTCTGAAACATGTGTAGTGTTATGCAAGTTGACAATAGAAAAATGGACATGTTGAAGATCCTGCGTAAAACAACAGAGCGCTTGGAATGTGATCACTGCAGTTTCAGAGGGTCTGACTATGAAAACATACAGATTCATATGGGTACTATCCACCCCGAGTTTTGTGATGAAATGGATGCTGCAGGACTGGGGAAACTTATATTTTACCAGAAAAGTGCAAAGTTATTCCACTGCCACAAATGTTTTTTTACCAGCAAAATGTATTGCAATGTTTATTATCACATCACAGCACACCATGCAATGCCTGACAAATGGAAAGAAGAGCAAAAAGATTTGTTAGCAACAGGTGCAGAAACTGTAAAGAAACCTCTGTTTGTGGAACCTCAGAAGTCTTCTCTGCCTCCTGAGTCACTGAAACCCACTGTTTCTCCCGAATCTCAGAAGCTGGCTCCCTCTGAAGCCCTCAAGCCTGACGTTGGGTTACCTTCCAAGATACCAAAGTCCATCTCAGTTGTATCCATGGAGCAACCAAAGGTTGCCCCAGTTGCATCCGCAGAGCCACAGAAACCCATCTCTGTTGCATCATCAGAGCTGCCAAAACCTATTCCAGTGGTGTCATCAGAGCCATCGAAACCAGTCCCTTTTGTGGCTCCAGAGCCCCTGAAACCCATTCCAGTGGAGTCATCAGATGTATCAAAACCTATATCTGCTATCTCCCCTGAGCCACAGAAACCTGGCACAGTCACATATGTTGAGCCACAAAAACCCTTCTCTAATGTACACCCAGAACTGCATGTATCTATCTCAGAGTCAGAGAAGCCTGCACCACTTGTTTCTCTAGAACCACAAAAACCGCTACAACCTGTATCCCCAGAACCTCAGAAGTCTGCTGTGCCTGCATCTCCACCTGTGGCTGCATCTGAACCACAGAAATTTGCTCCGGCTGTGTCTCCCGAGCCTCGCAGGCATTCTCCGGCTGTGTCTCCTGAACCTCGCAGGCACTCTCCAGCTGTGTCTCCTGAGCCTCGCAAGCACTCTCCTGCTGTGTCTCCTGAACCTCGCAGGCACTCTCCAGCAGTGTCTCCTGAGCCCCGCAGGCACTCTCCAGCTGTGTCTCCTGAGCTAAAGAAATCTACATCGGCTATATCCTCAGAAACTCGCAGGCATATTCCTCCGATGCGGAGGCCTGCTTCAGCGCTTTCCCCTGAACTAAGAAAACCTGAACCACCAATACCAGATCACTGGAGGTCTGCTCCTAGTATTGCTCCAGAGCCCTGGAGGCCTGCTCCTAATATTTCCCACGAACAACAGAAGTCTTCTATTACTGTGTCACCTTGGTCCCCGAAACCACCTACTTCTATGTCAATGGAGTCTAGGAGGCCTGCCTCAGAACCTCGAAGACCAGGTTCTATGATGTCCCCAGAGCCTCAGAAGTTTGTGCCGGAGCCTTGGAAATCTACCTCCTTGCCTGAGTCTCAGAAATCTAGTCTTGTTTCCTCAGAGCCCTGGAAACCCATTTCTTCTGTTTATCCTGAAGGCTGGAAACCTGTCTTGTCTCCTGACACATGGAGGTCATCACCAGCAGTACCACCCTCTGCACATCCCATGCCAACAGAGCTTAGAAAGTCTGGTCCCCCAATGTCACCTGATCTTTGGAAACCTTCATTCTTTCCTGAACAACGTAAGCCAGCTCCTGTGTCTCCTGACCCTTGGAAATTCCCTTCTGACTCTCGGAAGTCTCCTTTCTTTTCAGACACTCAGAAGCCTGCTCCTTTTGTTTCTTCTGAGTTCCAAAAACGTGCTTTGTTTTCCGAACCCCGAAAACGGGCACTTTTTCCAGAGTCTAAGAAATCTGTTCCTCCTCCTACTTCTGCTGATGTACAAAAACGTCCATTCTTCCATGAAACTCACATGTCTTTTCCTGAAGTCCAAAAACATGCCCTGTTTTCTGAACCTCACAGACCACCTCCTGTTTCACCTGAGGCCCAAAAGCATGCCTTCTTCCAAGAGCCCCAGAAACATGTTGCAGTTTCTCCTGAAGTTGCAGAGCATATTCCCTTTGGAGAACCTCAGAAACCACCTGTTTCTGTTTCTTCAGTTTCTCCTGAAATTCAGAAACATGCAAGCTTCGCTGACCCACAGAAGGCACTTCCTGGTTCCCCTGAGAAACAACGGCAAGGTTTCTTTGCTGAGCCTTCAAAAGGTTCTCTTTCACTTGAGCTCCAAAAACCTACTCCTATGTCTTCTGATCCAAAGCAGAACTTTGGTTCTGATGTCCACAGACCACTGGAAACACCAGGCAGAGAAGTTCACAAAACTGCTGTCTCTGACTTCGGTCAGTCTGCTGCACCCATTTTTTCAGACTTGCAGGTACATTCCGAATCTGGTAAAGATTTCTTCACTGAGCAGCCAGAAGGTGAGAATCCATTCAGTAGTCTGTTAGCTCCAAAGGAGCAGCTTATACAAGCCAAGGAAGCTACAGAAGTATTATTTTCTTGTCCAAAGAAGAAACCGAAGAAGGAAAATCAGGAAACTGCAAATATAGACCTAAATAACAGTGGGAGTGGAAATAATGAAATGGATACCTCTGAAATTAAGGAGCAGGAATCAAACAGTGATCAAGAACAGTTTGATCCAGAAACTTCTGACCTCAATAAAGACACTAAAATTGATTTAGCTAGTCCCACTCAGCCTCAGTGTGTGCTGCAGTTTACTGAAGAAAAGGAAGCTTTTATCTCGGAAGAAGAAATAGCAAAATATATGAAGCGTGGCAAAGGCAAATATTATTGCAAAATTTGTTGCTGCCGGGCTATGAAAAAAGGTGCTGTTTTGCATCATTTGGTTAACAAGCATAATGTTCACAGTCCGTACAAGTGTGACATATGTGGAAAGGCATTTCTCTTGGAATCTCACCTTAAAAACCATGTTGCTGCTCATGGTCAGAGTTTGCTTAAATGTCCACGTTGCAGTTTTGAATCAAACTTTCCTAGAGGCTTTAAGAAGCATTTAACCCATTGCCAAAGTCGTCATAATGAAGAGGCCAATAAAAAACAGATGGATACCATAACTGAGCCACCTACTCAGAGTGAAGAGGCCAATAAGGTGCCAGTTGATGGCACCGAACCATTGAACGAATCACTTATTGAATCACTTACTGAACCACAGATTTAATCATATTTATTTGGAAGTTGAAGAATCTCCAAAAATGTTAGCTTGTGGTCAGTAATGTGGTTGAACTGTTTTATGCAAGTATATCAGCATGTCACAATAAACATGATGGCCACAATTAAATGCAAAATTAAGTGCACTTAACTCATTTATTTGAATGGGCCCTAGTTTGCTTAACTGTGCTATATTGTAGCCATTAGTTTGCAGAAATAGTTAACACCGAACTACCAAAGTAATATGTCTGTACTGGATTATATGGAGTGCTGTTTTTAAAACAAAAAATGGAGATTAAGTCATGGACAGAGCAGTCAATGGGTTATTACAAATTCTCTGGTAACAGAATTATCAGATTCTGAGCCCTGACAGTACTTCGCTACCCAGAGCAGAAGGTTGAAGGTGGTGATAGACAGAAGCAGAGCCCAGAGGTGGTGTACATCTCGCTCCACCCTCAATCCTGGGTATGCGTCCAGGGAATGTGGGCCTTTGATTCCCTGATCCACATGCCCCCACAAACAGCTCCTTTTTGCCTTCTCCACTGCAACAGTAGCAGTCCTTTCAATGGTAGCTGGAAGGGCGCTCCTAAGGACAGACGACTTTGCCTGCAAGAGGGAGACAGCTGCAGAATTCTCTGACTCCTGTGATTGTTGAATATTTGTGAGCATCTTTTCCATCTCACAAGGTGTCCAGCATGCTCCTCTGGATGCTCCACTCTGCGCAGCGTTGTCAAGCCTTTTGTGGAGTCAATCACCAATGCAAAAAACTCACTTCACACCCATGGCACAGGCAGCAAGGTTTATTTCCGGTTTACAGCTTAATGATTTTGTACTTCATTAACCCATGCATCAGTTGCTAGCATGCTGCATCTGGAGATTGTTCTCCCCTTCGCGGCAGGACAAAGAGCAGAAAGAAAAAATGAACAAACTCAACCCTTTCAGTCTTATCTAGGCCCAGAGACACACTGCGCATGAACATTACCTCGTGCTTCTGACCCTGAAGCCATCTGCTTCTATATTGTTTACATTATACTGTGTAGATACGGAATGACTACTAGTTTTAGTTTCACATATACAAACACCCCCCTCGGTCCTTATCGGAACTAGAGCATACACAAAAAACTTATACAGTACAGTGGTACTTCAGGTTACAGAGGCTTCAGGTTACAGACTCCGCTAACCCAGAAATAGCACCTCGGGTTAATAACTTTGTTTCAGGATGAGAACAGAAAGCATGCTCCAGCGGCGTGGCAGCAGCAGGAGGCCCCATTAGCTAAAGTGGTGCTTCAGGTTAAGAACAGTTTCAGGTTAGGAACGGACCTCTGGAACAAATGAGGTACTTAACTCGAGGTACCACTGTATGCTTATTCAGACTCAATTGCAAACACATTTCTCATATTTCTGAAACTTGAAAGCCTTGGTTATGCCATCAGCAATATTCTCACTGGGGCAATATTTCAGTTTCACTAGACCTTGTGAGACATGATCACAAACACTTTGAAATTTAATTTTAACATGTTTTGTTCTGTTCTTAACCCTGCTTGCACTTTCCAAACCCTCCCAACATCATAGGTTTTCACTATGATTTACTAAAATAAGGAGCTGGAATAGCAGAAATGCGGCAATTCGCCCACTCAGTTAACTCTCCGAATCCAGTTTTTTATTTGAAATATATTGAATAGCTCAATATTTAGTGTAAACATCACAAAACTGAAATTGTTTTAAATTGTGCATGGAATAGTATAGTAGTTTGTCTTGAATCATAAGTAGTGATCATTTTTATAAGTATTGCAAGGAAAAATCAGTGTTTGCACCTCAATAAATTTGCTTGTTTAGATTTTTTAAGTAGTTGTGCTTCTGCTCTCACTCTATTTGAAGTGCAGATTAATGTGTGTGAAATAGCTGGAGTAATGTCAGATGTATTGGACATATATATGCTGTCTTGTATTATTGTTCTTTATAATTTGGGGAATGTGTTTTAAGCATTGTTTTCTATTCTAACAATAAAAATAATCTCTGCATTGAAATTGTTAAATTGTATGTATTAGGTAATGTTTCATCAGCTTTTATTACTTCAGATATTTATTACTGGAATTAGAACAGATTTCTGTGCATTCTCTAATGCAGGTAAGTGATAGCATTTACAATGTAAATAATATTTTTTTAAAAGAAAATTAAATGGTAATCTATACAAATCTCTTGTGATTCAAAATCAACACCACATGTGGTTACATCATACATGATCTGCTTGTTCTACATGAGAAATGGATTCAGATGTCAACAAAATTGTGTAGGAAGTGGCAGCCGTGTCATTCAGCTAGTAGATAAATTGGCTCAATCTTTCCCAATCCACAGTACTACTTGTGCTCATGACCCATAGCAATTGAAATCTGGCGGCTCTATCCTTTTGTCATTTGAGATGTGAAGGTGTCATATCTCATCCTTCATGGTGTGCACCCTTTTATTTTACCAGAAGTGAAATGAAGTCCAAAGATACTGTTCTGCTGATTCAACCTCTTGAATAAGCAGAGCATAGTAACTCTTAAAGAACCTATGTATTATGGCACTGGATAGATTTTTACATTTTTATTAAAACTTTTTTGTTGTAACTTCTGGTTGACACTTCTTGCTTTATCATGTAAGGTGTAATAAAATGGAAAAGTTCCAAAGGCATTAATATAATTCAGCCCAATGTAAGCATTGTTAAATATTACTGGTATAATTATTTTTTAAGTGTGCCCAACATGAAGTGGGGATTATCTTTACAGTGCATGGACATGATCCCATGATTTGTATGTACATAGTAGGAGAATTTGGACAGCCTGAGATTTGTTTGAAGCTCTCATTACAGCTTTTTGCTCTGTAGAAGAGACAAGCTGGTTGCTTAAATTGCAACCAGAGTTTTCAGGTGTGCAATACAAGCAGCTATAGGTGAAACGTTCACCTGTATTTTAAGTTGTTTCATCTGCTCTTCAGCTTTGCTTAAAAAATTGTGGCTGTCTCCTGCCATAAAACTTGCATGTAGAACTATAAAAATAATTGGAGGTTCCCCTGCCAAGCATACTCTAGTCAAGATGTAGAAGAATTAAATTGAATCTGAAATTAATTTAGCTAAGTGAGAAATGAAAACATTGACTGTGTACCAACATATTTACACAGCTTGAATTCCCCAAAAGGTCAATGTGATCCTTTATTTAAGAATAGCACCTAATCTGCATTTTGTTTTCATCATAGATTAGTTTTTCTGAAGTATGTAAGGACATGTGCCCTTGGGAAAAGTAAAAACATACAGGTCTGGATTTTTCCATTACTATAATTTGAACAGATGTAAGTGAATTATATTGTATTAATAGTATTTAGAAGTTGGATGTTCCATGACAGGAAAATGTGTACAGATAAATATTTATTATTTTGGCATTTATGCCCTGCTATAATAGTTTTTTTTCTAAACATACACACAGCTGCTTACAAAACAAAAACAAGAGCACCAATTCATAAAATATAACTTATTAGCAAAACTTGGAGGGTGTGTGCATGGATGGGATTACATTTTGGCACTTTGTGCTTACATTTGCCAGCTCTATCAGGGAGCTCAGTGGATTGAATTTGGGTATTCCATGACCTAACTAACCACTGCTAGGTGAAAGCATGATATGTTAATTTATTAGTATTTCCTTTGCATTAACTAGACTGGCGCTTTGCTAATAATGTCTAATAATCTTTTCCACATCCCACAATGCATTTTATGATGGAAATCTATAACATTTTGTACAATATGAACTGTTGATGCAGGGACAGAACCAAAGCTTTTTTTAAAAAATTAACAATTTCTAGGCTGCCCTTGTGCGTATCTATTACTCAGGGCAGCTGTCAACAATTAAATTCACAGTGTCATGAAACAATATCAAACAATATTATGCAACAGAGGTAGGCAGAATAAAAACAGATTAAAACATCCGGGCCAGGCGGAAACCTGCTGGAATAAATATTGAACTATTGAACAGAAGAGGAGCTGCATAGACATTTTTATCACAGACACGTATCTTCCTTCATAGGTGAGAAATAGAGATGAGCCTCTCCACATCTTGGGCAGCAAAGCAGAGTAGTGGCGAAGGATGTAGCTGATTCTGGATCCAAACCCTTTAGGGCTTTAAAGGTAATTAGAAGCACTTAATTGTGCCCCCAACAAAATAACCTGGATATGATACTCTGCTTGTGTTATCCTTTAGGACAGTGGCTAAGTTCAGCTGCTAGATGGCAGCAGTATTTAGCATTTAGCTTGCATTGGAGTTGATCTGCTGCTTCCTAACTTTTTTCTTTTTTAAAAAACTAGGAAGATGTTGATCTATTGTTGCTAGCAGACGACGAGGCAGACCATAATGTACATGCGTGACACATGTACATGTATTACTTGATCACATTTGTATCATTCAGAAGCATTGTGTATGAAGTGATATGCAAGTTCTGTCTGTGGTGTTTGATCCCTAATGGCTCCTTGACACATACAAAGCCACAATTTGCTGCAGTCATTGAATGTGCATGTGTCAGGTAGCCCTGGCAACCGTGGCAAACAGCATGCTCTCACGTTAATTCTTAGACAAAAAAAATTCTCACAGTTCTGCCAGTGGCATCTTTTCCTAGGCCCTTATAGGGTTTGCTCAGATCCTGTTTTTTTAAAATGTTTTGACAAGGCAATCTCTAAAATTCAAGCTACTTCCCCATTAATTTTTATTTTAAAAGCTGCGCTCTCCTGAGCTCGGTGTTTCTCTTTTTAATATACCTCTATTAGCTGACTACCATTTCCACTGATGAGAAGACATAATTATGTCTCAAGTGTGTTCCCTTTTAAAATTGCAAAAAAAGAACTTTGATGATCTAGACTTTTTCTAGCCTGCCTATGTTAAAAGGTAAAGGGACCCCTGACCATTAGGCCCAGTCATGACCGACTCTGGGGTTGCGGCGCTCATCTTGCTTTATTGGTCAAGGGAGCTGGTATACAGCTTCCGGGTCATGTGGCCAGCATGACTAAGCCGCTTCTGGTGAATCTGAGCAGCGCACGGAAACGCTGTTTACCTTCCCGCCGGAGCGGTACCGATTTATCTACTTGCACTTTGACGTGCTTTCAAACTGCTAGGTTGGCAGGAGCAGGGACCGAGCAATGGGAGCTCACCCCATTGCAGGGATTCGAACCGCCGACCTTCTGATCAGCAAGTCCTAGGCTCTGTGGTTTAACCCACAGCGCTACCCACGTCCCATCCTGCCTATGTTAAAAGCCTGCAAAAATTTTATCAATGAGCTATTTGAGCAGCCTTTTGCTTCTTAGGCACTACTGTTAACATCACTCAAGACATTTTTAGAACTATTCATACAACACAGCATTTTTCTTATAACTGCCATTTAAATTATTTTATCTTACGTGCAGAAGCCAAAATAGTGAATATTTTGCCAGAACGTGGGAGTCTCTTGCAAAGGAATTTCTAGGCAGGCGATGCCAGAGCACTTAAGAATGTTCAGCTGCGGCAGTGGACACATATTTGCTTGTAACAGCGTTATCTAAAGGGGTCAGAACAACCTGACTTCATTTTTATGGTCCAGCAAAGTCCTTTTAAACAATGAGAAAACATGGGATGTTCGGACTTTTCTGTTCCTAAGCATGGCCAATCTCTTCAACCATCTTCCACTTTCAGCCCACAATCTAGGATTTAAAAGTGCTGATGGAAAGGCAAAAACTAATACCAGTATTTCTCATTCTTTTTCTGAATATATTTAGATGCAATTTAGCTGTAGAATGAATCTGGCTCACAGCATTCCATCATATTCTTAGTGCGACCAAGAAATGACACAGGATGGAACTTAACATGTAGGGAAATGCTACAGTTACTTGGGTCACCAGGGACAACAATGGCTCCTGCTCCACCTGTGAGTGCACCTCTATTTTTCACAGTGTAAATAATGCTTTGAATTTATTCAAAAGCCAAGTGCTTCTAAAGTCAAAGTCCAGCAAGGTTTGCCTTTGGGATTGCTGAATTGGCAATAATGGCTTCTCGGAGTGTATGTGTGTGTGTACATGTAGTACATACATTCTCAGTGCAAAGAAACGGGCTGCATTTAACTGGATATCAGAATAAGCCCTCTGCCCACTCATCCTAATGATGTGTATTTTGCTATTGATGTTTTTTAAAAAAGCTGTTTCACTAATGATATATGTTCTAACCTGATGATGAATGTTCACTGTCTTCCTTCACACATGCTATCCTTCCTTCTTTGGTACAACTTCATCCTTCTGGAACAAGGAAAGAATGATGGTATATAGGGCACTGAGTGAAACATCAGCTATAAAGGGATGGTATATTTTCTTGTGTGCCTCCTGGAACCATACTGTCAGCATCTATTCCTTGGCAGAGATTATGACTGGATCATAAACCACAATTGGTCTGGCTGTTGCTTGTAGCAACTGCTAAAGGCACAGGGATTTAACCACCTCCATCTATATTGGAGTTTCCCCCACCAGAGCAGATTTGGAGGCAGGGGGACTTAAGTCCCATTGCACAGGCAAAAGCCCCTGCACTGGCAGTATGACATTTCTGTGTCCTAAACTTCAATATACCTGCCTACCCATCTAAAACATCCTGGCTTTTGCTTTCTGATTATAGCAAAGTGTTAATTCACCATAACCATCTCATATCAACAGCCTCTCAACCATATTGTCTATCCCTGTGTTGTTCAATAACAACTGCTTGAAAATAAATCCTGAAATCTGTGCATGGAGATTGTTGACAGGGTCTGTATGTTCTCTTTTTAAAAAGCATAAAATAGTTTAATTAGGTATGCTGTTTATTGGCTAAATTTTTTTAACTTAAAAAGAGAAATCGCTGGATAGTCATTTTAAATTATAGAATATTTTTTTAAATGCTAGTTAGAATGTATGTGAAATAAATACACAACTTTTAATAGATACCATCTGTCCTGTCAAACTGTTCTGTTTTTCTTGCTAGGTCTGGTTAATTATGTGACGGGCAACCATTTCAGTAAGGAGGTGTGCTAAAGTCAAATGACTCTCCTCTTGTCCTTTGTAATTCTCAGCAAACAATATGGTACTGTCTCTGGTGACCTTTCACTGTTCTTTCTTTTAAAAAGAATGCTATTGAGGCTTTGGTGACAAAAGACTTAACCATTGCACCCAAAATCTTGAATGGCTTCCCAAGAACATTTACAATGTTATTTTAAGGAGCAAAGGAAATTATAAACACAAATGACATTCTTATTCAGGGTTCAGGTGACCAATTTCTTTTAAAAAAATAATGAAAAAAGTTATGACAATATATTGATAAGTGAGTTTTAAATAGCAGTTGCCAGAGTATGGAGGGCATGGTGTACATGTATTCGCCCTCAGTTTTCCCTAGTCAATTACCTTTGATGGTTAAGTTCAGCTTGTGACTTAATTACTATTTATACCCTTCGCTATCTCATACACTCTAGGTAACTTGCTGAAATGTCATCAGTATCTGGCTCCCAATCTGGGCTTGCCTACAACAGAGCAAAATGTGGGGTTTTATCCTATTTTTGGTCTAGTTTTACTCTCAGAAAGAAAATGTAGGATAAAAATGTGATGCACAGATGCCCTTAACTCTTAGGCTCAGTGATTTAAAAGTGGCCTCATTGTTAATCAGCTTCAGGCCATAATTCTCATGGAATTAGGTAAGCTTAAGCAAAATGCATTTAAACATTATTGTAACTTTAGTGATGATCTATAACAGTTGTAGCCCTGATAAATTATTATATTACTATTACTTTTTATTATAAATGGCCGTTCTAATTACTTTCCAGCAAAAAAATCACAAGCTTTTAAAACCGTGTTGCAGCTTTTAACATTTATTTTTACAGCTTAATTCTTCATATATTATGTTCTATTGTATTCTTATTTTATTGTTGTATATATAACTTGATACTTTTAATTCTGCCCAGATAGCTTATAACAAAAGGTTAAATAAATAAATATGATTCAGTAGTAGTAATGAAAATAGGAAATGTACTCTGATGCCTCATTCAAAACGGGTATGCCACAAGGATATACACCCTGAGAATAGCGCAGATCCTCCTCAGTCTCAATGAAATAACAGTTCCATGTAAATTTCATAGTATGTTTAAAGGCTGGTTCAGGAATTGTGATAAAGAGTAAAACAACAGGAATAGAAAGAGAGATTGTATTTTGATTTACACAAGGATTTAGCCAGGCTTTGTTCCCTGGCAACTAAGCTAAGAATATAATCAGTACTGTAAACAGACCAGCACAAATTTCTGTATGGTATGGCAGGGAATTTTGAATAAACTGGCTCCAGATCAAAATGTGAATATTCAAATATATTCAGAAATCTGAAGTGCAATTTCAAGGTAAAGTTGTATCCTTCAGTCGGATCCTGTTTCTAGGAAGGAAGAGGGAGCGTAATTGACTGTGTTAACCAACAAGTCTTTACTGATACCTTTTTGGTATGTTCACTACTATAGGTCAGAACTAGCTGTATATCACTATCAATAGTAACTGAAACAGGGTTCCTGTCAGGTGCAACTCTGTGTGGTTGCAGCTCCTGTGATAATTCCCAGAACTTGTATGATTCAGGGCCTTGTCCCCAACGCAACATAAATGTTAACGGAAACTACAATGCTATGGCAAGGAAGCAGGGAGGTTAAGGAGCAGCTGTTTTAGTTAAGAGATGGTCATTGTAGTCACTTCATGGCTGAATAGAGATGTGAACTTGTGTCCTCGCATTGTGAGATTGTCCCTAGAAACATTATTCCTTGACAAGAACAAAAAGAAAAGTAGAAAAGAAAAACAAATAAATGTGTTTCTGCTTAAAAGTTTTTAACTTTGCATTCCTCTTTTGAAGAAATATAGCCCTGCAACTCTTCCATATTGTGTTATGCATTTTATTTTTGTTCACGCATATACAGTGGTACCTCGGGTTAAGTACTTAATTCGTTCCGGAGGTCCATTCTTAACCTGAAACTGTTCTTAACCTGAAGCACCACTTTAGCTAATGGGGCCTCCTGCTGCCGCAGCACCGCCAGAGCACGATTTCTGTTCTCATCCTGAAGCAAAGTTCTTAACCTGAGGTACTATTTCTGGGTTAGCGGAGTCTGTAACCTGAAACGTCTGTAACTCGAGGTACCACTGTAGCTTAAAACAACGTCCCAAATGCTGCCTTCAGAGTGTCTATGAGCTGTCTTTAGAGGAAACTGTGGAAGGAATATGCAATAATGGTGACCTTTTTTGTTCAATGAGCAGACAAGTTCATCTGCTTAGAGATGCAGTTTTGTGTGAAGGAATGTGTCCAGTTTGTGCTGTCTCATTGCCATCTCTAATGTGAAGCATTCCAAGATAGTTAGCAAGCCAGCATTTGTTTTGGAGTAGGGAGTACTTGGATAATTCTACACAAATATTGCAACAACCAGTTCATTCAGTTTTACAATCAATATGTACATAAAATCAAACCACCTATAAAAACCAACCTGAAGGGGTGACCCTTCTTTACACTAATAATACAATTTTCTTAATTTTTCACTCAATCCCTTTATCTGAGAAAACTTTAAAATTCTGTGATCAGACTCTAATATTAATATGTATTAATATTCTTATTGTACAGTACTGATAAAATATTTTCCTAACCTTGCATAGTGCTGCAAGATCATCACCACCAAATGAACTTACGCACAAACACACCCACCACCCACTTCACCATGCATTCTTCATCCAGCTTTGGCTGTTCTTGCTAATCAAGGCTAAACAAATGCTATTCACTTTTTAAAGATTTGTTTTCTTTAAGCTTGAAAAACAGTGCACAAATACCGTGGTACCTCGGGTTACATATGCTTCAGGTTACATACGCTTCAGGTTACAGAATCCGCTAACCCAGAAATAGTACCTCAGGTAAAGAACTTTGCTTCAGGATGGGAACAGAAATCGTGTGGTGGCAGCGGGAGGCCCCATTAGCTAAAGTGGTGCTTTAGGTTAAGAACAGTTTCAGGTTAAGAACAGACCTCCGGAACGAATTAAGTTCTTAACCCAAGGTACCACTGTACTGACTGCAGGGCTGGCCCACCTATGAGGCAAGGGGAAGCAAATGCCTTGAGCAGCAGGATCCATAGGCACAACAGTTCCAGCCTCCAAGGAATGCATTACCTGCTGCTGCTGATGCTGCTGATGCTGATGTTGATGCTGATGCTGCAGGAGCAGTGACAGCTGTGGGACGCTCCTTGGAGGCCAGATCTGCTGCCTCCTCAGCAACCTCCCCCCACCAAAATACAGTGACCTCTTGGTGAATAGGTGCTGCTGAACTCCTCCCTCCCTTGTTCTCCATATAGATCTTCCCTCCCCTCTTCCCTGGTACAGGAGGCATTTTTGTGGTTTGCCTCAGGTGCCAAAATTTCTTGGGCTGGCCATACTTGATGGGCAAGAATGTTAGATTCTTAAACTTTTATTGGCAGACGTACAAGATTCCAGGAGGGTTCAGCACCAAAAAATCCAAAAACAAAACACCACTCACCCCCCAACCCCTCTGCATCTAAAACTCAAGTTAGTGCTGTATACCATTCATGAATCCTCATTGCATGTTGCAGAAACCTGTCTAAACTCTCCATCCTATCCCCATCCTAAGTAAACATAAGGAAGGCTACCTTGCATTCTGAATTCCACTCCCTACTAGCAACCAACTGATTAATAAACTTAGATCAAATTGTCTAGTACGAGTGCACAAGAACAAGTGTGACTGATTCTATTGGCCTCTGTCTACAAGGGCGTAGTCTCTAAGTGATGTTTTCTGGACTCTCCCCTGTAGGTAGTACATTGAGTCTTGCCAGTGTGTAGGCCCAGCATTGATTCGGGTTAGTCAAGTGGGAGAGAGACAACACCATTGGCTGCCCATCTTGTACCATCCCCAAACCTGCACATACACTACTCCTGATTTGTCTGCTAGGTTCCTGGAATTCCTTGACAAGAATGTCATTTTTATTACATAGGAAGGTAATAGACGATGGCACTGTAGTGCCTGGGGCAATTTTTACCTGTAACTATGAAAAGGTACAAAATATTCCCTAAACAGCACACCCCAATGTCTCTCACAATTCTTTGCTAGGTCCACATTCACTCTTCTGGGAATGTCTGGTGTACACTACTTGTTACCATCTACAGCTCTCAGCAGAAATAACTTCAGTGTGTCACCAATTATCAGCAAGCCAATCTGGACAATGCTATTTTTCACATTGGATCACAAGGCTGTCTTTCCGTGGAAAGTAACCCAAATGATTAATTAAACACACATATCAAGACAAGATTTGCATAGCATGGATGAATTATTGACTTATAGAAAAACTCCATGGGAGAGCAGACTGCTAACTTAAACAGAATTATCACATGGGAATAAAACTTTAATGTTACAGGGTATGTTTGAGGTCAAACAGAATGGCCCTTCTTCCTGTTTTGAATACGCTCTTTATTTTCCATCTTATTTATAGTTAACAGAGAACACTGCCTTGACTTTTTTTAAAAAAAAATTGCTGGCGTGGTAGCTAGCTATTAGAAGTTTCATTTCCAATAAATCCTGCCATAATGGAATTTTTAGGCATGACAGCTTCCATCTGCTATGCAAAGCAAGCACAGCCTTGCTTCCATGGGTGGGGCCCTGACTCAGGCAGCAGACAAATGCCTGGCAGCCTGAAAAATGGAAAGACAGCCCATAATATGAAAGTATTTAAACACATGCACAAAAACAACACAAATGTAAAGATTCTAAAATCCAAATAACTCAAATGTCTGCTGGGATTTTGCAAAAAGAGTAAGATCAACAGAGCTTGTTCACTGGCATTTCTTACATTAGGTTTGCACAGTCCAAGGGCTCAGGGGAAGCAACAGTATTAAACAAGGACAAAAGCCGCAGGCCTGATTCACACATGCACGTGTGCTATTCCAAGTGCAATCCTGTGTAGGTCTTCTCAGAAGTAAATCTAAGATGGAATTTTCTTCTAGGCCAGCACGTATATTGTTGTTTAGTCATTTAGTCGTGTCCAGCTCTTCGTGACCCCATGGACCAGAGCACGCCAGGCACTCCTGTCTTCCACTGCCTCGCGCAGTTTGGTCAAACTCATGCTGGTAGCTTCAAGAACACTATCAAACCATCTCGTCCTTTGTTGTCCCCTTCTCCTTGTGTCCCCCATCTTTCCTAACATCAGGGTCTTCTCCAGGGAGTCTTCTCTTCTCATGAGGTGGCCAAAGTATTGGAGCCTCAGCTTCAGGATCTGTCCTTCCAGTGAACACTCAGGGCTGATTTCCTTAAGAATGGATAGGTTTGATCTTCTTGCAGTCCATGGGACTCTCAAGAGTCTCCTCCAGCACCATAATTCAAAAGCATCAATTCTTTGGTGATCAGCCTTCTTTATGGTCCAGCTCCCACTTCCATACATAACTACTGGGAAAACCATAGCTTTTACTAGATGGACCTTTGTTGGCAAGGTGATGTCTCTACTTTTTAAGATGCTGTGTAGGTTTGTCATTGCTTTTCTCCCAAGAAGCAGGCGTCTTTTAATTTTGTGGCTGCTGTCACCATCTGCAGAGATCATGGAGCCCAAGAAAGTAAAATCTCTCACTGCCTCCATTTCTTCCAGCACATATAGTACAAGCTTAATTTCTCTGCACTCGTTATCATACAGTTGGTGACTGAAAGCTGAAAAACATATTTAAGGAGATATGGAAAAGATCTGCTTGTGGTGTTACATCAAGGATGACCCATTCATACATGCAAGTCATCACTGCATGCTGCTGTCTTCAAGTTTATGGATATACAGTGGTACCTTGGGTTACATACGCTTCAGGTTACAGACTCCGCTAACCCAGAAATAGTACCTCGGGTTAAGAACTTCGCTTCAGGATGCGAACAGAAATCGTGTGCTGGTGGCGCTGCGGCAGCAGGAGGCCCCATTAGCTAAAGTGGTGCTTCAGGTTAAGAACAGTTTCAGGATGTCCAGAACGAATTAAGTTCTTAACCAGAGGTACCACTGTACATGTGTTAACTATCCCACAGTTTCCTGGCTTGAACACTCATGGTCCACAGAGAAAATGAGGAACGCTTAGCCAAAACTTTGTTTCAAGGAACCCTGGTATTCCAACAGAATTAGAAGTTTAGTAATGATAAGACACATTTCTTGGAATACACAAATCTCCTGCAGTGCACATCACAGCAGAGAGTCCTGGACGTGGTCTTTCAGTTCACACAGGGCAAAAATGTGACCAGAGAGGCTTGCCAAGCTATGAAACTCTGTAAACTGACTGTGCACCCTTAAACATGCCCAGGAATAATTGTACAGCAGATAAGATGATGTGGAAATGGTTTCCCAAAGGCAGAATGTTTGAGAAACCACCGAATTGAACCATCCTAATCACTACCACAGCTGATGCCTGAGGAAGTCTCTTTGCAATTAAATTTTCTGGCTTCAGTTGTTAAGGTGGAAAGCTGAAGGCATGCTGCAGTGAAATATATTTCTGCTATCCTGAGTCCCAGTCTCTTCTCCAATATGTAAGGAATTGTAAAAAGGAGTAAGCTTTTACTCTCCTATTCTTTTTGCTTGGAAGCTGTGTGAAAAATACCAACTATCATTTGTTTTTTGGAGGGGAAACGGGGGAATAATCCAGTAAAAGTTCAGGAAATTTTAAATTCCATTGGAGGAATTAGGTATGTGCTTAACACTCAGTTGATTTTAACAGAACAGACAGTGCTTAACCTTGGTTGAATCATGCCCATGATATGTACAGTGTATACCTAGCCTTCTTGTAATATGTGAATTCATTTCCTAATTAACTGAAAACACCATGCATGCTATGTTATTTCCTTGGGGAAAGGGTGGAATATAGATATGAATAACAATACTTAATAAAAGAGAATAACAGCACTGAGAGGCAACCCCTTAATCTGTTTGGTTTTCATTTTGAGAATTACATGCTTCTGGGTAATCATTTTAATCAAGTCTACATTACTTAACCTAAACATATACAGAACAGGATGTAGGAGGCCTGCAGTGCTGTCTGGCTCTTCTTGGTTATTTTTAAATATACATATAATTTAAGGTATGCATTTAAGGTATGCATCTTACAAAATTAGAAGCTGGCCTGACAACTCTTCTGCATTTTACATAACCACCTGGTTTTAGGCAGTTCAGTAAACACACCTGACCAACAGGAAAGAGGAAAATAAGTTGATTATATAATTATCCATTGTTTATAATTTTGCTAAGTTTGCCAACTCTTTATTTATGAATAAATTTGTTACGCTTTTACCAGGAAGAACCCAGTTACAGGCATTGCAATAGGCCGTACACAAAGAGAATGCTCAGAAAATATTACATGGTTCATTTTGTTTTCTTCTGTTTTTAACTGAGCTACTCTCCTTTTTTCAAATGGAAACTGGAGGAAATATTCAACAACAATAAACCTAATTTAGAATATGAAAGGAGGAAATTTAGTTATGGTTTTCCATCAAACTGGAAACATGGGTATGATTTAGCCAAACTTGCAATCATTAATAATAATAATAATAATAATAATAATAATAATAATAATAATAATTTATTTATACCCTGCCCTTCTGTTGATATCAAAAGGATTTAGAGCCACTTGTCTTTGGCTGAATTTTGTCCATAGCGATAATTGAAAAAGTTATTCATTCCAGCTCCTGGTGTCCTGCTAACCAGAGTGAGTAACAGAGACACAACTTTTATATAGTAGCACCCCCCCCCCTTTATAGATATAAGCACTTAGGAAATATTTCACTTGGGAGGGCCTTTAATGATTAGCTTTAATATGTGCAAGCTAGCATGATTTATAAGAAGACATTTTAGTGGCACGTTTCAGATCATTTTGTGACTGAATTGCTTTTCCTGATTATGTGATACTTTCATTGCTTTTGATTTTTGTAATCCATCTTGTAATTAGTTATTGTAAAAGTCAGAACACACACCAGGGCTTTTTTTCAGCCAGAACTTGTCAGAACTGAGTTCAGGCACATCTCAGGTGGGCGCCATTGCCATTATAAGCGAACAAGGGAGGCTTTCGTGGAGAGTTCCAGCACCTCTTTTTCTAGAAAAATAGTACACACAGACACACACATATATGCAGCTGTTCTGAAATCATTTAAACAGAAATAGAGGAGTTGTCTAAACCACTGAGCCTTGGGCTTGCCGATCAAAAGGTCAGTTCGAATCCCCGCAACGGGGTGAGCTTCCATTGTTCGATCCCAGCTCCTGCCAACCTAGCAGTTCAAAAGCATGCCAAAAGTGCAAGTAGATTAATAGGTACTGCTCCCGCGGGAAGGTAAACAGCGTTTCCATGTGCTGCTCTGGTGTCAATGTTCTGCGGCTTAGTCATGCTGGCCACATGACCCAGAAGCTGTCTGCGGACAAACGCTGGCTCCCTCGGCCTGTAAGAGCGAGATGAGCGTGCAACCCCAGAGTCATCCGCGACTGGACCTAACCGTCAGGGGTACCTTTACCTTTACCTAGAGGAAGGATCTAAATTCACATGCACTTATCTTGAAGTATAAATACACTAGAATCCTTGGCCTCCACATTCATTGAACAATATCTAAATTAAGTTAACATGAGCGTGGACAGTTATTTTTGTGTTAAGGCAGAGTTCTATCCTCCCTTTTCTAGTAAATCATTTCCGTACACCTAATTATGTAAGAATGAATTAGGAATGCTTTGTTGGCAGTTCTCAGCTAAACCTATGAAAACACGACTGCTTGGTTGAATACCCTCTTATCTGAGAAATAGGAAGGGTGAATGTCATTACAGGCCTTATTAAGGAACCCTGGGGCTGTGGTTTGTAGGATATGGCACATGCTTGATGTAACAGTCAAAAGGAAGGGTGTGTGTATGTGTTTTTGGCAGCTCAGGGTTAGCAGGGAAGGACTGAAATAGAATTATAGAATCATGGAATCATAGAGTTGGAAGGGACCCTGAGGATCATCCAGTCTGACCCCCTGCAATGCAGGAATATGCAGCTGTCCCATATGGTGATCGAACTTGCAACCTCAGTGTTATCAGCACCACGCTCTAACCAACTGAGCTAAGCTGTGCGAAAGATGGTGTCTAATGTAATAAATCCCCGAGCAGCAGAATCCAAGTTGTAACTGGAGGGGATAAGAAATGAGTCCATTGGGCCTTGAGCCAAGAATAAGGAAAGGACGAGTAATTAGCTGCAACTCGATGGGGGCAAAACTCACTACAAGTTGTGGCAGCAGCAACTTTAGAGCCCTGGCACTGCTGTCATCACTTTATGAGATTTTTAAAATCAAGATTCAACAAGCTCCATGGCCATATGGGATAGGGAAGGATTATTTTGCTGCAGGATCTGTGCTTCAAGATCAAGGGGTCTTTTAAAAGCAGATTTCCTAAATGCGCAAATTCCTTGTCAGTAAAAAAATAAAAAAGCAAATGAACATAAAGCATGCTTTGCTCCTTGGTTACATCCTGTGCCTGCGGCAGTTTCTTCCTGGGAGCCAGTAGTTCTTATGCAGTAATTAACAGGAAAATCCCATAGCCTTTTCAATGACCAATGTAAATCCTAACTCTGTGACACCCTGGTGCAAGGGCCATTGGATCATCCTGAAAGTTATCTGTCTTCTCCTGCTGCCTCATCAAACTTCGTCAGCCAAAGCTGGAGTCTCTCAAACACAGGACTTCTCTATTTTTTCCCCAGACTGCCTGTTAAGCACACAACTCGGTTGTTCCCTTAAACTGGTCCATTTTACACTGCAGTCAATAGTAAAAGGTTAATGTATAGAGACCCCTGACCATTAGGTCCTGTCGTGACCGACTCTGGGGTTGCAGCACTCATCTTGCTTTATTGGCTGAGGGAGCTGGCGTACATCTTCCAGGTCATGTGGCCAGCATGAGTAAGCCGCTTCTGGCGAACCAGAGCAGCACACGGAAACGCCGTTTACCTTCCCGCCGGAGCGGTACCTATTTATCTACCTGCACTTTGATGTGCTTTTGAACTGCTAGGTTGGCAGGAGCAGGGACCGAGCAACGGGAGCTCACCCCATTGCGGGGATTCGAACCGCCAACCTTCTGATCGGCAAGTCCTAGGCTCTGTGGTTTAACCCACAGCGCCACCCGTGTCCCCGAAGTCAGTAGTACACTGCTGCAACCATCATGGGCATGTCCCGTGCAAACCCCATCATGCTGGCATCAAGAGGCTCACAAGTGCAAGCACTGTTCTGAACAGAAAAAGCAGGGCCCAACTATCTGTGGAAGCAGAAAACTTCCATCTTTACATCCGTTATAATGTGCCACCGTTGACTGACTGGGAACCCCAGACAAGCTGTTTTGCACTGGCTGCTGAAGAAGGAGCACAGAAGGCAAGACAGGCCTTGCTCAAGGCACAAAAACATTTATTAATATTGCAGAGGGGAAATGGATGATATGAAACAAATATTTTAGTAAAGATGACAACTTTCTATGATGCGAACTATAAAGTTTGTCAGAAGAAATACAGAAGACCCTTTCTGCCCTTGAGAGAAGCCTTTATTCTCTCATTCAGAGGAGCTTTAACAAAATGCTGCCTGCTGAATAAAAGGGAAACTTAAATAGTTCTTTGTACCATTGTGAAGTTACAGGGCCTGAGAGAAAAGCTCCGCTCTTTACACAGTCAAGGGTGCTAAAGTGGGAATATCCATGTGGATTTTTTACTTTTACTGCCTGGACACAAGCTGACGCAAAAGTGGGATAAATGAAGAGGGCTTATCCTGTTTGTACTGCCTTAAGGACGCTAAATATGGTTTCAAATTTGTATCTTCCAGGTGTACATATCCAGAGGAAAAAATAACCTGAATCATTTTCTGACTCGCTTTAATCAGCAGCAAATCCACACACTTCATACATTCCTTCGGCTTTGAAGAATGTGTTCCTGATGTCACCTGATTGCCAGATAACACTTTGTGCATCCTTGAACTTTCAGAACACATTCCTTGCTTTAAGGTTGTCCCCTTGCTCAGTGCATTCTCCTTTAGCTTGTTCGGAAATCTTAGCACACTACATCCGCCAAAATAATGTCAACCGGTGAAACTCCGCCTTGTATAAGCACCATGCGTCACATCACTCATGCATTGTGGCCAGCTAGATGCTAGGTAAGTTTTTTTTTAATCTTGGCAAAGAAAATATAGTAGGTTTATTGAGTCGTGATGGGGCATTGCACATGACTGGTGGGTTTCACTTGGCTTGGTGGATCACAAGTTGTGCAGTTCTAGTTTAATATGAGCCAGGACTCTCAAGAACATAGACCCAAATAATAAAGAGGGGAGACCTCTGAGCATGTGTGAGACAGCCTAAATACATCCCTAATATCTGCATTTAAAGCATGTCTTCCCCCAAAGAATCCAGAAACTGTAGTATACCTGTTAAAGGTAAAGGGACCCCTGACCTTTAGGTCCAGTCGCGGACTACTCAGGTTGGGGCGCTCATCTCGCTTTACTGGCCAAGGTAGATGGCATACAGCTTCCAGGTCATGTGGCCAGCAGCAGCGCACAGAAGCGCCGTTTACATTCCCGCCAGAGTGGTACCTATTTATCTACTTGCACTTTGATGTGCTTTCAAACTGCTAGGTTGGCAGGAGCTGGGACTGAGCAATGGGAGCTCACCCCATTGCAGGGATTCAAACCGCCGACCTTCTGATTGGCAAGCCCTAGGCTCTGTGGTTTAACCCACAGCACCACTCGCGTCCCAGTATACCTGTTACAGAGGTACTATTCTCAGCACCTTTAGAAACTACAATTCCCAGTATTCTTTGGGAGAAGCCATGTGCTTTAAATTTATGGTGTGGATGTGACCCTAGGATGAAGGTGAAGGACTTGCTTTGACTTCCAAATAAGCGTTGAGTGTTAGGTGTCACCAAACACATGCCTGGCTTTTCTCCTTAAGAATAATTTGAGAGAGCCTAAATGCATCCCTAAAATATTTGTTGGAGCCAAAAACACTGAAAAAACGACTTCACCGAGACAACCCAATATGGGAGACATATAGGCAGTATATGTGTCAAGGAGCTGGAGAAATCTCTGGCGCTTGTCTACAATTAGTTACACTTTTACAGGCTATTCTAAGCATTTTGCTTGGCCTTGAGGTTTGCTGAAGCAAAATAAAAAATTAGTCTGCTGAAGTTCTGTTCTTGGAAAGAAGCTTCAGTATTAAGAGTTTCAAAAGCTAAATCCTTCTACATAAAACTGAAAAATATAGATTAGAATATTGTTGTTTGTTTGTTTTAGCAAAAAGGGGAAGTTAGAATGTTCCAAACAAATCACAGTTAGCACTGTTAGAAGATTATGTGCTATGATTTATTAGGAGGCTATCATCAGTTAGTCTCTCCTACTTGTGAATGATACTGAAAGTTGGCTAAGCAGCAAGTGGAAAGGTCAGAATAAGTGGGGTTTTTTCCCCCAAGTGTTGCAATCTTGTTACTCAGTGTGAATGAATAAAAATACAACGAACTTTGGCCCTGTTTGGGATGTCAGTTCACCATGTGGTTGGGAAGTTAATCTAACTAATATTTTCGGGAAAGGAAGCATTCAAGTAGCATCATGTCTGTTATGCCACTGGTGTGTTCATGCAGCAGAGGCTACTGTGCTGCTTGGGTGGAGCACATAAAGTTACTATGGTAACCACACAGTCTGACTCAGGGCTTTCAGCTTGTTTTGTACTGTTATTATGATATCCCTCCACTCCCAGTCTACAGGGAGCCTGTGTAAAACAGAGTTAGGCAGGTGTCAGGCTCGTGGGATCCACTTTGTTTTCTACTAAGGCCACAAGATCCACCAATGAAGCCAATGCAAAGAAGCAAATGTGGGTAGAATTAAGGAACAGAATATTAATTCAGCATGAAGAAGTCTTGCCAATCTACCATCCCGGATCTGTCAATAGACCCCATTCACACACACACACCACTGGCACAATTTTTAAAATCATGGGCTAAAGTAATAAATAAGAGCCACCTCCTAGTATTTGTCATAGGGAGAGTACAAGCACGTTGAATAACTCCACTTCTTGTCCATTAGATAACTTGGGTGTGTCCCCAGAAAGGCAGTTAAGTCCTGTACCAGATGCATTGCATGAACCATCCAATACATGTTTATGCAGGGCAGAAGTAAGCCTCGTTGAGTTCTATGGAACTTATTTTCAGGTATGCATTTATGGGATTGCAGCCTTAAGCCTCCCTTCCTTGCCCTGTAAAAATAATGGGTTCTGCCTAGACTCACCTTGCTAGGAATTTGCTCAACTGCAACCACAATGCAGATTAGTCACCCCATAACTTACGTAACCAATCTTTTATTAACACAGAGATTATGCAATATGGTTATACTTCTGTAAGAAGCAGGGCATTTTGTATCTATCCAAATTGTATATAAAGCTGGAGGGACAGAATTGAAGTGCATTGTGAAATTTTGTATTGGAACGGATTAGAAAACCAGACAAATTCTAATCTACTGTAGCGACAATTCCAAACATCCCAAGACTTTTAAGAGGAATGTGGTTTTTATGCAACAACAAATACTTAAAACCTTAAAAAGTCAAGCACTTTTAAGAACCATTGACTTAATTGAGGAATTTATATGCCTTTCTTCTTTCTTCGACACATGTCCCATTTGTCTTAGAAGCAAATTAGATTCAACAGGCAAAGCCACATTTGCTTTTTCATGTCTCTACTCCATTCACACCTAAAAGGAAGAGATAGTGGTCTAGTTTTTATAATAAAAGTTGTGGACACCAAGATGGGGAACCTGTGGCCCTTCAGCTGGGCTCCCAACTCCCATCAGCCCCAGGCAGCTTTGCCAAATGGTCAGGGATGATGATGGCTGCAGTTCAGCAGCAACTGTAGGGCCACAGGTTCCGCTTCTCGGATGTACGTAGGTGAGGAAGCTGAACCATCCGCTTCCCTCGCCTTACTTTACCACTTCAGGTAATTTTCTCCTCTGCTCTGGCTGAGAAATACTTTACGCAACAGTGTGTGGTGCCATAGCAAGGTGATGCAGGTCAGGGTTGAGCTCACCTCACCTGCGCACACCTTTGGTAAAAATCGGGCACCTTTCGCCTCATATTCAGGCATGTGAAGAACAAACATGGCTGGCCTCATCTTGCCTCCATTGATCAATAGCAGTGAACATGTTAGTCACTATAATTCAGAGACATATTTTCAGCACTGCTTTCGAAACGTTCACAGTGTAACCAGCATGCAGATCTCTTAAATATGTTAAACGGGCCCCAACCAAACTGGTTGCTAAAGGAACAGTGAACTCTTTTCTCTTGGTTTTTTCTGTTACTTTTCCTCTGACAAAAGCTCCCCATAGCAGTGCTTCCCTCCCCTCCAGTTAACATCAAAATGCTGTCTTTGTTCAGAGAGTAGGTGTAGTAGTAGTTTCCCAGAGATGGGCAGAATGAGGGAATTGTAAGAGCGTTTCTGCTTTCACTGTTTATAAATTCTGTGGCGAACCCTTGTTTTAATCAGTACAATTGTACTCTTAAGTGCATACTCTGCTGGACTAAGCAAATCAAAATTTTGCTTTCAGAATAAACTATGGGAAATGGATTTGCTCTCTGACTACCATAAGGTGTAAGCCAAAGTTATTTGGGTTTCTGAGCTTTCAGCAGAGAGTAGCGTGGCCTACACTTTATCAGAATTTTCTTTAAAGCCATGGAATCTTGCTTTATTCTTAATCTTACTTATCAAACCTTTATTAGGCATTATGCGAATTATTCGCATAATGCCTTTATTCTTAATCTGAAAGCTAGAAGCCTATTTTTCCTCTTTGAATGGTTGTTGACTAACCATGTTTATCTGAAAGCTGTCAGGGAGTATCTTCAGCTGCTTTGTGTTTCCAGCGTAATGTCTTGAAGCAGCAACTGTGACATCTTCATGGAGAAATGTGCAAGTTCCATAGTTTAATGATGCACAATAAGCTCATGCATATCTTCTCAGGAAAGATGGATACCTTTTACAACTTGGTTTTAATATTGTATTGCTGCACGCCACCCTAATCTCTGAGCGGTGCTAGATTCCAGGAGTTCCAGGGTTTGGTTCCCTTGGAATGAGGGACAGTGGAGACTGTGGTGCCTTCAAGATATATGGTTTATTGACACAACCTGAGCCTAACCTGAGACATAAAACAGCCCAAGAAGGTATTGCTTCTCCCCTAGCCTTGGATTCCAACAGAAATCAAGCATGTCTCTCCTTCAGCCTGCAGCCTGCAGCAGAACACACAATTCTGACTGACACTTATCCTTTTAATTACCAGCCGGTTGAGGGAGCTTCCTTTGTTACCTTAACAACCCATATTTACGCTATTGCCAAGAAGCTGTCCTGGCAATTCCAGCAATTGAATTCTTGCTCAATCCAGGAATTGGAAGGGATTCTGGCTCACAACATTTTTAAACTGTTGCAACCTGCATTGGGACTTCAGTGTGAAGGGCAGGTAAGAAATCAAGTAAACTATACATACATACATATATACATACATACCTGAAATTAAACTGGAAGTTTTAAAACATACTGTGTGCGAGTCCCTCTGGCATACATTCAGAGAATACTGAGCAGTGTGGTTTGTTAAGAGTTGTTGGGAACTGCAACTCTGTAAGGGGCAAACTACAGTGCCCAGAATTATTTGAAGGAAAAAAATATGCCTTAAACTTATAGTATATACTCATTTTAAGCTCTTAATGTGTACACAGCCTCCCTACACCCCAATAACTTCAAATGTGCTTTAAAGCAATACAGTATTGTTCTTTTTCTCAACTCAGATTGAAGCTGGTTTGGGGGAGGGAATGCATCAAAGTGCAGTATTTAATAATAATAAAAACAAGATAGATAGTGATTGTGGTTAATGCCATGTGTATAATGCTTCTTATAGCAGCAGTAGGAGCACACAAGCTGCAAAGTCAACGAGAATGTGTACACAGCCTAAGAGAGGAGGCAAGTAGCAGAGGGAGACCTTTATCAGTTGCCAAATCAGATTGTGCATCCATAGCAATGTCCAGAGGAAGAATGACTATAGAGAGGAGCACAGAGAGAAGAAACGCCATGGTGCGCCAGTAGCAGCAAAACCGGACGCCTTCATCTGCCCCAGCTGCAACAAAACATGTCTCTCCCATATTGGTCTCTATAGCCAGAGCAGGTGCTGCAACCTTCCAACAGTTTGACCTCACCCCTAAAGGCAAACACTCTATTGTCTTCCAAGTCAGACAGGTAACAATACTTATTAATAATACTTTTATTATTTATTATGTAATTTATTATTTATTCCCTGCCCAGATGGCAACAATGCAAGACTATTTGAATATACTATATTTTTTTTCCTGAGAAAAATCAACTCCCACACTCCTGGTTTTCCACATTTGGGATGTTTTCTGTACCATTTTGCACTATGAGGGGAAGCAAACTAAAGTTGCTCACAGCAAGGAGGACTTAATTGACCTAGGTTCCTTAGAAATTCAAAATGTGGTATCACCCTCACTGTAAACATTAGAGAGCTTCTATGGCTCAGTAACTGCGGGCTATCTTTTAGGGAAGGTAGTTCAGACCACAGGAGCTCTTAAAATGTTTATCCCAAGATAAATCTAAACAAAAAGTAATGTCAATCAAATAGTACCTTTTTTGTTTTTGCAATTTGCTCTTGCTAGTGCGCACACACACACAAGGCCTTTCTGTGAATAGTTCCACCAGCACATACTGAACACTGAAATAACAGTGCAGAGGGATTGGGGCTTATTGACGATGGATTAAGAGTTAAGGCTTGCTTATCTAATTTAAAAGCTGTTGGGGGCGAGATGCCAGATCCCATGCTGATGGTTCTGTGACTCTGACCAGCTGTCTACTCTGTTTAGCTTTCCCAAAAGGCTGTTGTGGCCATAGTAGCATTCAGAATTGCTTCCACATGCAAAACCTTTTCAAACAACAATGGTTTGTTTTCCTTCCCCTGTTTCTGTTTAAATAGTTGGGGGATTCTAGCAGGTCATGCTTTGAATGTTCACTGTGTTGTCATATGGTGTGTATCTGGGGTTTATCGAATAACTGCAGGGACCTGGCTGCTGAAGCCTGCTTCTCAAATCTTGTTCTTTTGAATACTCCCAAACCATCACAGATCTACTTAAGAGTTTTGTGTGCCTTTCCCTGATCGACCCAGCTTTATTTTGGAGAGGAATATTGTGCTGCTTCCCTCCTTAAACTCTCTTTTCTCATAAGTTTAAACAAAACAGAGATTGAGCTTCAGCTGTCACTTCAAATCAAAGAGGATTCTGTGAATATGTAAATGAATGTGCATTGATTAGCTTTATACACCTTTAAATAACATTATTGGAATCTCTGAAGAAGCATCTATGCAAATATCACATAAGACTAGTCCTTTGAGGGCAGATTTCAGCAGCCGGGGAGGGTACAGAATCGTTTTGAATATCCATCCTTTGGCCAAGTTGATTGCCTATAATATTCTGGGGTTTCAAACAGTGAGTATTGTTAGGCAGCTGAAATGATCCTAATGGAACACAGTGACATAATTCTCATAAATATTGGAAGTGCACATGTAGTAACTATAGTACCCTATACAAATAGATAATTGTACCAGTTCAGAGCACACACATATTTATGGTTTAAGAGCTTACAAAAGGTGTGGAAAATCAGAACACCTTGATATATAAATGCTCGCTGGACAAAAGCTGTGTATGTCTCACTGTTTAGCTACCTCCACCATTCCAAGACTAGCTACAATGCAATCAAAGGCAATTCATAGTAATAGGCAATAGTGTTCTTCAGACCATGTTGAGTTCATCAGCCAACTGATTCCAAAACAGCTACTCTCCTGAAGACCCAACTGCCTTTTGTTCTACAGTTATGGATGGATGGATTTATTATTATTATTATTTACACAACACCATACAATAGGAGTTCAGTAATTTGATGTGTCAGTTTACAGAATATATATACTAGAGAAGGCACAAAATTGCTACCTAATCATCTTCTCCTTTAGAAATTTTGATTTCAGATTGTCTCCAGCCATTCTCAAATGCCAAGCATTAACATACTTGATATTTGTATATAATAAATAAATATTAGGTATGTGACATCAAATTAGATTTTATATAAATATTTAACAGTATGGCCCACAAAAAATATGTGTATTTTATAGCATTAATAGCTCATACAACAACATGGCGCATCTCAGTGGTTTTTATACTTTGTGCCTTCGAGGAACCATGCTTTACTTGCCTGCCAACTTAGAACCTGCGCACATGGCAGAGGAATCTAACAAAAATATGTCATTTGACTGAAGTGTCATAGTCAGAGGCTGCCATTCTGTCACAGAACAGCCTTTGTCAACCTGGTGCCCACCAGATGTTTCAGAGCATAATTCTCATCATTCCCTGATGTGTTCCAGGTGCTTTAGAGCTGTAGTCTAAAACATATGGAAGACACCAGGTTGGCTAAGGCTGCTGCAGAAGGAATAATTGTAGGCTAGGGACTAAGAAACAACAACACTGTGCTTCAACCCCCATCCCTGCCTTTTTTTTTTTAAAGAAAGATAAGCTGTGACCTTTTCAGTGAGTTTACAAAATGATTTCTGAACAGCAAATAGTCGTAATCAACACATTCCAGTAACTATATTATATATGAGTGCTCTTTGCATGTTCCAGCTCAGAATTGCAACATATCAGCAAATGCTTTCTGTCTGGAGCATGAGTGGTGTTCTTTTTTCTGCTTTTTGGTATTCATTTACTGACCTCAAATATTCCCAGACTCTTACGGGCAGAGTGCTGATTCTTAATTCTGAAAAACTGGTTGGCGGTTATGGCTCTTATAAGAATTCATGTGTACATATGCACACAAAATCCCAGATGTGATCAGGATGGTTTTTTTTAAATCAGAAAAAGCTACCAATATCCAACATAAAACATGTTTTGAACCCAGATGGATCATCTTCAAAAACTATTTGCTGATTATTATTATCACATTTGACATTTGTATAGTATTTTCAACTGTTCCAAAGCAGTTTCTGTGCACCATCTAGTTGTAAGGCCACAGACCACCTAGTGAACCCATGGCAGAGATAAGGCAAATTAGGCTTTAGGAGGTACTTTTTTCGTATGTCAGTCTATTAGCCACTGCACTCACCCATTCTTCCCTGAGAGCTAAAGAATAAAAAAAGAGAAAAGGAATCAATTCAGCCTGAAATTCCTTACAGAACACCCAGGAACACTCAAAGTATGTTAGGCATAAGATTCTATTAAAATAAATTTCTAAGCACCTTTGGGACATTCCTTTTTGGTGTGTGGTTTAGCAATGCAGTCCTATACTGTATCATCATGTGGTTGCCTGCAGGACAAGAAAACTCAGGTGCTTAATAAACCCTTATCAACAGAGTTCCCATTGATTACTTAGTGGGGATTTTTACAACTGCACTTAGGGGAATTTCAGTTTTGTTTCATTCTCCAACAACAACTCCCTTTGATGTTCCCTCTCCCTGGTTTTCCAGCACCTACCACCTATACATAATTGAATCACTGGTGATAAACAAAATCAAAACCAGGTATTTTTAGAGAGCATGTAGCAGGAAAAAGATGAAAACATGCAAGCCGACGTTGGCAAATAAAGTAGGTTAGAACAGCACATAGTTTCACATATCCTATTTATTTACATGTGAACGATGAAGTCTATGTTACTACTAGTTTTATTTTCCTAACACCTGTGATGCCAAAATTATTAGTACATAATATTCATAAATGTTCAGCAACATGAGAAATTGTATATGTGGATGATATACAAAAGGAAGTGAAAAAAAGCTTCCTGGACTCATTCCATTAGATTTATTGAGAGCTCAGGTAGAAAATTCAATTTCTTGCTATTAAAAGCCTATTCAGGTTGCTCATCGGACTTAAGCAGTCCCAGCCAGATCAGGCCAATGGCATGTCAGACTCCTATATTCTTGACAAGCAGGTTTGACTAATTTCCAGGTTGCTACTTGACCAAAACTCACCATATAGTTTCATTAGGAAATAATGTGAGCTGGAGCTGTTTTTACTGTGGCTTTCTTCAGTAAAATTTACAGAAGAATTAATTAGAGCTTAATCAGGGTTACACACACACACACACACACTTAATAAAGTTGACCTTTAACATAATGGGAAGCTATTCAACCTTTGGCTAGGATATCAAACATCTCTTGTTCATCGCCTGCATGTTAGGAAATGCTTGCATTTTTCATCAGTGACTCATGCAATCTATTTAATACAGAATTAATGCTTAAATGTGGCTTTTGGATGTATGTTGCCTTAGGATTACAGAACCAAAGGGAGACATACTCTGGCCTCTGCCACCAGCCAGTGTGCTAAGGGCCAATGGCAGCTTCCCCAACAGATTTCCATGTCAAGAGTAGACACCAACTTTAACCCATCCATTAGCCAATGATGGAGCAGCTGCCAGGACTTGCTTCCTCTTCCCCAATGAGAAAGAACACACTGCTCCAACTACCAGTTGCTTGGGACTGCAGAGCTGAATCTGAGCTCTTCCTCCAGGCAGGTGATTTGGGACTGAATTTGCATCCCCTGCATCTCAGGAAGATCATCATGGCAAGAGACCAACCTGGTCCCATCCATTGGCCAGTGAAGGAGGTGTTGCTCCAGTGCTTGCCTTCCTCTGCTCTTCCTTTTCCATTGTGTTATGATACGTCTATGGGTAGGGATTGCCTGAACGTTTTAATGCATGCACTGTACTTTATAAATGTTGAATAGTAATTGCTTGAACCATTTTGCACTCAACAGTACATGTGAATCTAAAACCAGTGACCTAATTTTTGAATGCTGAAAACCAGAGTGGAACACATACACTTTAGCAAGTGTTGCTCCTTTCAATTGTGCATTAGTGATGCAGATACACTACAGTATACTGAATTATTTTTTTGTCTTAATCACAGAAGATGTAGGGGCAGACAGATACCTGTGTGTGAACCGATAGGAGTCTATAAAAAACTGAAGCAAATAATGGTGAGAAAATATGTCATTCTAACTTTTACAGACAATTCAGTATTAAGAGATCCAAGTATATAGATAGTAACAACTAAATAATTCTAAATAAAAATACATAACAAATATAATCCAAGAATGGTGGTGGCAGTGGCAGGGGAGGGACTCATATTTGTGAAACAAGATCAGCAAATCTTAGAGCCATGTTGTGAAACCCCACCATGTAGGTTGACTTGCCAGACATTGAGCAAAAGGCTCCATATAGGGTGCTTAACCTAAAGAAAATCATTGAAATAATGAAAATAATAGCACCTTGCATATCCTAATTGAGTGTGTGGGGGGGTCATAATTTATCCAGGTTGGGATACTCCAACCCAGATCTGAGCTATGAACGAAAAATAATCCACAGATGAGTGACTGGTACAAAATTACATGTCACTAAAGGTGGCCTAGGCAATTGGTACTATATGGTTATTACAAGAAAAACTCAATGACTTTCTTCCATCCCCACAACTATAGCATTGCTGCAGACCATTATTAGAAGAGTAGGCACAATACAAGCATAACTCCACAATAAAAAGAACCATGACATTTTATTTCATTGAAAGTGATGTTTTTACAGTGATTCTTCACTCAACCATTCATTCAGGCACATATTAAAATTTGTTTTCACCAATAGTTTTAGAGACAATTATACCACAAAGGATTCAGGTACGAGGTAAGAATAACAACAATCTAGTTCTGTACATGCTTGTTTAGAATAAAATCCCAATGATTTTGTTGGGACTTGCCAAGTTAGCAGACATTAGATTGCAACTCTATTATCTTTTCACACTTCAATCAGAAAGAGATAGCTTAAATGTGTACCCTTTTTATTAAGGTTAGACTCCAATTTTGTACCACACCATACCCAGTGACATGTTTTGTACAACATTTAAATGTTGGTGTACCAGAAAAGCCACAAATACCAATACAATACAACTGTTTTCTTCAGCAGAAGCATTTGATCTGAAGAAACACTTTTAAAATGCAGTGACTAGAGGGAATGTGAAGTCAATAGGTAAGAAAGTTTAATTTAATGGAAAAGTAAAGTATATGCTGGCAACCTGTAAATATAGAATATGTCTGAAGCAGCACTTTGCCAGTGTTCTACATTATTTGTGCAATTTAATTCTGAAGTCAATCTGAGTGAATTCTGTTGAACATACTACAAACAAGGGAAGAATCTTCATGTGCACCTTCCACCCATAATTCAGCTGTACTCAGCTGTATTACTAGGCTCCCAAATAGGATTTGTCTAGCCTCACTGAACAGGAACAGAATGCAATGTTGCTTCTTTAGTCCTCCCTTAACTGACTGGTTAACAAACCACTGAGCAGCAGGCTTAGCATTGCATCTGAGCCAGCACACGTATGAAGCATTAGGAGAAAGAACAAACCATGAATGCTGGTCTAGATACAATACCAAGCTGGCTGATCTGTGGTTTGTTACCCACACAACTAAGGGAGATGCAAATTGGGAGCAGTATGATTCAAAAAAGCTTAAGTTGTGACTTAGTGTTATGTCCAAACACAGCCATAGAAATAGAAACCCCAGTACTATGACACCAAAAGCCAGTTCTTCACCAAAAGTTACCCTGTGACAGTTGTGAGAGAAGGGACATACTGTATACAAGAAAGCCCTACAGTATTAAGTTAGTGTTTAGAATCAAACTGTTGCACTTAATGATTTTTACTAGTAAACTTTTGGAATTGTACACTATGATGCAGTTTCACATAATATCTACCAATTATTGTATCACTAGTTTATGACTGAGCCCTTAGCTAGTGAACAAAGTTGTTGAAATTGCTATAGTACCGTAAGTAACAACATTCCAAGAATCTAAAAGTTTAAAAATCTCTATGATCAAAAACTAAAGACTAACAGTATATGCAAGTTTTTGTATTTAACTCTTAGATCAACATTTAAATACAGTACCTATAAAAATACAACATTGTGACAGCTATACCAGTACTTTAAATATGGCAGACAGTCAACATTTAAAAATAGAATGGTATGGAACATATTCCTCTTAGAGATCATACAGGAAAGTTGAAGTTAGCAATATTCAGGTTATTTTAAAGAAATCTGCAAGGATATTCTACTTCAGACAGTATTCTGCACTGCAGAATTGTCAAAACTCTGTATTCTTTGCTACAAAGATTAAACATCTAGTGCTGTCGTGCAGAGTGACACTTTGGAACATTTCGTTTGCTACAATAAGTTACATGTTGGCAGAAAGATGGAGACACCACTGGCATCCTTCCTATTGAAATGTGAGTGGAAGTGCTCAATACACTCCTTTCTTCTGTCGTTTGCTTTGTTTTACAAAAGGCACATGTAATTATAGCTTACAAATTAAAACTGATACTGCCTTTGCATTTGTTCTAGCTTGTGCGCATACAGAAGAGGCTTGTACAATAAGTTGTTCTTCATCATTCAGTTTCTTCCAGTAAGGATTTTAGACAGGGGCCTCATTCATGCATAATACAAACCAAATGATGGTTTAGTGTGAACAAGCAAGTTAGTCGGTATATCGTGAGAAAATCATTTGCCACTTTATTCCTCCCATATAATTTGGAGCAGAGTCATGACTTGGCTTTACGTTTGAGTTGAACCTGGTCTCATGGCTTACCTCGCTTCAAGCAAACAATGACCAAGGTTTGGTATTGGCTTACTGCTAGGGGTTTGTTTATAGGCCAAACCACTATCCCAGGTTGGGATACAATGCTAAGCCAAACCATGGCTTAGCCCCCAATAGCATGACAGCAGCAGGAACAAAGTGGCTGTGTTTTTCTCACCGTGTACCAGCATGCCTGCTTATTCATTCTAACCCATAATTTGGCTTAGCACCACATGCTAACAAATGAGGCCAGTATCAATGGCATGTTTGTAAGCAGTTCGACTTCATAACTTTTGTCAGACTCCTATCACAGGCAGAGCTAGCTGCTCTGGTACCCGGAGCAGCGCATCCTGGGGCGGGGCAAGCTGCCCATGGGGGCGGCGCGACAGTGCCTGCAGTGAGCGTCTCACAGGGGGGCGCCTGCGGCGAGCGTCCCAAGGGGGGCCACCAACATTGATGTCACACCTCCCAGGGCGAGCTGCACCCCCTGAACACCCCTTTCCTCCGCCAGTGACCCCTATCACTGACTTTTTGGAATAATATAATAACAAAAGTTTACCAACACAAAAGTTTTTCATATTCCTATTTATATGTACCCTGTGCATTGCTTGGATTTATACAGTCTATCGAGAAGGTAAAGCTGCAGTTACTGAAGAGGTTACTCAGAAGTTTCAGATATTAATTCAAGTGGATATGCAAACTGCAAAGAATTTGCACATGGCCTCTTGTTATGCTTCTGCCAAAGAGTAAGTTGTGAAGAGAGAGAAAGTGTTAGCTTAAATGCACATTCTCCTTAGCAAAACATCTAAAATGGCACAGTAAGAGGCCTTGCACAACTACTCCTGTGGTTTATGGAACCTCACATGGTAACATCCAAAGCTGCTTTCATAAACAGTACTGTTCATATTCCATACTTTGAAAACTGCTTCTAATTCCCTTAGATCAGTGTTTAAAATTAACAGTTCCAAAGTATCTGAAAATCTGAGAAACATGCTTTAGCATTTACCTGGCAGCATTTTGACTTTTATATTCATTTCAGCAGCATCAGAGGTCCAGCCCCAATATCCTTATTGTTGAAGAGAAAGTGCTAATACTACAGATCTCTTATTCATGTTTCGCTAGAACTGTTGGCTTTGGAACAGTTTGACATTAGGAACTTCCCCTCAAATATTATTCTTAGTGTTTTTTAAAGCAATTTTTTTTCAAGTTTCAAGCTATTAAGTTTTGTTGGTGCTTTTCTACAACACATTTATTCCCTCTTCAAAAGAGGGAACTGTTAAGTAACTTTCTTGCCAAGGAAGACATAAGAAAGCTTCCAAGACATTTTGTAACAGGCTCCAGCAAGCACAATCCATGTGCTCTTAGATTTCCATGCGTTATCCATTGTACGTAATGCGCATAAGCCTGCAAACATGACAACATTTCATATTCAGTAACTGGGGAACACATGTGCAATGACATATCAAACCCCTAATTATTCTCATATACACACTTAAGACAACAGGCACTGCTTCCACTGGTGTACCAGTAAGCATGTGTCCCTGTGCTGCTCCTGATCTCTGGATCACACAGCAAGTGTGTTTCAGAGTTTAGGGGAATCCATTTAATGATAACACTATATGGGAATTTTTTGCTATAGTGCTATGAATGTCTCCTGCTCATACCTTCTGAATAAAACATGTCTTTCATTATTAATGGTTAAATGCACTAGCACTTTTCTTCAAGATAAACCCAAATGACATGTTCAGAGGTCATACAAGTAGAAGGCAGCTCACACAACCAGCCTCTTTCCCCCTTCATTACCTGAAAAACTGCTCCAGAGGGCTGGAGGGTCTTAAACACTGTGGAAAGTGTAGTACTGGGCTAGAGTAAGGGAGTAATCACCTGAAATCTGGTGGAACTGAAGATTCTTTTGGGAGGAAGAGGGATTGCTGGGGCTGCAGAGGGGAAGGAAGAGAAAGATGGGTTGCAGGATCTGTCGTCTGTACAGGCAACCATTGCGTGTACTTAGGAGCCAACATGCAAGATTCTGTAGTAAATCCATTCGCAGCAGTCTCCCATTGGCAATAATGAAACAAGCCCTTTCTAGAGCTGACTGAGGAAACGTCTCATTGAGTACACATCAGCATGACTCTCGCTCTCTTGACTTTGCAACTAATCATTTAACAAATTAAATTATATTCAATTGCACCTCAACTAGATAGCTACCGAGAGCCCTGTCTCACAACAAAAGCAAGTTACCTTTGGGTACTGTTAGCACTTCCAAGGCTAACTTTACTCAACAGGTAAAGTATGTTTAAAACTCAAAAGTATAAAAATAAAAAGGTGCACCTTTAGGTATAATCACTTTCACTCTAAATTAATGGCCAACTTTAGTGCTTCTCAGTCACAAACTCAGCTTGTACTGTAGTTGTCATGCAATTTTTTTAAGAATACATACTCTTACCTATGCATTCTTAAACACTTGCCCCTTAGCATTAGGGCTAAACTATATGTTGTTAGGAAGGCACCACAGCATTTTCCAATGCTGTACTGTGTTTCCCTTGCCCCTTATGCATTGTAACACTCCCACTCCCTTCTATCTGGACTCAGAAATTGTTTCTGGCCAGGAGAAAACTTGTAACATTGAGGTTTTCAAGGAAGAATTGGTAGGCATGGGAAAAGCTTAACTACACTCCTGTCTGTTCAGTTAGCTTCTATGAATGCCACCCACACTTGCATTCTCTTCGCTCTGTATAACACCAATAAATGACCCTACAGTAGCTGAGGATCTCAAGTTAGGCTCTTACAAATATAGTTCTTATTGTGGAATGATCTTGTGTAATACCTCTTCAGCAAAAGCTTGTGTTGTTAATAATCTTCCATACTAATTTTTAAAACTGAAATCCTTCCACAGAGAAAACAAGCTGTCAAGAGGAAAAATTAAAGCTTTGCCTTCTTCACATGGTAGTTTTCCATGTGCAGAGATTTTGCTTGTAGGCGAACAAGCCCTCATCACATGCAAGCCTTAAAGGTTCAGCCTAGCTACACCCACCTCAGTAAGAACTGGACCATAAAAACCCTCCAGAAATAGCAGCTCCGGGAACTGTAACCAGACATAAAACTTAATCCAAGTAAAAATATTGAAAACTCAAACGTTAAAGCAAAATAGTGTTTCAGTTAGTTTGGTGTGCTATTAGAATGCCAAGAACCACAGTACTAGCTACTGTTTGTTTACGCCCTCAAGTCTTACTCTGTATTTATCCTACTTAGCCCAGTGCCTGCCTAGCAATTAAAGGCATTGTTCCAGGTAGATTTATCCTCAAACAGCTCCATCCCGGCAAAGGAAGTGGCATTAGACCCAGCCACCCACACACACTGCCCCATTCAGGTGCAAGAAATAACACTCCTTGTTCTACCCGAACACATTGGACTTAGGTCTGAGCTTGAAAGAGGCTTTCAGGGACCTTTCTTCTTGACCTTCCTCCTCTGCATCCCCGCGGAAAGAAGGAGTGGTGTGGATGATCTGGGTCCGGAAGCGGATTTTGTTGAGTTTTATCCTCCCGCTGCCCGAGGTTTTCCTGCTCAGTTCTTTGCCCTTGCCGGGCGCTCCAGCCCCGTCTGCCGCCTCCCCATCGTCCCCGTGGTGGGGCAGCAGGTGGTGGGAGAGCTTGTAGGAGATGAGGTTGGCCGGCAGCACCTTGGAGAGCCTCCAGCGCCCGCTGCCGTTGGTGGCCCCGCCGTCGGCCTCGTCCTGCAGGGCCCCCACCAGGCTGCGCACCTCGTCGGCGGTGCTGCGGCTCAGGTAGTGCGCGGCCTTTCGCCCGCTGTAGTCGCGCACGTCCACGTCGGCGTCGTAGGCGCCCACCAGCAGCTTGACCACCTCCAGGTGCCCGTGCATGGCGGCCAGGTGCAGCGCCGTGTAGCCCCCGCTGGTGCGCGCGTTGACGTCCACGGGCAGCCGGTGCCTCTGCGCGAAGTTGACCAGCAGCGCCAGCAGCTCGTGGCGCCCGTGCTTGGCGGCCCAGTGCACGCACGTGAAGCCCGTGATGAAGTCCCGCTTGCACAGCAGCGACGGCTCGCAGCTCAGCAGGCCCTCCAGGCTCTCCCAGCGGCCGTCCGAAGCGCACAGCATCCACGCGTGCTCCAGGGGGTCCAGGGCCACCGAGCCGCCCGAGCTGCTGCCGCCGCCCTCGTCCTCCGCGGAAGACGACGCCAGAGAGGCGCTGTCCGAGTCCCCCCCGCCGGTGGTGGAGCGGCTCCCGCGAGTGCCGCCGCCGCCGCCGCCGCCGCGCTTCAGCTGAGGGGAGCTGCCCAGCATCCGCTCGCGGAAGTTCTTGCGCGCGCAACGCGGGGTGGTGGCGGGGGCCGCCGCGGGGGCCACCCCTGAGGCGGCGGCGTCCTCAGGCGGGGTCTCGCCGCTGCCCGGCTCCGGCTCCCCGCTCTGAGAGCGGCTGTCTTCCCGCTCCTCTCTCTCCTCCTGGCTCCCTCCTGCTCCTCCTCCAGGGGTCGCCTGAGGCGCCTCAAGCTGCCGAGGTCCGCTTTCCTCCACAGCGACAGGGAGGCTCTTTTTCTCCTCCTCCTCCTCCTTCTGGGGCTCCTCCGCTTCTCGCTGGGCAGCTTCGCCTTCTCCGCCAGGCTCAGGGGGCAGCCGGGCCCCCCCGGTTTCCTCAGCCGGCTCTGCGGCCGCGACGGCCACCCGGTACTTTTTCCTCAGCTGCACGTACTTGGCCCCGGAGCCGGGCTCCTGCCTGACGGTGGCCACGGCGTTGACCATCTCCTTGAAGCGCTCCCTGGCTTGCGAGCGGCGCTGCTGGTCGGGGGAGTTGAGGTAGCCTCGGAAGTGGTCCAACAGGTCGGCGTTGCGAGCGCGACCTCCCCGCTCCGATAGGAACTGGAGCACGGCGTCCTGGCTCGGCTCCGCCGCGGCCATCGGAGCGCTGAGGGAACCAACTGTCGCCGCCGCCGCCCGGCAGCGAAATGAAGAAGGCTCAGCGCGCGGTCGCCGCCTCCTCCTCCCTCCTCCTCCTCGCGCTGCCCCATGGCATCGTCGCTAACATTTCCCTCAGGGCTCCTGAGGCGGCATCGCCAAGCTCAAATCACGGCGCCGACGTCCGCGACGTCGTTATCGTCGTCGTCCTCGCCGCTCCCTGGCATTATACCCCTGCGAGGCGCTCGCCGCCTCCCTCACGTGACGCCAGCCTGAGGGGGAGCGAGGGCGGCGCCTACCGGCACAGTTTAAATTCGGAGGAGGAGGAGTCCGAGCGAGCGGCGCGGCCCTCTGGAGGGAGGGGCTGTTCCTGTAAGTTAATGAATCTCGGCTCGCCAAAGCTTCTGGCTCCGCCCCCTATTTCTGAGCGAGGGAGGGGCGGGAGAAAGAGAGCGCCCGCGCAGGCGGGGCACGCCCCGTCCGGGTGCCGCGCCCAGCCCTTTTTTAATTTCTCCCGTTGACAGCACTCACCGCTCCGCCCTCTCCCGACTTGCTATTGGTGGGCTTTTCAGCATCTCCCCTCGTCTCGGGTCGTGATTGGCGGAGCGTTCTCCCCTCCCCTCCGCCGGCCAGGCGGCTCCTCACCGCCGGCTGCATTCCAGCTGCTGGGATTGGGAGTTGCAGCTCCTGCGTTCCCTCCTCCTTTCTTCTCTCTCTGGCGCGCGGTGACCCCTCCCCTCTTGCCATGGCTTCCTCCGACCTGGCCCGGCAGATGGTAAGAGCTGCTTTTACCTAGCGCGGGATGGGTGGGTGGCAAGGATGCAGACCCCCAGTGGCGCTTCTGGGGCTGGGATCCCATGCATGCTTCGTCCTGGTGGGCTTCCCTTGCGCGTAGAGAAAAGAGGGGGCTTGGGGTGGGGTATTTTTTTTTGGGGGGGGGGGAGAGCAGAAAAAAGTGCAATTCCGAACGGAATTTTGGCGCGACTCAGTCCGTTGCTTTCAATTGGATAGCTCTGCATGTACGGTTCTTCGTGCAAGCTGCTATCGAACTTCTCCCGTCGCCTGCCTTCTTTGTGGTGGGATTCTGTAGGCTCCCTTCCTCCTTTTTTGCCCTCTCACCCCCGTCGATCCCTTCCATGATGGTTGTGCTCCGTTCCTCGTGCATGCCAGTAAAAAGCGTAAGGTTTCGGGCCACCCTCCCCTCCTTCTCCTACCATGCAAAGGACAACTGGCTTCTTCACTGAGAATCGAAAGCCCCTTACCGTCTCCCAGTGACCTCATGAAAACGAAAATAGGAATAACGTCATAGCGAACTATCCGCAAGCAGGCTGAGCCTATGCATTTTTCCTGGGAGGCCCTACCCGCTTCCATAGACCTTGTAGGCAAGTCAGTGTGTGTTGAATTGCATTAAGGTGTAGTCATATAATGGTGCAAGGTAGTTATAATGATTTTTGATCTTTGCTTATTATTATAAATTGTGCCATTTTTTGCTTTCCCAAGCAAGTTTCTCCGAAACGAGTTCTGTGGTACATTAAAGACTACCAGTTTTGTTGTGGCATCAGCTTTCCTGGACTGCAGCTGAGCTTGCTCCATCACATGCAAGTTCTGGTTGCGCTTTAGTTTCCGTGAAATACCTTAGCACAAGGGTGGGGAATCTCTTTGGCCCTTCCATCTGCCTTTGGGACATTCCCAAGCCACCCTTCCCTCCCAGCCCATGTTCCTCACTGGCTCTGCATTACATCCTCCTTGGCTGTTTTCTTTTTTCTTGACAGGAACATCTGCTTAATTCTGATAATACCTTTTGCCTAGGTGAATGACAGGGGTGTGTGCGTTTGTCAAAACCAGCTTGCTGTACAAGCTTAAAAATTTGCATTTGCTGCTCTGCCCACTTTTGTTTCTGGCCCTGCCTACCACTGGCAGTGTGGCCCCCAGAAAGATGCCCAGAAGAGAATGCAGCTCTTGATCTGAGAAAGGCTCTCCACCCCTGGCCTGAGCACTTCCCCTGTGCTGTTTTCACAAATCTGCATTTCTCACCCTTTCATGAAATCCTCTGGTTATAAGTTCTGCCAGTTGCTCCCTGTGAGAGCTCTCCTTTTCTATGACTTCTTGCCTGGAGAGTTTATTAGGATGAATTCATCCAAACTGCTGTATTGTATGTCGTTTAGGAGAACCCTAACTTCCATGTCAACTTAATTGGTAGCAGGATTCATTGAACATAGTGAAGTTTCCTTTGAGTAAAGTTTGGAGCTGAAAACTACAGGGAGGAATGTGTGAGGAACGGAATGACTGGGAGAAGCAGGAGGCCTGGTAACCTGCAACTCAGAGGGTCAATGTGGGAGCATCAGCAGCACCAGTCAACAAAAAGGACTGAAGTGTCCCCTTATTTTATCAAAATGAATATGGCGTTGTGAAAGTATGAGACAGTAAGCCAGCAACTTACGCGGGGGCTACGTTCCAGGTATCGCACCTAAAGCAAAAATCACATATAGTCAGAATACATTGAGTTCAGTGGCAGGTGGGATTGCATATTGTAATTTTTAGTCAGTGGGTAGCCCTAAAAATATCTGTGTTAATCAAATAGGAATGAGGCTTGGAAGGATTTCTGTGTATTGAAGTCATATGATAGGGAGTGGTAATCACACCGTTTCTTTTACCTGTTTCAAAGTTGTTTAGATGATCACCATTCTCAGTCATGGACTCTGTCTGATTTGGCAGTATTCTGCATGTAATTATTCATTTGAAAACCCGTTAGTGCACAACAAATTAATGCCATTAATGCAATGCAAAGTAAGGAACATGTCAGCACTGCGTTATGCTTAGGTCAGTACGCTTAAGGCTTCAGCTCTGACACGCTTTAATTCCATTCAACTGAGAATAACAATAAATTGTTTGTTATGAAGTACAGTACAATTATACATAAAACAAAGTGAAGTGTTAAATCTGCTTCCAGCATAATTGAATATCCAGTGGGATTGTGCCCCAGTTTCAAGCATGAAATATAACAAAATATTATTTTGTGTGAACAATTCTGTGAAAATCCATTTTGAAGACACTGATGCTGTCCCAATTGGACACTGTTCTGGTGTGAGAAACCAAGACGGTATAATTTAGTCCATTACGAGAGGACACAAACAAAGAAGGCATTTTTATATCTGGAGCCCTGGCAGCATTTAGAATACATATATTGAGTTCATCTTTGACTCAGATCCAGCTCCATGCAATTATACTGGCCTTGTGTAGTCACTCTGCCCCTGAGATGACTAACTGGTGCCAATTTGAAAAGGACAGCGTGGAGTAACAAAGCAGTGTCAGAACTGCTTATCGTTCTAAGTCTAGACTCAAATTCTTCTTTAGAAATGTAGTTGTAAGTAGTTTTTTGTTATGTCAACAAGTTTCCGTTTGTGTATTGGGTAGGCACATCAGTGTGAATCTACTTTTCCCCCATTAGAAGAAGTAGATGATACAATAATAATCCTTTGTCTCTTTTGTTCAGGACAAATTATTGCTCGTTTTTCGTTTATCTTCTGCAGTTGCTTATGCTAGATGTCATGTGCTCTGTAAAGACAATAACTTTATTTCCATTCGTAATACCAAAATTATAATATTTATTTGCTGCCTGGCTATTTAGATGCTGCTAAAGTATTTGGTAATTTTATTATCTCTAGCAGACACTGAGTCACTTAGTTTCCTGATTAAAACTTGCAACTGCAAGTATCCTCTTTGGCACAAGTTCAGGAACACCGGGAAATAAACCACTTGGTACTTTTGATATGAGTGTTTCAGCATTGTTGTGAAGTGAAGAATACTTGCATCAAGACATTTGGCTGTGTAATGACATCCTGTTGTTTAAATATGCATTTCCTTCTGTTCCATGCTCCTGTCAAACTTAGTTCTGCAGAACTTTTTTTAAAACTATTATTTTTTAGAGTTGGTGTGAGTATCAGGGGTGGGGGATGTTTGCTTTTACTGTATTAGCATTGTTTAACATGCCCTAATGCCTAGAAATCAGGTTTGGCTGTATTATGAAATAGACTCCAGAGAACAAGGTGGGTTTGCTGACAGTGTTCCTCCTCGATGGTTGGTTGGTTAGGCAGGCAACCTTGCTGCCTTTTGGTTTTCTAATACATGGGAGGAGAGGGGAAACCCAGCCACGCCACATACAAGAAGTGACCTGTAGGTTGGAATCCTATGGACACTTACCTAGGAGTGAACTGCATTGTGGTGGCAATCCTATACACACTGTTAAAGAGCAAGCACCATTGATCACAGTGGTGTTCTGTCCAGACACATATAGGGTAGCGCTGTGACTGTAGTGGGACATACCTCTGTATAAACATATATAGGGCTCCACTGTTATAGAAGGATCTTGGAAAAGAAGGGAAATACTTCTAGAGGTTTTCAAGTACCAGAAGATTTAGGTGAAATGGCATGTAGTGCATCATGTAATGCTACTTTGGAGGTGGTCTCTTGCTTCATATAAGTCTTTGGCTTTTCAGATATTATCAGTGGCACTGATTCCAGAATAAAGTTGGTGTCATATTACAAAGACGTTCTGAGCAATATATTAGTGGTTTTCTGTTGCTGCGATTATTACGTCGGTTCTGCAAATTTAGAAGGATAAAACTGTTCATAATATGTCTGTCGGGTTCAAAACTGGATATTCTGTAGAAACGAGAATACAGTTTGACTTCCTGTGCAATTGCAAAGCTGCATCTTCGGTTCTGTCTTGGCTCTTGCCTTCTTCATGCTGGAAACCTCCAAAATAATTGAGGGCAGTTCTAGGCAGGTCTACTTATAAGTGTCTTGCCAAGTGTTCTGTGGGGCAGACTCCCATATACTGCTATTTTTTTTCTGATGAGAACAAGACAAAGAGGGCCTTCAACGTGGCATTCACTTCTGTTTTTGCTTAACCAAGTTTTGTGCCATGCAAACTTATAAACTATGGTTAGCTATGGTTTGTGTGGAGCATGCTATTTTCAAATGGGAGATGGCAAAAACCATCTTGCTTCTTTCTCACTCACACATAGGAGTGTGGCTTCTAAGATGATGTCTACTACAATGTGTGAGCATCATCTGAAAACAAAAAACAATTCAGAAATAATTGGCTTTTATGCGTATGTACATTTAGCCAATTATGGTAATCAATCAAGCAAATCAAACTTTACTTTCATCAAACTTGTTTTCCTTACCTCATTGTTTTAATCTGGCATATTCTGTTTAATTTCTTTTTAAAAAAATCATTTGTCTTATTTCCCCCCCTAGCACTATCAATCTGATATCGGAATGAGAGCACCCTCTAATCAACCAGTAAATAATCAAGATGCAAGGAGGGTGAGTAAACAATTAAAAGTTTCTATGGGGATTTTAGTTTACATTACCATTTTAGAACAAAAAGAACAAACAGTCTTCGGGAACTTTAAAGGCTTATGCATTTATTATGGCATGAGATAATAAATATGATTATCTTTTAGTGATTAAAATTTGCAGCATTATAAATGTGTGAGTCTTTAAGGTGCCATAAGACTCCAATGGGTTTATTGCACCATAGCTAACGTGACTATCTCTCTGTAAATTGTTACCATTATAGATAACATATGATGAATGTATTTAAGGCTTGTTAATATTGGAAGGAATGATAGAAGCCTGCTAAGGTATGCTCTGTGTGAATTATAGTGGTTCTGCGCAGCAAAGTAGAGATTTGAACAAAAATGCCCATGATTGAAGTCATCTAAGATATCATTCAGTTTTGATGATTGAATTTTGACTAGATTGTGCAGCCAGAAGAACCTATAGTAGGTTGTATCTAATTGTGGCTTTTGAGTTGTAGTATTATGTGGGTGGCGCTGTGGTCTAAACCACAGAGCCTAGGGCTTGACGATCAGAAGATCGGCTATTCGAATCTCCGTGACAGAGTGAGCTCCTGTTGTTCGGTCCCAGCTCCTGCCCACCTAGTAGTTCAAAAGCATGTCAAAGTGCAAGTAGATAAATAGGTACCACTCCAGTGGGAAAGTAAATGGCGTTTTCGTGTGCTGCTCTGGTTCACCAGAAGCAGCTAAGAAACTGTCTGCGGACAAACGCTGGCTCCCCTCAGCCTATAGAGCGAGATGAGCTCGCAACCCCAGAATCATCCGCAACTGGACCTAACAGTCAGGGGTACCTTTACCTTTTTATTACATAACAATTGTATTTGAAACACATTAATGAACAGCTGGAGGCACATTTAAAAGTATGTGTCTGTGAACTGATGAGAGTATCTTTACTTTCCACAAAACTTACCTTAGATAAGGTTCCACCAAGTGGTCTGCTAACAGATAAACTAGCCTCCCACTAAAAAGAAAGGAAAACAGTTGCAACACAGGAAAACCTAACACACACATCCTTGTGTTAGATAGGAATTTTCCTAGTACTTCAGTAACGGTTTTACTGATGAATCTGATATATTTTGTTGCTGTCCACTCCAATTTGGACATGTTATAATAAGTTGTTTTTTTTACTTACCATAGTTTAATGTGAATATTTCACTCAGCCCCCAGTGCACGCAGGACAAACAAACTAGGAAGCCTTTGCTTACTGTCATGTCTGAGCTACAGTTGCTAGGCAGTCTTAAGCCATGGTTTGTTGGCTTGCTAATCATGGCTTATTAGGGATTCCCAGTTCAGACATACAGTAATGGGAAGCCTTCCTGGGTTGTTTATGCAGCTTGCGCCATAAACAAATTAAGCAGGAAGAAGCAGGCAGTATCCCACAATCATTTGTAGCCAAGTAAGATTGTCTTCCATGAACACAACCTTAACAGTTGAGTCCGTAAGTGACTGTGGAGGCCAATTCTGGATCCACACGTCCTTCCACAGTGTGGACATAGGTTTCTAGGCAGGAGTTGATCACGGTGAGGGTTTGCCAAACGTGCCTTCCTCTTAGCACATTTCTCTCTTTCGTTCTGAGTTTCAGTGTCTCCAGAGTCCATGGCACCTTTGGTAAAGGCTGTTTTCCAGCTGGAGCACTTGCACGCCAGTGTTTCCCAGTTGTTGGTGTTTATACTACATTTCTTTTAGATCTGCAGACCACAATAAGCCAGAATTCCTGGCTTATTTTTATGAGTGAAAGTGGCTCTTTATCATGGTTTTAAAGGTCACTTGGGAAAGTACATGCAATAGTGTGTGATATGCTGTATATTTTTGTGTATCAGATATGTACACTGATCAAAATGGTATAGATCTTCTTTCAACTTACCCAGTGCTGTACTAGCAGGAGTCTACAAATTGAGTCAGCTGTAGTAACCACTCCCCTCTGGCAGCCACTTGCGCCCTGACTCCCAGCACAAAGATCACCACTCTTTAGTTTGGCACATGTTGCAAAGAAGGGGGAGGGATTTTCGACAGTGCCAGATGTGGAAGGGGGACAACAGGCCACTTTTCTGTCCTCTGCAGGCTTAAGGAAAGGGAAGGGGTTAGCATCTTGTTTGCACAAGATGCCGGGAAGGCAGCTCACTAGGATTCCAAATGCATTCCTCCTTTTCTGAAGCCCTTGCTTCTTCCTGAAACTATCTGCATGTGCAGATGAGGCAGAGAAGGGAAAGGGGATTTGTCGCACTTTGTGTTGATCTTCAAGGAAAGCAGATGCACGAGTGCTTTTCCAAGGCCTCCCCAAAGTCCAATGTTAAGTGAGAGAGCAGCCTCTGCTTACTTCTCTGTGCATGCCAGTAGAATTCGGGTTGAGAAGCCTGGGTCTGTTGTGGGGAATAGCAGTACAGTCATACCTTGTTATTCAAATGGTTTAGTTGCTGAACGTTTTGGCTCCCGAATGATTGAAAGCCGGAAGTGATTGTTTCGGTTTTTCAACATTCTTTTGGAAGCCAAACGTCCGGGGGGGGACTTCTGTGGCTTCCGATTGGCTATAGGAGCTTCCTGCAGCCAATCAGAAGCCACGTCTTGGTTCCTGGACACTTTGGAAGTCAGACAGACTTCTGGAATGGATTCCATTTGACTTCTAAGGTACGTCTGTATTTTTTCTTAAAACCAATGTTCAGAGCGGCACAAAGTTTTTTTTTTTAAAAAAAATGGGTATTGACTCCTGTACTCTTCTTTTAGGTTTTCCTCTTCCTTGCAGCTAGATCAGAGATGGTGAACCTCAGGCCCTTCGGCCCTCCCTGTCTGGCCCTTAAAACTCTCACAAAGCCACATCTCCCACCAACCTTGCTTCCCTCTTTCCTTGATTGTCTTTGCCTGACTGGGGCGTGTCTTTCATAGATGGTACCTGACTTTGAGAAGGAACTGCAAGGGTTAGACCTTTGAAATATGTGAGCTGAAAAAGCTCTATTACTGATATTGGCTAAAACTAGAGAAACAACTTTTAGGCTCTTTCATAAGTGGTTCCTGACACCACAGAGGTGCAGTAAAATCAGCCCCACCACTCTGTTGAAGGGAATTGGACCCTTCTACCACATTTGGTGATTATGTGAAGCTATAAACATCTTTCAGGAGATTAGCACAGTGACTCAACAGTCAGCCCTTTGTGCCCCACAATTAGCTCTGATTGGAAGAATGGAGACTTGCTACATAAAGGGCTTATGACATCTTTATTGGTGGCAGTGAGGCAACTAGTTGCATGCAAATGGAAGAGCTTGCACAATTTATCAATAGACTGTTGGCAGCAACAAATTTGGCCCATTGCTCCAAGGGAAAAACTTACCAAACAAGTACAGGCTTTAAATGGACAACAAAAAGACAATGGTTTTTAGTGAGATTTGGTATGCATTTATTGGTTCTGTTCTTGGCTAACAATTGCAATTTTTTATTCAGGAGCTTGGGTTGGAATGGGTCAGGCAGGTTATTTTTGTATATTTCATGATGGTTATTATTTGCTTATATTTTTTTTAATTAAAAAGCTTGGCAATGAATCACTGGTAGTTATAATAACATTGCAATCTTTTATCCCGATTCACTGTACTCTTTCTCTACAGCAGGGTTGCCGACCTTTATCCTTGTCTGGTCATGTTGGTTTTGATAGTTTGCCAGATCAGTTGGTTAATAAATCGACCCATCAGGGGTTCTGCTTCAACATTCTCTGTATTGGTAAGTAAAATAGCTATCAACAGTATGAATGATTTCATTTTAAATCTCATTCTCATAGAAAATCTGAAGCTGTGAGAAGGGACTGTTACCATTTTCCATTGACTATTGCCTGCAGGATAGTTATATAATTGGGCTTAATTATCCTTAACTGTGTTTTCAACATTTATGTTTTCACAAAACTGTTGGTTATCTTTTAATGGGTTACTACTCATTTATTGGGATGCGGGTGGCGCTGTGGGTTAAACCACAGAGCCTAGGGCTTGCCGATCAGAAGGTCGGTGGTTCGATCAGAAGGTCGGTGGTTCGAATCCCCGCGGCAGGGTGAGCTCCCATTTCTCTGTCCCTGCTCCTGCCAACCTAGCAGTTCGAAACAATGTCAGAGTACAAGTAGATAAATAGGTACCGCTCCGGCGGGAAGGTAAACAGCGTCACAATGATTCACATGTGCTTTCCAGACCTATTTAAAAGATGCAGTATGCATATTGTATTTAGCAATCTACTCAAAAGTTATTATTATTATTATTATTATTAAAGATTTTTATTGGTTTTCAAAAATACCAACGTAACAGAATAATATTTCCCCATAAGTCCATGTATATGGGCAGTGGGTGCTAGTCACCAGGGTGTTCATTGGAATATTTTATAATATTTCAACAAAAATCATCCATATCGGATACATTGTTCAAGGCACATACCCCCTAAGTTAGTTTCTCAGATAAAGCAGTTGTCCATACGTTCTGTTTCCATTTGAGATGTGCAGGTGATCAAGTCCTTTCCAGTTCTTTGCCACAAGTAATCGTGTTGCCACCAGAAGAAAAGTAACAAGTTCCTTGTATAATAAATTAAGCTGAATATCTTTGAAAATTGTTGATAAACCTAAGCTCGGATCACATTGTATGTTCTGATTTGTGACTTTGCTTATTTCTGTAAATAGTCTTTCCCAGAATGGTTGCACTCTACCTGAAAATGGAAATATTTCTACATCCCGCCCCAAAAGACGCTTCAGCTTTTGGTGAAATTCTTGTCTCTGATCTGAAGCAGTCTACTACTATGTGGTGCTCTCCAGATACTTTGGATTGCATTTCACATCAGCCCCAACAACGATTAAAGCCGGCATAGGCAAACTCGACCCTCCAGATGTTTTGGGACTACAACTCCCATCATCTCTAGCTAACAGGACCAGTGGTCAGGGATGATGGGAGTTGTAGTCCCAAAACATCTGGAGGGCCTAGTTTCCCTGTGCCTGGATTAGAGATTATGGGAATTGTAGTGCTCAACATTTGAATGGCCCCATGCCGGCTACCCCAGTTAGCATGTGCTGCTAGCACTTGCCCAGTTAAGAGTATGGCAAAGCATTTATATCTTGTTGTCAAGGTTCTAGTACCAGTTCAGGTAAACAGATGAAGTTCTGAATTGGGGTTGAAGATTGGGCTAGAGTATTGCTCCAAGCCCCTAAAGGTTTGCAGGAGGGGGAGAACATGTTGGAGGAAATATTCTGAAAAACAGCCTTGCCAACAATGTGGCCATGAGTACTATGACATTGCCACAGACTAATGTTAATCCAAACCTCATCCCACCCTCAAATTTTGCAGGAACAAGAAATAGCCAACAGCCTTATATTCTCACAATAGTCTCTTTTGAAAGATAATAAGGTGTAGAGGGAACAAAAAATGTTATAGGCTGAGTTGAGCTACTTAGTAGGAGTTTTGCTCTCAAAGAAGCTACCAACCTGTCATAAGCCACTATGGTATGAATGTTATTCCCATAGAGTGAAAAAACAAATTGAGGGTGAAGTGGGAAATACAAATATGGTTGAGAGGGAGCATAGGGTACAGTGGTACTTTGGGTTACATATGCTTCAGGTTACATACACTTCAAGTTAAAGACTCCGCTAACCCATAAATAGTACCTCAGGTTAAGAATTTTGCTTCAGGAAGGAAGAGAACAGAAATCGTGCTCCGGCGGCGTGGCAGCAGCGGGAGGCCCCATTAGCTAAAGTGGTGCTTCAGGTTAAGAACAGTTTCAGGTTAAGAACAGACCTCCAGAACAAATTAAGTACTTAACCCGAGGTACCACTTTATAGTACTGTGTGTGCCTTTATGGGAAATGACATAGTGATCCGATACAGCTTCAAAGAAATGCAGAAAGATTGTGTTTTCTCTGAATAAACCCAGCATTAAATTATAACTAATAACATTTTTCATTCCTCCCCCCCCAAATGTGAGAAACGTCTTTATGTTGCAGTGAAATTTCTCTAGTTCTTTTCATATAAGTACATGTTTACCTGTCTTCAATTTTAGGCGAGACAGGAATTGGGAAATCAACTTTGACTGATAGTTTGTTTAATACCAGTTTTGATGATCGTGTGTCAACACACTTTCAGCCAAATGTAAGACTTAAAGCCGAGACATACGAACTCCAAGAAAGCAATGTTCGACTGAAGCTGACCATTGTCAATACCGTTGGATTTGGTGACCAGATAAACAAGGAAGATAGGTTAGTATCTGCTCACGTAAATAATGTCCTCTTAATTTGCCCTGTGACATGTCAACTTGGCTCTGACAAGTGGGTGGTATTGATAGTATTTCTGATGTAATTCTATTTTATTTTTTGACATCATGTACCCACTTCCCCCATTGCTAGAAATCTCTGGGAAGTTTGCAATACAAATGTTAAACAACAATACATTGAACATAATATTTAGAGAAATTGCCCATTTATACAGGCTAATATGGGAAGCATTTATTTTAAATCACAAAATAAAGCCTACTGTCATTTTATCAACAGATCATTTTGGAAAAACACTCCAATCCTAGAGGCAATGGTCAGGATCCAAACGCCTACTGAATGCTTGCCCAAAGGCTTGTTTGTGACCGTTGTAATGTTAGTTTTTTCCCCACTGGGCAGCTGAAAGCAGTCTGCCATCTGTCATGTAGGAACAGCCGTTAAAAAACAAACGAAGTCCCTTTTGGCTAGATGAACAGCTCTTTGGACTTTGGCCATTTTCTTAGGATTAATTAAAACGATCCGGTGATTTTGTCTGTTGTACTACGTTATGTTTGGTTTTTTTAATTGTATTTTTGTGTGTGTGTCAAGCTTTATTCGCACTTCTGTACAGCACCCTGTAATCTTTTTTTTGATGAAGGGCCATGAATAAATATTTTGAATAAAAAAGTAATAAAAGCTAGTTCCTGGGATGTATGGAACTAAAATACTGTACAAATTTAATTCTTTGCTCTTTAAGACTGACTTTTTCCCTCCTAAAAAGTAAGGGGAAATGTGTGTGCGTCTTATGGAGGGAATGCAGGCTGCGCAGCTATCCCAGAAGCCAGAACAGCAAGAGGGATTGCTGCTTTCACTGCACAGCGATCCCTCTTGCTGTTCTGGCTTCTGAGATTCAAAATATTTTTTTTCTTGTTTTCCTCCTCCAAAAACTAGGTGCTTCTTGTGGTCTGGTGCGTCTTATAGAACGAAAAATACGGTACATTCATTAATAAATAAAAAATCCACCATGGAACAGTTGTGGCCAAGGCCATGCAATTAATTTGTGCAGGATTCTCAACCATTCCTAAATCTGCTCACCATAGCAAGGTGCACTTGCCCTTCTGGTGAGTGTGTCAAGCCATCCCAACCACCCTAAGCTGCAGGATGGCCCCATCCATGTAGCAGACTGAGGTGCTGCTTTGGATGGTAGAATCCAAGGGGCACCTGCTGCCAAAGCGAGGAGAAGCGGCTACAGTGGTTTCCAGCGGGATCTCATGCGATTCCTCTGAAATTGCACGGTGGCCTCTGGATATCTCACCAGAGCTTGAAAGCTGCAGTTGCGCAACCCCGATATGTGAGGCTTCGGCAGGGGCATTGTGTGCAGGGTGCAACCTTCCCGTTTCGCCTCGGTCAGCAAAATGGGACAGGCCACCCCTTGTCACATTTGTGTGCTCCTGTCTCTCTCCAGCTCCCATTTAACCCGTTCCCAGCCCCAACTGGTGCTGACCAGCCTCCCTCGCCTTTTTCAGTGCTAAGCATCGGTTGCCTGTGAACAAGCACTGGGCTCTTCCAAGGCATCCCCACCCCTTCCAGTCAGAGCTGATTGTGATGGGGTTATGTGCTATATGATCAGCAGCGGTAGGAGCTTTGCCTACTGCAGGTATAGGCAAACTCGGCCCGCCAGATGTTTTGAGACTACAATTCCCATCATCCCCGACCACTGGTCCTGTTAGATAGGGATGATGGGAGTTGAAGTCCCAAAACATCTGGAGGGCCAAGTTTGCCTATGCCTGGCTCAGAGACTGAAGTGGGAAGAGGCAGAAGCGGCAGCTTGTTTCTCACTGTAAGTGGGGAGAAGGGGAGAAGTGGCTGCGATAGCAGTCGGGGAGCTGGGAGGATGGATGAGGGATGATGGCGAGGAAGAGCAGTGGAGACCTTGGCACAGCTCTAAGCTCAGGAAGAAGGTGGGGGATCATCTATGTGGTGCTGCACTTCAAAGGTGCTTTCTGAAATGCTGCACTGCGTGGGAGATTCCGTGTCCTCTTTAGTTTCCTCTTCCTCCTCCCAGCATCTGCCAGTGCTAGGCAGTGATGAGTACAGGAGCAGCTCTTGCTGTGCCCACCACACAACATGGGATGATCACTGACTTTGAACTTCAGAGGAAAGCACCTCTCAGGCTCAGTGCAATGTGATGTCCGCGTAAGAACCAGTGTGGTGGTGTGGTTAAGAGCAGTAGACTCGTAATCTGGTGAACTGGGTTCGCTTCCCTGCTCCTCCAGATGCAGCTGCTGGGTGAACTTGGGCTAGTCACACTTCTCTGAAGTCTCTCAGCCCCACTCACCTCACAGAGTGTTTTTGTGGGGGAGGAAGGGAAAGGAGAAGGTTAGCTGCTTTGAGACTCCTTCGGGTAGTGATAAAGCGAGATATCAAATCCAAACTCTTCTTCTGTGATGGTGTTATGGCACCTAGTCTGCCAAGCCTAGCCAAAATGTGTGGATTTCTGTGGCTGTGCCCTTGTTATTTTTTAAGCTGCCCTCATGATTAGAATATTACTTGAAGCAATATAGAGAAGAACTGATTAAAAGTGTGGTTGAGTTAATGCCACTGCTGTTTTATTGTGCCTTTGACAGCTTGTGCACAGCAAGGGTCAACAACTTTTTGGGGTGTATGGGCCCATTTGCAAATTGAGAAACTGTTGTGGGCACCACAACCAAGTACATATCACAACCTATTCTACTGGTGGCAGCAGAATGCTTCTTTCAAGCATTGAAAGAGCCAGTGTGGTGTAGTGGTTAAGAGCGGTAGTCTCGTAATCTGGGGAACCGGGTTCGTGTCTCCGCTCCTCCAGATGCAGCTGCTGGGTGACCTTGGGCCAGTCACACTTCTCTGAAGTCTCTCAGCCCCACTCACCTCACAGAGTGTTTGTTGTGGGGGAGGAAGGGAAAGGAGAATGTTAGCCGCTTTGAGACTCCTTAAAGGGAGTGAAAGGCGGGATATCAAATCCAAACTCCTCTTCTTCTTCAAGCCTAATTTCAGCTGTTGTGGGATAGGGGACCCTGAGGGCCTCAGTGAAGGCCTCTGTGGGGAAATGGGGACATGGGCTCATGTATTAGAGTGAAAATCACCTCTGTCTTCTAATATTGTATTTCCCCTCCTCTTTCCAGCTACCAGCCAATAGTGGATTACATAGATGCACAGTTTGAGTCTTACCTCCAGGAAGAGCTGAAAATTAAACGCTCCTTATATAATTACCATGACACTCGTATCCATGTGTGCCTCTACTTTATTTCACCCACAGGGCATTCCCTCAAAAGTCTTGATTTATTAACCATGAAAAATCTCGATAGCAAGGTAAGATGTTAAAGCCAGCTTTAGAGGAAAAAATATAGCAATAATCTTTCTTGCAGCAGAACTCTTAGAGTATTCACAGGGGCCTTTTAAAAAATATAGCAGCATTATGAAAATACATTTAACATGCCGTTTTAACTGCAATCCAGTCTTGTTGTCAAGAACGAATAAAGGTTTCAATGAAAATAAGCATTGCGTAAGTGACATTGAGTAAGCCTTTCCCCTGTCCAAAGTTTACTTAAACATCGTTCGTCATGTTCAGTTTTTAAAAGCCTGTTACTTTGAAGAAAACTCAGGATAAAGTTATTTTGCCTTTGAACAAGCAAAGGGATTATAGAGCTTCATAACAGAGTTGCAGAGAGGCGATGATGCCTGAGGTGAAATCGGTGACTAGATGTGATGAAATATCTATGCACTCTTACCTCTCCCTCACTAGAAACCTGGTTTTGGTCACCTGTTTGGTGATTTCATGCTCTAGGCCTATTCTTGGGGAAGTGACAGGAATAAAGGGCAACATTTTTTTTAGTAGGAAAAGGTCTACTAACCTACCTATAGGGATAAAACAGTTAAAAGACTGAGCCTAGGGCTTGCCAATCAGAAGGCCGACAGTTTGAATCCCTACGACGGGGTGAGCTCCTGTTCCTTGGTCCCTGCTCCTGCCAACCTAGCAGTTCGAAAGCACATCAAAGTGCAAGTAGATAAATAGGTACCACTCCAGCGGGAAGTAAACAGCGTTTCCGTGCGCTGCTCTAGTTCACTAGAAGCGGCTTAGTCATGCTGCCCACATGACCTGGAAACTATGCCGGCTCCATCGGCCAATAAAGCAAGATGAGCACCGCAACCCCAAAGTCATCTGCAACTGGACCTAACGGTCAGGGGTCCCTTTACCTTTACCTTTATGTACATTATGCCCATAATTTATGTGCATTAATCTTGTGTTCATTTAGCTTTACATGCTTGGTAAAATGTTTTAAAAAATAATAAATGGGGCGAACTTTGGCAATCCCACCCGCCATTGCACCCAGTGTGTTTTGACTAGATGTGATTTTGGCCTTAGGCATGAATTTAACCCTTGTGTAAGTTGTAGGCTTACTATACATTGTTTTGAATTTATATTAACTTTGCCTATCAGGAAATGTGGGCTTTTTACATCTTTGTTATTACTGCTTCTTAAAAATTTATGACTATAGCTCATATTGATATTTCAGTATAGACCCTGACACAAATATAGTCTGAAAAATGCATCTAAGCATCTGCCAGATGAGAGTACAGTTGTTGTTTTTTTAAAAAATGACAGAAGATAGAAACTGCTTCTAAAGTGCTAATATACTGATCTCGGCCCCTCTAAAAATCTTGTAGAGATAAACCGTACTGAAAAACAAAGGCAGCATTTCAACATACTTGTCCTGCTCTTTTTATAGCTTCATGCAATTTCACTTCTTAATCAGTAAGACGGTGAGGAATGTAGGAAATAAATTGAAGCAGCTGGTACCAGCAAGCTAGATAGTTGTGACCGATTGCATGTTTATTTTCTGGTTATTAGAAATCCCAACTCTAGATTTAATATCATCTCATTTTAGAAGTCACATGTTAAAAAGAAATCAGGAACTTTGCCCAAACACTCACTGGGTTTTGTTTGTTTGTTTGCCAAAGCAGTTGCTGGGTTTTGTGTGTGGAAACGTGATCTCTAAAATCAGATGAAATTAAAACACATTTATTAGGCAATTGGAATTCATATCAACTCTCCAGGATGGATGTTTACACAATTTTCACAGTTATCATTACAGATAAAATAATAGTTCATGTATAGTTAAGCTCTGACTGTGCATATCATCTTAATGAAAGGTGAACAAAATGTTTAGGTGGCCCAATTCTATAGAGCGTATGACCTGCTGACTTGCTGCATTTTCCAATGAAGCCCTAGTATGGGTCAAAGCATCTAGATTTCTATGACCGACGTCCTTGGTTATGGCTGTCAACCCAAGCCGCATGTGTGTATGGAACTGTCACAGCCAGCGATGGCAGATGGAGCTGTGTAAGCACGTAGCGTGTGTGTTTTTATACCATTGCCAACAGTGAGTCAGTTCTGCTCCTGCCTATGTGCAGCTGGGGTTTGTAGCTCTTTATTTACAGAGGAGTTCATGGTGTTGTTGAACTGTAGCTAATTCAAACTAGACTATTTCTACTTTTAGATTTATATTGATATGGTCTAGGTAAACATTTTGACTTCTGGGGGTGAGGCTTTACATTAACCCATGTGGCTTTTTGTTCAGCAGCCTTTCCTCTGCCGTTTCGTTGTGTAAGCTCTTCCATGTTAAATAAAATAACAGCTTTTCAAACTTTTTTTTTTTGAGATGCATTAACTAAAACAAGTACTCCTCAGAGGGAGTGTAAAATTAATTTAAAATCAAAGAGCAGAGTCTTCTGTACATGTTTAAGTAATTAAATCGCAGGTTCAGCCAGTTCTATTTAAAGCAATGGCTGTTCTAAAACGGCAATGTATCATCATGAATTGTGGAACTCAAGGAAGGTACATGCCTCAAATGCTTTATCATTAGCCTAAATTGCCAGGAGAATGCCCTTGGTAGCAACCTGAGGAAGTGTAGGTGTGGTCTTAGTTGAACAAGGAACCGGAGAGGGACACAAAAGAAGTCGCTTTCAATCTGACTCTGTCCCCTTCACCAGACCATCAACTCTACCCAGGTCCCACAATTTTGCCCAACCCTTTCTCTCATTTTCTTAACTCTTCCGCTTATATTTCTCAGTGAGGGTAGCTGGAAAAGTTTTAATCGAGGTTTCACCAGTGACTCACCTAATTAGCTAGGAATTCAGGTTTTTTGTTTTTTTTAAAGGTGTGAAAGACGTAGATCTGATTTCTTTTTTAGCTTGTAGCTGAGTCAGAGGAAAGCATCTAGAAATGTGGATCAAGCACAAAAGAAACATTATACAAGCAGCAATATAAATAGTCTTTCCTATAACTTTAACCGGATGGCAGGCAGACAGGAAAGCTAGGATTCATCCTATATCAAGCATTTGAAATTGGCTATGATTGCCAGCATTTATTTAGAAGCCCAAGATAATTTTGACTTATAAATCAGGAGGCTCTGAAACACTTCCAGAGATAAGGAATTTATTTAAAAGTTGCAGAGCATTTTTACTGAAGTGCAAATTGCTAGCAGAGGACCCTTTGTGAAGATCATTAACTGTTTTGTTAGGTAGTTCATTAAACATAAAGCATAATATAACCAAGATTTCACCTTTCCCTCTGAAAAGTAAACAGATTCCTTAGTAAAAAAAAAAAAGTTTTAAAAAATTACTGAATTGCTGTCTTTTTTTATGTTTATCCATTTGGATAGCTCATTATTAACAGGTAAAGTTTTAGTATAATTTTCATGTCTTTTTTAACAATGTTGAATGTATGGTTTTAGTTAATGTGGTTCTTTGCTTGAGTTTTCTCTGAAGCAGCTTGTAGTACTGAAGAGGCTACTTGGTTGAGTCAGTAACCGAGTATCTTGTTGTAAGAGCCTATTCAGTGATTATGATCATTTGTGTCTAAGAAATTACATGCAGGAATTTGACAAGAACGTATACCACAACCACATACTTCTTACTTCTTTAAATAGGTGAACATTATTCCACTTATAGCCAAAGCAGATACAATTTCTAAATCTGAACTGCAGAAATTTAAGATCAAAATCATGAGTGAGCTGGTCAGTAATGGAGTCCAGATCTACCAGTTTCCAACAGATGATGAGAGCATTGCCAAAATCAATGCCAGCATGAATGTAAGTACTTCACTGACCCCACAACAACATATTCAAACAAATCTGTACTGACAATTGTTTGCCATGATAGCTATAGTGGATGCATCTCACTCAGACAAGGGATAGTGATAACAAAATAGACCCTGAGGAAAATTCTTTTGAGTGGGACATGGCACTATACTGGTTGTAAAGACTGACATTTTGAAACTAGGGCAGGAATGTTAAAAAATCCCCCTGTTTTCCCCCAATGGTATTTAACCATTGGTAAATACCCATTGGTAAATACCCAATGGAATTTAACCATTTCCCCCAATGGTATTTAACTGCTTCTTAAATGCTGAACTATTTCTATATTTCACAGAGGCACTTCCAGGTTCTTAAACGGTGCAGTTATCTTTCATGTAATTAGGGTGTATGTTATTGTTTATATTGTACTTGTTAATATATTTATTGAGCCGACAGCAATGCACCTTTATTTACTCTGTTTCACAGGGACATCTGCCCTTTGCCGTAGTGGGGAGTACAGAAGAGGTCAAAATTGGAAACAAAATAGTAAAAGCTCGCCAGTATCCTTGGGGCATAGTGCAAGGTACTGAAACAGGAAGTACTTGTGCAAGTTCTGTTTTAGAAACATTGCATAGTAAATGTGAAAGGTATGCAAGTAATATCTTATTTCGTTTCATTAGTGGAAAATGAGAACCATTGTGATTTTGTGAAACTTCGGGAAATGCTGATTTGTACAAATATGGAAGACTTGAGAGAGCAGACTCATATGCGCCACTACGAACTGTACCGGCGGTGCAAATTGGAAGAGATGGGCTTCCGAGACACCGATCAAGAAAACAAGCCCGTCAGGTAAGTGAGTGAGCCTTCCCCATGTTTTCAACAATTAAAACGTTTATTTACCCTCCTCTCTTGTATGGCCCCTTACTTGTAGCAGCAGGAAAAATATTGCAAAAAACTAAATACATCTCTTACTCTTTTACTTAAAGCACTTAGCTAGTCATCATTCTGAATGCTGTTGGGGCTGTCCCTAGTTCAGTGGTAATTAGGCGGTATGAAATATACCGTGGTGGCAGCAAGAGTTGCATTAGTGCTAAAATTGCAAAGCAAATCAGCAGGGGATATCTGGCTGGCAGCTGTGGATTATAGCCCAAGGAACTCTGTTGCTGTGCTGAATGGTGCTCTGTTCAGATTACGACAGTCATCCAGCTGGCTCAGGAGCGCAGCACTGATGCTGGAGATTGTATCAGTGGGCACATGGTTGCCTTCCGTGGTCCTGCAGCAATATTGGCACTACTGCTTCTGAACTGAGCATGATGCTGACAGAAGCGGAAATGGTGCTTTTTTAGTTGAGAGTGGCTTGAAGAATGGCGAGTCCTTGCATTATCCTCTACTGAAGTGGTCCTTTTCTTTTCTGAGAACAAAGAAATTGAAAATAACTGTGTGGAGAGAGTATAAGCTTGAAGTGGTCCAAGGTAATTGTATTCTCAGGCAGGAAGGTAAACCTAAGACCTTTTCTAATTTCTTTCAGAATTCCTTTTTGCCAGTGCCAGTTCTTCCTTCATGTGCACTATCTTCTTTTCCTTTCCTTTTGTCTTTCCGACTAATGTAAGTAAAAACTTTCTCTATAAACTTTCTTCTTTGTGTTTCATTCCTACTGTCCTTCCTCTCCTGTTACTAACACCTAAACACCTAAAGTTGTGCTGTTGATGCCTGCGCTGAAAAAGTTTAAGCAATAACTGAGTGGATTGGAATTCACTGGCACCAGAAGTGTCTTGGGTGGAATCTGCACACACATACACAAAAATGCTTTTAAAAAAAACGTTCTGAAAAATACACTGAATTTGCCATAGCTCACCACCACCATCTAGTGTCACATTTGTATATTGCACTTTACAACACACTTAAAATGCTTTATTTGCAGCTGTGTAGCTAAGTCCTTGATGTTTACTCTGCAGGTACTGACTGGGTTTCTGTGATAAGCCAAGATAGGCCCTTTCCATATGTTACAGTATTGCACTGACTGGAAATGCCAATTGATTTTGTGCAATTCAGTGGGGAACAAAAAAATAGATAAGCATCAGCTTATCTATTTAAGGATCAGACTATGGCAGGATTGCCAAGACTCAGACCATTGCTGACAATATGGTATTCCATACTTCTCTTCAGACATAATCTCTAGGGAGGGATCCCAAATTCCCAGGCAGTTTGTACAGTCTTCAGCAGTTCTTAAGACTTTGGAGTGAATCACATTCAAGGTGGCAGTGCTGAACTAGTCAGGGTGTAAAGCAGGAATGTGGAACCTGTGGCCCTCCAGATGTTTAGCTGCACTGTACTACCAGCATCACTGACCATTAGCCATGTTGGCTGGGCTGATGGGAGTCAGGTGTCTAACAGCATCTGGAGGGCCGGGGTCCCTTGCTCCTGGTGAAAATAAAAACCAGTGGCATCTCAATAACTGGGTTCCTCTTTTCTTTTTACAAAATTCTAAATTCAAAGGCACCTTTGCTCCTTAATAGATGCCAGGAGTGGGATATCTGGAAGACCTCTGGCTGTTTTCATTGTATTTATTAGAGTGATATTGGACTCGGCTTTCAGCCGTAAGATCAGCAAGTTTTGTTCTGATTCAGAGTAGTCTCTTTTACTGGAAAGTGACTTTGTAGCGAGAACAGCTGCGAGAATATCAAGCTGTCCTTGTGCAAGGAAGGAAGGACACTTCCAGCATTCTAAGAGGAAGTTTCAAAAAGAGAGAGATAGAGAGAAGAGATTCCAGACCTGGCATGTGAAGAAGAGAAGAATTAGAAAGCCAGGCAAACAATGAGAAAATGACATTCTGTGTGTATTCTATATGTACAATTAGGCTGACTTTGTTTTTGAAAAACCATTCAGAGGCTCAGTGCCCTTGTGAACTTACTACTTAGCACTTCTATCCTAACTATCCCCCTCCCCCCGAATTAAGTTCCCTTTCTATCATACAGGCTTACCTCCGAGTTTAGGGTCAAGGCTTAAGAATGAAATCCCACAGCCACTCATGCAGGGGGCTTCGCCCACTTCGCCACGATTCATTTATTGCCCTGCATTCTATTCATAATATCGCTGCATGTCGCATCCTGATACATTTTTAGAGCTGACATGCATTTTGGCCACAATAAATACTGTGGTAAGACACCAGACTTCAGACATTTCCCCCACTGCTCACAGTGCGTTGTAGGCAATGTCCCACATTCTTTTGCCTCAAAATAAGGACTGAAGGATGGCGCAAATGGAGACATTGGGTGAACCTCTGAACTGCAGCCCCCCTGAATTTCTCACCACCTGCCCTACAACATTGATACGGCTCAGTATGACTGGTATGTTGTATTTATTCTTTATGCCAGTTGGCTCAACCTGTTATAGTAGTATGACACATAGACATGGGGTTATTGTCTCAGACCAGTTTCCCCCGAAACAATTTATGTTGTTATTTAAGAATTTAGTAAGGCAAGAAGTTAGTTTTTGAGAAAACTATTTATTGCGGGGTACGTGTGTTAGAGTTTAAAAATAACATAAACAGAGATGAACACATGCAGCCAAGCCCATCTATTCTGGACTGCAATAGTTTGCATCCCTCAGTTTAGCTTCTGAGACCTTTTCCTGTTTTTGCTCCTTTCCACTCTTGTAACGCTTTTGCAGTGTTCGAGCTTTTTCAGTGTTTCAGTCCCTTTCTCCATTTTCTCCTTCGCCGCATCAAGCAGTTGGTCCCTTACCTTTCCTGCCCCGACCCAGCCACAGTGATCCATGCAACGGTCGTCTCCAGGCTTGACTACTGTAATTCGCTCTACGCGGGGCTGCCCTTGAAGCTGTGCCAGAAACTCCAGTGGGTGCAGAATGCAGCAGCGAGGCTCCTCACGGGGTCTCTGCCATGGGAGCATATTCACCCAGTGCTTTTCCAGCTGCACTGGCTCCTGGTGGAGTACAGGTTCAGATTTAAGGTGCTGGTTTTGACCTTTAAAGCCCCTCATGGCCTAGGACCCTCATACCTACGGGACCGCCTCTCCTGGTATGTCCCACGGAGGACCTTAAGGTCCATAAATAGCAACACCCTAGTGGTCCTGGGTCCTAAGGAAGTTTAATTAGCTTCAGCCAGAGCCAGGGCCTTTTCAACACTGGCGGAACGCTCTGCCTCATGAGACCAGGGACCTGCGGGATCTGGTTTCTTTCCGCAGGGCCTGTAAGACAGAGTTGTTCTGCCTGGCCTTTGGCTTGGAGTCAATTTGATTCCCTCCCCCTCTTTCTTTTTTCTTTTCCTTTCTTCTCCTGCGATGAGGCTACATTTTAGTATTTTAATGTTTCAATATTTTAATGTTGTATTTTAATTTTGTTTTTAAGTTGTATTCATTCAACTTGTTTTTATTATTGCTTGTTAGCCGCCCTGAGCCCAGCCATGGCTGGGGAGGCCGGGTATAAATAAAAATTATTATTAATTTTATTATTAGTTATTCAAATCCACCTCTTCTAGTTTCTGGTGCCACAGCCTGATGAATAGCTACCCTGTCTTCTCGCTTGACTTATCTGCAGTATTTTCACACTCCTACCAATCTTTTAGCTAGTTGGGAGAGGAGTGTTCAGCTGCAATCCAAACCCTGGCTGGGGAGTGACACAACTTAACAGAGCAGTGGGGTCACCTCTGCATTCGCAGCTCTGCTGATCACGCTGATTGGAGGAGAGGGTGGGGGGCAGGCAAACTGCTCACCCAGCCTATGGAGACTTGCAGAACTAGGCAGACTGACACCTCTGCAACAACTCCCACAGCCTGGCTCAGTCGCCAGGTTCTTAGGATGAGCTGCTTAACAGGGCTGCTTAATCCTCATAAGTAAAACATCCCTGTAAACTTTTTACCCTCCTGTGCACAAGAGCCTTTAAAGCAAAAAAGGAACAATTTAAGAACTCAAAACCCAACACGAAATGACTTCACACCTCACAATAAGAGGAAAATTCTACAACACCTTGACATAAATAAGCATTTATTTCTGCAAAAATAAAGCAGTTCTGGAAATGGAATCTATTTGCATAATTTTGCATGGATTATAGCATTAGGATTTCCTTGATGTGAGCAGCTGTGTATTTATTTCCAGCTATTGGAAGGCTAGTTGGTGACACCTGTCCACAACCTGTCCTCTTTGTAGAATAATTTGTTTGCTTTTATCCTTCATGCTTTAAAATTTTTATTTTAATTGTTAGGTCATGTGGGCCTTTTAGCCCCTTATGGACTTGAATTTGTTGTGGCGAAAGTTCTAAAATGGTAACGTCTTTTAAGTAGTGAGATTGAATCTAACTACTGTAAGAACAGAGGATATTAGCTGAAAGCGGAAAAACTTTCTCAACCCCCACAACCTATGCTTTTAAGTCTGTGCACATTATATTTATGGTAATGTGAGTGTCTGTTCTGTTCATTTTGCACAAGGCAGACTGACCTTGCATAGTTCCTGAAATGCAGGTCATTGTCACAAGGGAGCCTTACCTTGCTACAACTGTTATGGGTCAGAGAACATCTCAGATGAAGCTTTTCAAAGGCTCTGGAATCTTTTTGTTGAAGCCAAATCTGAAGGGCTGTTTACCACCCTTGTTACAACTTGAATAACCTGTGCTGCCTTTTCCTCTAATTGAGCTCAGAACTGCAACGTTGCTTGGTGAAGAACTGGTCTGTATTCTTGCTATTAAGATTAAGATCAAATTATCTAATGACTTTGCATATGTTACTTGAAAGGATTACAGAGAGCCAGTGTGGTGGTGTGGTTAAGAACGGTAGACTCGTAATCTGGTGAACCGGGTTCGCGTCTCCGCTCCTCCACATGCAGCTGCTGGGTGACCTTGGGCTAGTCACACTTCTCTGAAGTCTCTCAGCCCCACTCACCTCACAAGAGTTTGTTGTGGGTGAGGAAGGGAAAGGAGAATGTTAGCTGCTTTGAGACTCCTGAAGGGGAGTGATAAAGCGGGATATCAAATCCAAACTCTTCTTCTTCTACAGTATAGTAAAGAGATAAATGGGGGGGAAGAATGCATAAAATTGGTGGAATACAGCAGTGTTTCCCAACCTTGTGCCTCCAGCTGTTTTTGAACTACAATTCCCATCATCCCTGACCACTGGTCTTGCTAGCTAGGGATGATGGGAGTTGTAGGCCAAAAACATCTGGAGGCACAAGGTTGGGAAACACTGGAATACAGTAAAAATTACATGCTGTTGCCTTTCACAAGTGACAAAGACTGCTTACATTTTATGACCCTCAGTCTACAGGAGACGTACGAAGCCAAGCGGCATGAATTCCTTGGTGAACTGCAGCAGAAAGAAGAGGAGATGAGGCAGATGTTCGTCCAGAGGGTCAAGGAGAAAGAAGCACTGCTGAAAGAAGCTGAGCGAGAAGTAAGAATGCCTGCCTACTGTTCTGAATTTGATCTGGTTGCAGTGGTAGTGTGAACAGATAAAATACTGTGTTTAAGAAAGAAGCAGAATAGGTTGGCTAGCTTCCAGCAAAATAATGCACTGAAGAGAATCGCATGCACGAGCTGGAGCTTTGCTCTTTCCACTGAACTATGGTTTGTCTCTTTGGCAGCAAAAAAAGAAAAGCTTTGGCTTTATGTGCTCTGTCCCGTTTATGGAAGGGCCTTCTCTGCATCCTGATCATGGCTGGAACTAGATCAGGACCAGTAGGACTTGGGAAGAAAATATTGTGCTGTGCATGTTGGCACATGATGCCTCCACTCGCTTTCTTTTCCAACGCGTCACCTTGGGTCACAGAGTTCTTCCTCCTCTTCCTTCTGCATGCAGAGGGAGCCAATTGGGAACTTCAGCAAAAGGTTTCTTGGAAGAGTTATGCACTTTTGCCCCTGTAGAGGCAGAATTGGGAAACAGCTGGAGAAAACGAGGGTCTTTGGTTAGGTTCTGAGCTCTGGCTGAGGCTTGGTTGACTCCCTGCCCCCCCCCAAAGGTTTCTTTGGTTTACAAATATGATAATTCTTATGTACAAATAGAGTAAGTCCTCTGATTATGCAGAAACCACTAGCATATCTGTGGATGGTCATGTTTTGCTTCCCAGCTGATTGGAACAGGAGAAGCCACTAAATTAAGCATTTTATATATATCTAAGATGGCAACTCCCTGTTGACTTTAAAGAGGGTTCAACGATACAGCAATTTATAATGGCTCAGTGGCCTCAAAGTTGACTTTAACAGGATTAAGAGCGGTCAGTCCCTTTAAGCTGGGAATACACTGTTCACCCAAAGCCATAATTTCTCTCAGTACCATATGTATATTGAGAGATGGGACTGATTGAGGTAGAAATCTAGGATTGCCATACATCCATAATTTCCCGGAAATAGCCAGGAAACTGTGTCTGGGTGGAAATCGCTGAAATGTGTGGGAAGATCTGGACGTATGGCAACCCATGTCTGAAGTTTAGATTTTGGCGAATTTTATTAAAAATACCCCATAAACTCCTCCTCCTCCTCCTCCTTCTCCTTCTACTTCTTCTTCTGAGATTTTGACCTGTTCTCCATTTACCAAGAAAAGGAAAACCGAATATGGAATAATCCTAAAGGCTGGTGCTCCTTTTGAAAAGTTTACTTAATATACTCTTTTCCGCATTTGTCGTTAAAAAGGATTTAAATCTAAGGCATTGGTCTTGTAGACGGCTCTAGGTTGCATTCCTAACCCTACTCACCTTGGAGTAAGCCATACTAAATTCAGAAAGGGTTAGGATTCTACTGTAAGTGCAGGTGTGTGTAATGTCAATAAAATAGGAACACGAAGCTCAAAACTCTGACTCTTAGAAAATCAGTCTCTCTGTTCTGTTGTGTGATTACTGAGGATGGAATGCTAAGTGCCACCTTGTGGCCAAAATGACATTTTTTTTTGCTCTACTTCAGCTACAAGTGAAGTTTGAACATTTAAAACGGCTTCATCAAGAAGAGAGGATGAAAGTAGAGGAGAAAAGAAAGCTCCTGGAAGATGAAATGAGTGCATTCAGTAAGAGAAAGGCTGCTTCAGACATTCTCCAAGGGAGGGCCCTGCCCCCCACACCCACGGTTGGTTTAAAAAAAGACAAGGATCGGAAAAAGTAAGTAATCAGTTTCAGAGGATCTTAGGATTTAGGGAGAACTGTCCAATTCAGATGAATATTTTAAGTAGTATAAATTATTCAGCCATGAAGTATGAAAAATAAGTAAATTTTGTTGCAAGTTGTTTGAGGTTTTCTTATTGATATCATCAGGCACTTTTATGAAAACTCTTCTTTTTATGTCCCTTTCCCCACCAAAGGGAACAAGATTTTCGGCTTAAGCTGCTGTGTTTTGATATCGGAGATCAGGAAGTTGCGAATATACAGGAAGCGAGAGAGAGAGAGAGAAATTAGAAAGGGAAAGAACACCGTGACTAGAGCTTGGAAGTAGTTTGCAAATGTTGTATGGTTAGGGTATGTTAGTTTTGCGAGTCATTGAAAACAGATTCATATGTTCACAATGTGCTTAATACTTGGATTTTTCATTCCAGAGAAAGCTATTGAAGTTCCCAACAGCTTTTGTAGTTTGTTGGTTGTGGCAGAAGCTGTTATGGAACAGTCAACAATCTAAATCTGTATTGTGTATTGGCAGCTGTTGCACTCACTGGGTGGTATCCAACATGCTCTGAGTAGACTCATTGAAATCAACAGGCAACTTATTTTTAGCCCAGTGATTTCTGTGGATCTGCTCTGAGTATTCCTAATGCTGAATATTAGCCATTGTTCTGCCCAAAATCTCAACTGCTGCAAGGAATCACTGCATGTAAAGCAAAATTTTATTAATGGTTTTCACAATAGAAATGTGCACTTTTAAATTATGAAATCGTTCAATGAGAACATTTCCTATCTTCTCAGTAGTGAAAGTAGGGAGTCATTCAACGATGTCTGCCCACTTCTGCAATGGAACTCAGCTTGTGCAGTGGGACTTCCCTTCTTTCTGCCCTCCACCACTGCCCTAGCGTACCTCCCAAATCTTCTCTGGAGGTCTACCTACTCTCTGGGGAAGATTTGGCGTATGAGTGGGGCTGCTAGGGGGAGGAAGATTTGCTTAAAATGGCTTTTGTTCTCCATTCTGCTGGCAGAAGAGTACTGTCAGCTGAGCAACATAGTTTTGATACTAACATAGCAAGAATTTTTCAAGAATGTCAGATTCACCAGACTTATTTCATATCAGGCATAGGCAAACTCGGCCCTCTAGATGTTTTTGGGACTACAACTCCCATCATCCCTAGCTAACAGGACCAGTGGTCAGAGATGATGGGAATTGTAGCCCCAAAACATCTGGAGGGCCGAGTTTGCCTATGCCTGTTTTACATGATTTATATTTCACACTTTCAACATAACAGCTAACAGAGTTGTAGAAAACAAAAGGGAAATTGAAGGCTATACCATGTGATATTTCTCTACATTTAAGTCAGTTCAAGTTTTGTCTAGTCGGGACTTATCAAAGTAAATGAACACATTGAAGATGGAAGCTTTAATACTGTAAATAGACTTTGCTCTCTGTGGATAAAGGCACATCTGATACGCCTCTTTCTGTTTCAGCTCTGGCTTTATGTGAAACTGAAGATACAAGGAGAAATTCTTCACAGTTCCCTATGATGAAACGTCGATCACCCTCCCCCTTTTTTAATGCAAGCGAACTTGAAAACTGATCACTGCTTAATCAATGGAAAAGTATATTAAAATGTATAATCAGTTTTGCATAATGTACTGTAGGGTTGCTGTTGCATTAATATATTTAAAAGGATGTTTCTTTTAAGCCGCCATTGATATGCACTTAAACTATATACCCGTGGCCAAGTTGCACACACCAAAGATTACTGTGCCATAAAACAGTTTTCATTTGAGTTATGAGCACTGTAGTACAGAAGTGAATATATATTGCATATGTTTTAAAGAACTGGTGTCTTTTATCCTATTTTAGCTATACACAATTGAATGCATTTATTCAGCTGAATAAAGTATGTAAACCTGTTTAAATAACCACTTCCTTTCCTCAAAACGGACTTACAAATGTCCTTTCTAGGTCTGTGATCATGATAAGCTTTTGAATTATTCATGAAGTATCCGTGGAAGCATTAAGCTTCATTCCCAAATATATTTTGAGAACCAGCTTGGTTTATAGACATACCTTCCACTTGAGCAGGCTTTGCTGTTCTTCAGCTTACATTACGTGCCGCCAATCGAGTGGAAACTAGAAATTTCCCAAAACAAATAAAACCAGGTTTGGTTCATGAGAACCCTGACAAACTGAGTTTGTAAGATGATAGATCAAGTGCCTTGGAGAGAGGTCTTCCTTCAGTTTAGCACTTTGCTAACTCAATTTGCAGAGCTGGCTGCAAAATGCTTCTTTGAACTCTGCAGTCCTGTGCTTGATCAACCGGAAGCAGGTTCTCTTGTGTTCAGCATGGACAACGGGGCGGCTGACTCCAAGTAAGTGCATAGAGGAGGGATGGGGGACCTGTGACTTCCAGGTATTGTTGGACTCCAACTCCTGTCGCCCTCAGATAGCATGGCCAAGTGGCCAGGGATAATTGACAGTGTAGTCCAGCAACATCTGGAGGGCCACAGGTTCCTCATCATTTGTGTTTACAATTGCAGCCTAACTCGAGGCTAAGGAAGTACTGAGTAACCGTGTAGAATATTGTACTCTAAATGTAATCTTAACTTAATTTTAAAGTTATTGTACAACTTATGGCAGCCGATAGGTTTTTAACCTTTGTATGGTTCCTTTTTACTAATAAGCAAAAGCAGCTGTATCTGCAATCCTCGTAGATTTCTGCAGGACTTAAAAAACATGTATATATAAATGCATAACTTGGGAAATAAACACACAATGTTATCCATAAGCTACACGAACCCCTTATTTTCTTGAGAAATACTGCTGTATGGTCCTCAAGCCATCTTCCGTCTAATTTGAAAACTTAAGCAGAGGTGTTTACGTTTGAGACAGCCATTGCACACATGCAGATGACATCTCATTGTATAGGAGGTTGGTTGGGAAAAACAAAATAAGGTAATGTGCATTGAATGGATACATACCTGCCCCTTCTCAGATGTGTACGGTAATGTTAAAAGTTACTTGAGGCATGGGGGGGGGTCTACCTCATGTTTGAAGGTGCTAATGTGCACATAGCCTAGATTTCAAATCTCATGTTGTTGAACTATTTTATCAGTCAACATAAATGCAATTTCTAAGAAGAAGACATGAAGGCAACAGAACCAATGAGGGGAGGGGTGAAAGAAACTGGCTGTGCTGGGTGGGGAATTGAGTGTGAAAGAATGGGAGAAGATATTATAGGAGATGGTTAAAAATATTCTGTTATTCTGAGTCTGAATTACTCTGAATCCATCACAACGAGGGAATGGAGGATCCTTTCTTCTCCAATTTGGAATAGATATTGGGTTGCTAGGCAACATTTTCCATCTTCCTTGCTCCTGAGCTAAAATAATAATTAAAAAATACCTTCATCTGGGTCATGTTATTCTGGTGATGTGATAAGAAATGAAGCTAGAGAAATCATTCTCAAAGCAACACTGTCTGTATTTTAACCCGTCCTTCTGGGTTTCTTCTGATCTATTTATAGATCATACTTTTTTTTTACTGCCTAATAACCTGGCAAAAACTTTGAGTGAATGTGAAAATCACATTTTCAAGAGAGCAAGTAGGTGCTAACAGCAGTGGCGAGAGAGTAACATGAAACTCAATGCCGTTTCATCTGACCTTTGATTTGTTGCAAGTGATAATCCAACCACACCGTTCTTGTTGGATATTACTTTTTTTTATTATCAATATTATTTCTTTACGCCCCACTTTAATTCCAGTGTAAGGCCCAAGGCAGTTCACAACATGAATTATAAAGAGAAACAGCTTAAAAACACACCAATCCATTATAAGTATTAAGAAACATACAAATCACCATATTAAAAAAAGCACTGAATCAAGTGGTCTGGGGGTCACAGATTGAAGACCTGTTACTATTTTTGCAGAAGGGTCCCTGACCCCAGTGTCGTAGAGTCACCCACATGAGATTGAGCTTTATTTTTAATACTGTTTTTATTAGGAATAACATGAAACAATACAAACAACAAATAATGGGTATTGGTCACGAGATACAAAGCAAAAAACAGTCATGAGGCATCAGAAAGTAATAGCAATATGTTAAGATAAATAAAGCGAGTTACAAGAAATAAACATAAACAAATCAGCATCAAAAGTATCGTTTTTTTGTTTCTTCAGAAATCACTCTACAGCATTGCATAAGTTTTTCAGCCAAAGCCTACAACCATATCCTGTCATATCACTTGTGGACAGTACATCTGTCTGCATCTTTCCAATGTAACCGCAGCTTCATGCATGCTACCACAAGGAGGTGGTATAAACCATATTCCTACAAAGAAAAAAGCAGAGGCATTACCTTGACGACAAAGATTCGTATAGTTAAAGCTATGGTTTTCCCAGTAGTGATGTATGGAAGTGAGAGCTGGACCATAAAGAAGGCTGATCACCGAAGAATTGATGCTTTTGAATTATGCTGCTGGAGGAGACTCTTGAGAGTCCCATGGACTGCAAGAAGATCAAACCTATCCATTCTGAAGGAAATCAGCCCTGAGGGCTCACTGGAAGGACAGATCCTGAAGCTGAGGCTCAAATACTTCGGCCACCTCAAGAGAAGAGAAGACTCCCTGGAAAAGACCCTGATGTTGCGAAAGATTGAGGGCACAAGGAGAAAGGGAAGGCAGAGGATGAGATGGTTGGACAGTGATCTTAAGCTACCAGCATGAGTTTGACCAAACTGCGGGAGGCAGTGGAAGACAGGAGTGCCTGGCGTGCTCTGGTCCATGGGGTCACAAAGAGTCGGACACAACTAATTGTCTAAACAACAACAAGGAAGATCCTTGTTGCGTCTTCTAAGTCCAGATTCAATTTCAATATCCCTGTGAAGGAGGCAGTAAGAATTGCAAAAAACTTCCTGCCAAATTTTCTGTGCTTTTGAAAAGGGAGGTTTTTTTAAGTCACAGAGAAGCATTCTCAACCTTTGGAACCAATCAGAATAAAAGGAGGTGAGTCAGCGGCTGAAGATATGCACCATTTGAAACTTGAATTATCCCCAACCTTTGGGAATGTAACGAATGCGGAATGAACATCTTACATGCAGCTGAACAGGGAAGGCTCCCACCTCTCCACCCAGCCTGTAATATGCCCCTCTTACCCCTGCATATCATTTAGGCTTGAAAAGAACCTTCTGTCGAAATCCTTATATTAAAATCCCAATTCCAGTGTGGCAAAGCATTATGTTAAAGAGGTCTGCTGTTCCAGCCAGATACATGGAAACAACACCCTTTTGCAAAGGAAAAGTGGTGCATTTGAGAGCCATCTCTTTTTTTCTGGGAGCCTGCAGTTAAAAAACAGCCTCCAGCAACTAACTTAACGGTCCACAAGTGACTTCTTGCCCAGCCCTTCGGCAGAACCAATGTCTATAATAGTGCAGTTAGTTCTTTCTCTTTCCTTGGCCAATTGCAGCCACCTCTCCTTCCAGCAATTTCTGCAGGCAAAAAATTAATTCTGCAATCCCCGGGGCGGATTTAGGGGAGGGTTCAGTTACACTGGGCGTGAAACCATGGGGTGCAGCAACTATTACTTTGAATGCAGCAAGCGAGGTGGGGTGAGGTGGTGGGGACCCCAAATTTTGGCGTCGCACAAGGCACCGCTGAAACTTGAGACCAGAAGATCTGCCCCTGTTGCAAATCTCCTTTCGGTTTTAAGAGCAGGCCTCTGTTGTCTTGTATTCCAGCCTTGCCAGCGTTAGTTTTGCCCTTCTCCTATCCTGGTGATAAAAAACAACAACTTGAAGGAAACTCCTATCACATGACTAGACTTCTGGAAGGTTCAGTTCAACGCAGCCACTTTAGGAGGCCACACCTCAGAGCCCAGGGCTGAGACAAGGCCTTGGTTGAGGAGCTAGGCCCAAGCAAGCTGAAGAAAGGTAGGCCGAGAAGCCTGAGGCCTTGCGACAAACAGCAGGCCTGTCGGAAATGGTGGCGGCATTATGCCCGTAACTGATGGCCGTGGCACAGATAGCGCTGTAATTAATCCACGAGCCCCTTACCACAGGCAGTAATTTTGCAGGTTTGGAGCAGCCAGCAGCCTTCATGAATTGTTATTTGTTCTATCACAGTAAACAGAAGCCAGATCTTTAGCAGGGACACTAACTGCATTGCCACAGAGGGCAAATTGCAGCTGGCACATAACTATGATTTTTTTCAGGGCGGAGGCCCTGTTACACTTTTTGTGGAGAGAGAGAGAGAATGGGGAGACTCAATTTACAGTTGGGGAAAGGGAACTAACCTAACTGTTGGTGGGGAGGGACTTCTAATTCCCCCCATTCTTTTTCAAGGCAAATAAAATCATCATGGCTGTGCAAATTTTTGTGGGCTTCCCTTGGTGAAGCTTTGAAATGAATCATATACAGAGGTTAATGAGATGGAGAGCATGTTCACAGGCTTGTTAACTGTCGTGGGCTACTTAAAAAAGAAGAAGTTGGGAGTAGGTGAACGCTTCAATTTCAAGTTGTATTTAGTTGCAAAGAAGTGGGTTCTGGCTGAAGAGGAAACGCCAGCTTACTTCACTTGTGTTTGGATGCCGCGCTAATAAAAACAAAAAACAGGGTTTTGTTTGATGAGAACAAGAGACAGCGGGCCTAGAGTTTGCGAACCTTCCCTCCCTTCTTGGATGCAGCTGCGAGGAGGAATTTGTAAACATCCACTTTTGCTTAGTCAGATGATGTTGTCTCATAGGGACCAACAAATGGGATAAGTGTGGTTTGTTTGAAAAATGCCAACTGCACATGGCAAGTGTCATTTTCTCCTCACTTAACAGCTCCTTCTTGCATGCATGCATGCTCCCCAAACCACAGTGCTTCTTCCAACATAACATGCTGCATATGTATCACCTAAAAACAGCATGTGGGCAGTGCCGGATTTACGTATAAGCTAAACAAGCTACAGCTTAGGGCCCCACTCTCTTGGGGCCCTCCAAAAAAATTAAAGAGGAAAAAACCTGGATGTACATTTCCAAAATTTAAGATAAGTTCCACAATTACTTTGATAAAATACATATTTTGTTATGTGCAAATAGCTTTAGATACCTATTAGGTCCATAAATTACCATATAGCATATATTCAACACAAAAAACAGTGACAATTTGTTGTTGACAAAGGACAGCTGGACATATAAAGGGCCCCATTACCTTCAGTAGCTTAGAGCATCATCAAACCTAAATCCAGTCCTGAGTATGGGTAGCACCCAACAAATGCGTCCTATCAGCAAAAACATTTATGCTTCCACAATGAACTTTCCTTCCTCTTTTCTCCCTGTGCTTGCCCCTCATCTGCTCCGAAGGGTTGGGGGAATTTTTAGAATACATTTAGAGGACGCATGCATGGGAGATTTCTGCAGAAGCAGAAATTTTACTGTTGATGGGACATGTTAGTTGGATACCACATGCATCAGTGTGTTTGTTTTTAACTCATATACAAAATAGGTCCGATTAATCAAATAAATAAATTTCATATGATTATTCAATTATGATTTTATTTAATCTAGTCCTACCACTTTTTCCTTACCCAGTTGTTTTATTTTTTTAAAAAAAATATTTAGTCAAATTTTAGTCCTACCTTTCCCCCCTCACCCCATTTGTTCTTTATTTTAGAAAATCATTTGAACTACTTTCCCCCGCAGAAGTATAAGTCTGAGACGAGAATGAGAGCATCCTATCCACCAGTCAATAAAGAAGAAACAAGGAGTGTGAGTAAAGTAATCGATGAGTATTCTCTTTGTATTGCTATAGTACTACAGAAATAACAAAGAGTCTTGTGGGACTTCTGAAGACTTATAAATTCATGCGCTTTCAGAGACTACAGTCCACAATGGCTTATGCCATATTAAATTTGTAAGGAGCCACAAGATGCTTCCCCCCTGTCATGCTGCAACCGTCCAACATGGTTAAATGTTGTTACCTTTTTAGATAATGTATAATAAATGTTTTTAAACCTTCTCGATATAAAAAAGAATGATAGAACATAATTTGGTATGCACTGTTTGAATTACAATTATGGTCAGCAAAGTAGAAATTCAAATAAAATGTGAATTCACCCAAAATTAAATTGCAATTTGGTTTTGTTTGTAGAATTCTAACTATACTGTGTAACCAAAAAAACCAAACAAAACTATCAAAGGCTTTTTTCTTTCAGTGCTTTTTAGCAGTTGTACAATTTGTTGAGTAGAACAAAGTTTAAAAATTGCCATTGATTACTGTACCCTTCTTTTAGATCAGGGTTTCGCAAACTTGAATCTCCAGCTGTTTTTGGACTACAACTCCCATCATCCTTAGCTAGCAGGACCAGTGGTCAGGGATGATGGGTGTTAACTTATTTAGACTTTGCAACAACTTGCTGCCACCATAGTAGTAATAGTGCTGCAGCCTTGTATTCCAGTTTATATTATTCTTTCCACAGCAGAGTTCCCGACCTTTATCCTTGTCTGGTCATGTTGGCTTTGATAGTTTACCAGATCAGTTGGTTAATAAATATATCCAACAGGGGTTCTGCTTCAACATTCTCTGCATTGGTAAGTAAAACAGCTGTTAGTAGTAAGTTATTTTATTTTAAAACTCATTACTATTGAAAAATCTGAAGGAGAGAAAAATGACAAAGGTATTGCCCTTTTCCATTGGCATTGTACTAGTTCAGATAAACAGAATTCCTTAAGTGGGGTTAAGTTTTCCCTAAGCCCCAAAAAGTTTGCAGCAAAAATAGCAATGGAACAAATATTATATGCATCCTTTGAGGAAATCCCATAGCATAATGATCAAATACTGCTATCAAGGAATAAAAAAGAGACAATTGCCTCTCTGAACTAATTCCTTAGTTACAGCAAATGCCATTTTGCATTCCATCCCCCACCCCCTGGGGAAAGTGAAAAAATTCAATTACCCTCATTGTGTTATGGTGAAATTTGTGTGGTATATATGTACATTTTTTATTTGTCTTTAATTGTAGGGGAGACTGGAATTGGGAAATCAACTTTGATTCATAGTTTGTTTAATAACAGTTTTGATTACCGTGTGTCAACACACTTTCAGCCAAATGTACGACTTAAAGCTGAGACGTATGAGCTCCGGGAAAGCAATGTTCGATTGAAATTGACCATAATAGAGACAGTTGGATTTGGTGATCAGATAAACAAAGAAGATAGGTTAGTATCTCCTCACTTGAATAATGTCATATTAATTTGCCGAGTGACATGCCATCTAGGATCTGACATTTGTGTCATGTAGTGGTATTGATAGGCTTATTGATTTCATTTTATTTAAATTTATTGACATAGTTAACACACCCACCCATAACCAGAGTTATTTAGAGAAATGAGGTAAACATTTCCAGATTTATGACTTATCAGCAAGACTTTCACTTTATGTGTGCTGATCTGGAAAACAATTTCAGTTATCACTAAATTGACAGAATATTTTAGAAAAGGACTCCAATTCTGATAACATTGTCTAGGACCCAGATACCTACTTCATTCTTACCCAAAGGCTTATGTATGCCCCCTGCAACTTTGACTTTCTCCCCAACTGAGCAGCTGGAAGGAGTCTGCTGCCTGTCACATAGGAACAGCTGTTTGAAGAAAAACAAAGTGCCTTTAGGCTAGATGAACAGTTATTTGGATTTGGGCCATTTTCTTAGGATGAATTGGCATGATCCAGTGATTCTGTTTATTTTATTTTAATTTTGTCTGTTGTATTTTGTTACTTTTATTTGCTTTAAATTGTATTTTTATGTCTTGTGAATTTTATTCACACTTTTGTGCATTGCCCTGGAATCTTTTGAGGAAGGGTCGTTGTAATGGTTCTAGGGGTTGCTCGTGCGTAAGTTGCCGCCACTCCTGGCTAGGTTACCTGGGTGAACCCTTTCTGTCTGGACAGCCTCTCACCCGTGGCTGTCTCAGTCGTTGGCAGAATCCGTCAGTGGGCGTTTCTTGAACTTCTTCCACCAAAGAAGTTCTTTGACGCCTAGTCTCCTCCTACTCTCCCTGCGCGGAAGTCTTCTGCGCAGGGAGGGTGTGGGCAGCAGAGGACCCGTGCTCTCCCCGCTAGTCTCCAGCGAGGAGTCCTGGAGCCCCCTCGCCGATTCTCCCTTCTGCTCCCCTTCTCCACTGGTGCTACGCTGATTTCCTTCCCCAGCAGATGGGCTGCCTCTCTCCCTACTGGGACCCTCTCCGGCATCCCTCTGGAGCCTTCCCTCCGCCTCTGGCTCCGATGGCAGTTCCCTGACATTCGTGAAGAAATACCTTAAATAAATACGGTAAATAAAGTTAAAGGAATGAAGGTCCTGTGATGTGTGGAACTGAAGCGCCATTGAAACAGTTATGGCCAAGGGCACTTGAAAGCAATTGGTTTGTGCTGGATTGTCAGTCATTCACAAATCTGCTCACCATTTCCCGTCTGGTGAAGCCCTTTCCCCTCTGGCCAGCGTGACAAGCTGTCCCCACCAACTCAAGCTATGTGCTCCTGTATTCTCACTCTCATTTAACCTGTTCCCAGCACCACCTCTCTTTCCCCCCTTCCCAGCACTTCTTTGTGCTAAGAACTGGTTGTGTGTGAACTAACTACATCCTTCCAGTGCAACCCCTTCTCTTCCACCCTGAGCTGAATATAATGGGGTTGTGTGGTGCTGCATATTGGGCAACAATGGCAGCTTCCCTACCCATCATTGTCTAGTGCTGAGTGTCCATTTCCACAGGTCAGGAAAGCTGGAACTTGGAGCTAGGCTGAGTTCTGGGGCTTCAGCGGTGAAGAAGCTCAGACAACCAACTTACACTGACGCTGAAGGCTCAAGCTGTTTCTGACTCCTCTCAGACCATGATCCAAGCAGCTGTTTCTGTGTTCTTCCCACTCCTCCCAAGTAGCCCTTGTGCAGCTAGCTGAGTACTTAGGCAACGGCTCTGATGTTCTTCCCTGGCTTACCGTCTCCTCTGTTCTTGTGGCCCTGGGGGAGATGAGGGGAGGTGTGAGAGCTGGGCAGCTGGGGTCAGGACTGTTATGGACAGGCTCTGGGTCTGCCTCCTGGTGACCCAGCAACCAGTGAGAGCTGGCGAAACCGGCAGCCAATCAGGAGAGTGTGTGTGTGTGGAATTCAAGTGAGATGCTGACAGTTTAAGAGTCATATAAGGACTTTTCTGTCTAGGTGGGCAGATGGCATCTCTGACTATCTGAGTGGGCTCAGATAGTGATTATCTGTCAGCAGGGACAGTCTGAATTGATTCTCAGAGATTGGGATTTTGCTGTCAGTGGGAGAGGGACTAACTATCAGTGTGGGCCTGGTATCTGTGCTTGACCAATGGGAGAGCTAGACAGCTTTGACAATGATGTTTGCTAAAAGCAATTCAAATGTATATAAGCCATTCAAAGTTTGTCTTCCCTTCAGAACTACAGTGGTACCTCGGGTTACATACGCTTCAGGTTACATACCCTTCAGGTTACAGACTCCGCTAACCCAGAAATATTACCTCAGGTTAAGAACTTTGCTTCAGGGTGAGATCAGAAATTGTGCTCCGGCGGCACAGTGGCAGCGGGAGTTCCCATTAGCTAAAGTGGTGCTTCAGGTTAAGAATAGTTTCAGGTTAAGAACGGACCTCCGGAACGAATTAAGTACTTAACCCGAGGTACCACTGTAGTTAGAAAACATACTTTGCTGCATTGCAATTGATATCAACTACCTTTACCCTTTTCTTTTCTGTATTAGGAACTTTATAATAAATTATTCCTTATAAACTATTTCTGGTGTTTTCTGATAAATTGTCCAACTGATTGGCAACAACCTTACATAACTACAATCTGCTTGATAGTTGAAAGAGCTGCAATCAGATATCCTGATTTACTTAATGTCATATCTCCAGAGAGGTGACCCTAAATTAAAATCCTTCAAGACTCCCTGTCTCAAACTTGGGAGAGCCACTGCCAGCCAGTGCAGGCAGCATTAAGCTAGATGGACCCATGGGTCTTACTCAGTATGTAAGGCAACTTCCTGTGCTCCAGGTCAGGGTAAAGCTTGCACCCCAACACTGAGAGACTGGAGAGAGAGGTGGTAGAAGCAACTGCTTGTTTCTCACTTTAAGCAATGGGAAGAGAAGAATGGGCTGTTACAGCAGTCACAGAGCTGGGAGGACAGATTGGGGGGCGGGGAGGCAACGAGGAAGCAGCATGGAGTCCCCTCTAAGCTCAGGAAGAAGTTAGGGGGTCGTTTATGTGATGCTGTGTTTTAAAGGTGCTCTGCAAAACACCGAACTGTATGGAAGACCACTTGCCCTTTTGATCTTCTTCCTCTTCTTCACACCTGTCAGTGCTAGGCAGTGCTCAGTACATGCTGCCCACCACACAACATATCCCACTCCTCCAGTTAGTATGGGCTGGAAAGGACGGGGATGCATTGTTGAGTGAGCACTGCTTAGTGCGGAAAGGTACTAAGAAGGTGGCGTTGGTAGTTTAGATTCACAAGCATCCTGGAGAGGAGCTTGGAAGAGCTGTGCAACATCGCCCTTCTCAGCCTGGAGCTTGGCAGGGAGATAATGGGATAACTGCTGATGGGGCTGAGCTTCAGAGGTGATTGCCTCCAAAGTTTTGTGTGAGGTCAGTAAAACACCCAGTTATTTTTCGGCAGGGTTGAGGCAACTCCCGATTTGGTTACCAAGGCCAGCCAAAATGTATGGAGTTCTATGGATGTGCCCTTGTTTTGGTTTGGGATGATAATATTCAGGTCAAGAGGCTTTGTCTTTTTATGAGCATATACTTTAGAGAATAATTTCCTAAGATTTCCTAAGAATTTCGCTGAATTTATACTAATGTCACTGCTGTTTTACTGTCCCTTGGCATTTGTGTTTATCAGTGTATTAGAGTTAAACTCAACCTTTGTCCTTTGTCAAATATTTTCCCCCTTCCCTGCAGCTATCAGCCAATAGTGGATTATGTAGATGCACAGTTTGAAGCCTACCTCCAGGAAGAGCTGAAAATTAATCGTTCCTTGTATAATTACCGTGATACTCGTATCCATGTGTGCCTCTACTTTATTTCACCCACAGGGCATTCCCTTAAAACTCTTGATTTAGTAACCATGAAAAATCTTTCTAGGAAGGTAAGATATTAAAACCAGAATTCATTCAACTTCAGTATTTTATGTCGTGGTTTGATAAGGCTCTAACTTGTGCAAGATATTCCCTGCTAATTAAAATAAATGCTCACCATTCTTTTAAGATCTTACAACGTTAAGTAAAACAAGCGCTACTCAGAAGTACAGAGTCTTTTGCAGATACCACTGTGATACCATCACAGTGGTTCAGCTGACTATTTAAATTTTTGACTTTTATAAAGCAGCAACGTCAGTAAGTAAGTTAAAACTCTAGTACAGTTATATAGGCAGAATTGCCTTCTTATTCATTTGCCAGTCGTCACTTTAGTCTTGTCTGGTACCTATCTTCCAATATGGCCTACTTCTAGCTGAGGATGTAAACCAGAGGTGGGGCCCTCCAGCCAGAGGACCACATTCCCTTGTCAATAGTTTTCCAGGAGCCACATGGCAAGAGTAAAGGATGTGACTTTTAGAAGGCTGTTTTCCAACCACATAAATTTAAAGGTCTCTACACATCTCTCTATCCAGGAAAGCAAGAGGCATAACCAGTCTCCAGATACAACTTCCATAAAGAGTATGATGCCGGAAGGGGCTGAGGCTATGAACCTATGCCTAAGCTGTACCTTTCTTTGAGGTGTACCTCAAATTATTTCCAGGATTTTAAGGCAACCTGGGTTTAGGTAAAGGGACCCCTGACCATTAGGTCCAGTCGTGGCCGACTCTGGGGTTGGGGCGCTCATCTCGCTTTATTGGCCGAGGGAGCCGGCGTACAGCTTCCGGTTCATGTGGCTAGCATGGCTAAGCTGCTTCTGGCGAACCAGAGCAGCGCATGGAAACGCCGTTTACCTTCCTGCCAGAGCGGTACCTATTTATCTACTTCCACTTTGATGTGCTTTCGAACTGCTAGGTTGGCAGGAGCAGGGACCGAGCAACGAGAGCTCACCACGTCGCGGGGATTCGAACCGCCAACCTTCCGATCGGCAAGCCCTAGGCTCTGTGGTTTAACCCAAAGCGCCACCCGCATCCCTAACCTGGCTTTAAATAGAGTTTAAAGCAGTAGTTCATTTTATAAACATGTGATTTGACAATGTTGGCCCCAAACAAGGTTGCTTTCAGTCTTACGCTTTCCCCTCCACCACACAATCACCTCTACCTCATAATTCCACCCAACTCTTCCACTTGCATTTCCATTCGACTATAGGTGGATAAACTTTAATGCACAGGTGCAGGTCATTTTTCAGCTGAGGGCCGTGTTCCCTTCTAGGCCGCTTTCTGAGGGCCACTTAGCAATGGTGGATGGGGCCAGAGGCAAAAGGGGATAGAGGAGCAACAGATTTTATCTTTGTAAAGTAGGTTAGTTTCCGCACACACTTGCACACCCCTCTGTCCTCCATCCAGATAATAAAGAAGCATTATATTGAAAGAGGTTCCCCAACCTTACTTTAAGGGCAAAAGATTGGTTGCCTTAAAAATCCTAATCAGGTATTTTGAATGTGCGGAAGACTTAAATCTGACCTTTTTTTTTTAGCTTGTAGCTGAGTCAAGGGAAGACATATAGAAATGTGTATAGAGTACAAAAATCTTATACCCCGAGCAGCGATATAAACATTGTCTCCTATACCTTTAGCCAAATGGCAGGCAGACAGGAAAGCTAGTTCTCTGCATGATTCATACCATATCAAGGGTTTTCACTTGCTTGCATTTGCCAATAGTTCTTCAGAAGCTCTAAAATGCTGTCAGCTCACAAGGGATATGTTTGGTTTGTGAACGAGGAAGGCAAAAGAAAAGGCACATCCAGAAACAAGAAACGTATTTCACAGTAGCTAGCAGTATGTTTTGTTGAAGTACAAAAAGCCTACAATTGCTTGCAAGGGAATCATTGTGGAAATCGTTGCCATTTTGTTATTCATTATACATAAAACATTATACAAAAAGCAATACATTGATGCCCTAGTAAAACAAACAAAAAACCCACTTTGTGATAACTGTTTTTGATGATCATGTTTTATTCTGGTAAAGTTTTTGCAGTATTTCTGGTAAAATGGAAAACTGAGCTATACGGATAAATAGAAACTGCAAGTTTATTATTATTATTACTATTATTATTTTAGCAAGTTCATGGTACTGAAGAGCTGTTTTGCTACTCTGTTTAAAAAGCACCTTGCTTTTTCAGTGACATGGTAATTGGTGTTTAAAAAGTTCAGATTACTTGCAGATTTGGCTTGTATGAATACTATACTTCTTATTTCTTTAATAGGTGAACATCATTCCCCTTATAGCCAAAGCTGATACAATTTCTAAAACTGAACTACAGCAGTTTAAGGTCAACATCATGAGTGAACTGGTCAGTAGTAGACTCCAGATATATCAGTTCCCAACAGATGATGAGAGCATTGCTAACATTAATGCTAACATGAATGTAAGTACTGCACTACAGGTATTAGAATGTAAGTATTTTAATGGGATTTCACCTTATTTTTGACAGGTGTGATGGTCTTTCTTGTAATTAGGCTACATGTTGTATATATTGCATTTTTCATTTATTTATTCTTAGTGTTGACAGCAATACAAATTTATTTACTCTCCGTTTTGCAGGCACACTTGCCATTTGCAGTAGTGGGCAGTTTGGAAGAGGTAAAAGTTGGAGACAAAACAGTAAAAGCTCGCCAGTATCCTTGGGGCGTAGTGGAAGGTAAAGAAGAGTTTGAACTCTCACTTTTTCCAGAATTAGTTTCCTAAGATAGTCAGCAGTGATAGTAACTTTGCATGGTTAATTGTCTGCTTCTCAACTGATAAAGTTCACATTTTGCAGTATCTTTATAGAACTGCTTTCTTCTTTTTGAAGCCTCCTGAATGAGCATAACATCTTTTTGTCAGATTTGTGTACCAGGCAATATTCTAGGCTTTGTGATTTAACTGGTGATCTGTAGCAGTACCATGAGTCTACTTTCCCAGAACTGTTCCTTTTTCACAGGCGCATTCTGCAACTCGTCATCAACACAATAATATTGCATTAGTGATGGATTTAGACAGGACAGTCCATGTATCAACAAGTCTGCTTTATTAGTTGCACAGTGATACTTCCCCAATATTATTGTATTGTTGCCATCTTGCACTGTACATCAACAAAAGTGAAACATCACACAGAACATTCGTGATCTAAAAAGGCACAAGATTTCAGCAGGAAATTATGGGACGCATGCTTACCAGCCACAAAGCAAAAAGGCAGCTTGTCAGCAGTCTGGATTGCCCACAGCAGCCGGAGCTTGCTAGGATTAGTTTAAGGAGAGCTGTTGCCTCAGAATTATGCTGAAGCCTTCTGAGACATTATAAAGGCTGGCCCGAACCCTCTTATTAGCCCTACGCACTCTGAGTAACTGATCTTTCTTTTAAAGGACTATTCTGCAATTTATGGCGTTTATGGTGTGGGAGTGGTGAGGGATGAATTGGAGGGGTGTTGTCTGAGCTGGAGAAGTCCAGTGAGGGCATATAATCTGTCCTGGATGGTGAGGAATTGGGGAGGGGGTGATACCTCTTCTGCCTTCCAGTACCTCCCATCTGCCTCTGAGCTGGCAGATGCATTTGGAACGGGAATTTCCTGATCCTGTCTTTGCAACTGCTACCCATCAGAAAGCCTCTCTTGTGGTTCAGGGGACCCTTGCAAAATGTATGAGATGGATGGGAAAGACTGCCTCTGCTCAATACTCCTGCAATCCCTCGCCCCGCAATCCCAGCGTGAAAGGGCTTTTGGGGGTGTTTCCTGCATCCCGTGGAAAATTCCAATAGGATAGAGCTGATATCTTATTTCATTTCATTAGTGGAGAATGAGAACCACTGCGATTTCGTGAAGCTCCGGGAAATGATGATTTGTACAAATATGGAAGACTTGATAGAACAGACTTGTTCTGTTCATTATGAACTGTACCGGCAGTATAAACTGGAAGAGATGGGCTTCCGAGACACTGATCAAATCAGGTAAGAGAGCGAGCCTTTCCTATGTTTTTAATAGTGAAACCAATTCCCAACATGGCTTTTGTAATTACTTCTCTGAAGGTATCTTGAATCTTAAGTGTGTAATTAAAACTGTTTGCACACCCCCTAGCCAATTTATGGGGGTGCATGGGGGGAGGAGGGGGAGGAAAATGTGCTATTGCACAGACTTCTGCTTGTGGGGCCCCTTTGTTGAATCTGACCCCATAGCTTAACTCCAAGCAGCATGGCAACAGCAAGATCGGGGGAGGAGTGAAGTGGCTGCAGTTTTCCTTTTGGATCCCCACATGCTTGTTCTTTCTGACTTAAGTCTAAGCCATGTTTTGGCTTTGTGTTATATGAGTACAAGGCTTCTGAAAGCTTTATAAGTGTACTCCACATGCATAGTTGTTTGTAAGTGCTAAATACAAATCTTAGGTGGTATTCAATTAAGACTTACTCAGAATAAGACCCATTAAAATTAATGAACAGGACTAACGATTGAAATCTACCCTGAGTAAGTCTTAGTTAAATACCACCCATCGTTTTAAAAATTAAATACATAATTGTTTCAGTGTTATATTTCCGTAAGAAAAAAAGCAAATTCCTTTAACTTTTAGAAACTTGGAATGGTATCAGTTTCTTTCTGTGAGCCAGGATAATATAAAATTGGGTTCCTTAGACAGAACTGTGGAAGCACACTACAACTTGATAAATCTGTATCTTTGTTTTGTTTTTAGGATTCCAGATTCCAAAAAGACAACTCATAGAGAAAGGTATGTTGCCTTATAGCGTAGAATGAGGGAATTAAAGTTTTTTAAATCCTGTCTCTGTGTGTGTGTGTGTGTGTTTTAGAAAGAGACAGCTTGGTCTTACAGGAACCAATAGTGACATGATCCCAGTACTGATTTGGAACTATTATTGAATTCCCTCAAGTGCAACTCAGAATGTCTCCAGCTGTGTACTAATTCTTCAGCTTACAAATATGTAGGGGACCATAGACCCCGGAGAGAGGCATTTCCTGTCGGATTAGACACTATCTAGATCAGGTGGACAAATAGCCTAACTTAGTATAAGGAGTTGCCTATGTTCTTAAATACCAATTAAATTGGTTTCTTTCTTTCTTTCTTTCTTTCTTTCTTTCTTTCTTTCTTTCTTTCTTTCTTTCTCATTGATGTTCTAAACAGATATGTGAGATGCGTGCTGGCCTCAAAACAGACTTTATTTACAGTAGTCGCTGCAGTACTAACATTTAACTTCTGCAATAGAACATGATCTGTGACTAGAATAAATAATAGTTCTGTAAAAACAGGGAAGTTGACAATTAACTTGCCTTAACTGTGTTGGTAAGATCAGAATAAAAAAAGGGGACACAATCTCACCTTGGACATAACCTTTCTGAAAAGATGCTGCTGTTCTTCTCCCTGTTGAACAGTAAGGAGTTGAAGACTTACCTTCCAATGTGAGCTGGTAAATTGTTTTCTTATCCCCCCTGCGAGATGAACTTACATTTGGGCTACCTCCACTCATCTAAGGCACATCTATGCCACTGAATCCAGCACTGGTCTTTGGTCTCTCTCTCCCCCCCCCCCCACTTTTCCAATACTTCTTGCAGCCTACCTTTACACATGCCAGAAGCATGACATTAACCTGGATGGATTCATTGGTGGTTAGGGGTGTAGCCTCACAATTGCCATAGCAGCCAACCAATAAACATCTTGCATTGCAAGTTGTTGCTAGAAACGGGATGAGCCAGCTGTTCCTCCCAAACTTGCTTCTCTAGGAAAAGTTATATGCCTGACTAAAAAGGAATGGGTACTGATTTGCAAAGGGCTAGCTTCATCTGCTTATATCCAGTTAGAAACTGAACTTGAAGAAGCTGTAACTGGTTTTGTTATCTCAGTTTAAAAGCAGGGAAGAAGCGCATGCAGCAGTTAGACTTGTTGCAATAAGATGATATCACCTAACAGCAAACCTAGTTAGGGTGGAAAACGGGGTGGAAAATCTGTGGTCCTCCAGATGTTGCTTTGGGCTGTGGCTGATGGGAGCTGGACACCCAACAACATCTGGAGGGTGGCAGGTCTCCTGCCCTTGGTGTAAAAAGTTACAACAATGACATCTTAACACCTGGGTTCCTTTAAAAAGAATTAGAATGCTTTCTAAGCGAAAGGCACCTTTACTCCTTAACAGATGCCAAGAGTGAGATAGTTGGAAGACCTCTGGCTGTTGACATTGTATGTATTACAGTGAGATTGGAATCGGCTTTCAACTGTAAGATCAGCAAGTTTTACTCTTTGTCTGGTTCAGAGTAGTCTCTTTACTGGAAAGTGACTTTGTAGAGAGAATATAGAGTTGTCAGTGTGCCAAAAAGGAAGGACACATCCAGCATTCTGAGAGGAAGCTTAAAAAACTGATAGAAGAGATTCTAGACTGGCATGTAAAGAAGAGAAGAATGAGAAAGCCAGGCAAACAATGAGAAAATGACATCTTCTTTTGCCGTCAAACATAATCACTACAGATTTTGAAATGTGGCAATAATTCTAGTGGGTACATTAGTTGATGTAGATAGATCTGTTTGGTGGTCTGCAAATGCACAGTGATAAAAGAACTGAATTTTCTCTGCTGAACAGGAAAGTGTGGAATAACACTTGCTTGACTTAATGTTGTCTAATCTCACAAAGAAATCAGAATAAATGCACATTAAATACCCTATGACTATGTTGTCTAATCTCTTCATAAGCAAATCAGGCTGAATGCTTATTAAACATGTTATCTGGAAGTGACCAAATTTTTCTCAAATTAAGTTCTATTTCAATTGATTAGGTATACCCCCAAGTTAGATGCATTTAGGATCAAAAATAAAAGCCCAGGGCCACCTATGCTTTGTCCACTTCACCATGATTAATTTGTTGCCCTGCATTCTATTCATAGCATCACTGCTTGTCCCGTCCTAAGAGCTTTTAGAACCAGTTTATAAATTTAACAAAAGGAAACACTGTGAGTGTGGTGAGACAGCAGACCACAACTGTTCTCATGCCCCCCCCTTAATTGCAAGGTTTGTAAGATGAACCAGGTGTAACTCTCCAGTGCACACCTTCTTGAGCAAAACATCTCCTTGTACTTTTAATCTCCCTGTGAACTTTCACAGTCTCCCGTGCACAGGAAAGCTGGTCAAATGTGGTTGGGTTTTGTAAATAAAATGGGTGAATGCGGCCAGCTCTGATTGAAGGCTATTTTACATTTTATGATTCTCAGTCTGCAGGAGACTTATGAAGCTAAGCGGCTTGAATTCCTTAACAGTTTACGGCAAAAAGAAGAAGAGATGAGGCAAAGGTTTGTTCGGAGGGTCAAAGAGAAAGAAATACAGTTGAAAGAAGCTGAGCGAGAAGTAAGCCCATCTCTCTTACAGTTCTTGATCTGGTTGTAGTGGTAGCTTGAAGACATTATGTGGAGCAGCAGAATAAGATGGCTAGAGTCTAGTGAAGAACGCACTGGAGAGAATGGTGTGCATTGTACATCCCTTCTTTGGAGATCATGGCTGGAATTCCATCATGAGTCAGGACCAGGGAGACTTGCAACTAAATATTCAGCTGTGTCCCAAATATGTCTCCTCCCCTGGTTTGTTTGTGTGTGTCCACATGCGCATGGTACCTCTCTCTTCTTCCCTTCCCAGTGTCTCGCAATGAGTGGCAGAGCCCTTCCTCCTCTTCCTTGTTCACACAGCTGGAGCTGATTGGCTAGGCACATTCAGCATTAAGGAGAAGGTTATCAGATTCTGATTTGGTTGTTGATGTGATTTATTTATAGGAGGTTAGGATGGTCTCTACTGCAGTGTTGGTGTGCTGGGTCCATCCATTTCTTTTTCTGCTCCTATTTGCTACGGTTGAGAACTGGAATGCCACACATTGCATAATGCAAATGTGATAACTGCCATACTAAAAAGACGATGGCCAGAGTTGAGATGTGTGTGAAGTAGAAGCCAGAGGCAGATGGAAGCCAGAGAGATAGAGCCATGTCTGCTTTCTGCTGGAATCCAAGGCTGTGGCTATGGAAGGAGCAAAACCATTTTGGGGTACTAATGCTGTGAGCCCCTCAGGTTATATTTATGTGTAAATAAACCATGTATCATAAATACACCACAGTCTTGGCTGTCCCTCATTCTGAGGAAACAGCCTTGGAACGCCTAGAGCAGCCTTTCTCAACCTGTGGGTCCCCAGATGTTGTTGAACTACAACTCCCATAGCCCCTTGCTAGCAAGGCCAGAGCTCAGGGATGATGGGAGCTGTAGTCCAACAACATCTGGGGACCCACAGGTTGAGAACCGCTGGCCTAGAACATGGGTAGGCAAACTAAGGCCCAGGGGCTGGATCTGGCCCAATCACCTTCTAAATCCGGCCCATGGACAGTCCGGGAATCAGTGTGTTTTTACATGAGTAGAATGTGTGTTTTTATTTAAAATGCATCTCTGGGTTATTTGTGGGGCATCAGGAATTCATTCATCCCCCCGCAAAAAAAATATAGTCCGCCCCCCCCCCCCCAAGGTCTGAGGGGCAGTGGACCGGCCCCCTGCTGAAAATGTTTGCTGACCCCTGGCCTAGAATATCACACTGACAGGGCTGGTGACCCCCACATTGAGTGGGGTCGGTGTCACGTGACCCGTCCTGCCTCTACCTGGCATGCCAGCCCTCGCCTCTTGGCGGTGGTGAGCGAGGAGGGTGAAAATCACCCTCCGCACCTCTTGCCACCCTGGCGGGCCAGTGCTTGCCCAATGGCAGCAGGGAACGCAGAGAGTGAAAACCACCCTCCGTGCCTTCTACCCCCACCCAGTAGGCCAGTGCTCGGCCATCTGCATGGAGAATGCTGAGGGTGAAAATCATTCTCTATGCTGGCCTAGCTGTGTACAAGAATCATTGTGCAGTGCTGCCCAGCTGAAGAGAGAAGCAGCAATGCTGCCGCAACCCTTCTGCTTCTCTCCGTCTCCCAGGTCAGACCTGACCCAGGCAGAGGCGGAGTTAGCGAAGCACAGGCTGTGCACCCAGGGGCGGGGCTAGCCACCCGTGGGGCAAGCGTCCCAGGGAGGCACCGCGAGTGGCCCCTCAGGGATGACACCCACTGCACCCCCGTCCTCTGCCAGTGGACCCAGAAGCAGAGCTGCAGCTTGGTGCAAAGGAACTGTACAGCCCTGTACAGGAGAGGGGGGCGGTGGAGGGGATGGTGGGGGAGGAATATTGGGGACGGGACTCAGCCCCCTGCCCAGAAATATTGAGGGAGCTGAATCTCCGTCCACCCCTGGTGCCCCTGCGCACTGCTCAGACATTGGGGTGGTGTGCAGCGATATTAGATGGTGAAATAGGCATCTTATCTGTGGGGGACTCCATTTTCCTATCCAGCTGTTCAGCACACAAGGATCATCAAGTTCATGTGGCAACTTGCTGTTGATTTAGATCAGAGTTCCAGGAAACAATAGAAATAACCTTTCATAATTGCATAATGATAGGGGTGCCAACTTGAATAAAATATTGGGATATCCCAGGTAAGCCCTGCCCTGCATAGTTGATCCTAAAACACACACACTATTTGAATGGCAATGTCAATCAACTGGGGTGTGTGTGTGTGTGGCAGCTCTCAAATATTTTATGGTGGGGTGGGGGTCGAAGGGACTTAGCCCCTAAGAGTTGGCTCCTATGCTTAATGACATCACAAGTTGATCTAACATAATTTACTGAAATCAGTCTCCTTTGATTTAAAAGTAAATTGTTGACCAGAAGCTTAAGGTATAACTTATAGTGTCATATGCATATTGAAAGATGGGCTAATTAAGGCAGTAACCCGTGTTGTTCAATTGGGAGATGTTTGATCCGTTCTTCATTTAGCAAGAAATGGGAAATTAACTATGGGATGCTCTGAAAGAATGATACCCCCCTTGAAAAGCTTTTATAAGTAAAACTGATGTCCACATTTGTCATTATAAAGAAATCAGTTCCAAGTTACTTTAAGAAAAGGTTTTTAGCGTGCTTGTGTCAATAAGTGAACTATGAAAATAGTAAGTGAAAACTCTGACACTTGTTAAGGAAATCAGTCTCTGTATTTGACCTTGTGATTACTGAAGATGGTATATTAAGTGCTGGGCTACCACCTTGTGGCAGAAGTGATACCTTTTTGTGCTTGACTTTAGCTACAGCTGGAGTTTGAACATTTAAAACAGCTTGATCAAGAAGAGAGAATGAAATTGGAGGAGAAAAGAAGACTCCTGGAAGAAGAAATTATTGCATTCAATGACAGAAAAGCTGCCGCAGAAATAATCCAAGGGAGGCCACTGCCCCCTACGCCCACTGTTGGTTATAAAAAAGATAAGGATCGTAAAAAGTAAGTAATCAATCCATAAAATTTTAGGATTTGGATTTTAGGACAGGGTACACTGTCCAGTTCAGATAAATATTTTAAGCAGTATAAATGAATCAGGTACCAAATATGGGGGGGGGGGAGTTTTGTATTAACTTGTTCAAAACTCTTACTGATACTATCAGACACTTTTACGAGAACTCTTCTTTTTAATATTTGTCCTAAGGGATCAAGGTTTTCGGCTTGAGCTCCTGTGCTTTGATGTCAGAGATCAGGAATTTGTGAATATACAGGAGGAGAGAGAGAAAGAGAGATTAGAAAGGGAACGAGCCCACAGGGAGCACCATGAATAGAATTTGGAAGCAGTTGAAAACGTTATATGGTTAAGGTATGTTATGTTTAAAAGTCATAGAAAACAGATCCATATGGCCACAATATGTTTTTTTTTTCATTCCTAGGAATATTCTGAAATTCACAAAAGTCTTTGTGGTTTTGTGGCGATGACAGAAGTTATTACAGAATTATAAACAACCTCAAACAAACATTGTGGAGAAGGGGGTTCTTGCTGCGCTAACTGTTCTGCTCAAAATTCCAACTATTCTTAAGGAATAACTATGCTAAGCAATTCATTTTAATGCTAGAAATCTGCTTTTAAATGATGACAAGGTCATTAAATGATAAGAAATATCATCCTCTCAGTAGTGACTGTTGGGCAACATAGAACAATTTCCACAAACTTGCACAGCAGAAATCTGATTGCACTATGTGACTTTCTTTTCTCCTACCTCCAACCCCTTGCACGCCCCTATTTTTTTTTTCTTTCAGAGGGGTGATCCCCCTGCTGAGAATAGTGTATATAAAAGGACATTTCTTTTAAGTTGCACTAAACAGAGCAGATTTTGGGCTGCAGGGGGACAGAAGGAGAAACTCAATGGAATGGACAGACACCAATTCACACTGCATTTACTCTCACCTGTGAATTAATTCAGGGGTCAGCAACCTTTTTCAGCTGTGGGCCAGTCCACCATCCCTCAGACCATGTGGTGGGCTGGACTATATTTTGGAAAAAGAAAAAAAAAGAACGAATTCCTATGCCCCACAAATAACCCAGAGATGCATTTTAAATAAGAGCACACATTCTACTCATGTAAAAACACTAGGCAGGCCCCACAAATAACCCAGAGATGCATTTTAAGTAAAAGGACACATTCTACTCACGTAAAAACATGCTGATTCCCAGACCATCCGCGGGCCGGATTGATAACCCCGGGCCTCAGGTTGCCTACCCCTGATTTAATTCCGCCTTGAAATACATTCATGGAAATTACTAAATATTCAGTTATCAGGGCACATTCCGAAGGGATGTGATGCAAACACTTTGCTGAAACTAAGCAGGTTTGAGTTTGATCAGTGACTGGATTGGAATCTGTCAGGGAAACCCATGTCCACCACCAATGAAATAAAGGTAGGAAGAATAGCCACATATTAAATAAATACGATTTAGCAACTACTTTTAATACTTCAGAAGCCTGTGTAAATATTTTAATCATTTGTTGCTATCACATCAGGGAGAAGGCTAAGCTGTAAGCCTTCGTGTGCCGTTGAGTTCTGGATGAAAGGACCGTTAAACCAAGGGACCTTCATTGTAGTCTGAAGTGATTCAGTCAAAGAAAGTCTGTATCATGGTGATATTTCTCTACCTTTGAGTCAGTTCAAGTCCTCTCCATTTGATATTCATCAAAATAAATATAAATACATGGAAGACAAAAGCTTTAATACTTTATGAATAGTCTTTGCTTTCTGTGGAGAAAAGGTATACCTAATATAACTCCTTCTGTTTCAGCGTTGGCTTTATGTGAAAGAAGAATAAATACAAGAATAAATTCTTCACAGTTCTCTATGAAGAAACTTAGGTCACCTTCCCCCTTTTTAATGCAAGTTAACTTGAAAACTGACTCTTGTTTAACAAAGCGGAAAGTATATTAAAATGTATAATTAGTATCACATAATGTACTGTAGGTTGTTGTGTTAAAATATATAAAATGACAGTTCTTTTAAGCTATTGATGTGCATTTAAACTATATACCTGTGGCCAAGCTGTACTCACTTTAAGTGCTGTACCTAAGATCACTGTGCCACAAAAGAATTTTTATTTCTGTTATGAATACTCTTAGCATAGAAATGATTATATATTGCAACTGTTTTAAAGAACTGGTGCTTCTTGAATGTGTTAACTGCATATCTTTTTTTTAAAAAAAATATTTATTAAGGTTTCCATGTAAATACATATAAAGTTCACAATACAGTATATATCATAACATAATTTCAAAACTTCTTTGGACTTCCTCACGTCTCCCGCACCCATTTTCATCATTAAAAGTTTTTATCCGCAAATTATCATCTTATTTGCAACTTATGTCCCACAAACTTAATTTATAATCTAGTAGATCTCCAAAGGATTTTTACTTTCCCAATCTCACTTCTCTTCCAAATTCTATCTAATTTAGTGGTGCTCAATTATTTCTGATTTAGCAACCTACTTAGCATTCAACCAAATTACAATATTTTTGTAAATAAATCTTGAATTTCTTCCAGTCTTCTTCCGTCCTCTCCTTGTGTTAACTGCATATCAATGAATATCCCCATTTGAAACATTTATTGAACTGAATAAAATATGTAAACCTGTTTCAGAAAACATTTTCTTTTATGAAAATGGTTTTTTTAAATAAATGCACATGCTAGCTCTGTGATAAGCTTAAATTAAAATGGACCATGATTGCCTTTGCAGTGGCAGTATTCATGCAAACATATGGTTTACTTGAAAATAGATATTGAGAAGTATTGAGAAGGGAATCTGGTGTTCCAAGAAAAGGTTAGGCCTGAGGTTAGGCCCAGGAGTTCTTTGCAAACAGATCCCTGCAGACAATCCATAAATCTGCAGAGTGACATTCTAAATATGAATGTGCCCTTTAAAAAGTGCCTCGAGAAAGTTCAAATGGTGAGTGGTGCATATCTTTAAAGTAATGGCAAGAGTTCTTAATGACCTTCCTTGCTAAGTTGGTGAAATGGGGATGCGGGTGGTGCTGTGGGTTAACCCACAAAGCCTAGGGCTTGCCGATGAGAAGGTTGGCGGTTTGAATCCCTGCGATGGGGTGAGCTCCCATTGCTCGGTCCCTGCTCCTGCCAACCTAACTGTTCGAAAGCATGTCAAAGTGCAAGTAGATAAATAGGTACCGCTCCAGCGGGAAGGTAGATGGTGTTTTCGTGCGCTGCTCTGGTTCACCAGAAGCGGCTTAGTCATGCTGGCCACATGACCTGGAAGCTGTACGCCAGCTCCCTCGGCCAATAAAGCGAGATGAGCGCCGCAAGCCCAGAGTCGGCCATGACTGGACCTAATGGTCAGGGGTCCCTTTACCTTTACACTGCAACAGTAGCACAAATTGTTTTGTCAAAGCAGTTTTTTGATACGCGATGACTGGTTATAGATGAGGAAGGGTGTGATAACTTAAGGCAGATGGCAGAGAGAGTTATCACTCAGACTGACATTTCAGAAACACATTTTTATGTCCTGCACCATGTCACTGAGACTTTGGTTAGTGAAATAATCCCAGAGCCTTCCATTAGACTTCACAGTAAAGGGAGACCTGAACTTACAATACAGTTGGAACAAAATGAACAAAAGTGTTTGGTTGAGGGTAATACACACCTATGATGTGCTTGCTTTTCTTTCTGCTGTGTGGCGCTTAAGGAATCCAGGGGGGGGGAGATGGGAGGCAAGATAAAGAAATAATACTGCAAGCAACCAAATATATGAAAGTACAACGAGGCAGATCCTGTAAAGGGAAAGTAAAAGATGATAACATTGACATAATTAAGCATTCCAAATATTCTCGTAGTGTTAAGGTAGGTGCTGTTATGTTTACTGTTAACATAAGCAATATAGGACTACTATGTTGAATTAAATATCTGTTTTTGAAAAGGCAAGGAAAACTCTCAGTTTCTGAGTCAGTTTCTCCATGAATGCTATATACCACACCTTGTGATACCAATAAACACAAATCTTTCCAATGTTTGACCATAGTCAACCCAGCTGCCATCAATGAAGTGGTTAATTAGGTCCTGATCTTTGAGGTCTGCACCTGTGTTAAGTGCAAGCTTTTGAGTTCCCCAGGGCTCTTTATCCGGGTAAATGGTGAACAGAGCAAGCAAGCAAGCGAGGGAGGAGAGGAAGAAAGTTTGCTGAGTTGAAGCCACAGAATCTTCATCATTTAGGAGACCTAAGATGGAAACAACAAAAAGGTAAGAGACATTCAAATAACAATGTTATTTGGTAGGCAGGTTGCACCCAAGCCTTCTAGGAATAAGCAACATAGAATGGTTGATGCCCTGTATTTGAAAATAAAAATTCAGCTGCTAGCCAGATTCACCTCCACCTTTAGGCAAAACTCCCAAGTTCCTCAGTACAGTAGTGGAAAATAGGAATAAAGAGAAGCTAGGCAGCTTATATATTAACAAAGCGGGAATTAACTTTATTTCCTGGCCAGTTGTTTTTTTTGTTAGTGGTCACTCCCAACTGCATTGTTCCTGGGCACATCCTGTTTATTCTGCAACATTTCAATCCTTTGCCCTGCAAATATTAGTCAGACACATTAATGCCTTTAGTACACCAGTCTCAGTTAATCTAGCATTTCCATGTTCCATATCTAGTAATACAAAAATTCAAAGTGGTTAAGGGATTTGCTATAATTTCTTTTGGTAGGCTTCTGATGTCAAAACTCACATTGTTAAGCTAACTATGCATAGCATTCACCAGCAGATGCTGCTCAACAGCCACTGTTTCATCGCTTCCTATTGCACAATCATTGCAAACGAGCAATGAAATGCCCTAGATATTTTTCTTCATTTTAATTAACAGTTTTATGTAATCTACATCCTAACCCTTTGTGTATTATGCATACATTTAAATGCTAAAACCAGTAGCTTCCTCTAGGCTTCGAGATGTATTTATGGATTGATTTGGTGCTTAAATCCAAAACACCTATGAATAAAAGATTGTTCTCTCGTCTCATGATAAGGATGATCTATCAGGCTGGCAGGGCAAAAGCGTGCTGGATCCAGATGATTTTGGCCATTCAGCAGGAGGTCACTTGTAAAGAGCCTTGATGGGCCGGCCTGAGAAGACAGTTGCAGAGCTTAGATGTGGCAGTTTAGAAGGTCATATTGCGCATTCACACTAAACGCGCTAGTGTGAGGCAATTGTGGAGCAATTAGCCTCATATAAACAACATGCTTAAGTCTCCTTAATGCATGAATAGGTTAATACCATAGAGTAAGCTGTCCGGCCAGGCTCAGCCTATGTCACTTCCCCTCACTTTGGAAGGAAATGGGCACACTGGAGAGTCAGTGTGGAGTAGTGGTTAAGAGCGGGAGACTCAGGATATTAAATACAAACCTCGTCCTGCTTATTTTTCAGACAAGAAAGGAGTCTGAAGTTAGGGTTTTACCATTTTGTAACCAAGCAACGTTGAATTGCCTGTGTATTGTTTCGGACGGCTGTATGGAAAAACACATGAATCTAACCTTTAACGAGGTTTGTAAGTAACCCATTTTACGTATAACTTGCCAAACGTATCATCTACATGTGTGCTAGGGAAGTGGGATACTTTGGAGTTCAGTGAAAAAGCCACATTTTAAAAGGTTTGCAGTCTTTATTTCCACGCTTTTATTTGCTCCATGTTTTGCTGCGGTTCTCTCACCAGAGAGTACTTGCCTCAGACTTGGGTCTTGGCTACCAGGGTTTCCAACAATAAGCACCCTGACACACACACCCCACTAAAACGGGACTGTGGCTTCCTCCTTTGGTAAATGGGACCCTCAGGAAGTTCTCAGCATCTGGTAGGTTCCTGTGGGAATAAGTATCCCTTAGGATATGCTGGTCCTAAGCCACGAGGAGCATTAAAAGCCAAAACCAAAACGTTCAACTGTGCTCAGGAAATGGGCCTAAAGTCAGTGCCGTGCTATTAAAAGGTGGCTTCACTGACTGTAACCTAAAATAATGGTGTTTAGCTGCTCAGAACACTAAATCCGTTGCTGAAAACACTAACCCCTATTCCCTCATTACCTTGTCTGCTGTTGGGCAGGTCTGCCCAATCACTGGACAGAGTGAGACAAATTCTTTTGTAGGTATGTGAATAGATGCTAGGAGAAAGGTTACATTTATTAGATATTATCCTTCTTCCCTTACATTTGTGAGTTCAGCAGAGTGCATCCCTTTGCAGCTTAAAAAGATAGGCTAGTTTTAGCCTTTTGGTTGAAGTCATCCAGGATGCTTTAAGGCAGACTGGATTCTCCCTGTATTCCCCCCTTTAAACAATAATCCAACACACGGTCTTGTAAAAAGTAGCAATAACATTTACTCACTCAGAGTTTCTGTTGTGGAATAACAGATACAGCAGCTTTGTTCAGGCAGGCTTAAAATGGCAGTTCAGTTACAAGAACATACTTTAGTCTATCTTAAGATGGGCTCTGAGCCGTAGGTCAGATTTAGCAGTGGTTCTCACCTTTTTTTGCTTGATGATGAAGTTGGAAGAGAAAGAGGAGAGGTTGTGCCCAGGTAGGTAAGGACAATATATGTCGCTACACCCTTGCCTTGACAGGGAACAGTGGGAGAATATTTCAGAGGGTTCTCTCTAGCAAACACACAGAAAAACTCTGTGAGCTTCAGCTCCTATCCTGTCCCTATTTAGCACCATTGGTTTGACTGTATTGTAAATATCCCACATCCTTAAGTGCCAGATTCCAGGGGGGAAGGGAAAAGGCAGGGGAAAGAGATGGTTGAAGGCAGTGTTGGGGGACAGAGCTGTGCCGTCAGGTGTGGTGGAAGATGCTGTCCTGTTGCCAGTTCTCAATTTTTCACGTAGAACGGGAGGAGGGCATCAGACGGTGATTTACCTCAGGTAGCAAAATGTTTTGAACTGGCCCTGCTGTTGAGGGCCTGCTGTGATGAAAAGTGACGTAAATGAAAGCAAGGAAGGTCAGCTCAAATCAGCCATCCGATTCTCGCACCTGACAGTATAAACTGGAAGCTCCAAATCTCAGGCATTTAAGTCGGGAGCCGTTCTGTATCCCTCATGATGAGGTAATGGAGGGTCCCAGCAAGCAATTTCTTTTCTGCTCCATTTTGGAATAGATACTGGGTTGCTAGGCAACATTTTCCATGTAGCTTGCTCCTCATCAAGCGAACCAGATAAAAATCAAAACAATTTTTTTAACCTTCTCCTGGGTCAAGTTATTTTGGCAATGTGACAAGATAAATTAAGTTAGGGAAATCATCCTCAAAGGGAGACTGCCTCAAGTTTAACCTGCCTAGGTCTCATCCAATTTATTTATAATCTGTCAATAAAATTCTTACTGCCTGATAATCTGTCAAAAGAAATGTTCAACAAAGGGGGGGACTGAGACTAAGAGTGTAGAAAGGAAGATTGCTTGTTTTATTATATTCAAATAGATTATTGAATATTACTTTATTTCATATAGCCATTTTATTTTAAAGTTATGTTTTATTAGGACTTTCTGTATTGGATCAGATTATTATAAGGTGTGTGCTGTTTGTTGTATATTTTGTTGCCATAAACTGCTTTGTGTATAGTAATATAGAAAGGTCATTTTACAAAATGAAATGAAATGAAGATTGGCAATTAAATTTATAGGAAAGCAAGCCCCCCCCCCTTTAAAGGGGTCAATAACGTTTTAACAGAAGGAGAATCTATGCTGGCAAAAAATCTCTCTCTGTACAAATACTTACTGTGTAGGATCCCTGTATTGAAGTGGAGAGGCGTGTGAGTCTGGAAACTTAATAATAATAATAATAATAATAATAATAATAATAATATAATTTGTACGCTGCCCATCTGACTGGATTGTCGCAGCCACTTTGGGTGACTTTGAACACACATAAAAACATAATACTGTAAAACCTTAAACATATAACAATGCATATAGAATGTATTTATCTGAAGGAATATGCTGTATAAATGCTTCTGGATTTTCATGAGGATATTTTTCTTACTTGCAAAATTTGTAAAAGTGAATTTGAGATTTGAAGCATTAGAAATGGAGAGAACCAAAATGGACAGAACCTATAGTTTATGCCCATTAGATTTTGTTCTGCCCTCTGGTCTTTGCCCTCCTCTTTGCAACATCCCTTCAGGTGTTTTAAGAGTCTTAACATTCTCCTGACCATTTTTGCCATTCAGGTTTTTATTTTCTTCCAGCGTCATATTTCCCTGCTCCCAACCCCTCTGAGATGATGAATGGGTGCTAATAGATGGGCCACAGGCCAGCTGAAGTGGCAAGCTGTGCTGTTTTGTGAGTATCTCGGCTGCGCATGCTGCCGATGCAGGCCATTACTCACACAGTATGTCCCAGTTCAATGGCTGATCTAATTGACTTTTTTGTTTCACCTCCCAACTGAGCAAGGCAGTAATAAAACAACTCTGAAAGATGGATGCTGTATCCAGCGATGCAAAGGAAGGATGGATTCAGAATGCCAAGTGGTGGAGGAAGTTAAGGTTCTGGCGCCTTGGACCATTCTGAAGTTGCTCCTGCTTTTCCTTTCATAACAGCTCCAGGTTGTCTCCTTGAAAAAGGAACAAGTTGTTTTAAGACAGCTTTTGCTGACCTCCAGATGCGTTGGGTTGACTAGGACAGATGAGAGTTGTAGCCCAAAATATCTAAAGTCTACCAAGTTAGCAAAGGCCGCTCCAAGGCATTGAATCATCCCAGGCTTTTGTCATTTTGAAAGAAATAATCTTTTGGAGACTTATTTTCTCCAAACGGACTACTTACCGTATTTTTTGCTCTATAAGACTCACTTTTTCCCTCCTAAAAAGGGGAAATGTGTATGCGTCTTATGAAGTGAATGCAGGCTGTGCAGCTATCCCAGAAGCCAGAATAGCAAGAGGGATTGCTGCTTTCACTGCGCAGCGATCCCTCTTGCTGTTCTGGCTTCTAAGATTCAGAATAATTTTTTTCTTGTTTTCCTCCTCCAAAAACTAGGTGCGTCTTGTGGTCTGGTGCGTCTTATAGAGCGAAAAAAACGGCATTTCCTCCCTGCCCACCAAGCTAGAGTATATTCTGCTTGGTACATGGTCTGTCGTGCTTTTTTTTTAAAAAAAAAAAAATACCATGAAATCTCTATTTGGGAAGGGCTGATGGACATGTGCAGTCCCCCCCCCCCCGGGGTAAATCTATATGTTTATTTATAGCCAGCAACTTTTTACCTCCCAAATGTGTGTAGCCAACATTCATAGCTACCTCCAACCCGCTGGGCATTCCTCAACTTGTTGACTCCCTCTGTGTAGGGCAGAAATAGCAATAGGTCTTCTAGTTTCCAGGCGTCTGACTGAGCACATATTTTGGATGCCACAGACTATTGCCTTAAGCGTACACTTCCACACTCTGTGTTTTAAAAGGGACTCGGTGCTCCCATGCCCAGTGAAAAGGGAGTAGAAATTAATATGAGGGAAGAAAGGGCAACGGGCCGGCTGAAATGTGGAGAGTTGTGGAGGCTTACAGAGTGAACACAATAAGTGGCCAGTGCTAAAGACCTTCCATCTAGGTCAGCATGCAGCTCATGGCTTATTTGAAGTGAATATTCGAGCGGTTTGGTTGTCGCCTGTGAGAAAATTGCATGTTTTTACTGCAGTGATTTAGAATATAGAAAGCCTAATCCTATCCCTCAGTGATTATTCTCAGTTGCAGGGATATATTCAAATAAGCAATCTCGCCCTGTGAGTCAGGTTCTCCTTGATCACAGAACACAGAAAATAGGAAGTGGCTGTAAACTCAGGGCCGGCCTCCCCATGAGGCAAGGTGAGACGACTGCCTTGGGCGGCAGGATCCACAGGGGCGGCACATCCAAGGAACGTGCCGCTTGCCACCATGCCACAGCGGCTGTGGTGTGCTCCTTGGAGACTGGATTTGCCGCTGCCTCGGACTCCACCATGCTGTCTCCGCAGCAGCCTCTTGCTGAAAAGAAGGCTCTGCTGGTGTCCTTGCACCCTCAGTGAGGAAGTGACAGGACTTGCCCTCTGGGCTCTTCTGGGCCTCGGCATCCACCCGGTGCGATTTATGTGGGAATGTTCAGGGAGGCAGGAGAGGATATATTGTTTAATAATATCCTTCCTAACTTGAGCTAGCAAGTTCAATAACTTAGCAGAGTTTTACATTCCCCTTTTAAATGTACAGCAGGTAGCTGGTTGCAGGCTTGTGTAAGCCTCTCACTATTAGGTTCCTGGTAAGTTCCCTTATATCCCTCTTAAAAGAATAAACACGCCACAATCTTATTTAAGATATATAAAAGTAGTTTACTCACATCATCAGTTCACAGATGGATCCCTGAAGGCAGACTTAGTTACAGATATATACATGTGGGTCTATCCCATATGGAGGTAGTCTCTTTGTCCTCTGTTGGCTGAAAGCATCTCTGGCTAAAAAGCTGCTGCTCCAACGGCGAGGTCCAAAAAGAGAGAGATGGCTGCATGCCTCGTCCATTTGTGTTACCTGAACAAGTAAGGTCACGCCCACCTCTAGTCACATGCAAAAGGAAAGATGCTCCAGCCCAGAGCAAACAGTAAGTTTTTGACTGGCTGGAACAAACATCCCCTTTGTATGTCCACTCTAGGCAAACAAAGAATGTTGTACTTGACTGCTACTAATGTTTCACACCCCACAATTTAGAGCAGGCTCTTTCTCTCTGCGAAGGCCTTTGCTTACTAGTTCAACCAATGGGTAGGGTTGATTTGATTCCCTCTGTTCTCAATGTTGATCTTATACCCCCTCCCCCCCGATGTAGAGATCTTGATTCCCCCCTTCTTCCCTGGGGGGTGGGCACCATTTTTGTGGCTTGCCTCGGGTGCCAAAATGTATTGGGCCAGCCCTGCTTACACTGAATCAGACCATTGGCCCATCAAGCTCACGATTGTCTACACTGATTGGTGGCAGCTAAAATTTTCCCCAACCCTACCTGCAAATGCTGGGGATTGAACCTGGGACATTTGGTATATAAAGCAGATGCTCCACCACTGAGCTAAGGCCCTTCCATTGGGGCTAAATATTTTAAAAATCAAATTGCGAGTATATGCCTTTGGAGGGCTAGGAACTTCACCCATATTTCCCTTGCTGGCTGCAAGAAAAGCACAAGGCAGAGACATGGAAGAGAAGCAAGAGACTGTCATGAACAACAGCCTAGGTGTATGATGTCTAAACTTGCCCTCCTTGTAATAATATCAAGATAGATTTCCTAGAGTACGTTCTAAAAATAAATGGTAAAATTGAATTATGTTTATTAGGCTGTGATGAACATTTAAGTAGGGCATTAAAGGGAGGGGGGAGAATGTTCAGGGTAGCATATTGGATTTGCCATAATTTTATTAAGTGAAAGGTAGCACTGGCAGGAAGCCCTCCTTCTGTTTACAAAATCCACTGTGTGCAGCTGCTTGACATGCAGGAAGGACTATAGGAAGGAAGGGAAACACAGGATTGGTTGTGTTTAACAAGGCTGGTAACGAGCGTGGAGAACGTTCATACGTGGGGAAAGCTATCTGTCTACACACCATACAATGGGGGAGTGGAAGAACAGCACCACGGAGAATAGCTTTTTCCAGAGGAGGAGTGATGGCATCATCAAAACTGCTTGGGTAATTGATGGGCCCTCCTTGTTCTTTCTGGCAAGTAAATGAGGTGATAATGAGGCCTTCAAGTCTGTTCTGAGGCAGATTAGGATAGACGGGGCCAGAGAAGGAGGAAAATAATCATGCAGTGTTTCATTGTCTTTGATGGAGTTCCTGCTCCATCAAATCATAGAATTGTAGAGTTGGAAGGGACCATAAGGGTCATCTAGTCCAACCTGCTGCAACTCTGGAATCTTTTGCCCCATGTGGGACTTGAACCCATGATCCTGGATTTAAAAGTCTCATGCTCTACCAGCTGAGCTATCACGCCAGCTGTTTAAATGATAGCACTTCTTTGCAAGATGGTTTGCACTTCTATTTAAAAGCTAAATTTGCATTTAAACTGACTGAGGCTCTTTTCTTCAAATTCAGTGTGTTTTACTATTTGGGTCTTTGAGTGGTATTCAGCTAAAACCATTTATATCTTCCCCAAAACAAAATATATATATGTAGATGCATCAAATTGTGCTTCTATAGTTTTGCCTAAAGAGCCTGATTTTATTTTAATTCACAGATAGAGACTGAGCACTGATATAGTTCCAAGTTTCTAAGAGTTAAAGGAATTTGGGCCTCCCCCCGCCCCTTACAGAAACCTAACATTGTCAGAATTCTGATTTTAATTTTTTTAAAAAAAATATGCGTAGCATTCAGCTAAGACTTACTCAAAGTGGACCCACTGCAGTTCATGATCTAACGGTTAGATCCATTTATTTCAATGAGTCTACTCTGAGTAAAAACTCAGTTGAATCCCACCCTGTGTGATCCAAAAGTAAATACCATTCAGTTATTTTGCTGCGTACTGTGCCTGATCTTCGGAGTGGGTGCGTGTGTTTGTGTCTTATTTCGATCACCACAGATCCCTGCACTCTTGGATTCCTTTTGGACCATGTCTGCTGTCAGGATGACCTGCACACTGGCCACAACACTACAACAATGTAATATAGACAGATAGTTTTTCTGACCATGCTGATTATTTCAAGCTAATCCCGAACACCTTTTTTTTGTTTTTGTTTGCGCTGATGTTACAGAACACGATGAAAAACAGAAATGAGGTTCCCTGCTCTGTTCAGGGAGAGGTGAATTTGAGGCACAACACATAAAGCTTGCTCTTTTTACGATGACAAGAAGTTCTCTTGATGTGAAAATGGGAAGGAAAGGCTCATCTGGACAGGGCCATAATGGCACTAAACTGAGTTTTGGTTCCCTTCAGTGTATGCCACAGTCTGTATTCTTAATTGAAACCGATGGCTCCCTGGGTAGCTGGGAGCCGCATGGCAGCTTTTTATTACACCCTCTATTATCTTTGCTGTTACCTTGGAAAATGTAGTGTGCCTTTTATTGATACGGGAACAAACGTTGCATTATTCCTCCCTTTCCCGCAAAGCACTTTTGGGGGAGTTTAGGAAGAGAGTTTAGCCTCTTGGATTTTGACTTAAGACCGAATTGCATGCAGTCGTTACCAGAGTTGTCAGGAAAAGGGGAAAATACTAATGGTGGGTTTTAAACAGGTGAAATAAGCCAAAACATGCATAATTTTCTAAAGGCAGCTGTCTTGAGGGGTTCATTCATCAAATGGAGGAGATTATAAAATATATGTGGTTTTTGCATATTCATTAAAGCCTCTGCTTTAGAAAGCCAGATAAGACTAATGGCAAAATAAATCACTTTGTATCCATTTAGTGATGGCACTTTATGACTAATGAACAATTGGGGAGTGGGGCGGGGGAGGGGGATGACCTTTGCTGAGATATTGTAGGCTTTGCTGTAGCAATGGTTCGCAAACACCACGGTTGTGCCTGAGTACATCATAATGGAAGGAAATCCATGACAGGATGCCAATTATGACATATACATTCCCTTAATTTACACCCAGCCCCCAGAGGAATGCATGTTGCCCGGAAGGTCTGTGCATGGACAACTAGATCCTTCTGTTATTTTGTGCAAAAGAGACAACTGTATGTTGCGACTCAACATTCTGTACTAGATAATGTGCTTCTCCGTGGAGGAAAATGCCCAGACTGCTTACTGTGCAGATATTGATCATGTGCTCCACAATCTGGCTACAATCTCGTATGGCCTCTCTCTCTCTGAAGGCAAAGATTGGCAGGGACATCTCTGCACAATCCAATCGCCTGCCATGCTCGCCCAGTGCAAAAAAGGTTTCAAATTCCTTTGCCAGTTAAAACTGGTTATAAGTAAGCTCTTACATAAATAAAAAGGAGCTTTTCATGTTAACTGTAAACTCAAAAGAACAACGGGTTGGCGGGCTCACCTTAGCAGAAACACTGTTCCATATTATATATTGGAGAGTGGCACCTTTATTTACACGGGTATTTTTAAATGTTCTTGCTGCTGCCTTGAAAAAAAGACTGTAATAATACTATGGGCTTTCCCTACGAAGGCAGTATTAATAGCCCAGTGATAGCAGTATTAATAGCCCAGTGATACCCCAGGAGTCAGTATTTGTAATAGAGACAGACAACCCCGCACCAACGTTAATTTGGAAATAAGTAAAAAAAAATTAAAAATTGTCCAGTAGCACCTTAGAGTCTAAGTTTGTTCTGGGTATAAGCTTTCAGATACACTGAAACAGAAGTCACCAGACCCTTATATATATATAGTGGGAGGGTGGGGTGGGGTTTTTCCTCAGAAGGGTAGTAGGAGATGGGAGATTGACTCAATGGGTATGGTAAACCTGTTAATTTGGAAAGGGTGGGTCGTTTTCTCTGCCTGCCTACCATTTCATGACACCTTGAGCATTCACTTACTTGTTTCTGCTGAACAAAACAAAACAAAAAAAAAGTAGGGACAGTTTGTAGCCACTATAATTTTTAGAAATGTCCGTGTTTGTTATTTACAACCTCTGCACCACGCTGTAAAGGTGACTGGGGTGAGAGGAAGGATGAAATTGTTTCCTTGGAGATTTCTTATGGGTCTGCTCAGGGCAAAACAAGAGTCTGTGCTGACTGGGATTTCAAATTGCGTTGTCTGTCTGGGTTCATGGTTCAGTAATGAGGCGAAGCAACTCATGACATGCACCTGTCCTTAACTTCCAGAGGGAGGAACACCCTCTCTTTTGCACCGCAGCAAAATTTTGGGTATAGGTTTACATAGAGGTGCAGAGCTGTGTCCTTGCTAATTCAGCTTTAAAAAAATCACCTGATTTTGGGCTTATTCAGACTTGTGCATGTCTCAGACGTAGAAAGCACGGGTCCAAGTAGTTTTCCACTTGTCCCGGGCATGGGTCTGGGTAGTTTTGCCCTTTCCTTGCCACTTTCCCCAGGGAAAACCTGCTCTTCGGCGCTAAATTGGAGCAAGTGTCAGTCTGGATAAAATCCGATTGACATTTGCTCTGATTCAGTGGTGAAGAGCAGGGGAAAGAGTAAGTCTTGATGAGCCCTTAAAGAACAACCACTTGCCTTGGGATCACGAAGGATGTGCGAATAGGAAATGCTCAAACAGCAGTAGAGGCCACTGAAGGATTAGGTAGGACAAACCAAACATAAAGGAAACATACAGATGACCAATGGTTAAAAGACTCCCAAAGAAAAGAGGGATAGACAGAAAGCGTTGTGCATTTTATCTAAAGACTTGGTGATTCCTCCATCCTAGGCTTCGATGGCATGCTTTACTTTTAAAAAATTGTTTTTATTCGAGATTTCTGTGGCTTACAAAAGTACATACATCACCTCTGTTTTCAGGTTATAAAGTCCTTTTTACAGATCAGTTATATTCAGTGTGAGACATTAATGTTGCCAGCATAAGGTTAGGGGAGAAGAGAGGTGGACGGGTATTAAACTTTCATTCTCTTACAAAGTGTATGTGCAAGGTTTTTGCATCGGTGTCACGTGGGTAGGTTCTCTTTCTATTCATTTATTAGTTTTCATTGGCGGTGAGAGAGATTGGGGGGCCCAGGGGCCTGGCTGGTTGCCTTCAGCTGACTGCAGTGAGTTTTGTTTGCGTGTGAGAGAGGGGGGGAGAGGTAGTTGGGTCAAGTTAGCCATATTGATTTGTATGCTGTTGGTGGGTTCCTGTTGTTGTCTTGTTGGGCTGTGTGTGTAATAAAGGGGAGCCACACCAGGGTGAAGGTGTCCTCTTTTATTTGTTCCTGCGCCAGTTTCAGTTTCTTGGTTAGCTTACCTAGTAAGCATAGCTGTCAACCTTCCCTTTTTTTTGCGGGAAATTCCCTTATTCCAGCACCATTTCCCACTGCTTCCTGCTGCTATCCCGGATTGTTAGATATCCCGTAGACTGTCCCTGGGACTGGTGAGGCTGCTGATCCCTTATTTTCGAGGCTGCTGATCCCTTATTTTCAAATCTGAAAGTTGACAGCTATGTCTAGTAAGGCTGTTTCCCATACTAGTACTAGTAGTCCATGTTCACTGCTGATAGATCCATGGTACTAGTAGTCCATGTTCACTGCTGACAGATCCCTCCAGCATCTAGCTAGAGTGCTCTTGGCTGCTGAGAATAGGTGGCTTATGATCTCTTTGTAGTGTGAGTGTACATGGCATGCTTTACTTAGGGCCCAATTCCAGTATTTTGGTGTTTTTTTAAAGAAATACAGCAGTGGAGGAGGGGCGATGCTAGAGTTTGGGATCAGAGCAGGTAGGGATTAGAAATATAAACAGAGCCTTCTTGCTGTGGTCCTGATGAAGAAGACTCCACTGTACCTGCCATTTGCATTTAGATGAAAGCTTGGCAAAGTTATTTGCTTGTATACTAGGGATGCACACATGTGCCTAAACCCATTCTGACATTCGTTCTCATCAGGTATTTTCCCTTCTGCCACACGTCTCTATTCCGTTTTGCTGCCCGGTGATGTGGAAATACCCCCTCCCTTTTTTTTACATGTATCATAGCTCACAATGGGTGTGTGTATCTATGCAATCAACAAATGTTTACAAATGAATTACTCTCCCCCCATAGTTAATGTATTAACAGAGGGGTAGCCCTGTTAGTCTTTTTCAGCAAAAGCAACAGATAGTCCTATGAAACCTTAAAGACGAAGTTAACGGGGGGGGGGAGTGTAGAAAATAACTCTGTTATTATTCTATGTGTGATGGGGTGAGATCCTACCTTAGGACTGATACTAAGCTGGTAGCTGCAAGTGACCCTGTTATCGCTATAGGAAGAGGCAAGTCAAAATGTGTTTCTGCAAATTGATTTGACCGTGTCTGAAAATACGCACCTGCTAATCTGAGAAGCCGAGTATGTCATAAGCACAGGATTTCTCTGTGCTCCTAGTGTAAAGAAAGCAGATATGACAGACCAGGATTTAGAAATACAGTAACAGGATTAAAGAGGTGGGTACATTGTAATTTCCTGGGATTACCTTTCAAGTTTGCATATTGCTGGAATATGGGTAATATTCCTCAATGCTTGTTTTGCTTCTTAAATGTGTAATAGAAAATGAAAGCAGAATAATTTAGTCCAGTTCGTTTAAAATAATACAGAAAGCCTGACCTCTGTCATTGAACTGCTATGCACATTGATGATTTTTATGAACTGGAAGCCAATTCCACCTTCCCACATTATCAAATAACCTCATCAAAAGTTAAAATACCCTCCTCCCAACCCCACCTAAATTTGCATTTAGATTGTTTGGTGCCAACGTTCTCAATAAGATACTTTTCAGCTCCGTCAAACAAAACCTGATTGTCATTTAGCACAGTGGCAGTCGATTTACATTTCCATTAACGTAGATCCCAGACAATTATCGGAGGGAAAAAAAAGAAGAAAAAGAATCTTATAAAAACCAGCTTTCTGTCTGCAGTTTTTATGGTGCCCGGGAGTCGATAAAGGGTCGCTCTTATCACCGTCGGCCCCAGGAATGGCCGTCACAAAGACGAGGCTCCTCTGAATGAAAGGAGTATCTAGAGGAGACACCGGTGATGGTGCACAGGAAAGAAAGCTGAGCAGGTTGTCAGTCTGCAGGAGAACTGGGTAGGCAAACAGAGACAGGCTGAGAGAGGTTAGTCTAGGTCAAAGGGTGAGAGTGAAGGTCCTAAGGCGAGGAGCTGGAAGAGGCTCAGACTCAAGATTGGGTACACAGTGAGCAGGAGGCAGGGGTGATAAGACCTTATATGATATTGACCTGAATATAAGCCGGACCTGAATATAAGTCGCACCTTTAAAATTCAAAGGGGAAAGAAAGACAAAAAGACAATACCCGGATATAAGCTGCTCCCTTAAAATTCTGAAGGCACTCACACCTGTTCCGTTTTACCGTATGTCTGTTTCAGCAGCGATGCCGTAAAAGCCAATTTTTGTAAGGTCGTGAATTTAAGCCGCACTTTAAACTTTTCATGGTTGGAATTTGGAAGAAAAAGATGAGGCTTATATTCAGGCCGATACGGAAAGTGTCATGAACATACATTTTCTGCCCTGTGAATTATTAATTTAATTGCCTGCCCTTCACCAGCTGGCCTCAGGGTGACAAACCCACACAGTTAAAACATATTGCATTCACGGGAATAAGGTAGGTCTTGAAAACACATCATGGAATGCACTGGTGTATGTGTTCAAATCACCTTCCTCACACTTCCGATGGTTTGTTTCCCCCAAGCAGGAGCTGCAAATCAATCTGTAAATATTCTGAAAATAATTTAAGGATCTAGATGGATGTCTGCAATGTGAAGAATGGGGGTTTCCCCTCAAACTGTTATCATGCACTGGCTTTCTTGCTAGTGTACAGATCATATATTTGACTTGGCACGGAGTAACCCAGCATTACCTCTGCCAGTTTTGCCATGTTGTAAAGAGCCGCTGAGGTCAGGAAGGGCTCATGGAACTGTGAAAAAACCACAAATGCCGGATCTTTTTTCCAGGAAAGTTTAGAAATAGGCATGGTGTTCTTTTTGAAAACAAACTGGAATGTTCCGAGAAAAAATAAAAAGAAGACTTCAAGGCTCTCCAGTCCCTGGAAGCAAAGCTCTGCAAACTAACTGCATCCAGCTTCAGTTTTCTTGTTGCAGTCTCTGTGTGTAGTCTCTACACCATAGAGCCTCTTACTTTTCATACTGCTGTGTGACCTAGTTTCTCTCTCCAATGCATAACATTCCCAAGACATTTCCTAGAATAGACCCCCTAGGTCCAGACATGTGAAATGGCTGGTGTCTTGTAGTGAATCCTATGAAGTTGACAGTATCCCTTCACAGAGTCTGCTCTCGCAAATCGCACCAAGGGGAATTTTCCCGGTGTAAACACCTTCCTATGGATGCTAAATGGAGCATTGATGGTGGCCCTAGGATGTCAGTCTAATCCTCGGGAACAATTTTAACAGGCTGATACTGACGGGGCTCAGGCCAGATGTGCAGAGAAATGAATAGAATTTAAAAGATAGGCATTCATAAATATGCCTTATGTGCGCCATTCAAATAAATCTGGAAAGAAATTGGGGAGGAAAGAGAGCTCGGCGGTAGGCCACATGATTTGCATGCAACACGTTCTAGGTTCAGTCCCTCCAGTTCCAAGGATCAGGCAGCAGGTGATGGTTGCATTCGTGTAGATTAAGAGCTGGACTGGTCAATGCCATGATTTGAACAAGTAAACTTCAAGAGCAATGAGACCAAAGTATTACAGAATGCAACCCTTTGCAAGAAAATTTGGGTGTGGATTTTTTTTGCGGCTTACATTTGGAATAACTGGATCAAGTTCACATATAGCACCAAGCCATGATTTGGTGCTACATAGCTGAGCACTGGGCTCATATACTTTTGCTTCCTCTCTCTCCTCCTGCCTCTTAATTTGTGACTTGATGGTTTGCAGCAAAGCATGATTTTGCCAGTACATCCAAACTGGAAAACTCTGCAGGTTGGACCAAAATATTTTGCTGCCTGAGGTAAAGGACAAGATCATGCCTCTTCCCATTACATCTTCAAAGTCTGTCCTGACTGGTAGTTGAATCTTACTTCAACACTGGTAACAGGGCAGCATGTCACTGCATCTGAGGGCAGCAGACTAGCTTAAGAGGCACAAGACAGACCAGGCAGCACACTTGGCTTGTCTACTCCTCACTTGTTAGCATCTATCACCTGAGGTGGTGTTTTCATTCTGCCTAATGGTAGAGTCGGTCCTGAAACTATGGCTTGGGTTTGCCCGGAAAACAAAGATCAAACCAGGGTTTGATTCAGATTTACAACCTTGGTTTGATTATGCAAACCATAATTTGCTGGTTCCAATGTAAGGGCAAACAATGGTTTGTCACAAATCAGGAATGCAACCGAGGAGCATGTGAGCAAAAATCCTGGCCCCGTATTACCATAGAATGATTTGGTGCTTCATGCATGACAGGCTGACCCATTGGGCCTTTGACTCTTATTTTTTCAATCTCTATTGCTCTCCATCCAATTAAAAAAAGAACCACACGTATTCATTTGGGTTACATTAATGGTTATTTTATTTAAAGGATGAGAAACACAGTAACTGCAGTTCGCTTGTACTCATAATAACCATTGATGTTTTTTCAAAATTGTATGTTAACATCCATGTGTAACAAAAACCATTTTTTTCCTGAACTGTGCAAAGTACAAAGGGTTTGTTCACTTAGCAGAAACCTTCTCCAGTACAACAAACCTGGCATTTTACAAAACAAGGCTGCCAGGACAATTCTGTTCATTTGCTGTCTTAGGAAACGCACACATGCGTGTGCACACACTCCCCCCTCCCTCCCCATGCTTCCTGTCCTTTGAATGCCGTTTATCAACATGGACCACCGGAAGAGCTAATACTTTCCACACAGAGGTCACTATCCAGAATCCCTGCCTTGTCTTTTGCATTCTGTGTTTGTGCTACATATGTGAAACTGATCCACTACAGGAGAGTTCTCCAAGCTACCATGATAGATGAGAACTAAGATCTGTTGTTCAAATGTTGTTGGAGCTTCAAACAGTCAAAGAAATACTTACCTCAGAGGAAATTTGAGCGATGGGTTTTTAAGCATCAAATGCTGGGATCGGAGTGAATGTGGGGGCACCAGTGGCAGAGCTTCATGCTCCAGCATGGGGGGGTGGTGGAGAGCAGGCGTGGGCATGGCTGGCGTGCACCCCAGGGGCGTGGTGCATGTCCTGGGGGCGTGGTGTGCTGCCTGAGGGGGCATAGTACCCTGCGCGGGCAGGGGGGCAGCTGCGATGGCACCCCACTGGGATTGTGCTGCCGGGTGTGGTGCGCTCTCCCCACCCTCCTCTTCCTCTGCCAGTGGGTGGCACAACCTTTAAAAATACCGAATTCAGAAAAGATGTGTTTGCAAATTGTTGCGTTTTGGCCTAGTGGAGTTTGTGGAATATGGATTAACACCTTCATACAGAGATGTGCAAAAGCTTTTTGGCAATAATATCCCTGCCAAAGGGTGATGATTCCTTGGTGCTGTTGTTGCGTGAATGGTTGGATGAATACACTGTGCAAGAGCTAAGACCCTTCACTGCTCTATATTCTGAGCACAGCAAAGAAACCAATTCTAGATAAGGGGTGGCCTTGTTTATCAAAGAACAAGCAACTTTAGATGCATGCATGGACATCTGTGTGCCTAGGAAGATTTGCGCCTTTTTTCTTTGAACAGCAACCCTACCCCAATAAATTGCCTTTGATGCTCCCCTCGGTTTCAAAAGTGGTTTACCATACAGCACTGGGCGGGGAGATTTGTTCAGGAAACATCTCTGAAGCCGCCTTAGATACGTGGAACTAGTTGTGTGGTTATTTGAATCCTGGCCTTCCATCTACAGCTGAAGTACACAATGCTCACATCTGACTTACTCGTGCAAAACTCTTTTGACACTATGTAAGAGAGGCTGTCACAACTATGGCAAACAGCCGCCATTTTTGGTCCACTGTAGAGAGCCTTCAGTATTAAGCATATAATTATGTGCACTGTGCTGAACTGCTTGAGATTTATTTATTTTTTAGAAAACCATGTATCATAGGAAGCATATAATTATGTGCACTGTGCTGAACTGCTTGAGATTTATTTATTTTTTAGAAAACCATGTATCATAGGAAGTGGGAGAACGCAATGTCTTTAATCCCTGTTTACTTGTGAGAGGAATGTTTCCTTGCTCAAACTAAGGAAGCACCAACATGGATTTGGTCCAGACAATTGGTTGCAATAATTCCAAAGCAAATCAGAAGAGAAACCATCTTCCTCTGCCCATCCCCTTCCATCTTTTCTCAGTTCTGAATACAGATGCTGGTGAAGAAAACACTCCATCACCCTTTTACCTCCCCCAGGGGGGAAAATGACACTTTACATTGCCGGCCACAGATATTCTCACACTTGGAAGTCAAAAGTCACAATTGACCAGGGCATGCTACAGCTATATTTAAGGGTAACAGACACATCACACGCTAACACATGTAAAAGTACTGTGGTTCATTTTTTAAAAAACCAGCAAAGCCACTTCCGAGATTTCGAGCAATGAAGTGGCAGAGAAGGGAGCACCCATCCCATCCTTATGCTGTCCACTGTATTCCCTCTCCAAATCACATTCTCAAGCAGCTCTTCCCTGAATGTGTCAAAGATGCATGCAAAAACACGGTTGGAATCCTGTATTGGGTAGGGAGCCATTGGGAACAAAACATCAGGCAAGGGAAGGGTTAAGTTGCACACCCTACCTATTTCCTCCCTCTAACTGCCCCTCCTGAAACAGCTAGTTTTGCTTTATTTCATTTTTTTAAATAAACAAATGGCATCATGGCACTCTTACATGTTTTAGTGTGCAATAAGCAGTTTGCCCTCCCCCTCGAGTATTTTGAAGTTTAAGGTGGAACTTAAGCACGTACCCAAACATCTTCTAGGGAAAACAAAATTTAAAAGTGTTAAGATTTGCCTTGATTGTGTCATTTGTTTTTAAATGATGAGAAGAGGTAGATGGGAAGGAGGGAACAGAATGGGCTGGCCAAAGTGTGTGCTTCAGGACAATTCATGAGAAGGCTTACTCTGGCCAGACCAGTGCCTAAATCACTCCCATCTACAGGAGAGACAAGAAGGGCAGATCCTGGTGTGTGTGTGTTGGGGGTATAATCGAAACGGGCTTGAGAGACGAGTGACAGCTGAAATTAGGGCATGCCGATATCCTCAGGTAAACTCCCCTTTGGGGAAGGCACAGGTGAGCCTTAGCCTCCTGTAGAACTGGGGGTCTCCCCTGGCCCCCCCTCAAGCCCCTCCAAGTTTGGTAGCAGTGGCAAAAGAAACAACCATAAAAGTTGACACAGCCCTGGCAGGGGTTGGAGAGATTTAGTAAGGCATGAGGCCCAGCGAATCTGACAGGGATGCAAATTGGCTCCCTGTCCAGTCATCAGAAGGATGATTTGATGAGCAGGAAGGTGGCAATATCTCCCTTGTCAGCTGATCTGCTGTGGGAGGGGGCAGTGTGCCCGTGTGAGAGTGTGGGGTGGCCACACCACTGACCTGTGGGTGTCACAGGGCTGGCTGAGGGCGACTCCAATCTTTGAGCCAAATAAGTTTAGGCATGTCTGCTCTAGGGTAGCTCTAGCTAAAGCTAGACGTTCTACCTAGAGTATCCCACAGAAGATGGAAAGTAACCTGAGTAACAGCTGAAATGTTTTTGAACTCACTTGTACTACTTCCACATATCCTCTCTTTAATCTTTGTGTGCCCTGGCGAATGAAATACATGTTGTTTGTATTGTTGTACCAGCTTTTCTATATATACGAGATTATCTGAATATTTCCATCAATGAATATGGCTTCCTAGAATATAGCTAGCACCCCATAATTATTTGTGTATGAGTATCTGCCCTCAGAGCTGGTGTCATCAGAAATGGGTCTTATCTATCCAAGTAACTGATGATTGTTTCAGCAAGTTTTGGGACTGGGCTGTTAGTCTGGCATGTTAAAATTAAGAGAGTAAAAAAACATTACCCTACATTTTGAAGGAGCAACGGGCTATGTCTCTTGATTTCTGCTCATATCTTAGAATGAGAAGAGCGTAGCTTATGCAGGACAAAGTAATACATTACAACAATGGGAAGATTTGGGGTGGTGTTTCCAGTATACACTGCCTGAATTAAACCGAGCAAAAGACATTGCTAAAAATATCCTTCTGTCTCTTTGACAATTTTTTTTTAACAGATGTCACCAGATGATTTATGACAGGTTTATTTTCTTGCTTCCTATTTATTGCACCTTTAAGTTCTTGGTTGCCGGAAGCGTCTATTGCCTGAATATTTTATTATTATTATGTAGCTTGACCCAGGTTAGAAAACCAAACACTGTTCAGAACTATACATTTCTACAGAAACAAATCACATTTTGATAGTGGTAATTACAGCCATCTTCTCTCTGATGTTCAGAGACAGAGAGAAATAAGAATTCCAGCGTTCTGTGCTTGCGGGAACCTGCAGTGTTCTTTTTATTGCCATGTAGAAGTCAATTAAAATGAATCCTCCTGGAAAAGCTCCCAAATCTCCAGTAATTATCGCTGTCTAGACAGCGTACTATGCTTTGAAGAGGCTTCCGACACAATATATTTGTGTGTAAGGAACAGGCCACTGTATATTTAAGTGATTCTTAAGATTCCGACTCCCCTCTGGTTGCTCGGAGCAAGCAATAGAAAGGTTTTGATCTTTAGGAGCCTGACATTAGCGACAATAAAGGATACAAAAATACACATAGGAGTATCTTCTAATACAACAGATGATAAATGAATGTGTAGGTATCTGAGCTAACCAATGGAATTTCATTCAGTCAATGAATAATGGGTTGAATCCAAAGGTGCCCTTCTGGGTGTGGAGCGGGGCTTCCTCTCACAGCACAGCTGCTTTACAGCTCATGCAATAGCCTTGCATAAATCCACAGATGTTCTCCTGCAGTTGAAAGCACGAGTGCTGCTGTGGAGCATGCCTATTATAGCACTGTGTGATCTCTTTCGTAAGGGTTTGCTGAATGCCACTAGCAAGCTGTTTCCCTTCCACCCATGCGTCTTTGGATCGAATTCAATCGCTTTGCCTATTTGCCATCTCTTACTACTTCTTCTTTTTTGTCACACTCTATAGCAGTTGCTGACCAGAATCCAGAGATTTGCTTTTCACAAGCAGATCAAGGTAATATTCCTTGTGAAACCAGCTCACGCGAGGTGCATTCAGAGAACACTTTCCCCGTGTGGAAGCCTGTTTCACGAAGCTACTTGTACGCATAGCTTGTGCAAAGCCTTCCACATAGAGCAGGGGCCCCCAAATGTCCCCCCATGGACAACTTGAAATTGCTAGGGGCCACTTGACGGTTTCTCTGCCTGTTGTAGCAATTGTAGTGCGTAGATGCTGTATGATTTTTTTAATTGCATTGTTATTGCTTCTTTTATTTTGTATTACAATTTGAGTTCCACAGAATATAAGACATAAGAGCAATAAAATACAATTAAAAATAAATATGTCTATTTGATGCAATGGATATGGGGTCTCCCATCTTCATCCATAGACACGTGCTGGACCAACTGAATGAAACTCATGGAGCACAGGTAGGTATACACAGTGGTACCTCGGGTTACAATATGCTTCAGGTTACATACGCTTCAGGTTACAGACTCCGCTAACCCAGAAATAGTGCTTCAGGTTAAGAACTTTGCTTCAGGATGAGAACAGAAATTGTGCTTCAGTGGCGCAGCAGCAGCGGGAGGCCCCATTAGCTAAAGTTAAGGTTAAGAACAGTTTCAGGTTAAGAATGGACCTCCGGAACGAATTAAGTACTTAACCCGAGGTACCACTGTAGACCAGTTTGGGAGCTCCTGATGCAGAGAGTTTCACAAGGATTTCTTCTGCTTGTGGCCCTATCTGTATCCTGGCCCCAGTTGCTTCAGTGTCAGTAGCAAGTATGGCCACAGTAAGATCTTTTGCATACTTGAGAACAATTTTTTAATTTGACATGCCAAATCAAGTATTTCTTAACTGGGTTTTTAAATGAAAAGTAGCGCCGTTATGTATGCGAAGTAGGACTTTCCTTATCTATATGGAGTTTGCAATGTATAACATTTCTTGCATTAGAAAAGTATATTGTATAAAAGCTCTCTTATCTGAAATACATTAAAGCAACAATCAAAATTAAAATGCTGCAAAGGAAAGAAAAAGTAATGGCTAACCAAAACGTCATGTAGTTGATGATAGTCAGTCCAGCATATCAGATTGTTGGCTCTTCGTATGAAATCTTTGATGCGCTATTAAGCTAACTACAGGAGATGCAGTGACAAGAGAAAAAATCTCAATGTGGTGTCCACACTGCTCAACGTGACTTTGTCATGCAGTCCATTGTCACACATAGGATTTGGCTTTCAGAATGGGTTGGGAAGTCGTGGGAAAATGCACTTTTCCAGTGTTGACTCGCCTGACACTGGGAACGCTACTCTCAATATTTTTCTGGGGGTGCACGGTGTATGAAAAAGCCCTGACTAGTATTCTTAAGCAGAATATTTTGAGGTATCTATTAGAAAGGAATGCTGGCAATGTTTTGGACTCCCAAATTCTGTCTAGCCGAACAATGTGCAGATTTCAGTGGGTTGCGTTCCGTCCATGAGCTTCCTTTACCCCCACCTGGGAAAACAGACAAGTTCAAGAGTCCCCCTTGCACTCCTCTTGAAACTCAAGTCCCTCTTGCATAGGCCAGTAATAAGAACACTGCAGCTCAGACAAATAAATTACAGCAATATAACAAGTTTCTTAATTCCCCCCCTCTTTTTTTAAAAACATACTTTATCATTTACACAAAGTGTGGCGGCTGGACTTTAGCTTAAGATACAACCCGAATGTGTGTCCTCTCAGTCTTCGACTCCGAGTGGAAGGCACGACTACAGCAATTCTGCTTGTATGTACCGTACGTGGGTTTGAAAGCACAGCGAGAGACCTCATCTCCTGGGCTGAATATCAAAGAGCCTGCGGAGTCTTTGGAAATAATAATTACAGTTCTTGTTATGGCAGTGGAAATTAGGAAAGTTTCCCTTCGCTGTTTCTTTTTTTTTGTGCTATGGAATTTCCTGTGAAAGGTCCTTCGAGTCCAAAAAGCGTGGAGCTCAAGCCCTCAGAAGCTCTCCACAAAGCTCCCAGGAAAGAGGCCTGACCTGCCGTTTCTCTGCAAAGTCCCTTTGTACCAACCGTCCTCCCTTTTCTTGTGGACAAACACGATGTCGCCTTCTTTCAGTTCAATCTCGGCTTCGCTTTGTGGGGGATAGGGGACCACAACACGATACCTTTAAGAGACAGAAGGGTAGACCTTATTGCAGGTGGTGGTTCATATGCTCTACTTCTACTCCCTGGAAGGGTCAGAGATCTACATTTGGAACCAGCAACCGCATAGGTTGGCTGGGAATGATGATGTGGAAAGTTCCCACGCCAGAAACTCTTACACAATGCATATATTTATGTCAGTTTTATCAATAAGCTGTCAAAAGTTACTAGGCTGCAGAATGCTTTACCAGCCTCTGGGGTGGTAACAGAAAAAGGACAGAGAGGCACGTCCCTGCTTCAGCAGCTGCTGCATTTTACTTATTTAGCATTTACATTTATTTTTGCCCCATAACATAGCTATCTGGATGCAGCTCAGAGACCATCTTCGCTCCAGCAGCCTGCTTGGTTTCTTGCTCACAGGCTTGCATAGAATTCCTGGTCATCTGTAGCTGCCAGGCAAATACACAAGCTGATTTATTGAGAGAGTATCTCTGTACCTTGCTTTTCAGCTAAGAGGATATATTTAAAAAGTCACTGGCTTCTTTTGTTTATTATACTTGCATTTCGCTGTTCCTTTAGTGGAGTGGCTGCCAGCATTTGATCATGGATCAGATGCATGACCCTTCACTAACAGTGTAACATCATCGGTTAAGCATAGGAGGGGTCACCATTACACTGTTGAGCATCATATTGCATCTGAAATGCCTGGAGAAAAGCTGTGTATTTTGACATGATTGCACAACTGTGCAGAATATAGCACTCATGAGTCGGGACGTAAGGAGGCAGTTGTCTTGTATTTGTTGCAAGCAGCCCTGTTTCTGTTCTGCTGCAGTTCACTTTCTGCCGAAAATGTTATTTGTTATGCTGTCTGCTGTGATGAAATTATGTAATTTGTGCAATTGACACAAATTACATTGTTATTAAATTATTCCACCCCATTCATTTCATTGTGAAGGAAACTATGCCAATGGGGAACACACACACACACACACACACACACACACACACACACACACACAATTACATATAATTTGCGGATACCAATAGTGAAATAGTGAATACCAGTTGTATTCACTGGATTGATTTCTGTTCTGGACACGGGAAGAATAAGCAAACATTGGCAATTGCTGCTCCCATTTCCATTTTTGACAGAATTCTCCAACATCCCTGCTCATGAGCGATCCAAAATAAGCTGGTCATCTTTCCCCCTCACCAGTAAATCAGGCTGTCACTTCCTCCGGGTGTGCCAATGCAAGTAATAGGGTTTGAAATGTGGACTACTGGCTAGCTATGGAGAAAGTCTATCATACTGCCATGGGCAGTTCTGCTACACTTTGCAAAGCGCTGCCAATCTCAGCCATTATGCAAATGAATGTTCACATTATTTTAGACATGCTGCTTCAGTGCTGACTAATTGCATTATTCAATTAGAGTAATTTTAGCTAAAATGATCCCAGGTTTCAAATCTTGCAACTGTGTATGGATGTGCATAATGGAATAAGCAAAATAGGGCAGAGTTTGTTGGACCCCATCTTCCTGGTGAATGGAAATGCAACATTTTATTTTACTTCAAACTGTTCAAATTTAGGTGCATTGTAGTGGCAGAAGCATTCTGTATCTGCTCAAACTGTCCAACTGCAATTCAAAGCAGATGTGGAAAACCAGAGCTCAGAACACAATAAATTGGTGTCTTCCCCCACCCCAATTTACAAATGGCAAAACTCTACATAGTATCTAAAGGGATACTATGTGTACATAGTGGCGCTGTGGGTTAAACCACAGAGCCTAGGACTTGCCAATCAGAAGGTTGGTGGTTAGAATTCCTGCAACGGGGTGAGCTCCCGTTGCTCGGTCCCTGCTCCTGCCAACCTAGCAGTTCGAAAGCACGTCAAAGTGCAAGTAGATAAATAGGTACCGCTCCGGTGGGAAGGTAAATGGCGTTTCCGTGCGCTGCTCTGGTTTGCCAGAAGCGGATTAGTCATGCTGGCCACATGACCTGGAAGCTGTACGCCGGCTCCCTCGGCCAATAAAGTGAGATGAGTCGGAGACAACTGGACCTAATGGTCAGGGGTCCCTTTACCTTTACCTTATGTGTACATAGGCACATAGGGATTTGCTATCTGCCAAAACGTTTTCACATATTTGATTTTTTTTGCAAAATATAACACAAATGGTGGGTCTTGGGTGTCCTGCTCCATTGATCAGCCAGACCAGGCAAATACAGCATTATAAGGACCAGGAATATTAAGCACATAACAGCACCTCCTAGGCATTTCCTGACAGCTCTCGCAGTGATGAAACTGGATTATCTCAGTTGTGCTGATTACAGCAGTTATATGTTTAGGCAAACAGCACTGGAAGGAAGCAGGTGTTAAGAAAATAGAATTGGAATAAATTCAGGCTAGAATGTGCTACAGTGAAGGAAAATCCGAGCCATTCCCTCCCCGGGCTTCATTATCTGATTAGTTTCATACAGAATGTCTTACAAAATGCACAGTCGGCTCTGAATTCCACTCCAAGCTGCAAACAATTAATCAGTGTGATTAATTCCTCTACCTTTTATTGCAATTAAAATTTAGCCCATTAATAGGTAGGAATGACAACAAGCAATGACCCCCAAGGCTTAGGAAGCCCCACAAAATGCACTGCAGTAATTAACAATTGTTTTCCTTCTTGCAAGGAGTGTTCTTGCAATGGCTAGGTCAGGCATGGCCAAACTCGGCCCTCCAGCTGTTTTGCGACTACAATTCCCATCATCCCTGACCACCGATCCTGCTAGCTAGGGATGATGGGAGTTGTAGTCCCAAAACATCTGGAGGGCTGAGTTTGCCTATGCCTGGGCTAGGTGGTGGTGGGCACAAAATGCGGGGCTCAGGGTACAAAACAAGTAAAAAATACTAGCATCAGTTTGGAGGGGATTCCAATTTTGGGGGTTCACATTTAATGAAGCTGTGCCTGCTGTGTTTTATTAGAGTTGCCTAACTCTCCCGTATTTTATATATTTGTGGGTGTCAAGCCGCAAGTGCTGCATAAAATATGAATCTGTTCATCTGAACCCACCCATGCACTTTACTTCATCTATAGAACTGAACGAATTATGTATACAGTAAAATACAAACAAGCAAACATGTTGAGTGTGAAGATGAAAACAGTGGCGTAGCGTGGGGGGTGCAGGGGGGGCCGGCCGCACCGGGCACAACATCTGGGGGTTAGGGTTAGGGGGCGCAAATCCACGGGTTAGGGGGCGCAAATTACTTGCCTTGCCCCGGGTGCTGACAACCCACGCTACGCCACTGGATGAAAACGTCACTGTGTTGCCAGATGTGAAATGCAGCTTCACACATGTATTTTATTTTATTTTTAAAATTGTACTACTGAGCACTTGGGTGACTTAATGAGTACAATTGGATGTGGAATGAACTTCCAGACAAGTGTTTAATGTAGCTGCTCAAATGATCCAGGGCTAGGCATTATCCTTCCTAGAGTGCAAAGGTAATTAATATTCCTCATTTATAGGCATAAAGAACCATATGATCAGTTAAGGGGTGCAGATAAACCAGTGATATGGAAGTTAATTCATAAATCAATTAGAAAACCTTGCCTGCTGAGTATAATTAAGCTTATTTCAATTAGAGGTTATTCTCGGATTTAAGACTCGGGGAATCAAAACGCCTGAAAATCAGGATCTGAATTCTCAGCTACTACAAAGTGCAATTAGCACTATCTGTAATGTTTTAAGAGGCCCATCTGTATAACTCCATTTGCAGCTTATTGTGCAAACAATGAGAACACAGGCTGGTCGCCTGGCTCTGTGCATTTTCTATTCCACAGCTTCACAATACTGCCCTTGCTTAACTTCCATTCTTGGGGCTAAGAGAATAGCAGTATTTTTATCATGCCTGGTTAGAAGAAAAAATGTAAATTAAGAGTAAGGCTAAATTTTCTGGGTTTTGGTGGAAATACAACAGTTGGCATCATGGAGCAGGCTTCAATGCTTTCAAGTCTGGGAATGTTCCTACTGACTTGTCCTACCAGTAGCCAAATAAAGCAGCCTTGCTACTAAATCTGCTAGCCCTCGTGCCCAGACATTCTGACGTGAATTATGACACACAGAGAGAACCAATTTTTTTTGTAAAATGGAAACAATTCTTATTTCCCACATATGCTTGGTTATTCAGAAGTCTGCTATAGGGTGGGGTTTTTTTCATGATCTCTGAGGGTTGAAAACTGAGTCTTTGCACTTAATAATGTGCATGCTTTTTAAAAATGCTAATAGCAGCCCTGGGAGTGGGGAGTGGCTAATTGGAATCACAGCAGGCAGGGAGTTAATGAAGTGATTGAATTTATTAATTGCTTCCCATAATAGAATGTCACAATGTGGTGTACAAGTATAAAATACAGGGATGCAATAAAAATATAGGTAAAGGTAAAGGGACCCCTGACCATTAGGTCCAGTCGTGGCCGACTGTGGGGTTGTTGTGCTCATCTCGCTTTATTGGCTGAGGGAGCCGGCGTACAGCTTCCGGGTTATGTGGCCAGCATGACTAAGCCGCTTCTGGCGAACCAGAGCAGCGCACGGAAACACCATCTACCTTCCTGCCGGAGCGGTACTACTTGCACTTTGATGTGCTTTTGAACTGCTAGGTTGGGAGAAGGGACCGAGCAACAGGAGCTCACCCTGTCACGGGGATTCGAACCGCCGATCGACCTTCTGATCGGCAAGCCCTAGGCTCTGTGGTTTAGACCACAGCGCCGCCCATGTCCCTAATAAAAATATACAAACATATTAAAAGCAAGGGGCTGTGCCCCTGCTCTCTTCCCTTGCTGACTCTGCCTGCACCCAGCCCATCCCTCACCAAAGTCACCCCTCCTCCTGATCTCACCAAAACCAACCTTCCCCTCTCTCCTTAGATGTTCCAAAACCTCTAGAGTTTGCCTGGGCTGCCAACTTGCTTGCTTAGGATGCTCAGTTGTCTGGTATACCCACTCACAAACTTGCTGGCCGGGGCTGCCTGCCTGCCTTTCCATCTCCATCCTTTCTGGCCTCCAGTGCTGCTGCAGCAGTCTAGCAGCTCTGACAGCCCAGCTTGCTGTCATGCTGCAGTTTGAAACGCCACCTGTCAGCAGCCATGTGAACTGCAGCATGACGACATTATTCCATTTTTATTTTATATATGAGAACATAATCAAAGTGGGGGAGAAATCCAGTCATTGGTGCTGCTCAAATGTGCTGGAAAACAAAAAATATCTTTGCCTGGCCCCAAAACAATGATGAAGTTGGTGCCAGGTAGACCTCAATAGGGAGAGCATTCCATTAGGGTTTTTTTTAGCAGAGGTTGGATGGCCAACTCAGGGATGCTGTTGCAGCAGGTGTCCTGTGTTGGAAGGTGGTTTGGGCTAGGTCACCTTTGAGGTCTCTGCCAACTCCATGATCTAGTTAGCTGATCTTCCCAGTTTACAGCAATGACATGAAAATGGTTCTGTACAAAATACTCTGCATAGGATGGCAGCTAACCCAAAATACAAGTAAACACGCTTAATTGGATGACATACCTTTCTCGGGACAATGGCTTAGGTTCTGGACGGATGGCTGCCATTGAAGGCGGAAGCTGCCTTATGGGAGAAGGAATAGGAAAATTCAAATCCAAAGAGCCTGTCTTTCTGTGCAGCGGCTCCATCTCCATCGCTCCTTGCATTTCACTTTCAATTGGGCATGAGCCTGCCCTCCCGTGGCTAGAGAGAGAGGATAGTTCAGGTCCCATAGCCCCCCGCAGCATCCCTTCCATCACTGCCAGAGGGTCATGTGTTGGGGACATGGACGGAGGAGAGCGGGATTTCTTTTTTGTGGATGCTCCTGCCAGAAGCTTCAGCAGACCACTTTTCTTTTCTTTCTGCATAGGAATCAAACAGAAGATTACAAGTGAGATGTTCCAATTACAGGTTTTTAGATGAATGCCAGCCATTTTGTACGCACTGGGAAGTGAGCGTTGTTTGCAACTTATCTTTACTAAGAGAAGTTTTGTGTTGTGAAAGGTGAGGCACAGTGGAAGTTATATTGAACTTCTATTGTGACAAACATGATTGACTCATCCAGTAAGGGAAAAGTCAGCCTCTAAACAGCTGGAATTTGAAAAGGCAGTGTTATTTGATTCTACTCCTGGAGGAAACAGAAGCAGTGTTTTGTCATTACACGCTGGCAAATAAATTCTCGAGGACCTCAGTATGACAATAAATTGCTTCCTTCCTTTTGGCTGATTTGATTAAATCCCAGTGTTGGAGACCTTTGTGTTATCAGGACAAGAAATCAACATGGGCTGCGCACATGGCTTACATTTAAAGCAGGTGGCTTTCACCAAAGAGTTAAAGAGTTCTGGGAACTGCGGTTTGTTAAAGGTGCCAGACTTGATGCTCTCTGAGGAATGACCTGCAGTTCCCACAATTCTTTGGAGGAAGTCATGTTCTTTAATGTATGGTGTGTACATAGCCATGTTCTTGTGAGGCATAATGCTCTCTTGTCAGATTGCAGCTAGCCTGAATTTTACATAGATGTTTATTTCACATCTTCTTGCCCTTCCTCCAAGAGTTCAAGGTGTGCATATTCCACTCCCCTCCGTTTTATCCTCAAATCAAGCATATGAGGTACTTCAGGTGTACCTCTGCCCTTAGGTAAGATGTCAGGGTCATGAGGACAGCTCTGTCCTATCCCATGTGCTGCTACTGTCCCAAAACCTTTGGTCAGGGCAGCAATTCAGTCTCTGAATGGGCTTTCTTTCAATTGCCATCATTAGAACCAGCGGCAACCACTTGCGGTTTTGCAACTAAAGCTTTTCTGTAGGATCAATATTTCTGCAAGTGGAATGTTGCTGCATGTGCAAAGAGTGGCTTAATGATATAAATAGATAAATGAATGAAACTTTCGCTGGGGAGGAGGAGGAAATACAGCAGCATCTTAATACTCCGACAAAAGCAGCTGCCACGTAACAGAACAGAGTTTTTTTGGGGGTAAATGGTAAATTGCTCCCTTGGGGTTCGGTGCACAACAGTGTTTGGAAAAAGAATACTGATGAAGAAAGTCCCTGTTTTGTACAATGCTTGTAATACCATTTTTTGATGTGCATGTCTAAATCCATGCACTTGGATGATGACAGGAAAACGATAACACAGAGCTGAGCTTTAGCCTTTCATTAATTGGGTTGAGGTTTTAAAGCAAATTTTACAGGCATAAGTGAAGGAAAACTAAGGTGTCTTAGTACATACAGGTAGTGCCCATTCTTCCCATCCTAACTCAGATTACCATTTAAATCAACCCCCAAAAGGGGAAAGAAAGGGGAAAAAGAGAGGTGGGGCAGGTAAGGGCAATTCTGGGGACAGAGGAAGAGACGTGATGGGAAGAAACATAGACCATCAAGCTTAGCGTTGTCTGCATCAGTGTTCTTCAGCCTTGGGACTTCAGACACTGTTGTACTACAACGCCCATCATCCCTGACAATTGGCTAAGCTGGCTATGGATATTGGGAGTTGTAGTCCCACAGCATCTGGGGACTGCATGTTGATGAACACTGGTCTGCATTAACCGGCAGCTGCTCTCCAGAGTTTCAGAGATGAGTAATTGAACCTGGGATATTTTGCAAGCATAGCATCAGCTGCTGAGCACGGCACTTCAGCTCCACCCCCCAAAATTATGGGGTCCCTTAGAGCCTGATCTGCAATGATGCAATGCCATGCTGCTGGCTGCTGACAAAATATCCCCTCTCCCAGCACAAACACCATTACTTGAGGCCAAGAAAGCACCTGGCTTTGCTGATGTGTTCTGGAAAAGTTGCAATAGGTGTGCAAGCTGATCCAGCAGTTCCCAGCTAGAATCTGAAGTACCATGTTTTGATCAGTCAGGGGGCCACCATATCCACGAGCTCTTACCACTGGGTGATTTTGAACTTCTCCAGGGGTCAAAATATCCTTACAAATATGCTCCCACATGCCATGGAGATTACTATTTTGGGGTGGGATAAATGCAGAACCTTGCAAATTCAGGCTGTGCAGTGTAAGATAATTTGGAGCTCTTGTGAAACAAATCCGTTGAACCAAAATATTGGACTTTTTGGTGATGGGGGAAATGCACTAGAAACAATGGGATAACATTGGCTTGATTTAGCACCCTCTAATAACCGCACAGACAAATCAGGATGAATGCTCATGAAATGTTCGATGCTATCTAATCTTTTCGCAAGCAAGTCAGGATGAATTCCCATTAAACAGGTTGCCTGGAAGTGACCCAAGTTTATATTAGGAACAAGGATAAAGAACCTACTCTTTCAATTACGATCACCTCTAGGGCATGTTCTCAATGAATGCTTACTACAGAACAAGGGTCAGCAGGGGGCGGTCCATTGTCCCTCAGACCTTGTGGGGGGTCGGACTATATTTTTTTTGGGGGGAAATGAATGAATTTGTATGCCCCACAAATAACCCAGAGATGCAGTTTAAATAAAAGGACACATTCTACTCTTGTAAAACCACGCTGATTCCCAGACCATCTGTGGACTGGATTTAGAAGGCAAGTGGGCCGGATCTGGCCCCCGGGCCTTAGTTTGCCTACCCATGCTATAGCAGAATAACAAGGGAGCATGTCAACCTTTCATAAATGATTTTGCGACGCCATCTTGAGAAAATGGTGTGGCCCATGTACCCCCACTTTCTAAATGCCATTAGAACATTTGCGGTAAAAAAAGAAAAGGCATTGCAGGAGTTGTGAAGATGTTGAAAGAGATTTTTTAAACAGAAAGATGATGCTGATCAATTTAGTGTGATAAGGCTTCCAGCCTTTTAAGAACACACCCCTATGGATAGCTTTCATCCCACGCATGGTTTTCAAGCAGGCACAAGGACGTGTTTTCAAAAGGGTTCGCGCAACCATGTAATCAATTTTTACATTAATTAGGAAGTCTGTGTGAAACACTGCTGCTGTTTTTAAAGGCTGGGTGTGATGTATTCAACGCTGAAGACATTCTGAGGTGTGCCAGGCTAACTTGAAATTTCTTGAGAAACTAATGGAACTTTAAAAGGCAGTCAAGGAAACAGGAAAAGAAAGAATGTGTTTTAAGCAAGCAGGAAAAGGCTATCGCAAGTGGGCTTCAGCCCTGCTTCAATAAATAAGGTTTTCTAGCTAACTTGTATGAAATGAACACTGGGTTAGAATATTGACTAGCACTCTCAAGTTCTCACATTTTCTTTATGGAGAAAAAGAAGCCGCTGGGATTTAAACACCCACACACAGAAAGGAATTTTTTTGCTAATGTGCTGAATATTCTGGAAATCTAATGAAATATTCAATGACGAAATGCAGCTTGCAGCTTGATAATACTTTTATTTTACACTTACATTATCTCAACTTCCTGGCTTTTACCAGAGGCAGATTTTCTTTTTTAAAAACAAAACCGATAAACCCACGCAGCTTTACATTCTTTAATCTCCTTAAGTGACAGAAACTTGATATGTGTAATTCTAAAGAAAAAAAGAAACACCTAAGATCTAGATTTTTGTAGGTGGTCTTCATTTTATTTTAAAAAAAACTTGCTTGGCTAATGCAATAGTAGCAAGCATTTTCTTCCCCTCAAGCTCCTCACCTAACCAACTCTCACAAATTCACAAAGCTTCAGGCTACACTCTTCTTGGGTAGTCAGCACCAAAATTCCCTTTAACTATCACCCTCAACTATATTATAGTGAGCATGAAGTGTGTCTGGCTTTGCTGAAAAAGTAAATGAAACAAGGTTTTCTGAGTTACTCCAGAGAGATTTATAAGCAAGCTAACTGCTCGAAGATCACTGAAAAGCCAGACAATTTGTCACTACTGCCACCATTTTTCAAACCAGTATGCAACAGAAATGTTTGCACAACAGTTGCACAACAAAAGCGGGCCCTGTCCACTTGAGAGGACGCTTCAGCCGATCCTGGCTCTCAGATGAAAATACGCATCTTTTCAAGCCCATTTGTCACATTGCTTTTCAGTGCACTGTGTGAATGTAATCAGGAGTAAACAGAGAACTGTGAGCTCTACCACAATTTCTACTTACAGTTTTCAAATTAATGCATCTTGCCAGATCTGCTAGTTGTCTTCTTCAGTGAGGAGCAACAAAGGAGGGTGAGAAAGGATGAGCACAAGGCAAGATCTGCCTCTCCAGATTTGTCTTTTCTCATAGAGCTCTGATTCATTTGGGGAACTGAGGCCTTGTCCAGCCCAGTCCCTGTTTCTTGATAGGAATACAACAACATGACTACCTTTGAATGTGACTTGGAAACTATAATGAATCCAGAACACAGCTGCTAAACTGGTGACTGGGAGTGGCTGCCACGACCACAGAACATTGGTCCTAAAAGATCTACATTGGCTCCCAGTATATTTCTGAGCACAATTCCAAGTGTTGGTGTTGACCTTTAAAGCCTTTGGCCCTGTGTACCTGAAGGAGTGTCTCTGCCCCCATTGTTCAGTCCAGGCACTGAATTCCAGCTCCAAGGGCCTTCTGGCAGTTCCCTCACTGTGAGAAGTGAAATTACAGGGAACCAGACAGAAGGCATTTTTGGCAGTCGCCCTGCGGAATGCCCTCCCGGCAGATGTCAAAGAGTTAAACAGCTATATAATTTTTTGTAGACATCTGAAGGGCAGCTCTTGTTTCGGGAAGCTTTTAATGTTTGATGCTGTATTTGTGTTGGAAGCTGCCCAGAGTGGTTGAGGCAATCCAATCAGATGGGTGGTGTATAAGAAATAAATTATTATTATTATTATGGTGATGATACCATGGGGCTCTCATTTTGATATCAAGGTGCTGAGTGGTGTGGCAAATGGCCTGGGGCCTAAATGCTTGATGGGAGCACCTCTCTCTCAGTCTGCACAGGTCCTATGATCTGCAGAAGGAGACTCATTAAGTGGTGGCTTGGGACAGGGTCTTGTTTGTGGTAGTTGCAGAGTTGTTATGAGGATAAAATGGAAAGTGGGGAACCATGTAGGCCACCTTGAGTCTCCTGGAGGAAAGGTGAGCTATAAATGTAATAATAAATTGAAAAGAGAAAAATGATGTTTGTTTTACAGCAAGGCCACCAGGTTTGATAAAATAATTAATACACGTTGTACATAAATTTCAGGGACCAGCACTCCTTGCTCTAACCCAGGAGGCAAGTCTGTGATCTATGTTCATCACTAATCTAGACCACATTTCTGCACTGATGACGACGATGTTGATGCAGTATCTACTGGTAAGTATCCAGTTCTTTGATTAGACATTTGAATACATTTTGGAGAATATTTGGCTAAGTTGTAAAATGAAGTTGCATTCACCTTTGAAAAAGCTAATGTGATCACTGCATATATACATCTGTTTTGATACGTGTGCTAGGAAGCAGCAGCAACAGAGCACATCTTTTGGCTCGTGTGAACAACGGCCACAATGTAAGGTTAATTTAAGTTCACTGAAATCAATAGGCTTAGTCCCTAGTTACTGTTGTTGAAGTGATATCCCATCTTTCTTGCAAGGAGCTTAAACTGGCATACATCGTCACAACGACCCTGTGAGGGTTAGGCTAAGAGACAGTGACTGGCCCAACCAATGAGCTTTGTGGCTAAGTGGGGATTTGAACCCAACACTCTATAACCACTGTACCAAACTGGCTCACACCGATTTAAGCTTGTCCACACAGAATGTGGTCCAAATGTACATGCAGTGAAATAGATGTGTGTACGTAATTGTTACACAGAATGACTTGTTGTTTTGGCTTCGGGGACAGCAGGCAGCTCCTGCTGGGCTCCGAACTCCCGCCGGGCTCTGAAGGCTTGCGGATAGCTGCCCGAAGCCCGGGGTGTGCAGCGCTGTGCTCCCCGGGCTTTGGGCTACAGGCTGCTGTCCGCAAGCCTTGGGAACTCCTGCCGGGCTCCGAAGGCTTGCGGATAGCTTCCAGAAGCCTGGAGAGCGAGAGGGGTCAGGCTTCAGTGAAAGCCTGCATTCGCTCCATAGGACACACACACATATCCTCTTCATTTTTGGAGGGGAAAAAGTGTGTCCTATAGAGCAAAAAATACGGTATATTCAGATCAAATGCTTATTCTTACCTAGAAGAGCTTTCTACGTAGGAATTGTGTAACATGCCAATTGGCCTTAATAACAGCAAACTCAACCCCCAAATATTTTTGCTTCACATTTTTTAAGCTTCGTTTTTTGAATGTGCTGGACTACTTTGGGTGGAAACTGGGAAAATTTCAGTGTGATCACTTAGGAGGAACCTTCTGAACATTTACTTTCTGAGCGTTGCCTGGCAGTTGATTCAAAGTGGCGTGTGGATACACCGCTGAACAACATAAATGTTTAAGGGAAGTTCTTTTTTGAACAATGCCATATTGCATTTCTAAAAGAGCTGAAACCAACAAAGGGGAGAAATCTGCTTTATTATAGAATCTGAAGCAAACTATGCTTTGACAGCTGGGGTTAATGCGTTTGGCTGGGTTAATTGCCAGCCTGAGAAATATTCATTAGCTGAGTGCCAGCTTTCTGTCCTTATGCTCTAATGCAGAATGAGGAAAGGGTGGGGAAGATGCTAAATATGAGCTAGATACTATAAGATAAGTTATTATTATCAGATACCTCTATGGAACAAAAGAGACAGCTCTACGCACAACCCAAATGGGAGTATTGGCGTTAAGGTCAAGTGTTTCAAACTATATGGATTGTTGAAGCATTATCAGAGTTCAAGGACTGATTCCAGCTTGGCAAAAATAAGGTGCAAAACAAGGAAGGTGATGGATGTAGGCCTGGAGGGACTCTTAAGGATCAGTTATAGAGGCCTGGAGGAACTGCATGTGGTGGTTCCTTATTCTTATTTAGTGGGCTCTCTCTGCCCCACTTTGGCAAGGTTTTCATCTTGTTCCCTATAAAAATGCACCCTTGGAGGAGTTTGAATGAACCTTCAGTGCGTACCCAACCAGCCCTCAACTTTCGCCAGTTCTTGGCCCTGCCTTGTCTGCAACATAAAGTACACCAAATGTAGTGCAGACCAGAAAATATGTCTGGCAGTAATCAGCAGTATGCAGTACCGGCACTTCACCCCCCCCACTCCCCAATGTTGGAGACGTCCAACTTTCAGCCCTGTCCTATAGGTGACTTACGCAAACCCGTGCACTTCTTGCTTAATGCACCAATATATATGAGACGCGGGTGGCACTGTGGGTTAAACCACAGAGCCTAGGACTTGCTGATCAGAAGGTTGGTGGTTCGAATCCCCGCGACAGGGTGAGCTCCCATTGCTCGGTCCCTGCTCCTGCCAACCTAGCAGTTCGAAAGCACGTCAAAGTGCAAGTAGATAAATAGGTACCGCTCCGGCGGGAAGGTAAACGGCGTTTCCGTGCCCTGCTCTGGATCGCCAGAAGCACCTTAGTCATGCTGGCCACATGACCCGGAAGCTGTACGCCGCCTCCCTCAGCCAATAAAGCGAGATGAGCGCCACGCATGCATATATATATATATATATATATATTGCAGCCAGAACAGCACACAATATTAAAAGCTGACTTAAAACAATCATTACTAAAACATAGTGCAAAAACAGATCAAACAAATAATAATAATAACAATAATTTTATTATTTATATCCTGCCCATCTGGCTGGGTTTCCCCATGCTAAATCCAAGCAAAATCAGCCCATAGCAAATTCCCTGAAGAAAACCATCAGGAAGGGAACCAGGAACTTTCCCCCGAGGAAGTGCATCCCTCAGTGTGAGTTACACCAAAACGAAAGCCTGGCTCTGTGCCCTAACTGGAGGGGAAGGTGGGATGCAGCGAACAGCTTCCCACACAGATCAGGGAAGTTCATGCATGGCAATTTGTTCCCTAAAGTTTGACCAGGGGCAGCCAAGTCCACATATTGCAGACTACAAGTCCCATAACACCTGGTCATTGCCCTTGCTGCCGGAGGAAGGTAGGATTTGTAGTCCAGACAAGACATCTTCTCCATTTTTTTTAAGCAAAAGATGTACTTTCAGGAAACCTTGTCAGTTTTTTCAACCAAGCCTGATCCAGAAGAACATAATCAGATTTTATTTTATTTTTGTATAGTGGGGTGCAATCAAACATGGATTGATATTGCTAACAGGTTTTCTTTTACTTATCAGATTTCCCCCAGAAACAGTAAATCTGGATTAAATGAGGAAATGAGGAACTTGCACGCATGAGAAGCGTTTTGTCAACAACTCTCTGGAAGTATCCTTGGGAACCAAAGAGCAAATACAAGAAAGAGAGACGATTTTCCAGACACCTGCCAGGCTTCTGACAGACTACATGATCATTTCACAGCCGAGATGGAGTGGGGGAGGATGTGGATCTTGTGTGCTGGAGACATCCTATGTGTTCGGAAAGGAAATCGAACTTTAGCAGCACGTAAGTTATACTTGAGCCTTTATCATTGCAATTCAAAACTTGGCAGCGTTGCATTTCTATAGTTAGAACAAATTAGAAATGAGAAGAGCCAGTGAGAGCAGCTGCATACTGTTTTGTTATGCTTATTTTAAAATCTTCTGGATTTAAAATCCATATTGTGACTTCCTACAAGTACTAGTTCCAAAAAAGGGAAGAATGTTAATCAATGTGCTATCCAGCTTGAAACAATTCAAGGTTGTGCATACTATGTACTCATTTTTGTTTTAACCCCTACCAATATTTACTGACTGACAGCTCAATAGGAAGTCTGCAGTGTACTACTGAAGGTACTTGTAGTATGCTTAAAGGTAAAGGGACCCCTGACCATTAGGTCCAGTCACGGACGACTCTGGGTTTGCGGTGCTCATCTCGCTTTATTGGCTGAGGGAGCTGGCGTACAGCTTCTGGGTCATGTGGCCAGCATGACTAAGCCGCTTCTGGTGAACCAGAGCAGCGCACAGAAACACTGTTTACCTTCCCGCTGGAGCGGTACCTATTTATCTACTTGCACTTTAATGTGCTTTCGAACTGCTACGTTGGCAGGAGCAGGGACCGAGCAACGGGAGCTCACCCCATTGCGGGGATTTGAACTGCCAGCCTTCTGATCAGCAAGCCCTAGGCTCTGTGTTTTAACCCACAGCGCCACCCGCATCCCTTGTAGTATGCTTACAATTCACAGTTAATGTGCTTTTCTGTTTAAGATGCTAATCACGTTACATAAAAGAGTTGGCCATTGCCAAATATTTCAGAAATAGAAATTCCTCGCTCCCTAGCAGTTATGTAGAGATAAAAGCACTTCCCTTCTTTTTGAACAAGCTTAGGCAAGTGATAGTTGAAATACAGATGTTAACACTTAGTCAACTGTGTCTTCAGAATGATTTGTTCTTCTAATGCACAGACTATGGGTTACTCAATGATCATAGAAGTCTCTTGATTGAGTGAGCAATTTGGATGACTTTAAAAAAAATGTTTTGTGATGAAAGAAATAGTTCAAAATAATTCACATTTTGCTTCGGCAGAAAGGTTCAAGACAAGTGTCTAAATAGATTGTATGTTTCCACTGATTTCATTCTAGCGAATGAAAACAATGCAAAACTGGTTGAGCATACTACTGCTTATTATCAAATAACTTTCTATAGACAACCCTGTTACAGCTTTGAGCATTCAGTAAGGAATACTCGGATAGCTGACAACATTCCATTTCATACTGGAATAGGACAGCTAAATTTAAATGTATGTCAGCAGGCACTGCCCATGATTTTTATGCTCTCTAGGGCTGCAGTTTATTTTCTGTATGGTTTTTTGAAGCCTTGTAAATAAGTCCAGAAGAATGACTAGACCACAAGTTGGTTGGTTGTGTTTTTTGTTTACCAGCTTGCAAATAAGCTAGTAGCCTGTGTTTCCATGCTTGCTTCAGCAGAGGGGAAGCTTCCTCTTCCAGAGCTAGCACAGAAATGAAGGATGCTCACATTTTAGCAGTCCTGCCCCCACTCTCTGTAATTGTCTTCTATCTAGTAGGCTGGAGAAGTGGAGCAGAAGTGAGGGGACCGGCTTCTGTTCCTCTGCAACCAGTGCAGAAACAAAGCAGGGGGTCAGAGGGGGAATGGAGAGATCCATCAATTCTCTATCAGCCCACTCACTTGTCTGCATGGTTGCATCTGCATGTTTGTTACTTTTTAAAAAATAATAATAATCATCAGAATTTTAGTGTGAATTTCTCCAAATATAGACATCTTTATTTAACATACGGCATTTCCCCCCCTAAAATAATGCAGTTTTGAATATTTTCATCAACATATGTACTCTCTTGTTCACATTTCACCCTGGTAAAAATACATGTTTGTATACTACTTCACAGTACAGTTGCATTACAAAATTCAGAGAAGTGTGCATTTTAAAGGCTAGCTGCTTTCTGGTTCACAGATTTCTTCGGGAAGTGCAAATTAAGTAAGTTCAAATGGAATTAAGTAAACGCAAACTGAACTGAATTCCCTCTTGATAATAATATAATAATAATAATAATAATAATAATTTTTTATTATTTATACCCCGCCCATCTGGCTGAGTTTCCCCAGCCACTCTGGGCGGCTCCCAATCAGTGTTAAAAACAGTACAGCATTACATATTAAAAACTTCCCTGAACAGGGCTGCCTTAAGATGTTTTCTGAATGTCAGGTAATTCTTTATCTCTTTGACATCTGATGGGAGGGCGTTCCACAGGGCGGGCGCCACTACCGAGAAGGCCCTCTGTCTGGTTCCCTGTAGCCTCACTTCTCGCAATGACGGAACCGCCAGAAGGCCCTCGGCACTGGATCTCAGTGTCCGGGCTGAACAATGGGGGTGGAGACGCTCCTTCAGGTATACAGGACCGAGGCCGTTTAGGGCTTTAAAGGTCAGCACCAACACTTTGAATCGTGCTCGGAAACGTACTGGGAGCCAGTGCAGATCTCTCAGAACCGGTGTTATGTGGTCCCGGCGGCCACTCCCAGTCACCAGTCTAGCTGCCGCATTCTGGATTAATTGCAGTTTCCGGGTCACCTTCAAAGGTAGCCCCACGTAGAGCGCGTTGCAGTAGTCCAAGCGTGAGATAACTAGAGCATGCACCACTCTAGCGAGACAGTCCGCGGGGAGGTAGGGTCTTAGCCTGCGTACCAGGTGGAGCTGGTAGACAGCTGCCCTGGACACAGAGTTAACCTGCGCCTCCATGGACAGCTGTGAGTCCAAAATGACTCCCAGGCTGCGCACCTGGTCCTTCAGGGGCACAGTTACCCCATTCAGGACCAGGGAATCCTCCACACCTGCCCGCCTCCTGTCCCCCAAAAACAGTACTTCTGTCTTGTCAGGATTCAACCTCAATCTGTTAGCCGCCATCCAACCTCCAACCGCCTCCAGGCACTCACACAGGACCTTCACTGCCCTCACTGGTTCTGATTTAAAGGAGAGGTAGAGCTGGGTGTCATCTGCATACTGATGAACACCCAGTCCAAACCCCCTGATGATCTCTCCCAGCGGCTTCATATAGATATTAAAAAGCATGGGGGAGAGGACAGAACCCTGAGGCACCCCACAAGTGAGAGCCCAGGGGTCTGAACACTCACCCCCCACCACCACTTTCTGGACACGGCCCAGGAGGAAGGAGCGGAACCACTGTATGACAGTGCCCCCAGCTCCCAGCCCCTCTAGACGGTCCAGAAGGATGTTATGGTCGATGGTGTCAAAGGCCGCTGAGAGATCCAGCAGAACTAGGAAACAGCTCTCACCTTTGTCCCTAGCCCGCCGGAGATCATCAACCAGCGCGACCAAGGCAGTTTCAGTCCCATGGTGAGGCCTGAATCCCGATTGGAAGGGATCCAAATGGTCCGTTTCCTCCAGGCGTGCTTGGAGTTGTTCAGCAACCACCCGCTCAATCACCTTGCCCAGGAATGGCAGATTTGAGACTGGGCGATAGTTGGCCAAATTGGCCGGGTCTAAAGATGTTTTTTTAAGAAGCGGTTTAATGACCGCCTCTTTCAGCGGGTCTGGGAAGGCTCCCTCACAGAGGGAAGCATTCACCACCCCGCAGAGCCCATCGCCCAGCGCTTCCCGGCTCGCTTTTATCCGCCAGGATGGGCAAGGATCAAGGAGACAGGTGGTCGGTTTCACTCGTCCAAGCAGCCTGTCCACATCCTCGGAGGTAACAGATTGGAATTGATCCCATATAACAGGACCAGACAGAACTCTAGCACTCTCCCGCCCTGGCCCTGCTCCCACGGTGGAGTCTACCTCCTTCTGAATCTGAGCGATTTTATCTGCAAAAAACTTTGCAAAAGCATTGCAGGAGATCTTGGGGTCCCTACCAGGCCCCGGTGGTACAGGTGGTTCCGATAAACTACGAACCACCTGAAAAAGTCTCCTGCTGCTGTTTTCTGCAGATGCAATGGAGGCGGCGAAGAAGGCCCTCTTCGCCATCGCCATTGCCACTTGGTAGGCTCGACGTTGAGCTCTAACCCGTGTCCGGTCTGATTCAGAATGAGTTTTCCGCCACCGGCGCTCTAGCCGTCTCAACGATTGTTTCATCACCCTCAGCTCCGGGGAAAACCACGGGGCTGTCCGGGCTCCATGCAATCGGAGAGGGCGCTTCGGAGCCAGACAGTCAATTGCCCTGGTTAACTCCGCATTCCAGCGGGCCACCAGGGAATCAGCTGAAAGGCCATCAACTTGGGATAAAGCATCCCCTACCACTCTCTGGAAGCCGATTGGATCCATTAAGTGGCGGGGGCGGACCATCCGAATCGGTCCCACCTCCCTGCGGAGGGGAAGGGTTGCAGAGAAGTCCAGTTGCACCAGGAAGTGATCTGACCATGGCACTTCTTTTGTTTCGCTTTTAGTTAATGTCAGATCACCAACATCCGTAGAGGTAAACACCAAGTCTAAGGCATGTCCGTGGCTATGAGTTGGGCCAGACTTATTCAGGGACAGCCCCATGGAGGCCATGCTTTCCACGAAGTCCCGAGCGGCTCCTTGTAAGGTCGTGTCGGCATGGATGTTAAAATCCCCCAGGACAACCAAGCTAGGTGTCTCCAGGAGCATATCCGCCACGACCTGAAGCAGCTCGGGCAGGGAATCCTTGGTGCAGCGGGGAGGTCGGTACACCAGTAGGAATCCTGTACTGCCCCTATTGCCCAACTTCCAGAACATGCACTCAGAAAACTGGGTCTTCCCAATAGGACGCCTGGTGCAGACTAATGACTTCCTAAAAATCACTGCAACCCCCCCTCCCCGCCCACATGACCTGGGTTGCTGTGCGTAAGAGAAACCTGGTGGGCAAGCAGCGGCAAGGACAGGCCCATCTGCTTCACCCAACCAGGTCTCTGTCACACATGCCAGGTCAAATCCTCCATCCACAATCAGGTCGTGGATGGCAGTGGTTTTATTCATCATTGACCTGGCATTGCACAGCAACACTTTCAGGTCATGTGGGTTTCCCTTGCTGATTACTGTATCCTTCCGGTCAGGACCAGACCTGGAGGCAGGGATAGTCCTCAAACAACGACTAAACCTGCCTCCTCGGTAATGACATGGTCTGGTCTTAGCATAACTCCTCCTCCTGCCCGTGATCACTGAGATCGGGTGTCCCAATACATCCCCCCCTGTGGAACCTGCCCCACCCAATCTATTGGCTGAGGCCCACTCCCAGGCAGCCATGACCCCTCCCCTTAAAAGGCAAAATACAAACTATATAATAATTTAACAGAATAATAATAATAATAAAACAAAACAGAACAAAACAAAACAAAACAAAACAAAGCAAGGAACAATACTGCTGACTCAGTGCTTATCCCACCCCAAGCAAAAATAAAATAATGAAATAATATAATATTCTAAAAAACAACAACCACCATTTAAAATGCTGCAAATTAAAAGCGATTAAAACATTTAAAACCATTAAAAACATTTGATCCCCACCTATGACTACCAGGCTAAAAGTTAAAGCCTTACATGGCTCAGGAACTCAATACCTTAAGGACCGCCTCTCCCCATATGAACTGACCCAAACCCTGTGCTTTTCACCCAAGGCCTTTATGTCCTGCCTCCCCAATAACTTTATTTTATAGCTATACAAATGAATAAATATTGTATGGGTGGTGAGAGTTGAACTCCCTCCCCGAATCCTGGGAAAAACAACAACCAGTGCACCCATTCTCAAATTTTAAAACATGCTCGTCATCCATACCTTGTTTTCCATACACTGGGCAAGATGCATTATTACGGGTATTTAATACGATCCACTGGAGTAGGGAGATCTTCCCTTCAGCAACTGAACATGTCACATGCATTGCAGATCATTTTTAGGGGCTTACACAATATAAGCCCCTGTACTTCTCCTAGCGGATGGGGCTGTGGGTTAAACCACAGAGCCTAGGACTTGCTGATCAGAAGGTCGCTGGTTCGAATCCCCGCGACGGGGTGAGCTCCCGTTGCTCAGTCCCAGCTCCTGCCAACCTAGCAGTTCGAAAGCATGTCAAAGTGCAAGCAGATAAATAGGTACCGCTCCAGCAAGAAGGTAAATGGCGTTTTCGTGCACTCCTCTGGTTCGCCAGAAGTGGCTTAGTCATGCTGGCCACGACCCGGAAGCTGTACGCCGGCTCCCTCGGCCAATAAAGCGAGATGAGCGCCGCAACCCCAGAGTTGGTCACGACTGGACCTAATGGTCAGGGGTCCCTTTACCTTTACTTGCTTCTCCTATTTAGTAACAAGGAGGGTCACTACAGAAGTTGTGACCCAGGCCGAGAGACAGAAAAACTTGCATCAGAAGAGTGACTGAGAGCCAGACACAGTCTCAGCCTCACATGGATCAATACATCTTTAAGGCCATATGGTAATTTGACTCTACGTTAAGCTTTTTGGGCAGATTTCACTGCTAACGTAGAACAAATGATAGTTTCAGATAGTTGGTTTTCAAATATTTTGGGATGCATTCCAGGCATCAAAAAGCAATAAAGATGCACTGCGGCTGATGATAAATTAACAAACTGTTCCCAGAAGCAACAACTTATCTTTCATTTTAGGAGCCACCGTGCCGGATGTTTTCGAGAAGTTTAATCAAAATTCTCATCAGAAACCAAATGAGGGGGTTCTTCAGAAAGAACAACCACCCAGTGTGATTTACTTCATCAGATTAAGCGACTGAGGCCACATCACTTCATTCATGTAAGTAGTTTTATATGAGATGGCAAAAAGTAGCCACATTATTTACCAGGGAAAGTGGCATAAGAGTAATCAACTCATAAGAAATCATTGGGCATTTTGTAATTATCTTATCAGGCAATATTTAAGCTAGCTGGAAGAGAAAATTGTATCCAGAGACTTTTAACAAATAATACATGTTGGCTCAGATTGAGTTTATATGTCATGGGCTGTAGTTCCATAGACATACAGTACTAAACTCCACTAAAGCAAGCCTTTCCCAACTTGACATCTGCCAGATGTTTCAGACTGTAATTTGGATGGATGGAGGGTTAGTCCATTAACATCTGGAGGGCCACAGGTTTCTCACCCCAGGAGCTAGATAAGAAGAGCATTACCTGAAATCAAAGTTTGACAATAAATGAGAAGTTTCAAGAGGGAGCAATGGGTCATGAAGAAACGGGGGAGAATTTGGAGGAAACAATGGCAGAAAATAATAAATATAGGGATAGCTTAAAGGTAAAGGTAAAGGGACTCCTGACCATTAGGTCCAGTCGTGGCTGACTCTGGGGTTGCGGCGCTCATCTTGCTTTATTGGCCGAGGGAGCCGGCGTACAGCTTCCGGGTCATGTGGCCAGCACAACTAAGCCGCTTCTGGCGAACCAGAGCAGCGCACGGAAACGCCGTTTACCTTCCCCCCGGAGTGGTACCTATTTATCTACTTGCAGGTACCGAGCAACGGAAACTCACCCCGTCATGGGGATTCGAACCACCGACCTTCTGATCAGCAAGTCTTAGACTCTGGTTTAACCCACAGCGCCACCCGTTTCCTAGGAATGGATAAAAGCATGCAACAAGGGCATAGTTTTTAGAATGGAAATTGCACCCATCTCCCTCCCAGTGCGGCCTTCCCCATCCCGATGCTTTGGACTACAACTCCCATCATCCCTGAAGGCTGGGGCTGATGGGAGTTGGAGTCCAGCATTATCAGGAGGGTCATAGTTTCCCCAGGCCATTCGCAACTCCTTTCTTCTGTCTTTGAGGTTATTCCTTTACTGGTTTACAAAACCCAACCTGTCTCTAGTTTGGCCAGGCCCAGTTTCCCAGGTACCAATGGTTCTGAGTCTCGGAATTGGGAGGGTCAGAAAGAAATTCAGGAAAGCTGAGGCAATATACCAGTAGTGGGCAGGACAAGAGGCAATAGTGGCTGGAGCAATGAATGTACATTTCACTAATGCTCACTCACACTTCCCTCTCTATCCTCCATCAAAGGAAGCAAGAGGCATTATCAGAGTTCAAGGACATATTCCACTGAGGCAAACACTTTCAAGGAGGGTGCAAAACTGGGCAATCAGGTTTTGTACTAGAGGCTTGGAGGGCCTCAGGCCTCAGGTTCTTCACTCCTGGTATATGGCAAAGAATATTTGCTTAGTGCAACCCCTACTAAAGGTAAAAAACACCGGGTAGTGATAGTGAAGCCAAATCCTGTTCATAGGTATGAGCATGAGGTCATATAACTCAAATGTGTACTAAGTCCACGTGAGCAGTGAAACTTTAGCCAACTTGGAGAAACTCTCCATTTAAAATCAGGCTGGGGCTACATTATGGTCAAGATCTTTTAAAAACAAGTGAAAAGAAGAAAGTTATTTTTCTTTTCAAAGGCAAAGTCTGATGTTTCAAGTCGCATGTTGGTGTGTTAGGTACCTAGGATGTACTCTGCTACAAACACATGGCAGAATTATATACATATATATTGGTCTCATGGAATTAGCATGATATCATTGCTGCGTCTCTTTAACAATTCAATGTGAACTGTGTTGCACATTAATTAAGCTGAGAGGGGGAGCGGTGGGACAGATAGAAAGATGTTTTATGCATATTCCGTGCCAGAATAAAGCACAGGATACCTCTACCCTTCAGTCTCAATCTAACGCTTTACAGATGCAAATTAAGGTTCCCGGTCAGCAACTAGTTTGCTTGGGGGCCACTTGGAGAAAAACACTTCTCCTTTAAGTGTTCTCTTCTCAAGTTCAGTTACCAAGGACACCACTTTCTCAACATCTCATTTGAACATAGGCAAATTTGCCCAGGAGCTGCTGTTGTGTGTTGCATGGAAAGGCCACAGAAGTTCAAGACATAAGAAAAAAAAATGCACAGTATTTAGCTTTAGCAAGCAACTATGGAACTCACCAATCAATAGATGTCTTTCAGCACACTCAACACACAGCTCAATAAGATCCACAAATCAGGAGAAGAGGCTAGGTCTCATCCTGTAAAAGATCTGCAGTAGGTGGGATACTTCTAGGTAGAGTGTAATCAGACTTCATCACTGATATTTGAGGATTATTAGCAATACATAAATTCTGAATGAAAGCAAAACTCTGCATTTGTTAAGGGCTTAACAGGCCAAGCCTGTTTAAAGCAGCTTGGCACTAGCAACACATTTAAATGTGTTGACATGGAACGATCGCTCCCAGGGCTGAATCCTAAAAACCTGCAATGTATCAGTCGCAGATTGCACCTAGTCATATTTAATCCCATCCCCTCTCCTGGTTTCACTGAAGCATGGCAAGGCTATTTTCTGAAAGAAATGGAGATGTTTACAGTGCCGTTAAAAAACAGCCTCAGCCATTTACAAGTCAGTGTTGTATTGTGCCTCTGACTCCAGACCCGCAAGGCCTGAACCTTCTTATAACATCTTCTATGTACAGTGGTGCCCCGCAAGACGAATGCCTCGCAAGACGAAAGGGTTTTTCGGTTTTTGCGTCGCTTCGCTAGACGATTTTCCCTATGGGCTTGCTTCGCAAGAAGAAAGCCCATAGGGAAATCTCCGGGAACCTCTTTTAAATGCTGGCGGTGGGGAGCAAAGCCTTTCCCCCCCTCCGGCCTTCAGAAGAGGTCCAGGAAGGCCGGCGGGGGCCGAAAGGCTTTGCTCCCCACCGCCAGCATTTTAAAAGCGGTCCGGGATAGCAGGGAAGCGCTTCCCGCTATCCTGGATGGCTTTTGAAGGCAGACGGGGGGAGCAAAAACTTTTGCCCCCCGCCGGCCTTCAGAAGAGGTCCTGTACCTCTTCTGATGGCCGGCGGGGGGGGGGGCGAAAGTCTTTGCTCCCCCCTGCCTACCTTCCTGGGAGAGCGGAGAAACACGCTGCGATTCTCCGCTCTCCCCGACGGCTTTTGAAGGCAGAGGTCCTGGACCTCTTCTGAAGGCCGGCGGGGGGCAAAAGTCTTTGCTCCCCCCTGCCTACCTTCCCGGGGGCTTTAAAATCGCCCCGGGACAGTCCTCCGCTGTCCCGGGGCGATTTTAAAATGCTGGCGGGCGGCAGCGCTGCCGCCCGCCAGCATTTTAAGATCGCCCGGGACAGCGGAGAAGTCTCCGCTGTCCCGAGAAGGCAGGTGGGGTGGAAGCAAAGACTTTTGCCCCCCGCCGGCCTTCAGAAGAGGTCGGGGGACAGACTGTCCCCGGACCTGGTCTGAAGGTGGTTTCCATAGGAACGCATTGATTGATTTTCAATGCATTCCTATGGGAAACCGTGCTTTGCAAGACGAAAAACTCGCAAGACGAAAAGACTTGCGGAACGAATTAATTTCGTCTTGCGAGGCACCACTGTAACTAGGCAAGCAGTTTCCTGCAAACCTGGCCATATGGTGATGGAACTGGTGTCTTCTCTGGTGTCTTTCTGTGCTGTTTCATGCAGCTGGGCACTTAACCCATCACCATTCCAAAAGTGAATCAATGAAACAAGTGTGCAAACAGCTTTAGGCTACAGGTGCTTAGCATTAAGAACTGCTTATACTAATTCACAGAAGACCTTGTAGACTGGAAGGCCTCTCCCTTTTCAACCACTGAAAAAAGGTCAAGACGACTTTTGGATGAGCTGCCATTTTCTCCACAAAGAGATGCTGGCAAGGGAAGCTTATTACCCAGAAATAGTCTGAAAGTTAACAGAAGTAAGATAATACAATCCTATGTGTAAGGAAAGGTGCCATTTTGACAAGAGGATAGAGTTAATTGATGATAACTCCCCTGCCACTAAGGGACGCGGGTGGCGCAGTGGGTTAAGCCACAGAGCCTAGGGCTTGTCGATCAGAAGGTCGGCGGTTTGAATAACCCCCAATGGGATGAGCTCCCGTTGCTCAGTCCCTGCTCCTGCCAACCTAGCAGTTTGAAAGCACGCCAAAGAGCAAGTAGATAAATAGGTACCACTCCGGCGGGAAGGTAAGCGGCGTTTCCGTGCGCTGCTCTGGTTCGCCAGAAGCGGCTTTGTCATGCTGGCCACATGACCCGGAAGCTTTACGCTGGCTCCTTCGGCCAATAAAGTGAGATGAGTGCTGCAACCCCAGAGTTGGCCACAACTGGACCTAATGGTCAGGGGTCCCTTTACCTTTACCCCTGCCACTGCCATCTTACTCTTAGACTGGTGTCCCATCCTGGTTATTAATCATATCTATAAGCACCAGCAATTCTGGATCATACGGTGGGCCCTGTGTTTACAATTGTTAAGAAGGGCATCTTCCCTGCTACACCAGAGCTGTCTGTTACCTTTTCGTTTTTCCTCTCTTCTGCTTTGCAGGCTGTGTTGGTTGGGCTGCAAGTTGCCAGGCTACTGATGGGCCCGTTTCCTGCTTCCCCATTCAGGTTGACTGCAGTGACGTTGGGAGGAGTAATTGCTGCCGCCGCCGACGTGAGGGGAATCATGGGCCTGGCACACTGTGCTCCGGGGATGATGTGCACAGGGGAGTGGTGGATGTGTTGCGGAGAAACCACAGAGTGTGGCCTGACCACAGTGCTTGGGAGGCGGGATGGGGAGTTCTGGGTTCTTAGTGGTGAGACTGTAGCTGTGGGCCGGTCCTGTGCCTGCACAGAAGGGTGAACAACTGGAAAGAAAAAGAGAGAAGGGAACAGTAAGGAAATAACTTGACTGGCACTAAACACGGTCAAAAATAGGAAGGGCCATATAGTACAATTGTACCTTGGAAGTCGAACGGAATCCGTTCCGGAAGTCCGTTCAACTTCCAAAACATTTGCAAACCAAAGCACAGCTTCTGATTGGCTGCAGGAAGCTCTTGCAGCCAATCAGAAGCCACAGAAGCCCCATCAGATGTTCGGTTTCCAAAGAACATTCGCAACACTCACTTCCAGGTTTGTGGCGTTTGGGAGCCAAACCGTCTGAGTGCAAAAGGGGTTCAGGATCCAAAGTATGACTGTAGTCACTTTTAAAGGTTGTAAAGTGGTCTGGATCATGCCAACATTCCAGTGTGTGGATTGACATGTACTAAAGCACCGGCCCATAAGGCGCACCTAGTGGTTTTTGGGGGGGGGGGAATAAAGAAAAATCCCCCCCAGGCGTGGGGCTGGGGAAGCCCGAGCTTCCCCCGACTCCACCCCCCAGAACAGGCTGCTATCCGCAAGCCTTGGGAGCCTGGCGGGAATTCTCGCCGGGCTCTCCAGGCTTGCGGATATCTGCCTGAAGTCCGGGGCACGCTGCTCAGTGTGCCCCAGGCTTCGAGATGCAGGCTAGGGAGCCCGTGGGAACTCCCGCGGGCTCCCGAGGCTTGCGGATAGCTTCCTGAAGCCTGCATTTGCCCCATAGGACGCACACACATTTCCCCTTCATTTTTAGAGGGGGAAAAGTACGTCCTATGGGGCGAAAAATACAGTAAGTTATTTTGTCACTCTTCTGCTTCTCTGAGAAATAGCTTGTATCAATTTTTTATTCGTTCTGCTCAGAACAAGATCTCCGTAGTCTACTAATTTCCCTGAAAATTCAGAAATAGCACAAGCTGCTCGACCTGGCATTGAGGCGGTCATTTAACCTCCCAAATCTACACTGTGGCGCCATTGCCAGGTGTTGAGTGTTGCTGTTTTCAAATTAAAAAAATTATCGGGACAAATTAGATAGCTCTGCAGGATGAGAAAGCAATCTGTCAGCCTCAGGAAGTATTTCTGAAATGGCTTTGAATTGCCACAGGGATATATAATTAACTGTTTTTTATAATTTACTATGCATTATAGTCAATGTTAAAAGCAGAATGAATCTGCACGCAGGTAATTATTATTTGAATCAAGAAAGCCATCTGGGAAAAGGTACATTGCGGAATGCATGTATTCTGTTTACATTTTATTTTCAATAAAAGGTAGCTGTATTCCAAGACCTCAGGATTTATCGCTCGTGTTTGCCTTGCATAATAAAGACATTTCATCTTTCAGAGCCTAATAAAATGTTTTTAAAATGTTAAGTCATGCACTGCTTGTCAAGTGGATTTAGAAGCATTAACCTTCTCAGCATGCAGAGTGTTTTATGCTCCAAAAGGTATTTGTGTAAATATTTGCAAGCACCGTAATTGATTTCAGCTGTGGCAAGTGGACAACCTGATAAACAAAATTCAGTTCCCAGCAATCAATAAATACTACCCTAAACACTACAGGGCACATAAAAACCTTTCCTTATTGCATGCTGGGCTTCAAATAGAGCAGAATATTTTCAGAGGAAACCTACGGAGACAAAAGGCTTCCAGGGGTTTGTGCATCTGAGACAGAATACCAGATTTGGGGAATATGGATTGTTCAGACACATGAAGGACCTATACGTACCCATTTGTACAGAACTGCGGGGCTGGATGCCCGTCTGCTGAGAGGAATACCTCGAGCAATTATTCATCTGTGGAGAGGCTGTTGGCAGCTGGGGCTGAGTGGGCGGAGCGGTGATTGGAACAGCTGGCCTGACAACAGCAGCGGCGTTTGTAAGAGCTGGGCTTCCTGGGTGGACGGCTCCTGGAGAGCCTTTGGCTGTGGGAGACCCTCCTGCCAAATTCCTGGGCTGACCAGCTCCAGCAGGAACCCTAGAGAGAGAAAGAGAAAGAGAGATAGAGAGGGGAAACCAAAAGCAAATGCTCTGTGCAGGCACACAAGAAGACATCAAAGGCATATTCTTATCATCGTTTCCAGAGGGATAGCTTTGTTAGCCTGCTCTGCACCAAAGGCACTCAGTTGCACCTCTCAATAGGTTTCCCTGGCACATTGCTAGGTTTCTCTGGTGAAATCAGAGTTCATGCACCTATGCAAAGCCTGCAGGTTGCTGCAGATTATTATTATTATTATTATTAAGCTGCAAAAACACAACAATGCAATGGAATAATAATAATAATGTAACACAAGACTGATGCAAGAATATGTGGAGGAGAGACAAGAGTTAACATCAGGCCATTCGGTCTACGATATTTTTCATCCCAGAAGCTAAAGCAGTATTTGGATCATTAATTTTAATCGACTAGCCAGTCACCTGAGTACCTCTGGGTAGGCATGCCTCTTTGCTTGGCTACGTTCGTCACCAAGGACTGCAAGGAAGTCTGAATGACTGCATGCTACAGAAATCATGATGGAATGAAGGTCGTTGGGTCTCTAAATTTTACAGGGTAAGCGCACTGAGAGACTGTAGCTTCAGGAGCAAAATGTAATGCAAAATGCACAACATGTGAAAAACCACCAGCAGCTAACAAATTGAATTCAATGAGTGTTAGGCACACCTAACTCTGCACTGCACTGCAACCTTACAGTCTTCTAGTAATTTATCTTGCTTAGGGTCTTTATATATGCAACAGAAAGATCCAAACAGAAATCCTTAATCTCACAATTGCTCCCTTAAGCAGAAATAATTTTTGCAGTGCTAAAGGAATGCTGTCTTTATGACCTTTGGTCTTAGATTATTCTCCTGGGTAACATAAGGTCCCTGCTTAATTGCAAACAGATACATTTTAACTGTTATAACAACTAATATGCATGCTTGTTCTGTAAATATATGAATTAGAAAGTTGGGATTTAGGTCAGAGATTTAAATCAATCCCTTTTTTTTTTGGTAGCTTAACTTATCATGATTTAAATATCAGACTCTTCTTTACCTGGCTGCTCGAAACCAGCCAGGTGAAGGAAAAAAGGAGAAAAAATTAACTCCAGCACCTTAGCTTAAACAGTATCATGGAGATAAATATTACAAAGATATATTACACTGCCTTGTTGAGATATAAATTGTTTGCAATTCTGGTTTCTAGAGAGTGCTTCAAGTATAAGCTTCCAGTTCAGATGTCACTGGAAATCAGGAAGTCTCTCTGAAGATACACCTGGCTTGCCAGTAGTACATCTGAAAAGGACCTAGGGATCTTAGAAGGCCACAAGTTTAACATGAGTCAACAATGTGATTGGCAGGTGATGGTGTGGTTGCTCGAGAGCCTGTCTTTCCCAGGCTTTATTATCTGTACAAACTATCTTACAGTGCAGAGCGTCACAAGTCCATGTCTGCTCAGTCGCTAGCAGAATCTGGGAGTGGGTGGTCCTTATACCTTCCCCAGCATAACAGTCGTGTGACCACGCAAACCTACTGCGCAATGTGGGCGCTGGCAAAGGAGGACTTGCCTCCCCTCCCCTTTGCTCAGGCTCGGCGTTGAGGCTCTCCCTAGCATCTTCTGATCCCTGTGTCCCTTCCCCATTGGAGGCGGGGCTTCCCTCCTCGCCAGAGGAAGAACTGCTTCGCAAGATCTTCGGAGGCTCCCTGTAACACAACTGCTCTTCCACCTCTCGCCTCTGAGCTGATGGCAATTCCTTGACAGTGATGAAGCAGCAAAAGAAGCTAAGGCTATTCCAGGCTATACTAGAAGTATAGTGTCCATGTCAAGGGAAGTAATAGTACCACTCTATTGTGCCTTGGTCAGACCACACATGGAATCCTGTGGTGAGTTCTGGGTGCCGCAATTTAAGGAGGACATTGGCAAGCTGGATTGTGTGCAGAGGAGGGCAAGCAAGATTATCAAGGGTCTGGAAACCAAGCCTTATGAGGAATGGTCGAGGGAGTTGGGTATGTTTAGCTTGGGAAAGAGGAGATTGTTAAGAGATATGAGAGCTATATGAGGGCTGTCACATGGAAGATGGAGCAAGCTTGTTTTCTCTTACTCCAGGGGGATTCAAGTTACAAGAAAGGAGATTCTGACTAAACGTCAGGAAGAACTCTCAGGGACTTAGAGCTGTTAGGCAGTGGAACAGACTCCCTCGGCAGGTGATGGACGCCCATGGAAGTTTTTAAGCAGAGTTGGTTGGCCATCTTCCATGGATGCTTTAGTTGAGATTCTTGCATTGCTGGGGGTTGGAGCAGAATGACCTTTAGGCTCCTTCCCAATTCTACAGGTCTATAATTCTATAGGTAGAGATACAGAGAAGGGAGCACCTGAGCTCATTCCCTCTTGAATAAAGCATGGCTTATTGGACCAGGAATGTTACCTCTAAACTGGGTCACTGAGTAAGACCAATAAACCCTTTAGTCAAGTGCTATCTATCCTGAGTGTAGCCAACAAATCTAGGGTCTCTGACACGTACATAAAGTAAGACTGATAGCAGAGTGATATACACTATGGCCTCTCTCTTTCTCTCTGTTTTAGGGGAACCTAGTGCAACCTGAAAAAAAATATATTTGTATGCTAACATTGCTCAGGATATGTATGATTGCTCAGTGCCCATCTTTCCACTGTTTCTCACCTCGAAACAGGAGTTACGTAGTTGCCGGGAAAGACTCCAGACATGCCGTTTCTCAAAGACGTCCCTTTGAACCAGCCATCCTGACACTTCTCAATAACGCGATACATTTCACCCTTGCGTAGTTCCAGTTCATCTGTCTTCTGGGGCTTGTATGCATATAATGCCAGGTAGCTGTAAAAAAGGAATGACATAAACAGGGAATGTATGAAGTTGAAACACACACATGTGACCTGATTCAGGCTGCATCTCAGTTCCCCCCAATCAGAAAGCTCTGTTTGTCATAAACGATGCTTCCTAAATACACAGGTAAGAGGGAGTTATTGAAAGTGTAAAGAATGGCAAATTATTCCAACTACAGTGGTACCTTGGGTTACAGATGCTTCAGGTTACAGACTCCACAAACGCAGAAATAGTACCTCGTGTTAAGAACTTTGCTTCAGGATGAGAAAAGAAATTGTGTGGCCGTGGCACAGCAGTAGCAGGAGGCCCCATTAGCTAAAGTGGTATCTCAGGTTAAGAACAGTTTCAAGTTAAGAATGGACCTCCAGAACGAATTAAGTTCTTAAACCGAGGTACCACTGTAAAAAGCAAGAGTACTAAATGGCTCCATCCCGGTAAAGTTAGGCATGGCACCTAGGCCTCACTAATAATAATTGGACTTAACGTCAGTTGTAAATAACTTCCTCCACTGGTGTCCAAAGGACAGTCTCAATCTTAGCTGGATGTGACAGACTGAGATGAAAAGGAACAATGAATCAGAATTCATTGCAGGGGGCTTGACTAGATGGCCATTGGGTCCCTTCTAACTGTAAGATTCTATGATTAAAATGATGCAATAATCCAGAAATGCTACAAAACAATTACTAGAAATAATAAAGAAAACAATTCCCAATTCCCCCTGTTTATCAGCTATGAAAATGCTCTTTAAAATGTTCTGAACGTTTGCTGCATTGCACAAAACTGCCCTTTTCTACTGAAACCCTTGTGGATTTTTCTAGCAATAGGAGTAACAGGAGTAGGAGGAGTTCAGTCCCAGAACAGATGAAAAAAGAAACACTGAACTACTTGTGACTATAGACTGCAGCCAATAAATATGATGCATGGCTTTTAAAACTTCTGTTTTCCAGGAAATGTAATTTGAAAAATAAATCCTGCTTTCTTTCTTTATCCTTTTCCTTTACAGTGCCACGAATTCTTTTGCACTGTTTTGCAGGCAGGAAATAAAAATGGCAGTAATTATTAGGACACTTACATTTTTCTAACAAGTCCTCTATGTGCACTTTGGGGCTCAATTTACCATGTGCTTGCAGTATGGAATGTTCTGATCTTTTATGTGTTTATTTGATGGTAAACATGCGAAAGCACTGCAGCCATCCTCATTGGCCATACATGTGCAATGGACCACTCTACCATGGGCCATGCTGTCTGCCACTCCTGGGCGAGATGCACACACCAGACATAGATATTAACACTATCTGCAACTGGCCAGTGGCACTAGAAAGGGACAAACTGGGAATTTGCCTTGACCTTTACGCAGGCAAACCAGCAGCTGCAGTTACAATGTCACTGGTAAAAGGTAAAGGTAAAGGGACCCCTGACCATTAGGTCCAGTCGTGGCCGACTCTGGGGTTGCGGCACTCATCTCGCTTTATTGGCCGAGGGAGCCAGCATACAGCTTCCGGGTCATGTGGCCAGCATGACTAAGCTGCTTCTGGCGAACCAGAGCAGCGCACGGAAATGCCGCTTACCTTCCTGCCGGAGCGGCCCCTATTTATCTACTTGCACTTTGACGTGCTTTCGAACTGCTAGGTTGGCAGGAGCAGGGACCAAGCAACGGGAGCTCACCCCGTCACGGGGATTCGAACCACCGACCTTCTGATCGGCAAGTCCTAGGCTCTGCGATTTAACCCACAGCGCCACCCGCATCCCACAAAGTCACTGGAGGAAAGACCAAATATGGCACAGGAGGGTTGTTTAAAGGGCTTCTTTGAGCAGGTCAAGAGGTTAGAAGAAGGTACAGAAGGGCTACCAAGCCACCCAGTGGAACTTGCACTGAAACCAGAAGAGCAAATGTACAATCCCCAGCTATGGTCCTAGCACCATGCTGTGGTGGTAGGCACTATGATAATATTCTCTCTCCACTATATAAGAACTAAGTGGCTTTGGTCTTCCACAGGATGACAATTTAACTGTTTTTGCCTGAACAAAGACTTGCAATGCCATATATAATAAACCTTGAATTAGATGAGGCTGCAAGTTACCTGATAAATGTTGTTGATTTACCAGTTTCAGCTGCTTTTCTTTCAGCACCTTCAATAAGACTTGCTGCTGGGTTCATAACTGTACCCAGTCTTGTCTGTCCATTGATTGACACTTTTAATCATTGGTAGGGAAACTGTGGCTGCCCAGATGTTGCAAGGCACTATCTCCCATCAGCCCTAGCCACCATGGCCTATGATATTATGGGATTGTGGGATTTGTCGTCTAACAATATCTGGAAGACTGCAGGTTCCCTATCCCTGTTTTTAGCAAAGATGGCTGTACCAACATTTATAAGAACCACCTTTGCAAAACTTAGGCGTGGATATGATTGCTGGATGGAGGTGGAAGGGAGCCCTGCTTGACACCTGTTGCAAAAAAGCACGGAAAAGCCATTCTTGTGCCGAAATGACCTAGATAAGGGGGGGAAATGTATTTATATTTCCTTGGAGCATGCTCTTGGCATAGTATTGAGATTAACAGCGTTATCCAGCTACGAAGTCTCTGGACATGACTGCTTTTCATCACCCACTAGCATACACTTTGAGGCTGAGATAAACTATAAAGAGAGAGAGAGAGAGAGAGAGAGAGAGAGAGAGAGAGAGAGAGAGAGGAAAAAAATCACCCTAGCACCTTCAAAGCGGCAATAAGATGACATTTCACAGTACGGTGGGCTGGATCTAGTTAACTGACACAGTTTTAATCTACAATATTCAGCACTAAAAGTTGCCTGCCAGAATTTCCAGATTTAACTTTGGGCCTGAGGGACTCAACTGTGACTGAATTTATAATGTTGAATTCATGGTGCTATGGTTAATGTCATCTCTGTAGGTCTATTATCAGTTTGAGACACAATTGCTTTGAAGTGAAGCCAGGCTCCCGGCCACAAAGAGCACGAAGGTGCTTATTTTTCTTTCCCCTCTCTATATAAAATATTCTATAACTTGGTCAAGTGAAATAGCGTAGGCAACTGACTGCTAAAATGAAGAGAGGATCAGCCTTATATATATATTTTTAGCAATGAAAGATGGGGAATTAACTGCTTATACTGCAAACTGAAACACATTTACAATTCTATGATTTGCACAATTATACTGTTACCTGTACAACTGTTACTATTCAATTATCTTATCTGGCGTGGTGTTTCCTTGCCCATCAATGAAGTTTCACCACCACAGCGAATTACTACGAAAGCTGAAGCTTAAGTGCTAGAACGTCTGCTTTGCAGGCAAAAGGTCCCAGGTTCACTCCTTGGTCGTGGGTGGATCCCTCGTCTGAAACCCTGGTAAGCCACTGCCAGTCCGTGTGGGCAATAGGATGAACCAATCGCCTGACTACAAGGCAGATTCCTATGCTCCAACAGATAGACTTCTTATACAAACACATTAAGGTTGCACTCAGAAGTCATGCTGAAACACAGCTTTGTGCAATGTTCATCCTGAGCCATGGTTCCATCAAATAGCCTTGTTCCAAACAAACCAGTTAGTTTGCTGGCTCAGATGAAATGATCTAACCTCTGCTAAGCCGAACTGGGTGCAAAAGCAATTGCATGGGAGGAGGAAAGCTGAGTACACTGATTGAAGGTTCATTGCAGCTCATTCACAGTGGGCTAAGCAATAACAGTTAAGTGTGATACCTGAAGATGGCCTCTGTCTGAATGCACCTCCAGGCAGGGCTGGGAGACAGAGAACCCTGTTTAAAATTCTTACACTGCCAGTCAGTGTGGATCAGTGTTTCCCAAACTTGGGTCTCCAGCTGTTTTTGGACTACAATTCCCATCATCCCTGACCATTGGTCCACCTAACTAAGGATGATGGGAGTTGTAGTCTAAAAACAGTTTGGGAAACACTAGTGTAGCACAATTCAAAGTGTTGGTGCTGACCTTTAAAGCCCTAAACGGCCTCGGCCCAGTATACCTGAAGGAGCGTCTCCACCTCCATTGTTCAGCCCAGACACTGAGGTCCAGCTCCGAGGGCTTTCTAGTGGTTCCCTCACTGTGAGAAGTGAGGTTACAGGGAACCAGGCAGAGGGCCTTCTCGGTAGTGGTGCCCATCCTGTGGAACGCCCTCCCATCAGATGTCAAGGAAATAAACAACTCTCTGACTTTTAGAAGACACCTGAAGGCAGCCCTGTTTAGGGAAGTTTTTAATGTTTGATGTTTTATTGTGTTTTTAATATTCTATTGGGAAACCCAGCCAGATGGGCAGGATATTAATAAATAATAAATAATAAATTATTATTATTATTATTATTATTATTATTATGCTCAGCTAGATGGGCCAATGGCTTAGCTCAGCATAAGGCAGCTTCCTATGTTCCTGATTATGGACATTCTAAAGACATTGTGCCCTCATTGAAAAGAGAAGTTAAAAGCAAGGTAATTTAGTTTCCCGAATTTCTCCTTTGGGCAGAGCAGATTATTAATTTCAGATTTATTTTTGGAAATATACATCCGGCCCACACTTGGGTTTCTGTTTCAGCAGTATAACTTATGTCAAATACATACAAATATAAAACACATCCATTATGAGATTTATTTAAAGACATTTAAAGTCTTATCCCTGATAAAGTCAACCTCTTCTTCTTCTAAGTAATAGTTAATCAACCTGAATCATCTTTTGCCTAAGCTGAAGCTTTTTGCACATATGATGTTCATGCTATGTCTTCGTTATTCTTTTTCTACAGTGTACAACTGGGTGGTTTTTTTTTCCATTCTAGAAACTGTGCTTCCTAACAAAGATGGTCTCAGGTGTTCAATTGTACAGGAATGTAATGGTTTAATTTGCAGGAGCAGATTTCTGCAGCTGATAGACACTCAGCCTGCTATGCAATGATTCATACATCTGTAATAAATATCTTGGAAGCTAAAAATGGGCTATATAAAGAAGGTGACCTGGCCTTTCACTGTTCATTTTTCAGCTTTGGCAGAAGGCTGGGTTATGTTCAAGACAATGATAACTACATGAGAAGGGTTCCTGTCGCAGAGCTATTATTTCAGACGGCAAACAATGAGAGACAAAATGTGTTGCGTATCCTTAAAACAATGTTCGATGCAAAATGGAGGCTTACATGTTGAGGGGCAGCTGGACCTTTGATGGCGTTCCCTGATCTCCAATGATTGCACCTGTTCTGGGTCCAGTCATGGTTGCAGTTCCAGCGAAAGTAGAATCCTAGGAACGAAAGAAAAATAGAAAGGAATGAAAACAAATAATTTCACAACATACTTAAGATTTGTTCAGGAGTTAGAGCTGCACTCTCTCTCTCTCTCCCCCCGAATCCCAAAGACTTTCATTGGCATGGCTGCCCTAACCATTGACATCCTTGCAATGTTAGCTTAATGTTATGGGCCAATATCAATAAAGAGCTCTTTATACAAGGCTTCCAGATGAATAGATTTCAGATAATTCGTGCTTCGAATCACTCACAAACTGGTGACTCACATACTCAAGGTTTGGCTTGAAAAGCAGAGCTACTATTGTTCCAAAGGCAGTGAAAGTACCTCTAATCCCCTTACAATTACTGTAAGTACTTTTTGAAGGCCTCTCTGGTTGATCCCTGCCATTCATGTTCCTAGCAACACCTTGGCACTTATGTACCAAGTTATTTTTTGCAGTTTCAGGTCTTGCTGCTGCTGGTAGCTGTTTTCTTGGTGGCTTGTGGAGAACAGCAATGATCTGCTCACCTGGGGCTCTGGGGGAGCAGCATTTACTGCATGGTGCGGCCATGGCTGGTCCAAGGAGGCCGCCATCTTCCTGCATGGCTGGGGGAGGGGAGGATCACTTGGCACCACCTTCCTCTGGCTGTGTTGGACCTACATGCAGGCTGACATCCCTGCAGACAGTTGCAGGACTTACTACCAACCCAGTCTGTTAGGTGTCTGTTCAGTGTAGGAGCGGGCAAGTTAATATATGGACCTTGCTATGGTTACTCAGTCGCCATATCTGGAATTTTCTCCTGCATGCAAATTGGCCAGCTTGCAAGCTTTCACCTACCTCATAGCAACCGTCACAACTTTGACGGATAATGCATTGGGATCCTTAAGTCATGCAAGTACCCTGCTAAAGGGGTTCAGGAGGGGTGACTCTGTCCGGGATTCCACATGGGGACCGATGGGCCTCTCCCAATGGCACCCTGTGTGGTGTCGTGGCATGTGGTCCACGTCGTGGGCAACTCCTCAACACAGGGTCGACCCCACTGGGTTCCTATCAGACAAGATGCAGGCTGCCTGATGTTGCATACATGCCCAATGCCTTAGCCAAACCTACTCTTATCTATAATCAATAAAATTGTGGCCTAATCCAACCCAGTACCAATCTATGTTCATTTCCTTGGTCTTCCCTCCACTGGCTGTGGACATCATGAGTCTGTGGTGGCAAGGGAGTGCTCATGGAACCCCTGTGAACACGCAACAGCCAATGCACCTCCTAAAGATTGATGTGCTGGTGAATCTTGCCTTGTGGCTGATGTATATTCAACTCAACAATACATATTTTGCTTTACAGCAACTCTTTTTTTTATTACCTTAAGGCATGTTTGTTTAGCTTTACACATTCTAGGAATATATTTCTGGCACAAGGAAGACTTGATTGTTCACAACAACGATTATAGCTCAGCTGCAACGTGCCCAGCAATCTTGGCAGTCTTGGAACTTGGAAAGCAAATCTTTGCGTCTGCTTTCAAGGACCTGCTCAATATCTCTATCACAGGAGCAGCATTTAATTTGAGAAGTCGCATCGTTTTCCTGCTAAATCGTTTTCTTATTAGCTCTGTGTGATAATAATGTTTTACATGTTTGTTGAAAAATAGATTATTGTCATTTGCTTTGTTCTGGGTATTACTTTTTTTTAATAACTGGGACTGCTCATCTCTTTAGTGAAAAGGGATGAAGCACAGAACAATGAAAAAATAATTATGGTCATTATAATACAGTTTGTATTGAAGTTTATATTGCTTTCCATTCCGATCATATAAAGCATTTTCATAAGAGAAACCAGACAGAACTTACAACTGGGTACAAATAGAGATACAGTCATACCTCGGGTTGAGCGTGTTCGAGTTGCGCTCCGCGGCAACCCGGAAGGAACGGAGTGTGTTACTTCCGGGTTTTGCCGCTTGCGCATGCGCAGACGCTCAAAATGATGTCACGCGCATGCGCAGAAGCAGCAAAAAGAGACGTGCACAGATGTGCCGTCGCTAGTTATGTTTGCTTCTAGATGCGAACGGGGCTCCGGAACGGAGTATCTAGAGGTACCACTGTATAGTTTTCTATGGATTATAGTGGCATGAGGCTACCCAAGGGCACAGGATAATTTTTGTTGTTATTGCAACAAGAAAGAAGGTAAAAGCCTGTCTGAGTATAGCAGAAGGAAGAAATTTGAAAGTACTTAAAACCCTGGAAGTACTTAAAAGTAAACCCTGTGCTCCATTCATCAGAATTCAATCTATCATCTGAGGTTGAATTTGGCCCTATGGTATTAAAAGTTTCCAAGGTCTTGTATCTACTTGAAAGTGGCGGGTTCACTTATTCAGCTATTAAAGAGACCTTGGATGGAATATATTTATAAATCTCCCCTCTTCTTTATGAAGTCTTGTGGGATTTTTCAAATCCACGAGTTGGAGGCGCATTTCATAAGCTGTGAAGTGTGACAAACTTTTAATGCTTCTTTCCAGCTCACCGTCTAATAATCTTAAAACTCCTATCAGTCATTTACTTAGCACCAGGAACTGGCGCAAGGGCAACGATGCAGAAGCATCCCTTTGATGCTGAGCCTCGGACTTCTCATTCCGTATGCATTGTTCTCCTAAGATCAGAGGCACGTGGGCCGTGCATAAGAGCACAGAACTTTGCAGAGAAGATTTCGGAGGGAGGGATACATTGGGCCTAAGGCAACCTTATCCTAAAAAAACAAGCAAGCAAACAAAAACCCTCAAAAAAAAATGTAACCTGAAACAGCAACAGTCTTCATGTGCTGGAGGCAGGTGCGCGCTCGTCACCTATCCTTATATGTAATGTAAAGTGAGACATGTTTGCTTCATGCGTAAGCCTACATGCATCACCGCGGAACTGTTCCCTCTGGGCAGGGGGAAGTAGAGAAAGATTGTACCAATCAGACTTTGCAATGTGTGGGTCTTTGTGGTGTTCCCATGGCAGGAAGGCAAATATGTTCAGCCCTTCAACACACGAAGACAACTGTCTGCACAAGTGCCGGAACTGAGCCCATGTCAAGGGAACCTAGGTTGCCCCTAACAGGATATTCGTGCCATGTTGCATCCAACAGAACAGAACAGAACCCTTGGGAGCATGGGCCATTTCAGTGGTAATTGCAGTGTGCTTGATTTACAGGCTGGAGGTGCTACCTGACGTACTTTTCATTTATTCACACTTCTCTTCCTATCTGATGGCAAGCGCTCAAGGTGAGCCTTGTTTGCACGTAATACTAAGGCAAACCATGGCTTTGGCATGAAGAAGAAGAAGAAAACATGCAAGTTTCTGGACTTAAGATTGCAGCTGCAGTGTTGGGCTGCCTGGGGCTAAGACATATTTTGGCTTAGTGTTATGTCTGAGCCAGAGCTCAGACACGTTTTACTTCCAGCCTGAATTTTGCTTTTTTGAATTGTTTTCTGCAATTTTGTGGAGCGGGAATCGCTAGAAAAGCAAGTCTTTTTGTTGACACATGGGAGCTGAGCACAGTATAGGTCATTATTTTTGAAAGTGGGAGGGGGGGAAATGCTATTGTTGATGCTATTAGTGAAGATACCACCCAACAACTCCAATTCTGATTTCAAAACAAATTTAACAAAATTTCACAGCAAGGAACTCCTTCCCATATCCGTTAATGAAAGGAATGTATCTTTTAATGTATGGATTATATAGCTGTATCTTATTTTTAAGAAGAGAGAGAGATGCACTCTGATACACACATACAAGTTAATAATATGCCATCATCTGGGAATAGCTGAAGTAGAAAACAGGCTAATGGTCCTTGAGATTCATGCTACTCATTTCTGTCAAATCCACTGACTATAAAACAATGGGTCATGCAATCACTCCAGGCCTTAATGTTCTTGGAAATAATGTGAAAGCACTTAATTCATAGTTGTGTTACCAAGTATTGGCAAGAAAGAACTACAGTCAAGATCAAGTATTCTCATCAAATGTTAATTACCAAAGTGGGAGGTAAAACATCCAACAGCTCTAGAATACAGCTTTCCATTTAATGGTGCCATATATTTTAAAAACACCCCTATATATACAGATAAACATAATTACAGCTGCAGATGGGCACACACCATCTACTTGTCTGCTGCGGAAGGTGATGAACATCAATCTCTCCTATGGATTTATTTAGCCTATAAATTATTGAGCCATCTGCGGCACTTCTAAGCCTCCCCTGCACCAGCAGGCAGCACAAGAGGTTGGAGAATAAGCTGCGTTTTCTTGTAGCTGGACAGGAACATCACAGTGGCTCAGCAATACTCAGGAACACCAGTTCCATGAAATAAGAGTCCCACATGGCTACAGGGCCTGGTGAAGGACTGAAGCAGTTGCTACTGTCCATGTAAGTTTCCACCTTCTTGTGAATTCCTCCCTTTAATTTGGATGTTCCCTACTTTCCTGGTTGTATGCTACGCTTCCCCGATAGAGAAGCATTAGGCTGTCATTTCAGTGATCCATTGAAAGTAGCGATGGTTCTATCCTCCTATGAGCAATTTCCATTGTGCCCACCTTCTGTATAAAGAATGCCACTATGTCCTTAAATTTAATTTGTTTGGCAGAGGGCTGTACGACTATTTGACGGATTTACTTGTTCACTTCCAGATTGGTGCCTCAAGTTATAATCAGCAACATTAGGGCTGATTCAGACATTCAAAAAAACTCATCCTTGTGACACCCCTGCCCCCATCTGTCTTAAGGGATGCATTCATAAGAAGAAGAAATGTGTGACCTGGCCGATCCAAGTACTCAGAACTAATTCTTATGAATGTGGCAGCTGGAACATGTGCTGAAACAACAGGGGAAACTATGGGAACTTCAGCTGCTTCCTTGGCTGGCTGGAAGGCAATACCGTACATTCTCCATGTGAATGTCTGCCTGGGGGGCAGCGTGGAGGTATTGCATGCTCCTGACAACGGCATAGACAAGTTATTTTAATACCATGGTTGTCCTAAATCTGTACTCCATACCGGTGATGTGAAACTTGGTGGACTAATGCAATAGGTAAGGTCATAATATAACCAGCTAAACACTAATCCTTGCATTAGACTGTTTCCCCCCCCCCACTCAAATATGAATTTAAGGTGTTTGAAATTCCTAAGATTCCAATTTGACATCTTTTGTGGGTTACACTCTGAATGCAGAGCAAATTCAGATTAAAAGCCCAGTTCAGGTTAAGACTTGGGACACAGCTACATTAGCCAAGAAACAGCGTTTTGAATGCGTTATAAACATGAAACGCCAGATGGCGCCAGAGAGCAAAAGAAAATCCTAAGCGATTTTCCATAGCTCCCCCCCCCCTTTTGTTATAAATCATTTAATTTCTGACATAGCATTTCCCCCCCCCTGTGTGTAGATCCACCCCAAGTAGTTGGATTCAAGAAGGCATGCAGAATAATTCTAAAAGCATTTACTTGGAAGTAAATCACATGATTTAAAATGTCACAGAAGCTTGATTTAGTTGGCATCCTGTACATACATGCCAATAATGTTTTTATTCTGGCTTCTTCCTCACTAAACATATAGACCGATGTTGGGAAATCTGCATTTTTTCAACTAGTTCTTTTCACTGGAATGTGTTTTAACCGAAATGAGCAGAACTGACCCTACTTTACTTGCACATCATGGCCTTGGGTAAGGGGATAAGGGGCAGGGGGTAGAAAGACGTTAACACAGCCTTAGGCATATTACATGTGAACCCACCCCCTATTTTCTAATAAATGTGCTTGTAATCCTAGTGTTTTGTCTCCAGGAAGCTACAACAGCTCAAACTTAAAGTATTGGGCCAAGGAATAAGCCTAAATTTATGCAAAAAGAAAGAAAGAAATAGAAATCAAATCAAACTCATGAGCTAATGTGATATGTTTTGAGTACAACTATCATTATCCATAAAAGTAATATTTCTTTTGGAGCAAAACAAAGAATGGTTCGTGTGCAGGATATAAACTCTGTCCAAATCCGAAACCAGAAGGGATTTGATTTGTTTCCTTCCCAGTCTCCCATGCACAGATGTAGAGGTAAACCTTTTCCCATTGGCTCCTCTCCATTTTAAATATAACCCGTCTGCTTCTTATCTCAAGCCTCCCAATGCGATACTATAGTTTGAAACTTTATATTTCCCCCCACTCTTTTCTTGACTGCAAATCAGACCTCCCCTGCCCCACTTCCCTTTATATTAGGAAAACCATTCTGCTGAGCTCAGTTTGCTTGTGTTGCTATCTTAATGCAGCAGATGAACCTACACACAGGGTGTTTGTTGTCCTATTCAAAATGTGTGTGCCCTTGAGCTGGGAATCATGTGCACCAGTTGACTCTCTATTCAAGGCTCGGATTTGTTTGCAAGCAATGCCTTTGCCTTCTTCCTTCTCTGCTTGGACTGTTACACTGGGGGTGCAGCCAGCCATACTTCATTATTTATGAGATGTATCTCTGGTCAGAAAAACCAGGGGATTTGGAGCAGGATGACCTGTGACCTCTCTAAATAGCAAGGAAGAATAATTCATAAGGGGTGCAAATGGAGGGAAGATGAGCCATCTGAGGCCTAGACAAGATTAGTGAGCCAAGTGGGACCAACTGCAGCGCAGGGCACTTCGCTTGTGGACAACACCCCTGCTAACCTAACAACTAACCTCACTCCTGCTTAGTTTTATCATTGGCTCGCAGCTGTACTACATTCTCTCAGTGCCAATCAATTTAACTAGCCAGTAAGAACCCTCTGCGTGACAGACACAATAATTTAGGAGGCCATTCTTTATGTTTAATGTGTTGCACTCAACGTGCCAGCATCGAATATGCTAGATGCATAGTCTATTGAAAGGGAACACAATAGCGATCGAGTCAATACTTGCTTAGACACACACACACACTCATTCTCTCCCAACCTTTTGCTTCCTAGCTCCTTCACTATTCCTCTGGAAGTTATGAGTGTGATAGATTTTTCCTGATTGTTGTGGCCAGAACCCAACGCTTTATTTATTACTTCCAAGCTTTCAAAAACAATGAAAACTTCTTCTTTTTAAGACCACCACTTATTTTCAAATACATTCAAAGCTATATAAGACTTCTACATGCTTATTGTTAATGGGCAAAAAAGAAACAAGAAAGGCAAAATAAATATTGGATAGTTAGTACAACAGTATCTTCAAGTGCAGTTTCTGTGGGGGATTTTATGCTATACTGCGGTGATTTGTTTTCATTGCTGAACATATTCTTAAAGTTCATTTTATAGGAGTGTACTGGTTTGAATGTGGGGCGAAGGAAGTTTTAAGTATGCAGCAAGGTAACCTTAACGCTGTGGATTAATTTTTTTTATTTTAATGTCCAGTAATGTTTATGACCTGATGAAAGCATCTTTTAGAGAATAGTATTTATTTAAATGGCTTTGCAATGCTGTCAGCAAGTGTGCCATGCCTTAATTAACAAATATGAATTCATTGGGATTTTGTATACACATAAGAAGACAAGGATACTGATGAGACACCTAGTTTAGTAACTGATAGATTATTGTACAGATAGAGACGACTGTATGCATTTTAGCACAGACAAAACTCCTGCATTTCCTTTTCTTTACAGATTGAGAAAATGTTTCATTTTCAATGAAGAAACTAGCTTCGGATGAAGAGTCTTGAGGGTAAGAGAGATATAACTGATATAGCTTCGTCTATTAGAGAAAAAGTGTTTTTCTCTACTTGGAACATACACAATCTCTCACTGAATACAGAGCCTTGTAATCAAGTGAAGATCAACCAAACAATTTCCCGCTGTTTTGATATATTTACAGGTTCTGGCACATAGCGGTCTGGTTTGCACATAGCACGAAACCCAGCCATGGCTAAATGTGTACGAGGAAGTATATGGGTACTCACCAGGAAAAACAATGGCTGCCTTCACACCTCCCCAAGTCCAGCTGCCGCTGCTCTACCCAAAGCTAAGTCATCTTTGGCTTAGTACTACATCTAAACCCAGACTCATGGTTTGCACTAAGAGATGTAGCCAAGGTTTGCTCTTGGCTGACTGCCTTCAACTAGTCACTCAAGTCCTATTTCTCCCATCACTGTAATTTCACTCACTAGTCCTCCCACATACACTCTTAGTAATTAAGACTGCATTCATGTATATTTTTTAGCATAGTTGGCCCTTCTTTTTCACGATGAGCTCACACATTACTGCTGGTATGTGAATCCAGGAATCATGTGGACCTTTCCAATACAGTTTGTCCTGTCCACATGGTTCCAGTATTCAAACAAATGTCGTAGCAACGTGAGATCTTGCCACAAGAAAGCAGTTCTTGAACTACTATAGGACCTCTGCTTCTTGTTCTGTGAAACAGTCAGGAAGAGAATTACTGATCTCAGCTTCTCAGTAATCCAAAGACCTGTTGAGGCTAAAGGCTGGGTGAACACAAATGACATGTGGTTATTTTTCTAAATGTAAATGTGTAAGTCATATACATGAAAACTACTTACACAGGGACAGCGGCAATCATGCCCACTTTTCCTGAACCCCCACCTTCACCAAATGTCTAACATAAACTTGTATTAACATTTCTTCTCATGGACATACACCTAAGTATATACAGCTGCATAAAGAAAATAAAGCGTCATTTGTTTGTGTAAATGAAATCCTGCTCCCTTTAATTTCCTGCAACACCCCCCCCCCCAAACCACATCACAACTTTCGTTTAAAACTTGGTGGCACTGTAAAACAGCATTTTGCAAAATAGCATGTTGAGATTGCTGCAAGTAGGGATGTTTAAAGTCAATTTTGGCTAGACAAGTCCTCCGGCTTGCCTAAAAGGACTCTGTGGATTGCAGTATGTATGTGCTCATCTTCATGAGCAGGATAGCTGAGTTGGGTAGAGCATGGTGCTGATAATGCCCAGGTTGCAGGTTTGATCCCCTTATGGGACAACTGCATATTCCTGCACTTTAGGGGTTGGGTTCTATGATTCATTGCAGTACTATTCTGAATACGTCCCATGAATAAATGGGACATGCAAGTCCATGCTTTTCTACTGTACTTCAAAACCTCTGGGTTATCCATCTGCCTTTTAAAAACCCCAGCAATGAGTGAAGGGACAGGGCATGGAAAGAATTCTATTCTTCCTGGCGAATTCCCACTTTGGTAGCTAATCTTTCAAATATGCTGCAGGCTGGCAAGAACATTACTGCTCATCACACACTGCTAGGTTTTCATTAAAGGCTTTCAAAAGCATATTTACTGAAAGGTGGCCAATGACACTGTAAATAAATAGGCCATGTTAGAGACTGTATATGTTGGGTATTGTGACCAGTTGCCATTTTTTTTGTATACAGCCTTCCCAACCTCGTCCATTCAGATGTTTGGACTATGACTCCCTTCACCCCAGCCAGCAACAATGAGAGTTATAGTCCAGAATATTTGAAAGGTACCAGGTTATGGAAGCCTGAATCCTGGTAATTTGTATTTTGCTTGTAGCCTATTTCTTAGCTTCAGTGTCAGACCAGAAGCCCTATATACCAACAGACATTAAACCATCTTGCTCACTATTGTGCATCGTTTCCCCACACAGCCACCTCCCAAATTAGTACCCACTCACAATTACTATAAACCTTTTTAGTTCTGTAACCTGCATTATTAGTACAATACTTTGCAATAAAATTGCATATCCTTTCATTCTGAGCTCTGGACAGTTTTCTGAATGCTAATTCTTCCATGTATGGTAGTACAGAATTTAAGATAAAGGTAAAGGACCCCTGGATAGTTAAGTCCAGTCAAACTTGACTATGGGGTGCGGCCGAGGGAGCCGGCGTTTGCCTGCAGACAGTTTTCCGGGTCATGTGGCCAACATGATTAACCACTTCTGGAACAGTGGGACACTGTGATGAGTGCCAGAGCACATGAAAACGCCATTTACCTGCCTCCTGCAGCAGTACCTATTTATCTACTTGCACTGGTGTGCTTTTGAACTTCTACACTGGCAGAAGCTGGGGCAGAGCAACGGGAGCTCAGCCTGTTGCATGGATTCGAACCACCAACCTTCCAATCAGCAAGCCCAAGAGGCTCAGTGGTTTAGACTTACTATAAAATGTAATATCATATGGTGCACCATGACTCTGAACTGAAGATCTCATCACACATGTATGTACATATGTTTGTTCACCTACCAAACATATACACCACCCTGCACTCAAAGGTCCCATGGTGTAAATACACAAAACTTAAAAGCAATAATATAAAAAAACAGAACAATATAAATTTCATACAAATAAAACAGAAGCAGCAACAAAAACCCAACCCAATGTACCTCTCTCCCTTACCCAAAAGTCTGAGCAAAGAGGTGCACCTTCACAATGCAATGACAATGATGTTATGGTGCGATGCACGCCAGAGGGAAGGTCATTCCACAGGCAAGGGGCCACCACTGAGAAGGCCTGGCCACAAGTCCCATTGGGGTGTGGCACCACAAACAGGGCTTCCCTACAAATTATAAAACATGGGCAGGAAAATGTGAGAGGGATGTGGTTCTTTCAGATATTCACTTATTTACCATTAATTTGCATGAGGGTGAGCACCCATCGAGGGAATTTTGCCTCATTGGCTCCATCTGGTGGATGCTTAGGCAGCGACTATCTCTTGGGAACTTGTTTCGCAACCCACCATTTGGCTAGAAGGCCAAATCAAAGGAAGGTGTTATGGGGACCTGGCTTAGCATTGTGGTTTAATTCATCCATAGTTTACCTGGACTGGAGCGCTGGATGAGAGATGAGTCACATCTCCAATTCTGGCAGCAGCACGGGGGTCACTTGAGCTGATGAGGACAGGGGCGCTAATTTCCATGGAATGCCTGTTATTCATGGCCTGAGAAGATTTGTGTGTCATACTGAGAGCAGTGAAGGAGTGGCGCTTCTTGGCATTCTTCTTGCCATCAATGTGCCTCTGAATGGCACTGACTGCTCCGGCACTGTTCAATGTACAGCACTGGACCGTGTTTACGGCCAGGTTAGTGTCAGCTGGCAAAGGGACATCACTGCCAGATGCGGAAGTTAGATTGGTCTTGTCCATCTCAATAAGGTGTTTAGCTGAGTCGTTGAGCTAAAAACGAAGAAATGAAAGGAAAAAAAAGAAGGGAAAAAGTGGGCATTACAGAACTGTATAGTTCCAGAGTTCAAATTCTGCACTCAAGGTGACGGTTGTTCTGTTCTCCGCTTTTACAAGCCCCCAAAATAAACAGAACCGTATGCTAAGTAGACATTTGGTGAAATCCAGTGCAGCCATCCTGCTTGTGGAGCGGATTATGAGCCAGTGGAGACGCCTGTTAGTGTGAGATGGGGAGGCAATGTTCCCTGGTTTCACCCTTGCCCTGCAGCCCCTCCACACATCACACCACTTTCCACACTGTTCTTATATTAGCAGATGCTTCTATGGACTCAAAAGCTGCTCCACAAATGGAATGTCAGCATTGCATTTCACCCTCTTTTTAAAATAAGTAGGCAAAAACACAGGAGTGGGCAATAGCGGTATAACCAAATGAAATGCTTTTTTTTACAGATATGGCTGCAACAAGTCCCTCCCATGGGGCACACGAGAGCAATGCACGGAGCTAGCCTACTGATGGCTCTGTGAAATGCAAGAGTGTGGAATCCCAATGACAATTCAGAGATCTGCTGCGGAGCCAAGTCATATGCATTATTTATTCGTTCGTAGAAGGGCATTACAACATTGTAACCTCGTACAGTTCAGATTCTACGTTTCGCAAATTATATCTTCTTTAATAATAAACAGTAGAAGACTCCCTTTACTTTAAAATAAAAAAAGGACTCCAGTAGACTGCAACACTGGCAGGATCTGTCAATGCATTACCCACAGGCGACAGTGCCCCCACAGTGCCTCCTATGGCAACCTGGAAATATTCCCTCAAAAATCCACAGAGCACAATGCTCTTCTTGCCCAGTTCCTGCTTCTGGTAGCTTGGCCTCTACTACATTGAACACATTGCTTAAACATGCCCATATTTCACTGAATGCCAGGACTGGACACCCAGATGATCTTCCATTTAGAATGGAAGAGTGGTGCAAAGAGTTTCTACATGTGAGTGAGCATAGAAGTGATTGATTTAAATGCCTTTTCTCCTACTGGCGAGGGCAGGGGCAGGGCATGCCTAAACTATTCTGTGTTCCTGCCTCTGTTCTAATTTGCAGATATGGCTGCCATTTTGTGACTGGTGCCCACGACACTTATGGAAAATTCCAGGTATGCCCACTGGTCCACAAAAGTTGGCAACCTCCGTACTTCTGAATTAAACTGGGAAAGTGATGTTTGGCACACAGAGGGCGAGCTTATCAAGTGACTTCCATGCATGAATGTGTGCCACCAGCCCACTGGATGCTCTCTTGAATGGCGCAAGGGTGAGGAACCTCCTGGAGTAATATAACACCAGCATGTATTATCCTTTCTCAGAAGGCTGCATGTTGACTCGGGGTGACACACAAATCTGCATTCTTCTAAGCCTAAGAATGTGTACAGAAATGCTGAGCACTTCGCTATTTCCTCATTCCCTGCTGTGGTGAAGGACTGACAGGTGAAAATGAACTGAACTCTCTTGGTTTCCAGCTGTGGCCATAGGGGCACCCTTAGGAAAAACATACCTGCATCTCTTGGGGGTATTTCACACCTTCTTGGAAATGTGCTATAGCATAACAGTTATGGGCAGTGCTTTTTTTTTTCCAGAGGGTGCTCAAGTGTATGCAGTACGGGCACCTCTTTTTGTTGTTGTTAAAAAGTGTGGCACTTACTGTACCAACTTCATGGTGAGTACCGGCACCTGTTTTTCTAAAGGGGGGGGGGAGCACTGGGCATGGAGCACTGCAAGGTGCTCTCAGGCTATGCTGCATGGTTGTGTGTGCCCTAGTACAAATGTCAGATAAGATGTAAGGTCCTGCACAGCCCGAGCTGTGAATAGGCCGCACGACAGATGCATACATTGACCTGTGCTATGTATGCTGCAAATGGGTGCAGTGCGGCGTCACATTACAGTGGTACCTCTGGTTGCGAATGGGATCTGTTCCGGAGGCCTGTTCGCAACATGAAAAGAGCGCAACCCGCAATGTCGCGTCTGTGCATGCGCAGGTTGCAATTTGGCGCTTCTGCGAATGCGCGTGACATCATTTTGTGCTTCTGTGTGAGCGGCAAAACCTGGAAGTAACCCTTTCCAGTACTTCCGGGTTGCCATAGGACATAACCTGGAAGAACGTAACATGAAGCGGATGTAACATGAGGTATGACTGTACCGCAAAAGGAAAACGAGCACCTCAGATATTCCTCTATGACATGTTAGTTTTCTGTTTTCGGAGATCTGTTAGGTGGCAATGCACTCAAAGGGTTTTTCAACCAACCTGCAGTGTGAAGTAGTACACCCCTTTCCGCCACCTAAACCAGAGCTTTCTAAACTTTTCATGTTGGTGACACGCTTTTTAGACATGCTTCACTTCGTGACACAGCAATTCAGTGTTACTAGCAAACCGGAGGTTAAACCAGCCTCATTCCAGCCCCTGGAGAAGCGTGGGGAGCGCTCACATGACACATGTAGACACTGAAGCTGACACGCAGTTTGGAAAGCTCTGACCTGAACATTCAACCACCTTGTTTTGCTCTCTGCAATATAAATCTTTGTACTTATTTCCAGCTCTCCCCAAGGTTTCCACCCCAACAAAACTACTTCCCCTTCCTCACAGAAGCTGGGCTTCAAACTGTTTTTGTTCCCCAAGGAACTAAACACTCGGCACAATCAGATCTGCTCCGCCAATGAGTAGCGGAAGCTTTATTTTGATAGGCACACTACAGTAACAATATAGAAGCTGTTGATATAACTATAGAACAGATTTGTACAATTTGTAACTCACCAAGCTAAACACAGCCCACGTCTGCCAGACAACCCTTCTGTTTTTGTAAAAATCTCGTGGGCCACTACACAGTTCTGAGGACAGGCATCCTCTGAAAATAATTTCATATTTCCTCTGCCCCCCTTAAAATTGCAGGATGGGTTCTATATAAGGATACTTGAACAACCTTCTCTAAGGCTGCAATCCTAAAGCAATGCTTACTTAGGAGTAAGCGCCATTGAACTAAATGTGCTACTTACAGAACATGCATAGGATTGCAATAGTATACTACAGTACAGTGGTACTTCAGGTTAAGTACTTAATTTGTTCCAGAGGTCCATACTTAACCTGAAACTGTTCTTAACCTGAAGCACCACTTTAGCTAATGGGGCCTCCTGCTGCTGCCGCGCCGCTGGAGCACGATTTCTGTTCTCATCCTGAAGCACAGTTCTTAACCTGAAGTACTATTTCTGGGTTAGCGGAGTCTGTAACCTGAAACATATGTAACCTGAAGCGTATGTAACCTGAGGTACCACTGTATACTATTGGCTGCTGTCCAATAGGAAAGGCAAAAGTATCTAGGGGGAGAGTAGGTTCTGCTCTAGGCTGAGGTTCATACTTGCATGAGCCCTACATCTCAGCTGCAAATACTTTCCTGGGGCTCACAATTGGCCCCCACTTGCTACTTTCTTCTGCTTGCCACTGCTATCTTTCCTTCTGCAGCTAACACAATGGTAGGAGCAACTCCCAAATCAATACTCTTCTCTGCAGCTAACACAATGGGTAGGAGCAACTCCCAAATCAATACTCTTCTCCTTGAAGCCCCTTTTTCCTCTCTCTCCTGGTGCAATCTCATTAGAGCCCTAAGAAAGTCATTTTCCTGGACCAAAAACAATCAATGATGCCAGAACAGAGAGGAGACAGTAGGAGGAGTCGCAGAAGAGAAGCCCTGCTCACTTTCCATTTGCACGGAGCCCCACAAGTTCTGTGCCTGTCTTTAGCTGGAGCTGTGTCTTTTTTTCCTTAAAGGTAAAGGTAAAGGTACCCCTGCCCGTACGGGCCAGTCGTGTCCGACTCTAGGGTTGTGCGCCCATCTCACTTAAGAGGCCGGGAGCCAGCGCTGTCCGCAGACACTTCCGGGTCACGTGGCCAGCGTGACAAGCTGCATCTGGCGAGCCAGCGCAGCACACGGAACGCCGTTTACCTTCCCGCTGGTAAGCGGTTCCTATTTATCTACTTGCACCCAGGGGTGCTTTCGAACTGCTAGGTTGGCAGGCGCTGGGACCGAGCAACGGGAGCGCACCCCGCCGCGGGGATTCGAACCGCCGACCTGACAATCGGCAAGTCCTAGGCGCTGAGGTATTACCCACAGCGCCACCCGCGTCCCCAAAAAAAGAAGTGAGGAGAGGAGCTTGTAGTCATAGCTTCTCTGAAGCCACGGAGCGCTTTGAATGGGAATCAGTTCCCATTTTTCCCAGCAAATGCTTATGTATTCTTATAGAAGCTTGCCTTCGACTTTGGGTACTTTTGAGATATTTTTTTTTTATTATTAAAAAAAGATAGAGAGAAGCAGATAAGCACACTACAGCCAAGTTCCTACTACACCCAGCTTTGTATGTTTTAAATACATGAAGCCCACTCGGTACAATTGATGAAATCACTGCCAATCGGAAGGAATAAAGTTAAGCAACTCAAAACCAAGCAGGGGAAATGTCTACACCTGCAGTTCCGAAGTACAATAAGTGTTTTGCTTTTTTAAAAATCAATAAAATACAACAGCATGTTTAGGTATCTATGATGCTCTTTCCCAGCAATGGGTAGTCTGTAGCCTATGGCCCTCTCCCTAATTTCATGTGGATGGCGGGGCAGGTGGTAGAGAAGGGGAGAGAGTTGGGGGAAACATGTACGTGGAGGAAGGGGGCAGAGAAGCTGGAAGGAGAGGGGTAAAGTCCTCTGCAACTGATCCATGCGCAGACCACTTAAGAGTGCATTTGAACATCAGGATGGCTTCAGAGGATTGGCAGGTGAATGCCCTGGACCACCTGTCAAAGTGGCTCTGAGGGACAGGGAAGTTTTCCAGTTACGTTTCAATGCAATCCTGTACATGTGTAAAGGTAAAAGGTCCAGTCGCGGACGACTCTGGGGTTGCGGCACTCATCTCACTTTATTGGCTGAGGGAGCCGGCGTACAGCTTCCAGGTCATGTGGCCAGCATGACTAAGCTGCTTCTGATGAACCAGAGCAGCACACGGAAACGCCATTTACCTTCCCGCTGGAGCAGTACCTATTTATCTTCTTGCACTTTGACGTGCTTTCGAACTGCTAGGTTGGCAGGAGCTGGGGCAGAGGAACGGGAGCTCACCCCGTCACGGGGATTTGAACCGCTGACCTTCTGATCGGCAAGTCTTAGGCTCTGTGGTTTAACCCACAGCACCACCCGCGTCCCTATCCCATCAAGTTCAGTGGCGATTGCTCTCAGGGAAGTGGATATAGGGTTGCAGTCTTAATGTTTCTGCTGGGAAGTGCTGCTAATCTTTCTTTGACAATAGGGGTATTAACAGGTTAGTCAAAACTCTTTTACTTTGAGATGTGACCAAGCGGGGTGGGGGTGGGGTGGGGGTGGGGAGTCTGGTTCAGGGAGGAAAAGGAAATGACAGGGATCCACACTGCTAAGGGGCCTGCTGAAACCAGAAGTCAGACATGGAAGTGAGACTCTACTTTACAGCAGGAGAAAGAAATGGGGAGCCCAGTGGTGGTAGCATCTCCTGCTACATAAACCGTGTTGAAGGTATTTTTTTTTTAAATGTGAGGTATTTTTCTTTTAGATCTTAATCTAGGTTAAGCTTGGTAAAGAGGCTTAAGATGTATGCTGGTTTAGTCTGAATTTCTGTAGGGTTGACTCCTCAGCTTACAAATCTACACATATTTGAACAAAGACTATTATGAAATTGATGGAAAGTTATGCAAGATCATCAAGAAAACAGTCTTTGTGTTTCGTGTTATTTTTGCCGTTTCTGTAGCAACAGCAGCAAATGATGGTAATGTAAGAGACAGTCGTAATTAATTTGATGTAGGCATAAAACAAAATATGTTTCTTTAAGGCCTCTTAAGGACAGGGATGGGGAAGAACAGCAATTAATGAAAATTAATCTTGTGGGGAGTGGGAACAACACTGTATTTGAACATTTCGGTGTCTGTACTTCCAAGAGTTCAAAACAGTACTGAAGAAGCTAAGAATAAAGAGGTTTTCCTAATGCCCCTATGAGAGAAATAATAATATCTGCAAACAATTTGGAAACTGGAATGTAAAGCTGCCCGCAATGTTCTGTCCTGTGTGGTTTTAAGTAAAACTGAAATGCTCATGACTAAGTTTATAACAGTAATAATTTCTTTGGTACATTTCTATCACTTTCTTCCCCCAAGCAACTCAGCACAGTCTACAAAGGATTTGATCATCACAACAACCCTATGACTAGGTCCAGATGAAAAAGCAACCTTCATAGCTAGTGATTTGAACCAGAGCTTCACTACGCACGTCCTACACCCTAATAGAAAAACAATTAGTGATATATAGTGCTTCTTAGATTCTATCCTGTTGATTGTTCTCAGACACTGCAAGTTCTACTCATTAGGGATCATATATTCATTACCAAGAGATACTTCAACAATGCAGGACGACTCTGAAAGCTAATCATAGGAATCCTAAATAAATATAACGATAAATAATTGAACATAAATAACAAATCAAAAACATTTTTCAAAGAAATGTAGGGCAAAAATACATGAAACTAGGCTTACTTCCAAACTACAGCATTTTAGTGCTGTTGAGGCTCTGCTTCTCTGCAATTAAGTGAAAACGGAGATTCTACACAGCACTAATTAAAGTGTTTTGTTATCCAGCACTGCTCTACCTAATAGCTACACTCCTATGTTTACTCATTTGTTCGTCAAAGATCCCCTGCAATGTGAAGTAAAAGCATCCTGTTTATAGGTTCTGCCTGATCATTGATGAATGGTCTATTAGAAAGCCAGCTTTGGCTCCCCAGAGAAGTTGGGGGTTTTTCCTTTCCTTTCCATTATAGCAAAACTGGGCTATTTCACTCTAAAAGAAAGAAAATATGAACACATTTGTGGTTTAAAACTCAAGGAAGTTGCATTCCAAGTTGCATGGGCCCATTGCTGAACACACCAGAGAGGGAGCAGCCATATATTCACTTGATACACGTTGCCTGTTTGGTTCTGCCATACCAACAACCCCCAGCTCCTATTCATGAAGCTGTTGCCTGCGCTATCATCTGTGCACATGCAGCGTCTGTTTCTTTTGCATGCATCTCAGCTTAACTGTGGTGGAAATGAGCCTTATGTTTTCAAATGAGAAGGAAGCTGGTTTGAGGGAAACACATCAAACAGCAGTCTTTCTCTATCACCCGACAGAGATGGATTGTGGCCAATGTCAAGGGTATATAGCTTCAAAGACCAGCAGCGAGAGCACAGTCGAGCCAGAGTAAACAGCAATGTGTACATAACCTGCTGCACATAGATATAGATATAGATATAGATAGGAGAACACCTAGTTTGGGGCAAGTACTCTTTGGTGAGAAAAGCCCAGCAGAGATTTAAAACCACAAATAAAGCATGGTAAATACAGGCTGTTACACCTTTAAAATATGCCCTTGTGAGTTCCAAATCTCCCCTCTTCCCCCAGCATAGGAGAAGACCACATGTTTGTAAGTAAACCATTTTTTTTAACTTACCAAACTCTTCAAAGGTCAGTTTCATGTAATCATATGATTTTCCATATATCAGTCAGAAAAGTTGCACAGGCAGCAAAACTTGGCTTAGTTACAGTGTAGGAAGTTCCTTAATCATTGGTATAGGAACTCAAGAGTGGTTTGTTGGACCCATGCAGCTAAACTGAGGCAACCAGCTTAGCCTCTTCACACACTGATCTTCTCAGGTAGACTGAGGGAACAGAGGCTTAAGCATGTGGATTATATCAGGCTGATTAACTCACACAGCCAAGGCTAACACTTTAAATCCCAACATTTGTTTTGTTCTATAGAGCCCAATCACACTCCTTCAGTGAAACTGATTAGGCAAGAGGAAGTATAGTGGTTGTGAAAGTGGGGAAATCTTTATTACTGTATTATTATTATTATTATTATTATTATTAATAATAATAATAATAATAAAGTTGCTGCTAGAAAATGAAAGATCCTAGCTATTAGAAACAGCACTTGCATGCTTTTAACAGATAATGAATAGAGCTAATGTAGTGAGAGCTGGACCATAAAGAAGACTGATCGCCGAAGAATTGATGCTTTTGAATTATGGTGCTGCAAGAAGATCAAACCGATCCATTCTTAAGGAAATCAGCCCTGAGGGCTCACTGGAAGGACAGATCGTGAAGCTGAGGCTCCAATACTTTGGCCACCTCATGTGAAGAGAAGACTCTCTGGAAAAGACCCTGATGTTGGGAAAGATGGAGGGTACAAGGAGAAGGGGACGACAGAGGGCAAGATGATTGGACAGTGTTCTCGAAGCTACCAGCATGAGTTTGACCAAACTGCGGGAGGCAGTGGAAGACAGGAGTGCCTGGCGTGCTCTGGTCCATGGGGTCACGAAGAGTTGGCCACGACTAAACAACAAAATGCAATTCTGAAAAAGTACGACTCTTGTATGTACAAGATTAAAAGAAAAAAGATTTTGTAAGCTGATACGGTATATGAATTGTGCTTGTTCTGCTTTATAAACTGTTTCGTAGATGAAGGATTCTTTCTGTACAAGAAACCCTGCATCTCGTGTGCCAACAGCTTAAATGCTTTTTATTAAATCTATAAATTATTCTGGACTTGTCCAGTGATTTTTTTTTAGAAGTAATGTCCACTGGAGCACTGATGCATACAAAAGAGCTCTCCCAGCAGCAACAGCCTCCCTAATAATTTCAAGAGAGGAAGAAAATGCAATCCACATTCCTCCGCAAATATGGTTCTGCTCCCTTAATGAAGGGAGAAGCCAAGCTATGCTGATCTCTGCACCGGGAAGAATATTTAGAATGTATCCCCACTACCAGGTGACTGATTAAACAAAACTCCAGATTCACTGTGTATCCACTTCACAGTATCCCTAAGAGAATACGGCATCTGTTTTATTCGCATATATATAATCCTGAACTTTTTTTAAAAAATTGGCCTCTCCTCTTCCTGCCAGCTATTTGGACAAATGGGACTCCCATGGAGATTCTACAAACAGCAAAAAATTGTTATGAAAAATTAAGTGCTACACAATAGCTCTCAACATTGATCACTGTATTGTTGTACAGTTGCTAATTTATGTCTGGGCAGGGACTGGCGAACACAGAGCACATTTTTTTCTAGAAATGGTTCATCCACCTTGGAAGACTGTCTCCCACAATCCCTGATGTGATTGTGAAGAAGATTTACCCTATGCAGACTTCTAAGTATCTAATGGCTGTTCACACAAGCATATAGGTTGCATTCAAGTGTAAATCAATGGGCTTAAGTGTGCTTAATTTCCTGTAGCAACAGATTAAAACAGACTTCTTTTTTGCTCACCCAAAGCATGAAAGTTTAGACCTATTCACTCCATACTCGAGGTGCATATATCCCTTCTGCTATAACGGACTGCTAAAATATACCAAAGCTCATAAAGAGGGAGATAAGTTTGCAAACATGTAACTATTCAGATGTTAGGGGGCATCCTATAGCAAGTTTAGGATGCAGCAGATCCCTGGCTGAGCCAGCATTAAGTCTCCAATTCCGACTCAGCTGAAGATGTAACTTACCTATCATGGCTTAGCCAAAGATAAAGGTAAAGGGACTCCTGACCATTAAGTCAGTTGTGGCCGACACTGGGGTTGCGGCACTCATCTCACTTTATTGGTTGACGGAGCAGACGTTTGTCCGCAGACAGTTTTTCCGGGTCATGTGGCCAGCATAACTAAGCCGCTTCTGGCGAACCAGAACAGCGCACGGAAATGCCGTTTATCTTCCTGCCGGAGTGGTACCTATTTATCTACTTGCGCTTTGTGCTTTCGAACTGCTAGGTTGGCAGGAGCAGGGACCGAGCAACGACAGCTCACCCCGTTGCGGGGATTCGAACCGCCGACCTTCTGATCGGCAAGTCCTAGGCTCTGTGGTTTAACTCACAGCGCCACCCGCGTCCCTTAGCCAAAGATACACCAGTGTAATTTGCTCATGCTGTCTAAGTTGGGGCTCAGTTAACTGTGCTGAGGATGGTGTAAGTACCCCCCAAAGGGGTGTTCTGGGGAGGTGGCAGGGGTGGGATTGGTCAGGTGGACCTAAGGTGGACCCTAACTCTGTTCAGCTCAGTCTGTGACCTGGAAAAAGCCTAGTGTAAGTCCAGCTCTATTATAAACCCATGCTTTCCACCAATTTCTTGTGTAGAGGATTGCTCCCATCTTGGCAGTGATTAATGCACCCTTGAATACTTGTAGAGATTCTAACTGAACCATTATTCCCCCCTTTTCAGTATTTCCCCTGTTGGGATTCGCAGGATACTGAGTAAGTCTGCAGGCTTCAACAGGATGATGCAATACTCTATGAAGTGCTGGGTCAGAGTGACTCAGCAGGAGTGTGATTAGTGTGATTGGCTATCACCTGTTTTAAAAAGGAAAGCCTGTTCAACAGTAGATGTGGTTGGTGTGGTTGTGCTGTGGTATGGTGGTGCTGTGGTGGAGAGTATTTGTTTGCCTTAAGGAGCAGGTACTCTGTATGGACTGTTTTTGTAAATACCTGTATATAGCTCACATTAAAAAGACTGCAATAGAAAAACCTGGGACTCTGAGCGTTTCTGCTAAAAGCGCTGCAAGGAATTCGCGACATCCCCCCTTTTTTTGCAACATTCAAGGAACACTTATTTACCAGCAGAGTTTAAACAGTATCTTTATTACTTGCCAGCAAGCGTTATTTGTTTCCAAGATTTGCGAAGGTTAAAAGGAATGCTGTGTATTAGAATAGGGTGTGCTTAGAACAGCATGTCATCATGAGCTTGCAAAATGAAAACAAATGATGCATGCAGCAACAATAAGTATTAATCTCTGGCTAGCGGACTGGGAATTCTTCTCTCCCCAGCAACTAAAGTATTTGGATAGAAAACGTTAACACTTGTATCTGAGCCAAAAAAATCCTTGCGGGTGGGAGGGAATCTTCCATGTTCATAACCGTTATCAGGAATGCTACATGCTCTGAATGCAGAGTATTAAAAAGACACATTTAATTCCAAATTTGACAGTTTGGAGTCATGGTAGGGCTGGAATCCTTGCGTAGACATTTTAATCCCTTCACCTCATAACTCCACATCAAACCACATCCTGTCTCTTCCTCGGCTGTGAGTTGCTGACAAGGAAGACAATCTAGTTCTGTTAAAGGCTCCCTAACGGAGCCCGATGATACACATTCTACTTTTTTATTTATAGAGTTATTCTGTCAGAATTTCAGTTGTGGGTGCCAAGCTCTACAGCAGTCAGAATGCCATTTGCCCCATTTAGTGGGAGGCAAATTTGCCACACATCTCCTCCCCAGGAAAAAGAGCGGAGAGGATATCTCCCTAAGGAAAGACATTATGACCTGAGAGTGATTTTACCCAATGGGAAGAGGTGGTTACAGGCCATTTAAGCTTTTTCTGCCCCGCATGCTTCTCTCTTCTTTATTCAGCACCCACCCTTTAGTAGTGTGGGCCTACAGGCTAGTTGTCTGTTTCCAGGGGTTGAGGGGGAGACCCTAATTGGCTCCGGGTCTTCTCTTTTTTGTCTACTCCACACTGTTGGGCAATGTTTGTTGGAGTGGTGTTACTCTAATTTGGCTGGTTGGAATGTAGTCTGGGAAGATGGGAAGATTCCAGAAAGAATGGAAAGCTTTTACCTGAGGGTCGTGGGTGTCCCCTAGTCATTGTTGTCAGGCATGGCCTGTGGGTGCTGGGACCTGCTCACCACCTGCTCACCCTTTGGCCTGACAGACACATTGGGGTGAACACTGACCAACGGGGCCACAGTGTGCCTCTTGGGATCTTACACCCAAGGTCCACGCAGCAGGGAGGGAGGAATCTTAGGAAACTTTGCACAATGTGTGGTTGTTAACTTGCCCAGGTGATGGGGGTAGAAATTAACCCCTCCCATCTATTAATGAACACCTGTCCAGACTTTATCTGATTTGGTTACATTGGGTGAATCTGACTAATTTGTTTTGCATATCCTCAAGTTGTTAAATTTAATAACTATATAACCTATTTATCCACATTTGGTTGTCTTCTTCCTGGTGTGCTGGCAGTGGACAATCTAGGAATTTTAACTGTGAGTCTGCATTTCCTCAGTTGCATGGTGGTTGTGATCACAATGGAGCAAAATGGAAGGAGAAGCAGCAGCAGCGGTGGTGGTGGGGGAAAGCAGGAGTGACTTTCATTCGTTCTGCTGCCAGCATAGGGAAAATGTGGAAGCCAACTGTTGCTTTCTGAGGTGTGATGAGTTACTGCCCATTAATTAATGCCAGCCATGACAGAACAAATCATAATACAAGCACACACTGAAGAAGATGGAAAAGCAGAAGTGACTTGCCAATTGGGAATCCTAGCTCTGTAAATCACTGTGGTGAGCAGGTACCTGCACCGATTTAGATAATGGGATTAATGTAACAACACACCACATTGCAAGGCAGGTGGGTAGAGGGAGGATTTGAAATTGACTAATGGAGAATTGGCAGTCTTGTATATACTTGTCGACTGAAGTCCCATTCCCTTGCGGCCCTATTGAATGTCAGGTGTGACAAAATGTTGTTTCTTCCCACAGGTAATTGGATAAATATTCTTGTCCCTTTGCAAACTTTGGGTTTGGCACTCTGCCTACTTAGGAGCTAATTTGCATGAAAACAGATTCAAAGCTTAGTTTCAGTGAGATCATTCTTCCCAGAGTACCTCTTCAAATGCAAACACATTGGCCGTCATCCTTCCAAGGATGCCTGACTACTCATGTCTAGGAAGCCCTTACAAAGGATTGCTTTTGAATCTTAGGTTGAGGGTCACAGGTTCCGCACCCCTACATTAATGCCCCATATTTCTTGTTGTTCTACCTTGTTACAAAGTCCAGAAGAGTTCAGCTATACCTCACCTGTTGGAGAGATGCAACATTAATACAGTGGTACCTCGGGTTAAATACTTAATTCGTTTCGGAGGTCCCTTCTTAACCTGAAACTGTTCTTAACCTGAAGCACCACTTTAGCTAATGGGGCCTCCCGCTGCCACTGCGCCAATGGAGCACGATTTCTGTTCTCATCCTGAAGCAAAGTTCTTAACCCGAGGTACTATTTCCCAACACGCACACTGGAGAAGGAGAAGGGAACGACAGACGATGAGATGGACAGTGTTCTCGAAGCTACAAACATGAGTCTGATCGAACTGCGGGAGACAGTGGAAGACAGGAGTGCCTGGCGTGCTCTGGTCCATGGGGTCACAAAGAGTCGGACACGACTAAACAACAACAACAACCACAACAACTATTTCTGGGTTGGCGGAGTCTGTAACCTGAAGCATATGTAACCCGAGGTACCACTGTATTTTGAATGTTGGGGACATTTAAAATATTAAGTTATAGATATTAGTGACGCAGAGAAGTAGGGAATCTAAGATACTCCTTTTTCCCCTTCTCCCTCCTCATTGCATGGCATTCAAAGATTTCAGTAGGTGTTGGGACACAGGACAAATTGGTTATTACCACATAAACGGGGGTTAGAGAGCAAATGTGTGGCGAGGAACCTCTTGTACTTGCAGGTGTTCCCTGCACAGTTCAGAAACTAAAAATAAAAGTGCAGAGCCTCCATGTGTGGGAAAGTCTCCCTGCTTCACAAAGCTGCTCTCTGACTCCTGGAGAACAATGAGGAAGGCAATGAAGAGGAAGAATTAGGGCTGATATAGACTTACCCTTTTGCTCTGCTCTTCCCAGGCACAGACCCGTGCTTAAAAGCTCTTTGCCTGAGTGGTTTGGGGCTCCTTTTTGCCCCGCCCAAAAACTACTCTTTAATGCTCAATCAGAGCAAACATCAATCCAGGTTTTCCATGGACTGTCCCTGTCCCCGTGGCTCCCCTCATGAGATCACAGCATGCAGATTAAGAACCAGGAGCAGCTGGCACAGTGAGATGGCATTGCACTAACCAGGGCATTGTGGGAGTGGGTGGTGGCAAAGGCACAGGCAGTCTGATGCTCCTATGTAGCCCGGATCTTGCTGCTGCCTGCAGTGGGACTATTGGGAGGGTGGCTCTGTGCCCCCGCCCAGCGGCTCCTACTGCTCCTGTTAAGGGTGCTTTGCTGTCTTAGATCTGTGTCTCCCCAATTCACACTTGTCTGCCCTACAACCCCGTGGATAGCTCAGTTGGTACAGTGTAAGACTCTTAAATCTCAGGGTTGTGGGTTCAAGTTCCACCATTGGGTAAAAGTTTCCTACATTTCAGGGGGTTGGACTAGATGACCCTTGTGGTCCCTTCCAACTCTGTTTCTATAAGAAAGTGACAAACTCTGTTATCTTTTCTTCTTTGTCTCAGGACATCTCTTCGGGAAAGAGAGGCTGACAGTACAGGAGGGCTGAGGATAAGAGTCTGGAGAAAAATGTGCCCTGAAAAAAAATCTCTCTATTTCCCAGATGTGAGTTGTACACATCTTGCTTCAAAATGCTAAAAGTACCACTAAAGACGGAGGCCTTATGATCATGATTGCATTAGTCAGTGTCAAAATGAGTTAAGATGGGTAAGCAGACCTTATGCCTTCAGTTGCCAGAATGCTTTTGACTGCAAATTCCTCTCAAGATTGTTTTACACTAGTAATAAGTTTAGTCCTGGTGCACTGAATGAATAATAAACGCAGCAGCTAAGGGAATCCTACTGTGTATCATTTAATCAGATAATCTGCCTGCATCTAGCATCAGGAGAAGGGAACATCACCAACCATTAAGCTTCCATAAGCAGTTGATGTTTCAACAGCAGTTACTAAATCCTTATTTTAAAATTATACCTCTTGTCAGTTGAGGAATTTATTTTCGCAGTGCTTTACTTAAGATTGGCTACTCCTGCAGTTAATAATCATACAGCTGGTAAACTACTTTTTTCTCTCCTTCCTGGCTTTTTGGAGAGGTCTGTGACACTGGAAAAGCCGTATTTCTGAGGGATTGGCCCATTAGGGACATGACCCTCATTTTGGTACAACCAGCATAAATCAGAAAGGGTAGTAGTGGTTCAAGTCAGAAACAGGCCCATAACAGAGGGGTCATACAATCCTTTTGTACTGAGATGTGCTTTTTCATAGAATTGTAGACTTGGAAGGGATTCCAAGGGTTGACTAGTCCAATTTCCTGCAATGCAGTAATCTTTCACCCAACATGGGGCTTGAACCCACCGCCCTGAGATTAAGAGTATCATAATCTACTGACTAGGGATGCGGGTGGCGCTGTGGGTTAAACCACAGAGTTTAGGACTTGCCGATCAGAAGGTCGGCAGTTCGAATCCCCGCGACAGGGTGAGCTCCCACTGTTCGGTCCCTGCTCCTGCCCACCTAGCAGTTCTAAAGCACGTTAAAGTGCAAGTAGATAAATAGGTACCGCTCCGGCGGGAAGGTAAACGGCGTTTCTGTGCGCTGCTCTGGTTCGCCAGAAGCGGCTTAGTCATGCTGGCCACATGACCTGGAACCTGTACGCTGACTCCCTCGGCCAATAAAGCAAGATGAGTGCCGCAACCCCAGAGTCGGTCACGACTGGACCTAATGGTCAGGGTTCCCTTTACCTAATCTACTGACTGAGCTATGTTGCAGCTTCAGCTCCCGTCAGCCCCAGCCAGGCCAAGGGTCAAGAATGATGACATCTAGAGGCTCACACGCTCCCTACCGATGCTTTGCATGGATGTGTGCGCTCATGCATACTTCCTCCAGGCAAGCTGTACAAACAAGCAGTCCATACCACCGGTTTTACACTGAATATTTTACAAAATGAACTTCCTTGAACATTAACTTGCATCCTTTGTTTCGGGGGGTCGGTGGGAACCACCACAGAAAACTGAAAGATGCGAGGCATTAAACATTCCTCACTGAAATACCATTAAGCTGTAATTCCGCACTGTTGCAAGCCTACAGTGAAGGGTTGAAGAGTAAAGGCAGAGAGCTGCAGGGAGCCTCAGAGGTCATCCCATCCAAGTCCCTGTAGGACTTACTTGACTAAAGCCACACCCACCAGATGCTCATTTGGGCTCCATGCCTGTGTGATCTTGGCAACATGAAGCGGCCAATCCATATGGTCAGGACTGCATGCTAAAGCAGTAATGTCTGCAAGCCAGAACAACATGGTTTGGATGAATTGTGTTGGTAGTTCCCATACCAAAACTGCATTTCAATTATTTCATTGTAATATATACTATAGGTAACATCTCCAGTTATTTTATGATAATGATAATACGTAATATGGATGCATGAAGGATGTTTGTGTGTGTTTTTGTAGCAACCATATGATGTGTTGGCATTCCTACCCTCTCTTAATATGGAATTACCGTTCAGAAAAAAAGAAAAAATCTGGTAAGTTAAAGAAAATGGTTGCCAACGACTTGTTTGCAATATCATATTATAATATGAAACCCCCATTCAGAAGCCTAATTTGTCAATATTCCTTACAATTTGTCAATGCATCCTTCTGGGAATCAAACACATAACTTGGCCAAACCATGTCATCACTAGTTGCATACATTACCAAGCCAAGTAGAAGCCCCAGTAGTGTGACAATGGGTTGCCACAGGCCATGCCTTCCACTTGTGTTCCTGCTATGTAAGCAAACAGTTCCTAGGCAACAGCATTTCTAATAACCCATAAAATTAGAGGACTAGCTTGGCTAGCAAGAATTCCAATATTGCACAGAAGCCACCACTTGGTTCAGGAGATGATTTAACAGTATGTGAGAGACTCGTGCAAATGGAAGGCAATGGGTTAATTTGGGGGCAACATGCATTTCCATTCTACAGTGGCTGCAAATCAAACCAAGTTTTTGCTGTGATTGTAGTCTCCCATTTCCCACATGTATCAACTGAGATTAAGCTATAAATACTATAAACAGAAAAGCCTCTGACAATTTTCATGAGCATACTGGCTGCATGGATTTCAGTTACACTGAGCAATATTTTCTTTTTTCAGCAGAGGATCGATATCAGAGCTTCATTCTAATTCGATGCTTTGTCCCCCCCCCCAAAAAAAAACACACACACCCTAAGGGCTTTGCATTTCACTTTTTTTTCTTTTAGAAACGCCAATATTACAGTAAACAGCTTTGTTTCTCAGTAATCAACCACATGACAATCTGATCTTACCTCTACATAGAGGATAGGAAATATTCCAATCTTATCTCCCAGCATTCCTTCCGCCCAATTATCATCTACTCTCCTGATGACAGTCAAAATTTCATCCTAAAAGAAATGACAGAGATCACAACATAATATACAAATAGGCAGGTTTTCACACTTTGTTTCTGGGGGGGGGGGGAGAGAATGTGCCCTAAAAATCACCCACAAAGCAAAACAGAAGCAAGCTCTCCAAGTAGCAACCAAGTCTTCCATAAAGGGAAGTCATAGTTAGTTATGCTTTTCAACCTACTTTTCCAGCTGTTAATGCAATGGGAAGACTATAGACCAATTATTAGCATTACAATGGTACCTCGGGTTAAGTACTTCATTCGTTCCGGAGGTCCGTTCTTAACCTGAAACTGTTCTTAACCTGAAGCACCACTTTAGCTAATGGGGCCTCCTGCTGCTGCCGCGCCACCAGAGCACGATTTCTGTTCTCATCCTGGAGCAAAGTTCTTAACCCGAGGTAATATTTCTGGGATAGCGGAGTCTGTAACCTGAAGCGTATGTAACCCGAGGTACCACTGTATTTAGCCACTGTAAAATAGGAACAGGAATTTCTGTAAGATATACAATATTAGTCACCTTAACGTGTTTGTTTATTTAAAACAATTTATACACCGCTCAAAGAGGTTCGTAACAATGTGTTTGTAGAGTTTTCTAGCAGGGATAGAGATACCTCCAGGTATAGGGCGGTATATAAATTCAATCAATCAATCAAATTACCAAACACCATGAACATCAGCCAGTATGGCCATTAGCCAAGGATAATGGGAGGGTGTGGTCCAACTGCAACTGGAGGGTCATAGGTTCTCCCTCCTTGCCATTTATTTTACTGAATGTTGGTGATGTGTCTCACTTGATAGAAAAAGAATGGATCACCATGTACACCAACCAAGGGGTTAATGTAGTGGTGGGGAACCTGTGACACTCCAGACATTCATTCATTCATTCATTCATTCATTCATTCATTCATTCATTCATTTACTGCCCTTCATTTGAGGATCATGGGACGCTTTACAATATAAAAACACAAAAAATGCATAACATAGTAACAAACAAACAAACACCACAGTTTAAAAGGCCATATATTGTTTAATTAGCCAAAGGCTTGGGAGAAGAGGAATGCTTTTGGCTGGCACCTAAAGATGTACAATGGTACCTCGGGTTAAGTACTTAATTTGTTCTGGAGGTCTGTTCTTAACCTGAAACTGTTCTTAACCTGAAGCACCACTTTAGCTAATGGGGCCTCCTGCTGCTGCTGCGACGCCGGAACTCGAGTTCTGTTCTCATCCTGAAGCAAAGTTCTTAACCCAAGGTAATATTTCTGGGTTAGCGGAGTCTGTAACCTGAAGGGTATGTAACCCGAGGTACCACTGTATAATGAAGGCGCCGGGCGAACCTCCCTGGGGAACGCATTCCACAAACGGGGAGCCATTGCAGAAAAGGGATGGAAGGAGGGAGGAAAGTACAAACTTGCAGAAATTATTGCCCCCCCCCCCGAAGGGACCAGGGCCCCATAGAGTTGACATCTAAGAAAGGAACCATATGCCAGGTTATACATGAAGCAAGAGCACTGTAACTTGATCCTGCACCAATACTACAGTTTCTAGTATGAACAAAGGTCATAAGATTTTATGGTAACTATATTCGTAATGTATTTTTGTTGGTGTTTGTCCTTTGATGCTATGGCCTGTCGGCTACGCAAATAAAGTCTATATCTATCTTTCTAGTATGAACAAAGACTTTCCAACTACTTGAAAGTGTAAAAGAATTACATTATATAAATAATCTATATCTAAATATCCCTGTTATTACTTGTTTCCCAAGATAAAAATGAATTTGTGGCTGCATACACTCCACACATTTCAATAACATAGCTCCCCGCCCACCAGAATCCTGGGAACTGTAGTTTAGCCCTCACAAAGCTATGATTTCCATCACCCTTAACATATTGGATCCCAGGATTCCTTGGGCGAAAGTCATGTGCTTTAAACGCATGATGTGTAAGCAGCCTGCAGCTCAGGAAATAGAAAACTGAAATCTATAAGAATATATTGGTTCAAAGTGTTGACCCAAAATCTCTTTCCACTTGTTACATTTGTTTAGTTCATGCAGTCTTTCAGAAGACTGTACTCCGATGACTGAATATATTGAAAAAGGGAGACACATTTCCCGGTTTATTTCCCTCCCACCCCTTCAAAGGCCACCGACTAAGCTGTACCTGCCCAAATCCTACTTCCACTGCAGCTGCGGAATTTGCATATATGCCTGGAGAGAAGTCAGTGGGATGACACTCACTGACACTCACTGGAGAAAAGCACAGCTGTTGCCAGGGTTGTAAGATTGATTTGAGCATCACATTGAGAAATTCTATGGATCACTCCATGTCCTTTTCTGACTGAGAGCAGATTTGGATGTCACATTATATGTGCAAACAGCAGATGTGAGAACATTTGTCTCTGTACTTCCCCACTAATAAAGTAACATGCAAATTATTGATTTATGGGTCTCCAAGCTATGTGCAATTCACACTCACAGAAACTAAAAATCTGCATCTGTCAATCCATATTTGATACTGTGGAGCATTCCAAAGAAAAGCACAGGTTTTTACCAAACTCCTTCCTAGAAAATTCAGCACAATCCTGACCCCCACCCTTTAACTTTGCAACATCCCCTTATTTTGCAAATGTGATGATTTGGCACAATCTGTTCTGGTTCTGCTACTCATGGAGCACTGAACGTAGGGCAGTACCACCCTAACCACTGGGAATCTTTCTCAGCCTTCTCTCTAGCTTCTGAGATCATAGCAGGGGTTGCCCACAAAATTTCAAGCACATATTTATAGCTGTTCTGAGTGCTAGAAAAGTCAAAATAACAAAGAAAGACGAAGATTCTCGGGAAGCCAGAACGCTTGCCCAATGCCACATTTTGTGTTTGTTGTGGAATTACAGCACACACCCATCCCATCCCTGACTGTGATCAGTTTCCACAGGTTCCCAGAGTTTATCTCAAGCCATGGGTTGATTTCTGTCCGTTCTGACTGGCTCTTTATGTTCATTTTTACTTTTAAAAAAGATTAGACAAATTCATGAAGAATATGTCTATTTGTTAACATGCGCCGTTGGTCACATATACACACAACGAAGTGTAGACGTGTATCCAATCAATGTACCTTATAAATATCTTCAGCTCAGAGTCATGGCATGTCAGAGGAAGAGTTACACTGATATGACACAGAATTACAATCAGGCAACACATGAAAGTTTGCATGAAAACAACAAATGACCACAAAATATGGAAGTCTAATAAGGATGCATGGTCAGTAGAAGGAAATATCAGTACTGTGCAGGCAGAGGGTAGCTTGGACCAATAGCTGTTTTAGTATACCCAGTAGAGCCAGTGTGATGTAGTGGTTAAGAGCGGTGGACTCGTAATCTGGTGAACCGGGTTCGCTTCCCCGCTCCTCCACATGCAGCTGCTGGGTGACCTTGGGCTAGTCACACTTCTCTGAAGTCTCTCAGCCTCACTCACCTCACAGAGTGTTTGTTGTGGGGGAGGAAGAGATAGGAGAATGTTAGCCGCTTTGAGACTCCTTCGGGTTGTGATAAAGCGGGATATCAAATCCAAATTCTTCTTCTTCTTCTAGTTATATAGTAGTTATACAGAGAGGGAGAGAGAGACAAGGGAATTACTGTTGCCAAGTAAGAAGAGAGAAGGGCACTGGGGATCTGGCAAGCTGCATGACAGACCTTGATGTAACAGGGTGAACCTGTGTTGAGATATAAGTGGCATGGGATTTGGGCAATGTGAGTGGCAGGATAGAGAGTTTGGACAGGCTACTAGGGAAGTTACAGAGGAAGACTGAAAGCACATATTTTTGCCAGTTTCAGAGAGAAGGGAACCTTTGGGAGCTGCACCTCGGTGGGTGGCTTCCATTCCCATGCAACAGCGAGGAACCAACGCGGGCAAGTCTTTTAGGCTCCCTTGAGTCCTAGATGGTGAAGGCTCCAAAGAAACACAAAATTGCCTCCTCCCCAAACCCTGCTAATTGGTGAACAAAAGAGATGTCTTGAAGGAAAAGCACAAGGCTGGGGAATCCGTCAGGTTCCCAACTAAAGAAACAAAACAACAAAGGGTTGGGAACACTGGGGGAGAAAGAGAGAGTCCCTATTTGCATGTGGTCTGCCTAGTGGAGTGAGTGCGAGATACAAACCACCCAAAGACCCCTTCCATCCACTTCAGGAAAATCCACATGTTTACCTGTGTTTACTCTACAGACCTAATGAAGTGCATCTTTTCTTCACTACTTGCTAAACCACACAGCATATTGATTTCCATGCAGCAAAAGATGGGAAACTTGTTATTTCAAACGCACCTTCCATTGTTTTGCAGTGACACTTTATGTTCTTTCTTCTGTTTATTGTAGCCAAAAGGCTTCAGAATTAGTCACTCTCTGACTATCTCCTCCCAAAGGTATTGTTAAGATGAGCAATTCCATTTTATAACTACTGCCAGAAGCTATGCCGAAGATCCATAATTTCAATCAAGATTGATTTACAAAAGAAAAGGTGGGATCATCTCTTCGTTGGGTGGGTGGGGGGGGGGAATACATGAAATTATGTCTCAAACCCAGATATACCACATGGCATGGCATGAATTAAGGTCATTTTATTGAGAAAGCACAACCAAAATGATTAATGGAAAAATTTGAATGACGGCAGAATGGCATCACAGCATGCAGTGTTCTGCTGTCACTATTGTCAATATTTGCCAGCTGGTAATAAATGCTTGCGCCCATTTATAGCCATACAAAAAGAAAACACTCTTTTCAGGATTGATTGCTAAGGATATAATGCTGGTATTCTCATTGTGCACAGTTATTACCAATAGAAAAATAATTCTAGCTTGATAAAGTGGGGATTCAGGGTGGCATTCAGCATAATAATAGTTGAATACTACGCATGGTCATTCACTCCCCTTTCTCCCAGCTCTAAAATTGATCACTTGCACAACAGGCCTTCTATATATTATATTAAGTGAGTTAGTTCTAACTTTAATTGTTGAGTAATGCTCTGAACTGTGAATGAGAAATCAGTGTTAGGAGTGCATGCCTGGCCATGCCATTTGTCACCAGCTAAAAGCTCAGAAACGTGGGTGGCACTGTGGGTTAAACCACAGTGCCTAGGGCTTGCAGATCAGATGGTCGGCGGTTTGAATCCCCGCAACGGGGTGAGCTCCCGTTGCTCGGTCCCTGCTCCTGCCAACCTAGCAGTTTGAAAGCAAGCCAAAGTGCAAGTAAATAAATAGGTACCGCTCCGGCGGGAAGGTAAACGGCGTTTCCGTGCACTGCTCTGGTTCGCCAGAAGTGGCTTAGTCATGCTGGCCCCATGACCTGGAAGCTGTATGCCAGCTCCCTCAGCCAATAAAGCGAGATGAGCGCCACAACCCCAGAGTCGGTCACGACTGGACCTAATGGTCAGGGGTCCGTTTACCTTTACCTTAAAAGCTCAGAAAGGCCTGGGAAATATCTCTTTATGGGAATCAATGTATAGGAAAGGAATTTGACAGCCCTAGGCAGCAGAGTCAACAGCTACGGATGGTCAGACAGCATATGGAGAGTCAGGTGAGAGGTGCATTTTGCATGGTGCTTATGCTTGTTTTTACAATATTTCCCCAATTGCTGCTATACAGACAAACCAGCTATGCCATAGAAGAATACAAGCTCCTGCTCTTTAATTGAGTAATTGCCTGCTATCATGGCCCAGGCCATCTCTTCCTCGTTCCTTTTTTTTGGGGGGGGGGATGAGGAAGGAGACTCTACATATGCTCAGAGGTGATCTGAAGGAGCAGGATTTTTGAAAACAAAAGCTGATAATGAGAGCTAGGAAGCATTTTTTAATTCAAAGGTCAACAGATTGCTATTTGCTTAATTACTGGAAGAATAATAATAATATTATAATATATTTTATTTGTACCCCGCCCATCTGGCTGGGTCTCCTCAGCCACTCTGGGCGGCTTCCAACAAAGATTACAAATACATTAAAATGTCACACATTAAAAATTTCCCTGAACATGGCTGCCTTCAGATGTCTTCTAAATGTCAGGTAGTTGTTTATCTCTTTGACATCTGATGGGAGGATGTTCCACAGGGCGGGTGCCAATACCAAGAAGGCCCTCTGCCTGGTAGCTTTGCTTTGTAGCTTTTCTATGTTGTGGGGGACAACATAGAAACATGACAAATGGGGATGGGAAAGAAAATCTGGAGCGGCTTCTGAGTTTCTGGATTGGAAGGGCTGACCTGAATCCTACTGTAAAAGAAATAGTTGCAACGACACACCACATTATTTTATAGTAATATGTTTCGCTAGTGAATTTGAAAGACTGGACTCTGGAATGCATTCATTAATGTAGTCACTTCTAAATATCCCACATAACGCTTTAAGTGAATCAGATTGTGATTTAACAGAAGGCCAAACACTCCTCATACTGTTCTTATTTATGCAGGGTTTGACACATGCAACCCTACAGACTTCACTGCAGAGTCATTAATGGAAATGAGATTGAAATCCAGCCCAGGGTCTCCAGGATGCATATAAGGCCCCCTCTCTTTCCCAGCCACATCAAAATGAAAACGTGAAGCCTAAAATTCCTCTGACTGACAGAACCATATCAGTAACAACACAGAGCTTGTGCCATTCACGCAGGAGCTGAGCTAACTGACTTCAGCAGTGTGTGGAATCTGAAATCCATCTAAACAGGAAGAGCTTCATCAGCAAGGTGACAGCTACAATTAGCATAGAAAAGCCTGATGAAATAAAGACAGAGTGAAGTCCCGAGATGAGAAATAGATTATCCGGCTGTCAGAGAAGACAGGAGACAAAAACACAGTTACTAGGGTGACAGGGTGCATAGTAGGAAAGAAGCTGTAGGAATAATAATAAAAGAAATGCTGTGGAGAAGCAATCAAAGTCCCCGAGGCAAAACAAAGCAGCAACTGGTAAAGGAGGATGGCAACACGATCAAAGATGGATGAGGAAGCCGTTATAAATGCTTACTTGGAGGGGAAAACCTTGTATTTGAAAATGACACCACATATACACAAAGGAGTAGGACAGCTGTAACGCACTGGTGGAAACAGCAGCAAGTCGTTCGTCAACTAATGTCAAAAAGTTACTCCAGGAAAGTAAAATGCAGGAACGTGTTTATGAAAATATGCCATTTCCATTATGGCTACCATAGAGAAGCAACAATATGCATAAGTGATTGGTTATTATTTAGAGAGCTGCCAACCCCTCTAAGTAGTTGGAGCACAGAGGGATTAGGATTAAAAGTGCTAAGGTTCCTTTGGTCAGAGTGATATTCACAGACCTTTGATGAATCCTATGAATGCATCAACTTATGATTATATCAGTGTTTAACCATATCCTGGGAAAATGTTAATAAGTCTCTGTTCACCCAACCCCAAACTTCAGCTGTATCATATAGCATTAGACTGCTGCGGTAAAGAGCTAGGTGAACATTAATCCATTCATCTAGTCCCATACAATTCCTAACAGCAGCGCCATTTTTCTAGAAAAAGAGGTGCCAGAACACACAATGAATGCCCCTTCATTCTCTTAGAGAGGTGCCAGAACCCACCTGAGAGGTGCCGGAACTGAGTTCTGGTTGAGAAAAAGCCCTGCCTGACACACCTCTAACTTGCTGTTCTTACATACAGTAACTAAGATGGTGTCAGTTGTTTCCATAACAATGTTTTCTAGGCTTTTCCCTATGGACAGTAAGGGCTAATGCAACAGCCACTCTTATGACCAATCCATTTTCAGTTTCATTAAGTAACCTATATTCAACAAAAGCTGAAGGGTAAGCTCTGAATTGAGAAGGAATTTCCTGTTTGCTGGTGAAGAACCTTTCCCCTCAGTGCACATCCTCTGTGGCCTGGATGCAGAAGTTGCTCTCTGAGGGGCTACGGACTGACAGCGCTGCCATATAGCAGGGAGTTCAGCTTGATGGGCCTTTACTCCCTCTTCTGGGATTCTAAGTTAATCCCATCCTGTCTTATGAACATACTTGAATTTAAGCACCTTAACTCTCATGCATGGGAATCTGACAGGCCTAAAACCAGCTTGGCCATGTCACAGAATTTCAGAGGATCCACAAATAATAATAATATATGGGAAGTATTTCTCCTTCTTCACTGTAAACACTGAGATGTGCTGATATAATAGATAAAACAAGCATGGCCAAAGGTTTTGACTCTTTTCCTGTGGTTTCCTTTGGAACAAACATGGTCTGAATCACAGAGATGCTCATTAGGAGGGGAAGCAAGATTTCACACTACCTTGGTGAAGGTCAAACAGTCCTTGTCTTGATCCTTGTCCTTTATTTCAAAGTCATAAAGTGCTTTGCCCTGAGGTGGAGCTGGTGGGAGGGGCTTGACACACTGGATATAGCTTGCTGGGAAAAAGCCATGATTTCCATTCAGTTCCCCGTGATACCAATTCTCGTCTACTTTTCGTCGCAGTATAATAATGTCTCCTTTGTTAAACTTGAGGTCACCAGGTTCCTTGCCTTCGTAAGCATAGAGAGCTTTTCCGTAGGGAAGTTGAGAGTTCTGCAGCAACAACAAAAGGAGGATATGATGCAATCAATTCTCATACCAGCATATACTCTTTTACATTTTTATTATTATAACTTGATTTATACACCAAGCATATTTCAGCATTATTAGTTTCAAGTTTTGTTGTCCTTTGACGGTCATATATGGCTGATCTGCTCACTGCCAAACCCAAAGCACATGGGGTTGTATTCAACTAACTCTCATTCAGAAAATACTTATTGAAATGAATGAACATAACTTAATCATGACCACTAATTTCAATGGGTCTACTCTGAGTATAAGTTAGTTGACCCATGGGAAGAAACAACTCTCACAGAAGAAGACTGACCTTTCCATCAGCAGTAGTTACTTTTCTTGGCTGCTTAGTGTTACTAAAATATTTAAACAATTCTATCTTCTAGTTTTGTAACTTTTGATTTCCAAGTACTTTCCCTTTCTCTTCATAATATTGCTCAATAAATGATAAAATATTCATGTAAATGGCACACAAATGTTCCCAAATGTTGTTATGTCATCCTCATGTCACAGGTTAATATACACTTCTCATGTGAAATAACATATTGGCCCCCTTGCAGATTTCTGAGGGTGGGGAATTATCCTATAGAGACACAACATAGGTACCTGGACTTTGTTTAAACTAATCCTCATTGATTAAAAAGTCAACAGTTAACACTGTTTTGCTTTGGTCTGGATGATAACTTTTCAGCTTGCACCCCTTTTCAATCACAGAATTAGCCTAATGAAAAGTATCATCTTTAGCACATTCATTTTTCTATGACTAACAGAGATACAGAATTGTTTTTTAAAACAATATGAAGGATTTCAGTTAGGACCACTACCTATATAGCCAATTCACAATCTGGAAAATGAATAGCCAATTCACAATCTGGAAAATGACAGCATGGATAGCTTCAGTGATGACTAAAGAAATGCAGATACTTGTTTCAAATCCTTTTATTTTCCTCCCTAATCTGTCCCTGATTTGTTTCACCCACCAAGCATTCAAATAATGAAGACCAGATAAGCTGGCCTTGGTATTTTGGAATAGTTTATTGGTTTCAATAAGAGCCTTGAAAGATTTTGATTCGATTTGTCCTGGTACAAATCATTTTTTTAAACTGCACATCACAGTAAACCATAAACCATGGCTTCTAGCCCACCTTGCTCCCACTCCATGCTGGGAGGAAAGAAAATATAATAACTGTCTTAGAATTACGTTCAAACCTGGGGCCGTGGATTACTTCATTTCAAACAAGCCATGAAGGTTTGCTCTTGGTTTACCAATCATGTTTTTTTTGAGCAAACACTGGTCTTGATGTAACTCGAAGCCAGGGGTGGTGTTTATTTCCTCCATGAACTGGCGGGGAGGAAAAATGTGGGTAAGATTTCCTTGTGGAAAATGGTCTATGGTTTGGTATAATGTGCAAATGAGCGTCATAACCAGGACTTGTATAAACTCAATTCTTAAAGTCTGTTTCAGCACACCAAAATTCTCTGTGTAGTGTATTCAATATTAATTTATCAATTATCCATAAAATGCATTAATCGCTTTTCTGCCTAGAAAGCGATCCAAGGCAATGTAAAATTCATTACAGATAAAATTAAAAACAACAACACTGAACGCTTGTAACGATAAAACAAGATGCAATAATGTTCATATGGATTGTCCCTAAGAGTCAGTGGAATACTCATTAAAAAGCAAGCAAAACCAAAACGTAAAACACCCCCTTTTCACCTAAATCCAGCTCCACTTTTATGCTGTAGCCAGTCTCTTGATCTAATTCTTGCACTTCCTCAACAATGGAATACATCAACAAAAGGGGAACTATCCAGTGCAGGATTGATGTGCTGGAATAGAAATGCCTGCCAGGATAGCGAAAAGAGGCAAATAATCTTTGCTCATAGCTGATGTCCATTTCACATGTTACATTTTAGGTGCACATCTCAAATGTATACCTACGAATGTGTATGTATGTACATGCAATGGACAAGGTGTTCACAATCAGGCAGGTACTCTTGTCTGCATCTCAAGTGTAAACTGTGGCAAACTCTGGTATATGATGTGGAATCACAGAATCATAGAATTGTAGAGTTGGAAGGAACCCTAAGAGTCATCTAGTCCACCCCCCTGCAATGCAGGAATCTCAGCTAAAGCATCCATGACAGAGGGCCATCCAACCTCTGCTTAAAAACCTCCAAGGAAGGAAAGTCCAATGTGTGAAAGGACCCTGAATAAAGGAAGCAGCAGAATTCCATTACTAAACGAGCATCATGGCAACTCATGTCACCACTGACAATCTTATTTCCTGTACCTGCCCTGATTTATTGTTTTTTAAAAAAAGTTTTCCAGAAAATGTAGCTTCACAATAAAGCACCTCCTCCACCTAAAGGAGAGGGGGAGGAGAGGACAAGGGGAATTGATTAGTCTTATTGATTGCCCCATGCATTTCTTACATTAACAAGAAATAAAACAAGAATGCCCATCTACTATGGATTTAAGTCTGTCACAAAAATGGCAAGAGTTGGAGGGCAAGGGAGCATAGAAAAGTCACTACTCCATGTATGTCAATGTTTTCCTGCACAGCGCTGGATTCTGCAGAAGGTTTCTTTACTGTTTCAATCAATCAGTGCTGACAAGAAAGCCCGAAGCATTAATAGAGAAAGAGAAAGAGAGAAGTATTTTAGCGAGGTCCTAATGATATGCTGGAAACTCAATCATTCTGCATTTATGTTTCAGCCAAATCAAACAGTAGCACTTAAGAAACTACCTGCTGGCAAATTGACAAACAACAATCACAAGGCAATTAAATGGTAACTAGAAGCCTGCAACCAGTGAATAGGGTGGTTAGTTTAAATCAATATATGAAATCTCACTCTCCACTATCTGCTGTCCTCTGCCTCTTTGGCAGCCTAAGTCCACACTGGTCAGACCTCAAAAACTCTCTGGCTTATCCATCTTCTACTGTGCAACAGTGCCCAACTCCTCTTGTTCCTTGACCTGATGTCAGTGCTACTTTCTCCTTGGCTTCTCCTTCTCCCCCAACTCCATGTCTCCATTACCTAAAGTTACTTCTTCTGCCAGCCTCCCCTTTTGTCCCAATTCCTTTGGTCTTGTTGTTTTGGCCACCATCCTAAAGCGTGCCTGTTTCTATTTTCAATTCCGTATACAGCAACTTCCGCCTTTAAATGCTGGTTTGGTTGCCATGCCAAGCCAAACCATGGCTTAGCACAACTGCACAAGCTGGTATCATGTATGTATGTGTATATATATATATATATATATATATATATATATATATGGTTTTTGCAAAAGGAAAAACACATAACAACCACAGAATAGGAAAAAAAAATAAAGATATAGAACAGATCAGAAAAACAAAATACAGAAAAATAATATTCCACCAAACAAATTAAAAAAATAGAAATTCCAGCTTTTAAAATCATACTTAATTAACTTTCTTTCTTGACTTCCTCGCGCCTCCCTTTTTTGTGTTCCTCTTTACCCAATCAGATACAGCAAATCCTTGCCCTCTTTCAGAGCTCATTTCTAATTGTTTGATTCATTCTATTATGTCTCCAATCTTTCCTCCTTATACTTAAACACCTTTAAACTATTATTTACTTTCGACATAATATAACTTTAGTCTTTCACCCTTTTCTGTTACATTTTTGCATACCTTTTTAAACTGTATCACTAATGCCAAATTATTTTCATATCCAACATCGTTTTAACATTCATAAACTTTGCAGTATTTCTGCAAATAGTCTTTAAACTTCTTCCAGTCCTCTTCCACTGATTCTTCTCCCAGGTCTCGGATTCTGCCAGTCATTTCTGCCAACTCCATATAGTCTATTACTTGCGTCTGCCATTCTTCCAAGGTGGGCAAATCTTGTGTCTTCCTGGTATTATGGGCTGGTATTATGGGCTTCAGACAAGGAGATTGCAGCTGCTTTGCTCTGCTGCACTAGGTGATGGTTAACTGTCTGGGCTTGCATGTCCCAGACCAACCATGAACTATAACCATGGCTTGTTCTATGGTTGATTATGACTTGTAGTTTGCCCAGGAGAGCCAAACCACAAGTCTGTGTTTGAATACTAAGACTTAACTCAGCAAAGCACAGGAGCAGAAGACCAAAACAATCTTTGATATGGGAATCCACATGCCCACACGTTTATGCTAAGCCACAGTCTACTGTGAGGCAAGGGCATTGGCTCCTGGGGCCTGAGCCCTTTGGGGGGGCAAGGGCTACAGTCCGCCCCTCCCCATATCCATAAAGCGCAGAGGCTTCTGCTCCTCCTCCTGCTGTAGAGGGGAAGGAGGATCAAAGCAGCCTCCCGACTGTGGCGGCACCAAGAGGAGGCAAAGGAGCAGCCACCAGCCATTGAGCCACGCGGCCGCCACATTCAGCTCCACCCCCAGCTCCTCCCAACATCCTGACACCGTGTGTGTGGTGTCAGCCCCCCAATGGCCCTCACAAGCTCTGCTGCAAGATTTTGCATTGACTTTTTCTTGACTCTGTTCTAGGTCTCTTCAGCATTCATCTTTCTTTTCTTCCACTCCACCTTCCCTCTTCCTGTTAACAGTCCATTGCATATGCTGCAGCCTTCCTTTAGTCAACCACCTTGTCTTTGGGCTCCATGCTTCTGAGCTTCTCTACATTCTGGTACCTCTTTCCAGTCCTCAACCTTCTTTTTTTAGCAACTGCATAAGCTTCCCTTCCTTTCATAGAAACTCCACTGCAAACATCTTTCTTTCCTGAGTAGTTGGAATGATAATGAACCAATCAGAACCAGAGGCTTCATTTTAATATATATAGATACTGCAAGATCTTTCCTTACGGAGATTAGAGAACAAGAGAAGGGGAAAGCTGCCAATACAGTGGTACCTTGGTTCTTGAACTTAATCCGTTCCGGGAGTCCGTTCGACTCCCGAAACCGTTCAAAAACCAAGGCGAGGCTTCCAATTGGCTGCAGGAGCTTCCTGCACTCAAACGGAAGCTGCGGAAGCCACGTCAGATGTTCAGCTTCCAAAAAACGTTTGCAAACCAGAACACTTACTTCTGGGTTTGCGGCATTCGGGAGCCGATTTGTTCGACAACTAAGCTGTCCGGGAACCAAGGTACCACTGTAATTCTACTAGAGGAAGATTTTGTCCTATAATTACCATACTTTAAAATGAATATTTCCTGAGTAATAGAATAAAGTTATTTTGTGAGTTAGCTTCAAAGTTGAAATAATGAAAGGATGTCAAAGGTTATCTTAGCTCCGGCAAGCAATGAAGATGATCTCTGCCGGAAAACCCCAAGATCTATTGAGCACATTTCTTAATATTTCAATGCAAGTGCTTACAAAAGGTGATCTTATTGCCTTAAAAAAACCAACACCAGTCAGGAATTTGAAGCAAATATTTTAAGACACAGCTCAAACAATTAAGGCCGAGACACAAAGGACCATGCAAACAGTTCTAGCCACCCAAGGGGATTCTGGGTGTGTGTGTTTGGACATTAGACAGCTCCCCACCCCACGTCACATGGCAAACCCCTTTGAAACTGAAGGGACTTTGGAAAGAAAAGAATCTATTCAAAGGGGATGCAGAGAGGTCATCAAACAAAATACTGAGCATGAACCATACTCTAGGGGCATACTTAACTTTTCTCTTTGAATTCTAGCCTTAGGAAATGTCAGCATTACAAATGTACACAGGTTCAAAGCATCTCCCTAACCCAGAACACTGGGAATTGTGGTTTCGAAAGGAAAGGAAGGATTCTGAACAGAGCGGAACTAAGATTCCACGAGTTCTTTCCAGTAATAAAGAGGTTTAAGCCTGAGTTAGAGCATTTAGAGACACATACCACTTTTGGATTTGACAGCTTCTGTAAAGTCATTAAAAACTTACATTGGCTGGATTCGAGTTGCTAGAAAGTGCATTAGATTTCCTTTTTTAGAAAATCCAATATTAACAACCTTCACACATGACTTGAATAGTACAAAAGCAGGGCTTTTTACTGCAGCTTTGCACTTAACAAGGAATCCTATGCAGCTTGGTGAAGAAAAGATGGATCTTCCTGTCCACTTCCTGCCCATCTGTTTGGTGTCCATACTAGGTTGGAGGGAAGCCAATCTGTCAGATCCATCACTTCTCACTAATCTGTTTGGCAGAAGGTGCCTCTTCTCCTCTTTTTTTGCTAGGCTACGAAAAGGTTAGTATTCTGAGTTTCCATTAGGGATGCTACCTGAAGGAGCGTCTCCACCCCCCATCGTTCTGCCTGGACACTGAGGTCCAGGGTCTTCTGGCGGCTCCCTCACTGCAAGGTGTGAGGTTACAGGGAACCGGGCAGAGGGCCTTCTCGGTGGTGGCACCTGCCCTGTGGAACGCCCTCCCATCAGATGTCTGACATCTGAAGGAAGCCCTGTTTAGGGAAGTTTTTAAAGGTTTGATGTTGTATTCTGTTTTTAATCTGTTGGGAGCTGCCCAGAGTTGTTTGGGAAATCCAGCCAGATGGGCGGGGTATAAATAATAAATTATTATTAGGAGGGTACTTCTCCTCATCATGAGACAAGAAGACTCCCTGGAAAAGACCCTGACGTTGGGAAAGATTGAGGGTACAAGGAAAAGGGGACGACAGAGGACGAGATGGTTGGAAAGTGTTCTCAAAGCTACGAACATGAGTTTGACCAAACTGCGGGAGGCAGTGGAAGACAGGAGTGCCTGGCGTGCTCTGGTCCATGGGGTCACAAAGAGTCAGACATGACTAAACGACAACTTCTCCTCCATGGCTGGCACCTAAATGCCAGATACTAGCTTCTTAGCAGGCTAGGCCTTAAACAGGCTTATTTACAAGATTGCTATTTTAAGTGTGCAGATCTACACCATTCAGAGCTCTGGAAAGGAAGAAGAGGGAAGAAGAGAATTTCAAACTACTCTAGCAGAGCCAAACCACACTTCATGGGAAAGCCAAAAATTAATCTACAGTGCTCCTAAACATCTCCACTGTTACTTTCTTACACAATTATGTTCTGGTATGCAAGATTGTTGTGGACAGTACTTGTGTTTTTTGGGACACAGGCAGTTCTTTTGCTGTTACTTTTTACGACACCCCTGGACAATAGCAGGCATTGTTTATAGTTGTGAAATGTGAGCTTTCTCACAAGTCCCTTCTTGCAAGCTGCATCCAGATCAGTCCACTATTTTTCCATCCTGTGTGGTGGGACAGAGCCACCCTCCCTGCCACCAGCATCCAATGCAGACAGGTCCATTAGGGAACCTCAGTCAGCCCGTCTTGCCATTGGTCAATCCACTTCCCAGGCCTGTGTGGAGATGGTTCATGCAGGCCTGGAAACACCTCTCACCTCCAGCATGTTTGCCAGATCCTGGGCTGGCACTGTCCTGCAAAGGTGTCATTCTCTATGAGCTCAGAATCAATTTTTATTATCTTACAAGTTCCAGACCTTTTATTTTATGCATTTATTTTCACCCTGCTGTCCTCAAGGAAGACCAGGGCAGCATAGTTAAACACACTGTGCTTCTTCCTCCATGATTATCCTCACAACAACTACACTTCGAAGGAGGGAACAGGTTCTGGAGCTAACATACCACAGGTTCTGTGGCCAAGAATTAAGCTCCATTGAAACAACCACCAGCAGCCAGTTTAGAAAAATGTAGACATGAGACAAAAAGGAAGGAAGAAGGAAAAAAGACACCCACATGAGGGCCATTCGGCACTGAAACAACAAATGGCCGGTACAAGACATTAATAACAATTAAAACCCATAATGCTAATTTTGCGGCTCATTACTCGGAGAGCATCGCACCGATTTCTCACTCTGTGCAAGACGTGTGGCAGAACTCAGAGGAGCTTCTGTGAGTGCTGATGGATGCTTCACGCAGGCAGCCAGGACAAGGATTCAGCATATGGTTTCTGTCATGCATAACAGCTTATGGGAAATCGCATCAGCTGTATCCAGAAGGGAGAGGAGCTTTCTCACTGAAATATATATATATTAAAATAATTCCAACAGGCGGAAGTCGGGGTGGGGTGGAGAGGGAAACAGCAGGGAAGAGAAACTTGATGAATTGGAGCATTCACGCCATGATATGTAGCCTTTCACGCCCGGAGCAATAATTTGAAGCGGTTTGACTGTAACTAAAAGGCACAATCATGTGATAACTGTTCAGTTACTTATGGGAAGAAGAAGAAGAAACCGCGCTAGGAATTCAAAAAGATGGAAGGGACTGATAAACGCCTCCGCAGATAAAGCAGATCTAAATCGACAGATTAAGTTACACACCCGCTTGTTTAGCAGAACAATGCGCAACTTTGTTCGGCAACTTGATGGAAAGGTCAAGAAATAATGCGGTGTAGTGATTTGGTATAGATGTTGGCACTCTTGCGCCAGAATTTGCTTTGGTTCAGCTCTGTTAAGAGAAACATGGGAAGCCTGTGGTTTAATCCAGTAGGATTCTGGGGGTTTCAGTTAAAAAGGGATCTAGATAAATACTGGAAATGCTATGTCAAATCCTATGAACTGTCAGAGCATATTTACATGAGAGTCGCTTTGGTGCTCTGGTGTCTACAATATAGAATATCTAACATGGGAAATGATCAATGTCAAGTTTTCTTGATCCTTTTTACATCACTGTATACCCTCCGCCCCCACCCAAACACACTCTGTACCCATTTACCTACCTGCCAACTGGAGTGATCACTTCCTGAACTTGCCAAACTTGCACTGGCATACAGAAGTTGATTTCACAGTAACATTCTTACATCACAATTCCTTGCATGTCTATTCAGAAGTAAGTCCCACTGAGTAAAATGAGGGGATTAGTGCAATGCACGTGTGTGTAGAATTGCAACCTTAGTTCTTAAAGCGCCACAGAACATAGTTCCTTGTGTAACACAATGCACATGTTCTTTCATGGAATTTTAATTTTGGTTCCTTTCAGCGGTATCAAAGCATCTTAAAACTTTGTGCAACTTAATATCCTTTCAACATACCTATTGGTATTTATACATTCAAGGTTACTCCTGTGCCAATGTTGCATTTTTCAAGCTCAAATGTTATATGCATGTTATTCTCCTTCAGTTTTGGCTACTTTTCTACTTTTTCTAACCATGAATTTACAAGGATCTCTTTCCATAGAAAATATGTAATACAAGACATCTGGTTAAACAGAGGAGTGGGCACATTGGCTAAATATAACTCTCCCTGTCCCCCATCCCACCAAACTACTTTGTTGGAGTCCACAAGCTTTTATAAACTGAAAATGTCCATTACAGATACAACAGAAGAAAAATAAAATTCCTAGGTGTGGTGGCTAGAGAAATAACTTTGAGATACCCTAAAGAACTACTGTCAAGAATTATAATTCATACAGCTCAAAAAATATGAAAGGCATATGACACTTCTACTTATGGCTGATTTCTCACATGCCCTTAATGGATGAAGAAATCACCATGTTCTAGACCAGAGTTTCCCAAGCTTGGGTCTCCAGCTGTATTTGGACTACAATTCCCATCATCCCTGACCACTGGTCCTGCTTGCCAGGGAAGATGGGAGTTGTAGTCCAGAAACAGCTGGAGACCCAAGTTTGAGAAACACTGCTCTAGACTGACTCAAGGCAGAGAATTGCTGTCTTCCATGTTCAACTGCCCATCTTCCATCTGTTTAATATGTGATATAAACGCTGTGGGCGTTTGGAGTCAAATGAGCTTTTTGATTTTTCAGAAACGGTTGAGTATTATCTTCGGAACAACTGCATATTTGTGCAGTGATATAGCTGGAGCCTGGCTCTGTGTTCCCCACTGGGAGATAGCTGACACTCTTAACCCAGTGCTATTATTGTTTTTTTATGCTAACAGTTCCAAGAAAAGAATGGGATGGATAAAGACTGCTATCAAAGCAGTTAACTTGTTTATTAAACCAGGGAACTGCGCTGCAATGATTCTAGCATTAGATCAGAGGAAAATGGTGGCAGAATTGACGAGGACCACCTTTATCCATACAACTTGTAATGCACAAAGATGCAAAAATCAAGGTGGGGTGGTGTTGTCAACAACCTGGCCCATAACAAATAGCTGCTTTGCTGCACTTGTCTTCGTGGACCACATGTTGTGTAGGGCTGCATCATCTTGCTAAAAGCAGAGCTGTTTTTTATTTTATTTTAATGTTCTCTGAAAACCCTATAGTGAAGAGAAGCAGCTTTCCCGCACGTTTGGATGAAAAAGCTCCAGCTTGATTAGGTGGATTCTGAATGTTTACCAAGGGAGAAGTGATTGCAGAAGGCATCAAATCCGCTCAAAGCTGCTTCATGTTTGGCTGATATTGCAGATATGTGAAAGTACTACAGGTCCACCCCGCCATATGTGTGCAAACAGATATTCTGCAGTACCAACACAAGTACCCTTAGGGCTCCATAAAACTGCAACAAACAACAGAATTAAACTCTGTTATGGAGGTGCTCAAGTAGCAAAATGTTTAGAGTTGCTGTGTGTTTTGCTCTCCAAGTGGAGTATTAATTCCTTCAACACACATAAAATCTCTCATTAATAATTCCTCAAATGGCAGTATTCCACCCAGATCTACAAATGTTGCACTTTTGGGGGTTCATTTCAATTTCATCTGGCGAGCATTAGCAGCATAGCTAAATAAAATGAAAACTCCCCCCCTCCCCTGATTTGTTTTTGACAGTGTTTTCCCTCCCTAGACTATTTCATGACAATATTATAAACTCGGGATTTTATGCATCATATTATGCTGCAGGGCAAAACAAAACAGAATATCTTGGGAAGCTCTTTTTTAATTCCAAAAATGGCCTGTAAGTTTTCGCTTTGTTATCAAAACTACTTATGTAATAGCAAAATGTTTTGCACGTTGTTATGGAATCTGAGTAAGAACTGGATTCCCTCCCTATAGCACCAGTCTTTTGCTTTTGTACATGTGCTATGAATGTGCATAGCACCTTTATTTCTACTACTTCCTGAATCAGCCCCTAGTTATGCTTTCAGAAAGCGGAGGTGATGATGGTTGGATCACTGACAGAGCATTATGTGCTACACGCTATTAAGAATGGCATTGTTTAACTACGTGCTTCTCCTTCTCCTACATAATCAAGGGTCAGAGATTGTTGAAGTTAGTCCTCTTTAGAAAGGGGAATGGATGTGTAATTTAGGTACAGTGGTGCCTCACAAGACGAAATTAACCCGTTCCGCGAGTCTCTTTGTCTTGCGGTTTTTTCGTCTTGTGAAGCACGGCTATTAGCGGCTTAGCGGCTATTAACGGCTTAGCGGCTATTAACAGCTTAGCGGCTTTAAGAAAAAGGAAAGAAACTCGCAAGAACTCGCAAGACGTTTCGTCTTGTGAAGCAAGCCCATAGGGAAATTCGTCTTGCGGAACGACTCAAAAAACGGAAAACTCTTTCGTCTTGCGTGTTTTTCGTCTTGCGAGGCATTCGTCTTGCGAGGTACCACTGTATATATAACTGTAGTTTTCAGGGTCGGAGCTTTATGTAAAGGTTATTGGATGGTCAATTAACATTCAAGGCCACAAGTGAACTGATTGTTCTGCTCATCTGATAATGTTCAATTGACAATTGTCAAGAAAGTTTGTGTTAAGAGATGCTAAACATGATATATTCATGTTTGAACAGCGATTAAATGTAAAGACTTGAACAAATAAATATATCTAGAATTTACTGATTGTGACTCCTTGCTTGTGTCCAAACTCTTATTAAAGTGTTTTTTAAAATAAAAACAACACACAATTTAAGAAGAAGAAGAAGAAGAGGAGGAGGAGTTTGGATTTGATATCCCGCTTTATCACTACCCTAAGGAGTCTCAAAGCAGCTAACATTCTCCTTTCCCTTCCTCCCCCACAACAAACACTCTGTGAGGTGAGTGGGGCTGAGAGACTTCAGAGAAGCGTGACTGGCCCAAGGTCACCCAGCAGCTGCTTGTGGAGAAGCGGGGAAGTGAACCCAGTTCACCAGATTATGAGTCTACCACTCTTAACCACTACACCACACTGGCTCTCCCACAAGAGTCTCCCTTGGGAGGTTGTGGACTCTCCTTCCTTGGAGGTTTTTAAGTAGAGGTTGGATGGCCATTTGTCATGGATACATTGGACCAGATGACTCTTGGGTCTCTTCCAGTTCTAAGATCTATGAGAATAGAAAAAGCTCTGCTGAATCAGCCCAGTGGTCCTTCTCCTTTACATCTAGTTTTCTGTGTCAAGGGAATTTTACTATGTGATGACACTCAGTCACATGAGTGTCATCTACAGCCTGAATTTATCAGTCTAGACACAAGTTTACCATCTCATTAAGTAGTACACCGCAGACGGTGTGCCATTTGAACAAGTTTCTGTTATATATCAAGTGCAAAGGCTATACCAATATAATGGCACCCACCATAATCCAAAGGCATCCCAGGTATTAAAAAAATCAAGTATTGTGAGTCCTGATTACCTATAACCATTTCCACACCTCTTCTTCAGCCAGGTGGCAGCACTCAATAGTGCGGTTGCCAAGGACAATTGTCTGCTCTGACATCATCATATTTACTGCCATGATGTCACAGGATATATTGCACCAGTAGTGCTCTATCACTATGCCCCATCTAAATACTAAACTGCCAGAGTAGAAGCAGAAAAAGGATCAGGGTCTTTGCACTTCCCCACAATCACCTATCATTCAGCATTATAAAATAATAGACTGTAGGGCAAAATACGAAGCGTTATAGAGTTCAGTCAGTCAGGCTGATAAGCCAAGTGTTCGAATTCTGTAATTTGGCACACTGTGGGATTCTTGTGATTTTATTGGAGTGTTTTATCTTGTGCTTTGAAATAAATTATTATGGTTCCCAGGAGGTGACTTTTTTATTACCTTCACAGCTCATGATCATGAAACAAATCCAGCTTCGCGCTCATATGCACCATTGTCTTCTTGCCCAGAAATTCATGAGGCACCTTCCTAAAGTACCCTCTGGGCATTCTATAAAGCAGTATTAATGGTTTCCTTGAGATCAGATTAGCAAAAAAGAGCACTAGCTAAAGCTGCCAGAATGTCTGATAGCCTCAGTGAAGAGGCTGGCTTCTATTGTAGAGCCAATTTTTTTATTTACTTCAGGGTTTTGTTACAAAGCTCCACTAAGGGTATAAATTCCTGTGCCGCTGAGTTAATATTTACAACTGGGTTGAACATAGCAGTCAAAGGAATAGTCTACTCAAATTCAGAATGGGGAAGGGGGGAGCAACACCTCTCTTTTTACAGGACTAACCATTAATGTCTTCTAATGCAATCCTGGCTCGCCAGTAAAAGGATTCTTGGTTCGGTCAACGAGACAATACTTTATTCACTCACATCACAGAAAATGTAATGGCGTGGAACACAAGGATTCCTTTGCTTGATCGGAGAAAATCCTATCAAGCCTAGCAGTCTGTTTACAGTGGGGTCAGGCCAGATGTCTAGAAGCTCACCATCAGGGCAAGGAGTTGGTAATCTCCTGCTGTTGTCCATTCCCAGTGAAGAAAGCAGGAGAAAAACGTGCCTTACTTCAGCTCACCCAAGGCCTTTCTGTGCCTGAGAGCCGCCTGTCCCACGATGTGACTTTGTTGATTTCCTCACTAACCATCCTGCCATGGTTTCTGCTACTTGCACAAGGAGTGCACCCAACCTCAGGTAGAAATGTAGCCTGGACCTCTTGACCATGCTGGTCCTTCACTAACCTTGCTCTCTTGCTGGTCTCCACTCTCCACCAACCAGCTGGTTAGCCTTATCTTCCCACTCCCTCCTTCCATCAAATGGTACCCACCTACAGTTTCTGAGCTGAAGATTTCCCATTTAGTAACTATGATGAGTAGATGTTGACAGATCAGCATGCCTATTGTACAAAGTGGGACTTGATTCTGATTAAACCTGATTTGAGTTAAAAGATGCTCCTTGTTTTAAAGGTGCAGCTAAAACATTTCTTGCATTATTTGTCAAAATCTAAAAAGAAAAGGGCATTAGAAATTCAGCACGTCATCAGTATTTCTTAGCTGGCACAGATGCTTTTTTTTATTATTAAAATGTTTCTAGTCACAACAATTCAAATGTTAAATATATAAGGGCCAAGTCCAATGGACTTTAATGATGTTTAAATTACAGGATCAGCAATATTTCCATACAAGCGGCATATCACTTTTATGTTCTGGTTGTGCCTGGATTGGGCCCCTCACCCTCCCTGAAGTGGCATTCCCAGCGCTTCAGAGTTTTTATCCTTTCACCCAGATCCATTGCATGTAGCGACTCATTAAACGCAATTCATTGGCACACACTCTTCATAAAGACGATTAAGAGCCTCTTGAAAGTCTAAATCCTGCTGACAGTACAGATTGGCACATTCTCATACACCCACGGTAGTCTGCCTGCTGCCAGAGGGTCTTTAATCAGCTCAGCCTTTGATAAGTGTTGAGTAGGTCGAGGAGACAGCTTGCTACAACATTGACCTGTGCCTTCAACAAGCTCTGAATACTGAAAAAGTCAAGCACTCTCACATTTGAAATTGTCTTCTTCTTTAAAAGATGAGAGCTCTTTGCAGATAAAGGCTCCCATTAACATCTATTCTGCTTTCTTGTTACTTCAGTGAGAATAAACCCCACCATCATTATATTTTCTGATCGTATAAAGCAACAGTACTTAAGAGTACCGGATGGGGGGAAAGCACCAGGGAGATGCATACGCTCAGAATGCAAACGAGCCTTTCATGTCACTCGGCAGCATCACTTTACGATAGATAAAAGTTGATTATCTATCATTTGTGGCTCAAAGATACACCTTAAACTCATCAGTTTAATTCCAGCTAACATAGTCCAGGGCCTTTGCTGCAAATTACAGAGTGATCACGCCACCTATCTGCAAGAGCAATAATATAAACACCTCATATGCTATTAACCAATTCTTTATCATGAGATGGTGTCTGCTACCTCACTGTGAACAGTTTTAACAATTTTAAGGAAAAAACTGAAGGTGACTTCTGTCTCAGAAGGATATTGCTCAGAGTAAAAATGGCTAGCAATCCTTTGCTTTGTTATACTCTTGGATTAGTATTCATATACCCTTGTAACTCATCAAGACTTCACCAAGGCTCCAATTCAACTGGTTTCTGATCATGACTGGTGCCTTTTATAGAACCAAAGAATCACAGCATTGGAAGGGACCTTGGGGTTCATCCAGCACAGTCCCCTGCAATGCAGGAATCTCAACTAGTTCATATATGACAGATGGCCATCAAACCTCTGCTTGAAAACCTCCAAGGAAGAAGAGCTCACCATCTCCCAAGGGAGTCTGTTCTGCTGTCGCACAGCTCTTACCATCAAAAAGTTCTTCTTGATGTTTAGTTGGAATCACCTTTCTCATAACTTGATTCCCTTGGTTCGGGTCCTAGCCTCCAGAGCAGGAGAAAACAAGCTTGGGCTATCATCCATGTGACAGCTCTTTAGATATCTGAAGATGGCTATCATATCTCCTCACAGTCTCCTCTTTACTAGGCTAAACATACCCAACTCGTTCCTCATAAGACACGGTTTCCAGACGCTTTATCATCCTGGTCGCTCTCCTCCACACACATTCAAGCTTGTCAATACCCCCAGAGTTTAAAAGACCATAGATTGGCTAATTACCCATAGGCCTGGAAAAAGAGGAATATTTTGCCTAGCATCTAAATATATTAAATAAAGGCGCTAGGCGAGCCTCCTTTGAGAGAGAATTCCACAAGGGGGGAGCCACCAAAGAAAAGTCTCGTTCTTGTGTTGCTATCCTCTGGATCTCTCTTGGAGGGGGCACACAAAGAAGGGCCTAAGAGGACGATTGCAGGGTGTGGGTCAGTTCATATGGGGAGAGGCAGTCCTTGAGGTATTAAACTGTAACAAATACACCAAACTGCTTAATGCTTTAGGCATCTCTTCTGAGTCTCATCCTGCTCAATCAGAATATGTGAAGTAAGCTGTGAAACACCTCATTATCAGAGTTCCTAGTGTGCCAAGAATGGAAGCAAAGGCAGCTCTGGGCCTGAAAAGATACCTAGTTTGATGTGGCATCAGCTGACAGATTTATGAAACTTGGCTCCATGCACTACAGAGATTTGTGCTGCTAAGGTGCTGAATCATAAAGGGAGGGCAAAAAAGAGAATGTAATCACCACATCACACTAGTTTTTTCTTTCCAGTTTCACTATCTTGCTTTGACACACAATTAAAGAAAACTGGAAAACAGCATTTAAGGTGCATATAAAGCAGTGGGGGGAAACCCTCACATTATAGGAAAATGTAGCTTTGGAACTTGTAAGTCCCACTAAGAGGACTTTGGCTGTAATAAGGCCAACTATCCATCTATTCTAGAATTCTGTTTCCCACAGCAGCCAATCAGATGCCTCCAGGAAGCCCATCAGAAGGGAGTTTGAAGGCAATAGTCCTCTCTTGTTATTGTTCCCTGGAAACTGGTATTCCATGGCCAATGGGCTCTGAATAAGACATTCCATTTAGTTATCGTGTCTAATAACCATTGATAAACTTATTATCCATGAATAAGACATTCCATTTAGTTATCATGTCTAATAACCATTGATAAACTTATTATCCATGAATTTGTTTAACATAGGAAGTCACTTAAGGTTAGTGGCCATCACTAGTGCATGGTGGAACTTAACATGGGGTATTTGGTTTGGCAATAGCTCAAGAGCAGGAATGGATGGATCTGTCAATTTGAATGTCTCCTTTTTCCATTCTTAAGTTCAGTTCTCCATATTTCTCGTTCAGTTGATTTTTGCAATTTTCAGTACACACAAAAAACAATCAGCATTTTTAGTGCAAATGTGTGGGTGGGTGGGAAAGCAATTTCCTCTAAAATAATGCATTTTGGTATGTTATTTCCACTAATTTATACACTAATTTATGAACAATTTCTCCCAATATACACACTTTTGGGCAACCGTCCCACAAAATTCAGGGAAGGGTGCATTTAGAAGTATAGCTCTTTCGTTTCATGTATTGTTTTCGAAACGGTGAATTAGTTAGTTTCATATTAAAACAGAAACAGAAACTAATTTCTCCCCTAGCCATACTAAAGAGCAGTAAAGGTAAAAAGGTAAAGGACCCCTGGACAGTTAAGTCCAGTCAAAGGCGACTATGGGGTGCGGGGTGCTCATCTCGCTTCAGGCTGAGGGAGCCGGCGTTTGTCCACAACATTATGAGCATGTCCAAAAATATCAAAGTACCACAGATTATGAACAAACTCAGAATAAGCTATAAGGCAGGGCTTTTTTCCACAGTTGGAACCTGCTGGAACAATGTTCCGGAACCTCTCGGGGGGCCCTGGAAGTGGAGGGAGAGACCTGACCAGCCTCAGCAAAGCCCTGGTGCTCCTTTGGCTCATGAGGAGACCTTCCCCAGAGCCTAAAAGGTACATCCTCCATGGGCTCCGGAGAGGGTCTCCTGGCAAGCTAGAGGTACAGCAGTTGAGGCTCTTCAGCCTCCTAGCCAACAGCTGACGCATGGGGAAAGCCATGCTTCAGCTGAGCAAGTCTTATCGCTGCTATGGCTCATTAAGCTGCTCAGCTGAGGTGAGGAAGGCTCCCCTTGCCTCAGCTGAGCAGCCTCAACAAGCCTCTAGCTGGTGATGAGACCCCCCCCAGCCCAAAGAGATCTTCTTTGGGCTCTGGGGTGGGTCTTCTAAGGGAAGTGTGTTCCAGTACCTTTTTATCTAGGAAAAAAAAGCACTGCTATTAGCTAACCCAGTCCCCAAACTTGTACACAGTACACAAAACAATGCATTGCTATCATTCTAGTTATAATCAAAGCAACTGTAGCATATAAGCTGGATTTATATTGTAAGACATTACTAGGTTAGACACCACAGTACGCAAATAAAAACCCCAGAAAAAGAAGGCACCAGAGGCTGCAAATATGATAGTTTTTTGGGCATTGCCTTGTGGAAACGCAGCAGGGCGTTTTAATCTCCACTCCCTCCCCCATTCCACCAAGCAGCGCCATTCATCACAAGTCACATTTAATACCTGCTCTCCAAGTCTCAAACACAGCTTATCAAATAGTGCCAGAAGCTGCTGCCAAGGGAATAAATGGGGTGGGAAGAGATTAAGAATCTCCACTGCATTTGTGGAGCTTGCTGTTTCCTTGTCTGGATCACAGCCAGAGAGTTTGCAAAGATTCAGAATTCATTTCAATTAAACCTGAGATCTGCTGACTACAAAGGAATGTTCGTGTGGACTGCTCAGAAAACAATTGAGTTTAATGATGTCCAGAGGAAATGGAACAATGCTGCTTAAAAAGAGATCAAACGAAGTTATTTTTGAAGATTTGCTACATGAAAAAGCTATAGCAGGGGGATATTCATCTTGCTGGGAACAGACATTTAACAGAAGCTGGACTGGGGCTGGGGTCATGCTATCATGCTAACAGCTCCTTTTCTGTTAGCTATAGATTCAGTTCTATTCAACATAATAATGGATTATAACATGACCTATTAACAAACAGCCAATTTGTACATTAAAAGTTACTTCCCTTTGTAGTAATCAGCAGTTTTGGAGGTTACACTAGGACAATCTCAAAGATAGCTTAAAGGAAAGGAAAGGAAACATTTATATCTTTTACACATGCTAATTATGTTGACAATAAACCAGCTTAATTGCACATTTATCTTAGGAAAGTGGAAGAAAGCAACACAGAAGCACAGAATGGCATGGAACCTTTTCCTTTAGCAGAAAATGCCACACCTGTCGGGTCTTTGAAAGGGTGTATCCAAGAAAATACAAGCTTCTTTGAATATTGTCACCAAACACTTTTCCAGATCAGATCAATATCTGTGCAACATAAGAGGCCATGGTCTCCCTCTCATCAGTCTCCAAAGCACCCACCTCATCCTTCTCCTTACTTACAGCTGGGGGGTGGAGGTAACAGAAAGAAGGACGTTTCCTTCTTCTGTCTCCTCCCTCATCGTCATCCTGACAAAAGAGCAGTTGGTTTTAAGAGTTGGACTTTTCCCAATGATTACTGCAACTGCACCCTTAAGGGGAAGCTTTACTTTTACTGGGTACCATTTAAAAAGCATTCTCTATGGGGCTACCTTTGAAGGTGACTTGGAAACTGCAACTAATCCAGAATGTGACTGCCGGATTGGTGACTGGGAGCAGCTACAAGGACAATGTAACAGCTTGTTTCTGAGCACAATTCAAAGTGTTAGTGCTGACCTTCAAAACCCTAAATGGCTTCGGCCCTGTATACTTGAAGGAGCGTCTCCACCCCCATCGTTCTGCCAGGACACTGAGGTCCAGCTCTGAGGGCCTTCTGGTGGTTCCCTCACTGTGAGAAGTAAGGTTACAGGGAACCAGGCAGAGGACCTTCTCGGTGGTGGCGCCTGCCCTGTGGAACGCCCTCCCACCAGATGTCAAGGAAATAAAAAACTATCTGACTTTTAGAAGACATCTGAAGGCAGCCCTGTTTAGGGACTTTTTAAATATTAGATGTTTTATTGTGTTTTTATATATGTTGGAAGCCTCCCAGAGTGGCTGGGGAAACCCAGTCAGATGGGCGGCAGGGTGCAAATAATAAAGTTGTTGTTGTTTTCAGATAGTTGTTATTCTGCCTCAGATCTTGCACACTTCCCAGCATCTCACCTCTTCTACGCTCAGCAAATGGAGGTGCTCTTAAAAAGCACAGCCACAATTTTCAGCTAAGAAACTATCATTCTTGTGGAGCAGTCATTCCCAAACTGTTTGTCAGCACATTAGCGTGACTTGAGAGAATCACTAGGGGTGTGTGAGGAATGAATGAGATAATTAAAGACTCCTGTGAGGCTCCTTCCAAACAGCCTCTTTCTAGGGCAGATAATTCTGCTCTGTCTGCCTTGGTGTAATCAAGCCTTCTGCAACATCATGTCCTGGCTGGGGTTGATAGGAATTGTAGTCCAAAACATCTGGAGGGCAAGCTGGTGTAATCAAATGTTCCAATCACACCCACTGCATAAAACTAACTATCCTCAGGCAATGTCTTTTGGGACACAAGAGTGAAGCATGCCTTCAAATACAGTGTTAGCTTTCAAACATTTCAGACACATTGCCTTAGACCCAAATGTGGATGCTGGCTTTTGCTCACACAGGGCAGCCCTGCAAGACTGTGGTACACGTATCCGGGTTTTGGCCAGGACTACAAACCGTGGAGAAATGCGATTCAGTTCACATACAGAGCCAAATTTATCAAATTCTCACTTTCTAAAACAATATGAGAACCAAAGCATAGCCATCGTTGAAAACTCACACTTATATGAATTTTACAGTGGAGTTTTACGCACAACCAGTGTTTGCAAAAATGTATACAGCAGTTAACACCGTGCATAAAAATGAATATATTGGTGATAATAACATACTAAAATGCTTTCTATTGGAAGAAATAGTTTGCATTTGTGTGGTCAAAACCACATACAAAAATTTGTTTATTAGGAGAAAAATGGCACTAAAATGCAGATTTAAAAAACAAATAAATTTACAAATTGCTTCAGAAATGTGCAGAAGCAAGAGAACCAAAAGTGACAGCTCCTTCCATCCCAAGCCTGGCCTGAAATCTATAGTCTAGTACTGGCTAACTTGGATGCTAGATGCCAAAGCTGAATAGAAGCAAAAGCACCCATTCTGTGCTCACTTGACTGTGAAGCCTACACTGATTGTGTCTTGGGGCAAATAATTTCTCTGCTAACTGCGGCTTCCCAACCATTTCTCCTCAGCCACTAAATATGCAAATGAGCAGATTTTTCACAAAGATTGCAAATTCCTGTGGTCTCTCCTCTTTCAGAATACTGGGTTTGAGGAGAGCTGTGTGACATTCTGTTTCATGGAGGAGGAGAAAGCAGCAGAAAAACAATGTCATAAGCAAAACACACCACACACCGTTATGTGTGCAGTCCCCTATTTTCCACAAAGGAAACCCAAATATGGCGAGGAAAACTCACAAATCTCCTGGACTGACGTGCAATTTCAAAGAAAATGAGCAAGATGGAAATAAAAGCTTATAAATTGACCACAAAGATCAAAAGCAGCAGTTCTCTTTTCTCAGAGGGAAGAAAATCAATAAAAATGAAAGACCCCCATTACAAAGCAACCACAATAGCATAGCGTAAACTCTATTTTTTTAAAAAAAGAACACACAACTAAAAAAATCCCCTTTTTATTTTCATGCTTATTCTCACCAAAAGCTTAGTTTCATATTACTGAGTGCAATCAGCTTTCTATAATAGCAATGATTTTCTAACAGTTCACTTGCCATAATTCAGCCGGTATGTGGTATCTACTGTGATTGTGCCCTTTTTGACTACAGTAGCGTAGAGTATAAATTTAATGCAACAGCCATTTATTACTGGATATCTGGAGTAAGTTCCTGGGTTATATAACAAGAGATAATGAACCTGGCGCTTCACACTCCAGGGGATCTCACTAACAGGCACATATTTAGGCCAGAGAATATGCTATGTACTAGAAGGAAAGTCCATATCCTGTTGTGCATCATGCTAATTCAAAGTGTTCACGCACGTGTCCCTACAATATTCAAAATAGGTAAAAGGATCAACTTGGTTTCTTTTATGTTGCGTTAGTGAGAAAGAAAAGTAAGCAAGCTACTTTCAAATGCTCTTAGGTGGCCTGTTTCCAGCAGATAAATTTGAAAACATTAGCTTATAGTACAGACACATTTGTTTTCATAGAGTTACCGTGGCACTTACAAGCTCCCAGCGAAAACCAAACACAGTATTATTGGTCCATGCTAAATTCCCACAAGTTAAGCGAGGTTAACAAAACTAGTGCAATTCTATCTGTGCACACACAATTGTCCCCAGTAAATATTTCAAGCAGGGGCGCGAACTTGAAGAAAATATTGTGGGGGCCCAGGTAAGTCCTGCCCTGCATAATCAATCACACAACACTGTGCACACACACCATTTAAATGGGAGTGCCGCCAACTTTGTGAGGGTCTGGCCCCCTCAAATATTTTATTGTAGGGGCCGAAGCCCCCATGGCCCCTAGGAGTTTGCTCCTATGATTTCAAAAGGAGCGTCTCCACCCCCATCGTTCTACCCGGACACTGATGCCCAGCGCCGAGGGCCTTCTGGCGGTTCCCTCACTGTGAGAAGCCAAGTTACAGGGAACCAGGCAGAGGGCCTTTTCAGGAGTGACACCTGCTCTGTGGAATGCCCTCCCACCAGATGTCAAAGAGATCAACAACCACGAGACTTTTAGAAGACATCTGAAGGTAGCCCTGTTTAGGGAAGCTTTTAATGTTTGATGCATTACTGTATTTTAATATTTTGTTGGAAGATGCCCAGAGTGGCTGGGGAAGCCCAGCCAGATGGGCGGGGTATAAATAATAAATGATGATGATGATGATGAAAGTAATAGTGCTAATCCATGCATTTGCACTGGAGAGAGAACATGGAGCAGGGCTTCCACAGATGGCCAAGATGAGGTTAAAAATATCGGCCTTCTATACCGAATTACTGCTAAAGATTAAGAAGGAAAAACCATGTTAAGTACACTCACTGCACTACTCTTGTTTTGGTGGGGTGGCTTTTTTTGTTTCTTTTTAAAGTATTTGAGCAATTGAGAAAAGATTTTTAAAAGAAACAGTTGTGAAGTTCTTGCTTATCCAGGTAAATGGCATCAGACTGACAATGTTCTTTGTCTTACGTTAAAATTTGTAAGAACTTTACTCTGTCGTGTATTGCCTTGCCTTTGCATAGGGTAGCGAACTAAGACTGCTTGTAGGGTTATTGGTAATCAATTACAACAGGATGTCAAAGCCTTTGAAAACTCATACACCTCCAACTTAAAACCAGAGGATCTTTGAGAAGTAGTAAAAGAGATAAATGTATAGCTCTTTTCAAACTTGGCCTAGAAATTGCATTGATATGTTGTTATTGTTGATGTTTGTCTTGTTAAATTGCTTTGGGATGTTTCATAGGGGGTGATTCATAAAAGAAGGGGAAAACTTATTCTGTCTAGGAATCCCTGAGCATCCGTCACAAACTCCCACGTACTGCAGATTATTCTGGGCAAGTTTTAGGGTACAAACACAATGCACCCCTAGAACATCCCCCCCCAATCAACTCTTCACTGTAGATGCATGTTGAAAGGGAAGATCAATACAGTGGTACCTTGAGTTAAGAACTGAATTCGTTCTGGAGGTCCATTCTTAACCTGAAACTGTTCTTAACCTGAGGTACCACTTTAGCTAATGGGGCCTCCTGCTGCCGCCGCACGATTTCTGTTCTCATCCTGAAGCAAAGTTCTTAACCCCAGGTACTATTTCTGGGTTAGTGGAGTCTGTAACCTGAAGCATCTGTAACCTGAAGCGTCTGTAACCTGAGGTACCACTGTAGTAGTAGACATAAATGGAAAATTAATAACCAACCTATTGAGCAAGTAACATCTTTTAGATATCTTGGAATAATTTTTGATGAAAAGGGATCTTGGTGCCATCAGATTAAGAATTCCATTGTAAATGCGCAAAGATCTTCCAGAGCTATCATAAGATTCTTTTACAGAAAAGGAGGTCAATATGTTCCTGCTGCCTCCCAGGTCTTTGTTGCAAAAATACTTCCACAATTGATGTATGGCACCCAGATATTTAATTGTCAAAAACTCAAGTCCCTGGAATCTGTACAAACTAAATTTTACCGCTCCCTACTAGGGTTACCTACCTGTGTCTCCAACACAGCCATCAGGCTGGAGGTAGGTCAACTCCCTATTAATGCCAGGATATGGATCCTGAAGATTCACTTCTGGCTAAAACTCATATTTTTCCCAGTGGGAGTGGCTCCATTGACTCTACTAGACCCGTTCCAGTCTAAATGGAGATTGTCGCTTTATGAAAAATTGAAGGGCCTGGGGCTTTCCCCACAAGAACTTATAGCCTCAGGTTTTGAAAAGGCTAAAAGGATGGTGAGCCAGCGAATAGGAGATGTAGAGCTTCAGGACCATATGAGCAAGTTAGATAAATATCCAGCTATCCAAGATCATGGAAAAGGGTTTAATCTAACACCATATTTGCTGGATCTACAAATCGCAAAATACAGGCGGGCGTTTACCCTTTCCAGATTTGATGTACTGCCATCTGCCTTACTAAAGGGCAGATACGAGGGCACACCCTATGCTGAACGAGTTTGCCCATGTGGTCTGAAAGAGGTGGAAACGGCTTCACATGTGTTGTTACACTGCGACCTTTACGGGGATATTAGGTCACTGTTTATCTCCCCTATCGTTCAGAAATTTCCAGGTCGATCTGAATCTCAGCGGCTGAAAATCCTACTAGGAGATAAAAACCCAGAAGTAACACTGAAAGTGGCCAAATTTTCTGCGGCTGCGATCAAGCGGAGGGCATTAGCTGTAAAAAAGTAAAAGACTTGACCCCTGGACAAGCCCCCCCTTTTTTTAAGTCTATACATATACTGTAGTGCATATACAGTGGTGCCTCGCAAGACGAAATTAATTCGTTCCGCAAGTCTCTTCGTCTTGCGAGTTTTTCGTCTTGCGATGCACGGTTTTCCATAGGAATGCATTGAAAATCAATTAATGCGTTCCTATGGAAAACGCCTTCCCCCGACCTCTTCTGGCGGGCGGCATTTTAAAATCGCCCGGGACAGCGGAGGACTTCTCCGCTGTCCGGGGCAATTTAAAAGCCCCTGGGAAGGCAGGCAGGGGGGACAAAGGCTTTCTCGCCCCGCCGCTCGGCTTCGGGACATCGTTCCGATGCCGGGCGGCTGGGGGAGGCGTTCCTGCCCCACCGCCCGGCATCGGGACGATGCCCCGAAGCCGGGCGGCTGGGGGAGGCGTTCCTGCCCCACCGCCCGGCATCGGGACGATGCCCCGAAGCCGGGCGGCTGGGGGAGGCGTTCCTGCCCCACCGCCCGGCATCGGGACGATGCCCCGAAGCCGGGCGGCTGGGGGAGGCGTTCCTGCCCCACCGCCCGGCATCGGGACGATGCCCCGAAGCCGGGCGGCTGGGGGAGGCGTTCCTGCCCCACCGCCCGGCATCGGGACGATGCCCCGAAGCCGGGCGGCTGGGGGAGGCGTTCCTGCCCCACTTCCCGGCATCGGGACGATGCCCCGAAGCCGGGCGGCGGGGGGAGGCTTTCCCGCCCGGCCGCCCGGCTTCGGGACATCGTTCCGATGCCGGGCGGCTGGGGGAGGCGTTCCTGCCCCACCGCCCGGCATCGGGACGATGCCCCGAAGCCGGGCGGCTGGGGGAGGCTTTCCCGCCCGGCCGCCCGGCTTCGGGACATCGTTCCGATGCCGGGCGGCTGGGGGAGGCGTTCCTGCCCCACCGCCCGGCATCGGGACGATGCCCCGAAGCCGGGCGGCTGGGGGAGGCGTTCTTGCCCCACCGCCCGGCATCGGGACGATGCCCCGATGCCGGGCGGCGGGGGGAGGCGTTCCTGCCCCACCGCCCGGCATCGGGACGATGCCCCGAAGCCGGGCGGCTGGGGGAGGCGTTCCTGCCCCACTTCCCGGCATCGGGACGATGCCCCGAAGCCGGGCGGCGGGGGGAGGCTTTCTCGCCCGGCCGCCCGGCTTCGGGACATCGTTCCGATGCCGGGCGGCTGGGGGAGGCGTTCCTGCCCCACCGCCCGGCATCGGGACGATGCCCCGAAGCCGGGCGGCTGGGGGAGGCGTTCCTGCCCCACTTCCCGGCATCGGGACGATGCCCCGAAGCCGGGCGGCGGGGGGAGGCTTTCCCGCCCGGCCGCCCGGCTTCGGGACATCGTTCCGATGCCGGGCGGCTGGGGGAGGCGTTCCTGCCCCACCGCCCGGCATCGGGACGATGCCCCGAAGCCGGGCGGCGGGGGGAGGCTTCAAAAGCCGTCCGGGGGCTTTTAAATCGCCCCGGACAGTCCCGGGGCGATTTAAAAGCCCCCGGTTAGGCAGGCAGGGGGGGCAAAAGTCTTTGCCCCCCCTGCCTGCCTTCAAAAGCCGTCCGGGATAGCGGGAAGCGCTTCCCTGCTATCCCGGACCGCTTTTAAAATGCTGGCGGTGGGGAGCAAAGCCTTTCGCCCCCGCCGGCCTTCCTGGACCTCTTCTGAAGTCCGGAGGGGGGGAGAAGGCTTTGCTCCCCACCCCCAGCATTTAAAAAAAGGTCCCCGAGATTTCCCTATGGGCTTTCGTCTTGCGATGCAAGCCCATAGGGAAAATCGTCTAGCGAAGCGTCGCAAAAACCGAAAAACCCTTTCGTCTTGCGGGTTTTTCGTCTTGCGAGGCATTCGTCTAGCGGGGCACCACTGTATGTGTATGTGTGGGTGTGGGTGTGGGTGTGTGTGCATATGTGTATTGCTTTTATGTATAATTTTACAATTTTTAATTGACACCATTATTCCCTTTGTAAACTATTGTTGTTTTTATGTTTTTTCTGGTCTATGACCGTAATAAATTCATTCATTCATTCATTCATTCATTCATTCATTCACTGTAGTAGTAAGTAGCTGTTCAGGATAACTTGTCTGCCATTACCGATTTTTTTGTTGAGAAACCTCCAAGGAACCCTAGGTTTACCCAGTAAAAAACAACAACAACAACAAGAACAGTTTACACAAAGGTAAAACAGTGTTCATTGATCCAGAAGTGGCTTGCTGGATGGGGCAAAGCCACGACTATAGTTTTGTTGTTGCTTACCAGGCTAGGAAGGAGGCAAGGAGTGTAAACACACCAGTAGGAGCTATGGGTTGGCTACATTGGTATATCTGCTCCAAATCTGTTCCAAGCCAACCTTTCCACTACCTTCACACTCTGTTAAACAACTGCAAGCCAACTGCTGGAAAGCTAGATTGGCGGGGTATAAATAAATTATTACCTGTATTATTATTATCATCATCATCATCATTATTATTATTATTATTGTGTAGCAGCTCCTCTCCACCTAGCTGAGCAACTTCTGCACTAATCCCATCCCCCAAGAAAGGAGTGATGGGGTTCTGGTGCCCACAATATGGAACACACAGTCCAAGGTGTCTTAATATTAATACCAGATCCCATTCTAGGTTCCACTTCTGTTTCTATAAGTTGCAACCAATCGACTGCAAAAATAGTTCCTGGCCAAGGTAAACAAATTTGCAATTGGTTGATATGCTCCAATGCTCCGTATTCTAATGCTAAAATAAACACAGTATGAGATATTGGGTGTTGTGTTAGGGTAATAAGATGTGTGTGTGTCACAGGGATAAGGGAGAGGTGTGGTGAAATCAGTGATTTAAACGCAAACCTAAGTTGCACTTCCCAAAACAATATGCAAACCAAAACAAAACGATAGTTCAAAATTTGTACTTCCCTGAATTTCACAATGCAAGTCTACAGCCAAATAACATGCACAATCGTATGTGTATTAGGTGAAAGTCTACAGAAAAGACGTGAAAATACAAAAATGCATTTTTTTGGGGGGGGGGTTATTTGCAAAAGCTGTGAACATCAAGAGAAACATGCAGTAACATGTTTATGAATTTTCATGAGGTCTTTTTTAAAAAATCAAAAACTGGCATGGAGATGCAAAGGACTGAAAAAATTGAGCAACTGAGTGAAATAAAAATTGACAGATTTTCCTATCCCTCTGTGTACATCAAAGGCTCTCAGAATGTGTGTACACAGAGTTGCATGACCAGATACGTAGAGATTGTCAAAATATAGCATTTACTTTTATTTAGATTTTTTTTTTCAGGAGCCAGATGCACGAACATTTGGCAAAGAATTCAAGAAATCCACTTCCTAGCTTATGTCTGGCTCTTAGTTGTACTCTCTCTGTCTCTTTTCCATCGCCCCAAATCTAGCCTTTCTTTAAATCAAACTCAGCTTCAGTTCCGATAATGTTCTTTGAAAATGTGTGAATCAGTCTGCTCATATATTTCCTCAGTGGGGAAGTCATGCCAGAACTAACTTCATTAAATCCATCATAAATCTTGCACACAGCAAAGAAATCCAGTTCAAGCGCCAGAGGAAGTTGCCTCACAGGTCACACGCAGACAATGGAGGGGAATGAATGATTATAGACATGTGATTGAAGAATTTAAAACAAGAGTGACAGAGCTAACCTAATTTATTGCTGATTATAATAAAACTATCAGCAACATATCCCCCTTTCAATAAAGCTGTACTGACTCTTGTTCCAAAAATAAATCATGTTCAGATTTACGGCTACAGTTTCCAAAAAAAAGAGGAACTTAAAAATAGCATATATGATCTCAGTAAGAAAAATATTTCGTACTATGTCTTGGAGTTCACCTCTATTCTTTGTTTTAATCAGGCCACATATCTAGTCTAATTTAGACACTGATTTTTACGTTTAGCAAAAGCAAACACAAAATGAGATAAAACTCTGTGATCTCTTTTTGAATTACTTCCCAAGGAAACAGAATGTGTCCATGGCCAATGAATATACAGGACAATACTGGACAAGTTGTTCAGCACCAAGGATACACAGTAACATGCACTAAAGAATCACAGCTAATTGCCATAGTTTGCAGTGCAATCCTATCATTAAGTTATGCCTACTTGGTGGGATAGAATTGGGATTAAATGCCCTTGGACTAGTAGAATGTAATGGCACACTGGCATAGTGAATTTATTCCATTGTGGAAGTGTACCAACCAGTGAAGGCTCTGATGGCGCAGTGGGAAAACCAGGGTGATGTTGGGTACATTGCAGAGGAAGGGAAGTATTTGGTAAGAAGACAGAAGCCCATTGAGACATGTTCGCTAATCACTCTTCAGATTATGTTGCTTGTATCCATCTCAACCATAACCCCACAAGTTCAATAGTTCAGACTAGGGATATGTCCAGAGTATCATCTAGTTTGGGATCATGGCATGAATTTCAGTTCTTGCAGACGGAGGATCTGCACACTGTGCTTGGAAGAGTGTGACCTACTACTAGGTGCTTGTTCAACTCTTGCCTTTCCTAGTATGTTACATTTAGAAGGAGAGGTTCCAAAGAATGCCAGGTTCCAAAGAATGTTGGCCAAATATGTCCAGTTTCATGAAAGCTGTCAGGACCATGGAGAGTTCCTAGTGATATCTGATAGATACAGCTCTCTCCCTATTGCAGGCAAAAGAGATGTGTTGTCTCAGCAAAGGACTAAAGCAGGAATGGGGAACCTGTGACCCTTCTGGGTCAAAGGTAGGGAACCTCTCACCCACAGGCCAGTCTTGGTCTGCCAGGTGTCCATGAGGACATTTCGCCCAAATCACACCTACCTAACCACCAGCTGTAACTAGTGACACCGACTGATGGGCAGAGCCTTCTCCTTTAAGCGAGCAAGTAGGGGAGAGGACAAAGAAGCCTGTAGAATGGAGGCTTCTTTCTCTTCTCCCCTGCCCACTTAAAGGAAATGTGCGGAGCTGCTTCAAAGAGAGCTTTTGCCAAGCACTTTAAGATAGTCCCAGTGCTTCTGACAGAGGGTCCTTTGATGCAATGTCCCCCTCCTTTTAACATCACTCATGCTGCTTCAAAGAGCACTTCTGTAGCCTCAGGCAAGAGCACAGGGAGCCTAGCAAAATTGCTGTTTGAAGCAGACTCCCCACCTTTAAACATAGCTCAAGCAATATTCAAAGACAGCTTTTGCAAAGGGCTTTCAGGCAGACAACCCCACTCCTATTTGATGCTCTGGAGGCTCACACAGGAGTGCAGGCACTATGTTACAGCCCTTTGGAAACAGTGAAAGGGTTTTGAAGCTATTGCAGGTTCCCAAGTGGCATGTGACTGACATGTGGGAGGCTCCATCCATCTGTCAAATTTGGACTATGAGTGGAATTTTGATAAGCATGTTGCCTGTGTAGACAAAGAGGTTCCCCCCCCCCACACACCTGTTGTAGGTGCTGTTTGACGACAACTCCTATCAATTCTGGCAGTCAGCCATGTTGACTTTTGCATCCCAAAAATCTGCAGGGCCACAGTTTCCCTGTCTCTGAGTTATAGCCACCTGAAGGCTGTTCTCCAGTTTGCCCAACCTACCGGAGGAAATTGGCAGTGCTCCTTAAAGGGCACTTGTCTGGTTCTGTAGCCACTGCTTCTCTGAGGTGAAAGAGATAGGAACGGCACTGGGGACCTGCCCTCACAGCAAAGGAAGGTGGAAAGGCTATGTCCTTGGCCTGGGAGAACACAGGAGTTGCCAGGAAATTAATCTAAGTATTGTCTCTTGCTTCTAATGGTATTCATTGCTTTTTGCTCTGCTTCTGAGACGGCATAGAATTTCAACTATGCCATGAAAGTGCTAGCTCCAAAAGAGAAGCCATTGGTATGCTTAGCAAAACCACAAGATGAGTAAGTCTGCTGTATAAAGCAGTTTATCATTTTTTTAAAAATAGATAGATAGATAGATAGATAGATAGATAGATAGATAGATGATAGATAGATAGATAGATTCTTTATTGTCATTACACAAGTGCAACATTGCACAAGTGCAACGAAATTGGATGCCATCCCTTAAAAACAACAAAAGCAAAACAACAACAACAACCAAACAAACCACATTCCAGCCACACCCACACCCACACCCATCAAACTCCCAGGTCACACTATCGAGTTACAGCATTCAAAAAGGCCACAGCTCTTGGGTAGAAACTATTTTTCAGTCTATTTGTCCTTGACTTGATGTTTCTATATCTCCTGCCAGAAGGCAGTAGTGCAAACAGACTGTATCCCGGGTGAGATGAATCCTGCAGGATGTTGTTTGCTTTCCTAAGACAACGGGAACCGTACAGTTCTTCCAAAGATGGGAGAGGATGACCAATAATCCTTTGGGCTGTGGTTATGACCTTCTGGAGCACCTTCCTCTCCCTAGCTGTACAACTGGAGAACCAAGCACAAATACAGTATGTGAGAATGCTCTCTATGGAGCCTCGGTAGAAGGACACCAGCAGTCTCTCACTCAGATTGTTCTTCTTTAAAAGTCTGAGGAAATAAATTCTCTGCTGGGCCTTCTTCACCAGAGCAGTGGTATTTGCGCTCCAAGTCATGCCCTGATCGATAGTCACTCCCAAAAACCTGAATTCCGCCACCCTCTCCACCCGTTCCCCGTTGATATACAAGGGCTGAATGTCCGCCTTTTTTTCCCTGTAATCCACCACCAATTCCTTGGTCTTAGCCATATTAAGAGCCAGATTGTTCTCTCCACACCAAACACAGAGCCGCTCCACCTCGTCCCGATAGGCGGACTCATCCCCTCCTGAAATGAGCCCCACCACCGTAGTGTCATCAGCAAACTTGATGATTTTGTTGCTGGAATAGATGGCTGTACAGTCATACGTATAGAGAGTATAGAGCAGGGGACTCAACACACAACCCTGTGGTGAGCCGGTGTTAAGGCTAAGGGCTGTGGACATATGTGACCCTACTCTAACCCTCTGAGAACGCTCTGACAAAAAATCCAAAACCCAGAGACAGGTGGAGTTGGAGAGTCCAATCGCCTCTAGCTTGGACACCAGTCTATGGGGGAGGATAGTGTTAAAAGCAGAGCTAAAATCCACAAACAGCAGCCTCACATAACTCCCCGGCTGCTCCAGATGGGACAGAGCAGCATGGAGAGTGGTGGTGATAGCGTCTTCTGTGGATCTATTTGCCCTGTATGCAAACTGGTAGTTGTCAAAAGTTGATGGAAGACAGGAAATAATGTGACGGCGCACCAGTTTCTCAAAACACTTCATGATGATTGGAGTCAGTGCAACTGGTCTGTAGTCATTCAAACTACTGATTGTGGATTTTTTAGGCAGAGGAACAATAGTTGACGACTTCAGGCAGGGTGGGACAATAGACTGGTGTAAGGACTGGTGTAAAAATGAGCAGAGCAAACCCCAAACTTCACTTGGTGGAAATATTGCCATTATTTTGCAATTTTAATTCATAAAATGTTCTGATCTGAAAGTATTCATAATATTAATCTGTGAATTAATAAAGTACTTGAATCCCCCCCCCCCAAGATAAACAGCATCTAAATAGGATCTGTGACTGTGAAAGGGCTGAGTAACACTGTTAACAGTTTTTTTCCCTTAGGTTATATAAAGAGAAGTTAGATGTAATCATACTTCAGGAAACACGTCAAAAAACAAACTGAACATTTGTTAAAGGGCAATAGACTAGGAACAGCTTTAATATCAACTGGGACTTCTAAATCAAAGGCCACAGCTTTATACATAAAGAAAAATAAGATGCAAATAATAAAGTAACACGTAGATTAGCGGGGGTGGGGAAGTTATTTTAAGTTTATTTTGACTAATTTCTGTGTTTATATACAATTGTTAATGTACTTAATTAGTTTTTGAGCAGGCAGACAATCATTGATGGAAATGTCTACATAGAATTGGCCTGGAAACTAAACATAGACATAAAAGTTTAAATAGTTCAGTATAATTTGCATTCAGCTTTGCTCAGTCTTGCAAAAAAAGAAGAAGAAAGAAAACCAACTTGCACCCTATGCAGTGCTTGTGTTCCATTGTAGTTCTGCTGAGTCCCTAAGGCTGAATAGGTAACTCTTATAAAATGTCAGCTGTCCATCAAGGACATGATGCTGTGAAATAATCAATGGAAAACGAGTTAGATAATGATGTCATAACAGCTAGGCTCAATTCAACTGCAGTAGAAACAATATCTAGTAGAAGTGAGAAATAAGGAGTTTTCGAGTTATCATATTGGCTAAAGAAAATCTTTACACACACTATTTTCTCTTTTTTCAGTTTTACATGACAAAATAGTCACAACATTGATACTTCTAAGCTTAAGAACTAAATACCCTAATATTCACATAAGCAAAACATACAAGAAGGTACATACATCACAGTTGTGGGTTTTTTTGCTTCCAGGAAATCTCTGAATGAGAGACAGGGGAAGAATCATTTTGTTCTTGTCATTATTTAAAAAAACAACAATTGGGAGTCAGAAATCCTTTTTGATCTACTTCTAATCACTGAGTTATCTACCAGTAGATTCTGATTTACCTTCTGCTGACTCAAGCCATACTTAAAAAGGTAAAGGGACCCCTGACCATTAGGTCCAGTCGTGGCCGACTCAGGTGTTGCGGCGCTCATCTTGCTTTATGGGCCGAAGGAGCCAGTGTACAGCTTCCGGGTCATGTGGCCAGCATGACTAAGCTGCTTCTGGCGAACCAGAGCAGCGCACGGAAACGCCGTTTACCTTCCCGCTGGAGCGGTACCTATTTATCTACTTGCACTTTGACGTGCTTTCGAACTGCTAGGTTGGCAGGAGCAGGGACCGAGCAACGGGAGCTCACCCCGCCGCGGGGATTCGAACTGCTAACCTTCTGATCGGCAAGCCCTAGGCTCTGTGGTTTAACCCACAGTGCCACCTGCGTCCCTAGCCATACTTACCCAGCCACTATTTCTAGCCCAGGCCTTTGCTTCTCATACTAGAATATACACATACAAAAACACATGTGGTGAAGAGTCTTAGATTGCTTAATTCTCAGTCCAACACCAAGCTCCATAATTGTGTAAGTGGGGACTACACAGTTCTCAAGTCTAATAAAACAACACTGCCAGGAGAAATAAACCACTCACTTCTCCATTTATTCCTGCAACTTTAACTGAACTGTATTTCGCACCGTGACCTTTGCATTTAAGTAAAGTTTTTCAAAAATTATTCTCTCCTCACAACTATCTCTCTCTCTCTCTCTCACTCACACACAGTAAGATTCAGTGGCCACGATTGCTCCAGCACACGTCTCTCATCCCATTGAGAATTGCAGCTTGTATGTCAAGAACCCATTTTGCAGCAGTCTTGGGAAAATGTCAGGCTTTTTGACAACATAATTAGTCACCACACGGCATGATGTGAGGTGAATAGGGCAGGTTGCACTTTTTAAGGGCCAATTCACATTACTGGCTTTCCTTGACACCAAATAGATCCCTAGTTACTAGTAGCTGCAGGGTACATTAGAAGGAAGGATATTCTCGCCCAAATCATTATTAACACACACACACACACACACACACACACACACACACACACACACACGTATCTTTTCAACTATCAGTAGTTTATTCCAGCAGCAACTTCAGCAGCAAACTACTACTATTCCTCTCTACAGTCTTTGCCCCCAGAAGAAAGCTTTAATGCCCAGCTACCGATGAACAGGTGCAAACCATGGTTCTGACTGCTGGGTATCGTTGCTCTGTTTCTTCTTTTAAGTAATGGTGTTTTAGGGTCTAATCCAAACCCTGGAACCGCCCAGTGGGGCATAACAGAGCAGTGGGGCTACTACCACAGCCACAGCCCTGCCATGCTGGGCGAAGCAAAAGGTTGAGGGTGGCAAACTACTGCACTAGCCTGGAGTTGTTGCAGTGATCAGGCCAATGCCATCACATGACAGCTGTGGGGCTAGTTCAGGATCCAACAGATCCTAGGCTGCTTCAGCCTCAGTCCCCATTTTAGAGCTTTGTGTTGGCTGGATCATGCCCATTACTGAGCACTTTACCAACATTAAGTATCCCCTAGTGTGGAAAAAAATATATCATTATCCTTCAGGAGTGTTAAGCAGCAGCTGTTTTACTGTTCCCCCGACGGATCATATAAGGCAATTTTCACACTGCTCCGATCAATTTCTCAATGTTTTTGATCAATTCACAAGTCAAGATACATGCTGGAAATAGCCTGGTGAAAAATAGGGTACTTACAAGGAAACACTTTGAAGACATTAAGAAGAGAGTTGCAAAATGCTTTAATCTGGCTATGGGGACAACTGGATTTATATCCAATGGGGACCAGGAGCACAACCCCATGGCTTACTGTCCCCCTGAACATGTATATGGTAGCACCTCTCTCCCTTCCACAAATCCCTCCTCAAAGCCCACCTTTTCCATGTGGCTTTTGGCCAATCCTCATTCCCAGTGGCAAGCAAGCTTTTCTCACATGTGACTCCATTGCCCATATTCTTCTCTATGCACCCTTGGTTGTCCATCCTTCCCTCTGCCCCATCTCTGAGCATGTGTTGCAAACAGAATTACATCATGGGAACTTATAATCTAGAGAACCTTATTATGATTGGAAATGTTAGAAAGAAAAGTGCTTTTCATGTTTAATGCTGGCAGTCGATGCAGTCATTACGTGTTGAAACAATTATTCACCCAGATAATTCTTTTCCTGTATGGTGGCTGTTATGTGTACGAGAGCAGGGGCAGAAAAAGAAGTGCCAACTCTACCAGGAAGCAATTTAAGAAGAGGTGGGACATAGTTGCAGCTCCTAAGTATAAATAATTACAATGGAGGTGCATAAGAGTAAAGAATGATGACCCGTTTTCTTCATTCATGAGCGATGGACCAATCCTATCTGTACAAGTGAATGGAGAAGCTTTTACATGCAGGGGAGTTCTCTATAAGCACTGGAGTCTCTATAAGCACTGGAGGTTTTCCAGTCCAAATCAGAGAAAAGCCTTTTCCTTGAAGATGGAACTACCTCTACAAGGGCATAAAACACCTGGAATGGAAGGATGAAAATTCCAGGGAGGATTAGGATTCCTTGGAGACTCTCTCGTGTTTCCTAATTAAGGATCATTGTATTTCCATTCTACGTCAATTTGGCATGTGTTTATTCATAAGTCCATTGCATCTCGTTTCTGCATTAATCAGTTATTTTTAAAAAGCCACATACACATGGAAATTTTGTTTGAATATGTATCGTATCACAGATATACATTATTTTACATTATATTATCCTAAAATATGCATTTGCAAGACATTTTAGCGTGTTTCTGGAGCTAAATTTTGGTGAAGAAAATCCCAAGGGCAATTTACCATTCTGAACTGAACTAAATTTCTCGGGCTTTTCTGCTCCTAATACCTGCAAAATCCCCATACCTAAAACAATGGTTATCAAATTGTGGGGCAATCCATATAGGTGAGTGGAATGCTCCCTAGAGAAGAACACTTATTGCTTCACATTTGATTTGTAGAAGGAAATAGTAGTCTCATAATTCCAACCATTTTGGGAAGAGTCATTGCTTTGTTCTAATGGTGTTTCCCTGTGTGTGCGTTTTTGGAGAGGTCAGCAATATTTTCTTCTATAGTAAAAGGTAGGTAAAGGACCCCTGGATGGTTAAGTCCAGTCAAAGGCGACTATGGGGTTTCGGCGCTCATCTCGCTTTCAGGCCGAGGGAGCAGGCGTTTGTCCACAGACAGGTTTCCAGTTCATGTGGCCGGCATGACTAAACCGCTACTGGTGCAACGGAACACCGTGACGGAAGCCAGAGTGCACGGAAACGCCGTTTACCTTTCCGCCACAGCAGTACCTTTTTATCTACTTGCACTGGCGTGCTTTTGAACTGCTAGGTTGGCAGAAGCTGGGACAGAGCAACGGGAGCTCACCCTAGTCCTAGTGATGAATTAGTGCCCCAATCAACAGATTTCTTATATATAGCAATGGGCTATATGAAGATTACTGCATGCAAGAAACCCTGGATTTTCTGCTTAGAAACAAATAGTACCAGAGTGAGGTTGAGGCTTCCAAAAGGTGAGTAAGTGTGGACGGGGGTGTGCAAGCTCAAAATACTCAGAGGAAACCTTCCATCCCCATTCCCAGAGTAACTCATCATTAATTTTTCCAAGAGAAAGCGTAACTCCTGTGCAAATACTCTCCGAGAAAATTAATGTGAATTAATTTTCCTTTATTGTGCTGATGCTGTACCAACTAAATTACTTTGAGGTTGGGAGCATGGGTTTAAATTCTAACAGAGTAAGAAGATACCCGGGACAGATTTTAGAAATGTATTAGAAATTGTTATCTAAAAATAAAGCCTATTGTGGCATTGGCTGTATTTCCATCAGTCAACCAATATCATGACATGTTCTGCTTCTGTTCAAAGTTATCTGCAAGTAAGGAACAGCTTGTTATGAAGGACAACATAACTCAGGGATCTTGGACCACAAAGGCCAAGAAATTCAGTTTTGGTTGAGACTGCAACTGTAATCATTTTTGCTATCGAAGTGGAAGCCAAGAAAATAATCTGCTCAAGTTCTAAAACAATTTCAACAAGGCAAGATGGAATAATATTTTAATTGGGTCACTTGGGAACCACCCAGATTTGAATTCCTGATTTATGCTAATGGTTGTTGAAAACTTTCTCTTTCCTCCTTATGCCAGCTTCATTTTGTGGAATAAGCAAGGAAATAATTAACATACATTAATACTTATGTGTTTTAGGATTCGAGGGGAAGAAAAAAAACACACACCCAAGATTATTCTTTCTCCCTCTTTAGTTCAGTAAAATTACTTATGATTGGCAAGTCTTGCCTATTTCAGTCTAATGAACACATTGTCTGTATTCTGTTCCAGAAGTATGCTGTCATTTCTGGTGCTTCTTCCAGCACTTTCATGTATGTGGCTTTTATGTTTGAACTTTTCCTTTTACGGGTAAGATGCAATTTAGACCTGAAAGTTCCCCAAGAATTTATAGGGTTTGTTTTTAAAAGAATAATAAGTGAGAGAGGAGATAGTACTCTGAAAACCTCTTCTAGGTCTGCAAACAGTTTTCATTTATGCAATGTTTTATGGAAAAGAATTTGGACCAAGTACCTTTATGAACCATCCCACCCTGAGAAGTTCTCCTCTTAAGTGTTCCTCAGTACCTTCTTTCTCCTTTAGAATGCCCCCCCCCAATTATTGGGTTAAGTTAAGTGGCAGGAGATCCAGGCCTCTGGCCTCTGGTGCTACTCTCTAGCAATGCCCATGGGTTTCAGCTTTTTCTATATTGGTTGCCCCCCAGGGATGGAGGAGAAATTCAGTTTGGTTTGCGTTTTAATGTGAATCTACTTCACACTTCAAATGTGTGAACCAAAATGCAGCAATCCTTTGAAATTCACACATTTCCAAACTTTGAGGCACTGTTTTCCAATGTTCCTCAGTGTCAAGGTCCCTGATCTTCTTCAGCGGTGTGTGCCTGAGGAACAGTATTGGGTATAGTCTAGGGCAGAGTCAGTTTTAGATTGGACTTCCATTGTCATCAGCTCTAGAGAGTACATCCAACAGTTATAGACATGGGAGCTGGAGTTCAACAACATCTGGATGGCCAAAGGCTCCCCATTCTAGGGCACCCTCTCAAAAGCATTGAGTTTGCCTTCAGCTGCGATTCTATCATTCTAACCCAAGCTGAGTTATTTGCCTTCTAATCATTCAGTTTTTTCATGCAGTGATGGGATATTTTGGCCTCCAGTGACATTTTATTCAGAGCAGAACCAGTGAAATTAATGAACATGACTTGGGGAGAAATCCTGTAATAAGGTCTGTCAGGATGTGGGGGTTAGGATCTTGCAGATCTCCAGCTAAGCTGACAGGTTCCTGGCACAGCAACACTGTGCCAGCTTAACTCCCTCACCCTCAGCTCAAGTGGAAATATGCTGGTGTATCTCCCCCATCCTGTCTCAAATGGGACCCAGCTGGCCTGATGGATCTTAATCCTGCATAGAACCTGAAAAAAGAACATTCTGGGGACAGGACCAAGGATAGGGGCTTGAGATGGATCCTATGTCGATTCAGCTTGGTCATGTCAACGGGCAACCCAGCATAAGTTAAGCCAGCGAAAAGAACGGTACAACTCAAGTCTTGCTTTCCTCCTGCCAAACTTAGGCCAGCTCAACCAATGGTAGCCATGCTTCTGGAACAGAGTTTGGATTTGGTGTAACTTCGCCTTGGCTCAGTTTACACCTGCTTGCTTTGTGCCAGCTTCTTGTGTATAGAACCGCTCCCTAAATTATCTCCATTGATTTAAACAGGTTCATTCACACTAAGTGAAACTTAGCTGAACACAACCCTTAATATTTTAGGCTTTACACATCAATGGCTCTCAAAAACATTGCCGATGGTTCTCAGGCATACTGCAGGGGACACAGTCAAGTTCACACGGGGCACTGAGTTTCTCCATTGCCCCTCAGAAACTGAGTAAGGAAAGAATCAGGGCAAAGCCTTGCAGATAATGAACATAGGCAGCAGCTTGAATTGTTGGCCAAAAGAAAGGAGGGGAAATCTGCTAGGAGTGGGTCATGGAAAGTCCTATTTGTGAGAGCCCCCCAGAGGCATTTGGCTGAAAACAATGCTGGGTTCAACAGATCTTGGTCATATCCAGGAAGGTGATTCTCACATACAGTGGCACCTCAGGTTAAGTACTTAATTTGTTCCCGAGGTCTGTTCTTAACCTGAAACTGTTCTTAACCTGAAGCACCACTTTAGCTAATCGGGCCTCCTACTGCCGCCACGCTGCTGGAGCACGATTTCTGTTCTCATCCTGAAGCAAAGTTCTTAACCTGAAGCACTATTTCTGGGTTAGCGGAGTCTGTAACCTGAAGCGTATCTAACCCGAGGTACCACTTTATACTTCTATGGGTGAGGCAAAACTAAGTAAAATTTTGTAGAGATGCTATTCCCATCTTCTAAAGAGCCATTTCCCCATAGTAGCCTCCCAGATTTCAAAATGGGCAGCTTAAACAGAATCCCTTCATTTATATTAACAGAGCTATAGCGCAGGCGGTTCTGCAAGCCTCCTCCCTTCAGAAGTTATTTATTGCTAATAATTCACTGCCTGCTGACAGAGAAGGGCATGATGGAGCTAATTTAACATTTCTTTGGTTGGATTCTATTCATATCAGAGCGAAGTATCAGTAAATAAAAGTGAAGTGCCATTTATTACATTGTTGGAATTGTCACAGGTTAGGTTATCATACACCTTGTGCTCTTGGCAGGAAGATTAATTTCCACGTGAAAGACATTCAGCCCAGATGACCTGCCCTCTCAGAAGCACCGTCCTCAAAATATATGGCTTTCCACCAAGAACGTTTTGCTGAGAAAAGTGAGGCGACTTAAATTTGAATCATTAAATGCTGCTTACGATGGGACACCGCATAAAATCTCTATCTTAATGCAAACCATTCTCACTAATGCCTTTTAAGGGCAGCAGACACCACTCTGTCATTCACCACACCTTGGACCCATCCAGTCATCCCCACCTGAGTGGCTTTCACCAGCCAGGATTGGCAGCAGTCAAGACAGCAGGAAGCCAGTTGCATCACTGCAGGAGTCCTGTCCGCATCACCAGGTCTCATAAACTGAAATTAGAAGTTGGTCCACAGCAAAAATAAGAGAACCTAATGAGGATTGTTTTGGGGACGTATGGAAGCCTTTTTCGGAATATTTAAAGAAATATTACAGTACGATGAATTCGCGAGCAGGATTTGAACTATGAGCAACAGAAGGAATGAGAGATTATTGCATGGTGTTTATTATATATAAGAGAGATAAAATAAGATAGGGTACAGCAAGGGGAAGAAATTAAGAACAACATGGAAAATGGGAGGGGAAGTTGGGGAAAAACAATGAAAAACATATGTTTTGGAGCGTATATATGAAATTTTGGAAATATAACCAGTGCTTTTTTCTGGGGGTACACATACCCCTAAACATTTTGTGAATCTAAGATTGGCCTCGTTGAAGGGCAATATTTCAATATGCATAAGAAAATGAGAGTACCCTAAACATTTTTTTTTTTTAGAAAAAAGCACTAATAATAATAATAATAATAATAATAATAATAATGGGTTCAAATGTTTGTTTGTGATACGATAAACTTTTCTTGTAGGGCTATATCACCTACACAATGCATGTGGGGAATACTTTGCATGAAAACAGTCCTATATCAAAACTGGCCTTGACATGGAACGGTTTACATATTAGGGAGATTTGGCCACTGGGTTGCTTGCTATTAAGCAAGAGATGTAAAGCATGGAGTGGAAGGTGGAAACAGAGCTTTCATCAGTCAGGCTCTGTTGCCTTACCTCATCCTGTATCACTAGTGACGTATAGACTGAAGTGCCAGCCTGCCTGAGCATGATCCTGCCTTTGGAACTTCCTCTTCAGTCTGAGCAATCTGCCCTGTCCCCAAATAAGTCCTTGCTTGCCTTTTTATGGTTTATTATGTATTTATTAAAGTGTTTGTATAAATTATGCTGATGAGTTGTGCCAAAGTGGGTATGTAGCCTCTGGGTCCACTCACTTACCTATACCTCCATGTTGTTGTGGTTCTCTGACAATCGTTGTCATTCTGCACATAATAAAATGCAGGCCCTGATCCCTTTTCCCTACTTGGGTCTTTAGCTCATGGCACACATAAAGACCACCTGTGACTATGCCCCTGCTTATAGTCCCTAGTATAGTCCCATAGTATGGAAGTGAGAGCTGGACCATAAAGAAGGCTGATCGCCGAAGAATTGATGCTTTTGAATTGTGGTGCTGTAGGAGGCTCTTGAGAGTCCCATGGACTGCGAGAAGATCAAACCTCTCCATTCTTAAGGAAATCAGCCCTGAGTGCTCACTGGAAGGACAGATCATGAAGCTGAGGCTCCAGTACTTTGGCCACCTCATGAGAAGAGAAGACTCCCTGGAAAAGACCCTGATGTTGGGAAAGATGGGTGGCACAAGGAGAAGGGGACGGCAGAGGAGGAGATGGTGGGACAGTGTTCTCGAAGCTACCAGCATGAGTTTGACCAAACTGTGGGAGGCAGTGGAAGACAGGAGTGCCTGGCGTGCTCTGGTCCATGGGGTCACGAAGAGTCAGACACGACTAAACGACTAAACAACAACAACAACAATAGTCCCTTGGATCCTCTAATACAGCTTGGGTTTTCTTTCTTTTACTGAGTATGCACATGGTTTCTACTACGTAGGTGCCTCCTTTGCATCCCTCCCTGGGCCTCAGAACTTGACGGCCTAGAGCCTGAATGATCTTGAGCACCCTGGTCCCTGCATGCCTTCTGAGGAGTCAGTCTGGTGAGAAAGCCGCATTACGCCTGAAAGAATGTGTTTGGTTTATTTGCATTTGAACGCGAACCCAGACGTGACAAACAGAGTACAATCACAGAGATACTTATGCAAATTAAGATTAGAAGGCATCTTTTAAATTCCTGTCTGCACATTGATCTATAACCAGCATGATAAAGGGCAAGAGGCATAATCGGCTTGTTATATCTGAGGGTGGAAGATCAGCCCAAGTTATCTAACCTGAGAGCGAACATGATGTTGATTGTGGCAGCATATTTTATTCTGATAAAATAACTTACCACTTAATGAAGACATTCCGGCCACTCAGTCAATCCTCATTATCCTGGAGTGGTTGACTGAGTAGTCTGTGTGCATTTATTACCGGCAAGTGCTTTTGTATGTCAAATTACAGCATGAACTCATATCTGATATTAATAACCACATCCATTTTTTACTCTTAATGTAGATCAGCAGTCCCCAAGCAGGGACACTCCAGATGTTTTGGCCAGCAACTTCCATTAACCGCAGATATGCCGGATGAGGCTCCTGTGAGTTGTAGGATACGGTATCTGGAGGGCACCAGGTTGGGCAATAGACTGGTCTTTACTGGGTCTTAAAGTGCAAATGGTTGTGGTGCAACCAGGTTGCATTCACACCAGGACTATGACCACCATAAGAACATGAGAAAATCTTGCTGGATCAGGCTAATGACTCATTCTGTTCTCACAGTGGCCCACCAGATGGCTATGTGAACCTCAAAAGCAGGACCTGAGTGTAATTCAGTTCTGGCCCTGCTAAGAATGTGAGGTGGGAATAGTCCAGTTTGAAAAGTACTAGTAGAAGTTTAAAAATTGAAGATGACCGCAGCACCTGGAAACAGTCACGTTGTGTATCTGTAGCAGTGGCCAGAGGAGGAATGACCACCGCAAGAAGTGCAGAGAGAAGAAATGCTATGGTGCATCTGCAGCAGCACAACCAGATACCTTCATCTGCCTCAGCTGCAACAAAACATGTCTCTCCCATATCAGTCTCCACAGCCACAACAGGTGCTGTAACTCTCCAACAGTTTGACTTCACTCCAAAGGTGCACTCCTCCATTGTCTCCTGACACAGTCGGATGCCAACTAGATGTGAAATTGTATAACTATATGTTACTATTTGTTAAAACGGGAAAATTAAAAACCATAATCATTTCTTTAACTTCCTTATATCTGCAAAGTTTCAAGGAACAGGTAGGCAACGTAATTCAAATATCTATGAATGAACAATGGCATGGTTTTTCCATACTTAAGAGGAGAATGAAGCTACCCTAGGCCAAGAACAGTTGATTTTAATAAATTCTTCCCATTAAATCAAACAGTCCCGGATCCATAATTCATAACAACGCTCAAGACTTTGAAGCACAAATATTGAAAGGAAGAAATTGCATACTAGTGGGGTAAAACTGAGGAGTGCACGTGTTAGCAAAGTACATTTTGCTAAGGATATGATTTATTCTACAGCTTGCTCCATTCATTAGAAAGTCATAGTCCATCTGAAGTTAGTGCTATATTAAAAAATCAAGTCATGCAAAAAGGTGCAGAGGAGAATCACCCACTCTAATACAGCTCATCAATCAAAAGGGATGTTTGCATTGACTTAAATCTCTAATAAAGTAGAAAATCATTCTGCAGTCTTGCTACCAAGGGTCATTACTTTTAGGAAGTGCTGAATTTGAAACAAAAAAAAAATCTATTATAGCCATGTGGCAATTGGGTAAATGAGAGGGCACAGTACTCTCACCTTCCTAAACCTTTTAGAAGATCGTAAGGGAGTGGTTTCGAATGGTGGAAGATATTACAGTTAATTGGGATAGCTTGGTGCTAAAAGGTTTATTATAGTAACTGTGTTTAGAGCATGCCACTGGAGCTTTTATTGGGAATGCTTTTATTGACTCCACACTTTTGCTTTTATCAGAGACCCTCTGGGGTAATTTGAACACTCACAAGCTATCCTGTATTTGGGAAGCCACCTCTTTATTTATATCCAAGTAGGTACGAGTTTCTACACTTCCACTAATAGGGCAGCATTCAACAAACGGACAGAATGTCTGTGCACAATATATTGGCTGTGCAATGGAATTCCTCTTCCTCTCTTCTACCTGTGTGCCCTCCTGAGGACTCTAAGTCTGTTCTGGGGATGCCCCAACCCTCCATAGCAGATTTGGGGAGAGTGCATGAGGCACATGCAAGCAGAGAAATCCTTGTGCTAACAGAATGAGTGCATTTGATAAATTTCTGGTTGCTTCTTCGCCCCATAGATGCCTTTCCTCCCGACCAGACAGACATAAAAAAAGTATGCATGCACTCATTTTGTTTTTCCCAATGAGTTTGGGTAAGAAGTAGAATTAAGAATAGGTGGGTAGAAGAATGAAACAAAAATGATCTACTGATTATATTTATGATGTGTCAATAGGAACAACAGGATGCTCTCCTACATTCCATCAGTATTATTGCTTTGTTTGTTATATTATGCAAAGGGACAGCGGAATCAGAGCAGAATACAATTTATTCTAACATGACCCAGTTTCTCTTCCTCCAACTTGATCCTAGCCTAGAACACATCTTAAGTTTTTTTTTAAAGTTTGAATGGATATTTTCAAACTCTGTCAGTATATAGACAAGTCAGGGAATTATAAAATTGCATGACTGGAAGGGAGCCATTGGATCATTTACTGCAACACCCTGTCACTAAGCAAGTCATCTTATACACACAAATATCCCTGAAGCCAATCCAATGTTACCTTAAAAGTGCACCCCACATCCTCCCTGGACATCTTGACCTATAGCCCCTACATAGGTTAACAACATTGCTTCTTGCCCTGCTTTGATAAGAAAATTGTTGTCCCCCCTTTTCTATTTCAGAACCCTTGAAATATCTGAACACTGACATCATAGGCTTCCCTTAATGTTGTCTGCCTCAACCTAAACAAACCCAGTTTGCAACTTTAGGATTTTGCATTCAAGACATTTTCTCACCTTCATCTCATCTGAATTCGAGCCAGCGTCTTGGCATCCTTCTTAAATGTTGGTATATTAATGATCTATTCATTTTATCCCCACCCCAAATTCCAAATGTACCTGTTATACAAAACACGTTGTCTTTGATGAGTGGAGGGGTCAAGGAACTGCACACACAGACAATATTTTAGAAAGAAGGTATTTAAGCAGTGTGTGTGTGTGTGTGTGTGTGTGTGTGTGTGTCTATGTTTAAGCAGTGTGCGTGTTTGAGTAATGATTTGCTGTTCTGTAATCCTAGACATACACAGATGCAGCAGCCATTCCTAAGCATTAGGTAAAGGTAAAGGGACCCCTGACCATTAGGTTCAGTCGTGGCAGACTCTGGGGTTGCTGCGCTCATCTCGCTTTACTGGCCGAGGGAGCCGGCATACAGCTTCAGGTTATGTGGCCAGCATGACTAAGCCGCTTCTGGCAAACCTGAGCAGTGCACAGAAACGCGGGTGGCGCTGTGGGTTAAACCGCAGAGCCCAGGACTTGCTGATCAGAAGGTCAGCGGTTCGAATCCCCGTGACAGGGTGAGCTCCCGTTGCTCGGTCCCAGCTCCTGCTAACCTAGCAGTTCGAAAGCACATCAAAGTGCAAGTAGATAAATAGGTACCGCTCCGACGGGAAGGTACACGGCGTTTCCTAAGCATTAGGTGGACGGAAATGTCCTGATATTTTAGACAAAAACAACTGCAATGGAGTGCACCACGGCACGCATCAAGGAAGTCATGACGGCCTTTTCTACAAGACAAATGGGTACTGTCCAAACTACTAAACTATGTAACAATTACAATCCCACCAATATAGCTTAGGGGCGTTACAACAGCTTCACCAACTCCATCCTGTCTAGATGGTGGGTAACTTGTGGGATATCCAGAAAGAGCAATCAAGTCCAATATTTCCTGTTTGCTAGAAGGGGCACTCAGCGGAATGTGGCTCCAACAGGGAGGACTTCCTGTCAAACCTGCGGGAACCACTTCCCCCTGGGTGCGGCCAGGTAGAGATGGGCATAACTTATGTAAAAGGCTACTAACAAGGCCATCTCTCTCTCTCTCTCTCTCCACCTTGCTGCCACTACATCTCTACAGAGATAGCTAGTTCTTGAGCCTGAGGTCAAAAGATTCAGACTCTATTGTCCTTATATATATATATATGTACCTGTAACTGCAACCTAAGCCTGCCTACAGATTGCTACTGAAAGTGAACTGTGATACACTATTATTTTATTCTAAGAATACTGTTTTTGTGCTATTGTTGTTTTAAGTGGGATAAAAGGGGGAAATACCAAGAAGAATCCAGGCTGCACCAATGCATTGCTTCATCAAAAAGGCTGTAACCAGCTGAATCAAAAGCTTTCTGTTTTGCTGCAAAGGGAGGTACTCTGCTATACTCACAAATGAGATAAGTAAGGATAATATCTAACTAATATATCCTCTCCTAGTTTCCATACACAACCCTACATAACTGCAATCCCCATTCTGTCCTACCTTTGGATATCTGAAAATGCTCCTACACTGGGCATAATATCCTAGGTCACCCTGCAAGTCCAGTATAATGGCTGAAATAATTATGACATCCATTCTTATTTTTATTCTTCAAGCACCTAATATTGCATTCTGAGCACTGATTTGCTGGTGCAATTACTGGCAGTCTCTTAAAGGAACCAGAAGATTTCAAATGTGCATCTGTGTAGAACTCAAATGCAAGCCATATTCTAATACCAAGTTTTCAAGGAATGATCTCATTCATTATTTGGGTCAATGGGAATACAGAACATTCCCTAAGCAAATAATGAAAGACAAAACAAAGTGCATGGGTTCACTCTTCAAAAAAAAAATCTCATTAAATTCTATGGGCTTTCTCTCCACAAAAAGCTATTTTTACACTGGGGAAAACACAGCTGATTGTTCAATACATTTTACTGCAGTCCAACTATGCATTATATGGAGCCATGTGCCTTTCTATCCTGGTGTTTCTTTTAAAATAAATAAATAAAAGCAGCCTCTGGAGACTGTGGGTTTCATTGGAATAACAGAAGGGAGGGAAAGCGGCTTAACCCTTTCCCTTCATATTTATGCTCTGCTCAAGTTTGACTGCCCTCCCTCCCATGCTTTTTGCCCAACAGTGAGAAACGATAGGGTGCTTGTATCTTTCCCCTGATGTGCAAAAAGCTGTTTAGAGTAGGAAAGGGTTAAACTGCCCCATCACCTGCTGCCACCATTCACCCCTCCCAAAAATGTGCAGCTTTTTAAAAGGCTGCACGTTATATGCGCAGTTTGGACCCCTTAAAAAACATTTCCCAGCTGCGCATATAATACCACGTTACGAAAATTATCTTGTAATGACTACTTTAAAAAATGTAATGCAGGTAATGAACTGCATGAGATAAACATTATCTTAATCATCCTCTTTTCTGGCAAATACCTCTGTGGCTGATCATGTCTGTTAATTCATGAGAGAATGTGGGAAATTGCTTTGCAGAATCGTCGTCAGCTGTGTGTGTGCATACGCTTAAAACGAAAGCCCGAAGGAAACCAGGTTGAGGATATAACTCTGTGCACCATTAATCCAGAAAGTGTATTTTTCTTCCCCACATATTTGTTTCAATTAGAGCTCACTGAATCATCTTCACAGCCCCAGAGAGAACCTCCAGCAAGCACTGCTCCTGCTAAAAGATAATTTAGGATGTTGCCTGGAATATTTGTTCTTTCTAATCATCTGTGACACTCTTGCTCTTTTAGTATGTTGCCACTCAGATACACGAGAACGGGAAAAGTGAATCAAAGTGAGCGAGCGCACGATGGAAATTTGACAACTCTGCGCATACAAATGAGTTCAACTAATAGGGAAGCCTAACCTTTCTTCAGGGAGTATTTCAAGCTCTCATTTAGTCTTAGCCTCAAAGGAATGATGTAGCACTATATTATTTGAAACTCCTCACTAAAGAAGAAGTGGGAGAAAGGGAGGGAGCGAGAGAGAGATTTACCTTGCATCTGACATTTGAAATGTATTCCTAACTATTAAGTCATCCATTATTCTTCTCAGCTCTTCTTCGCGTTTCCCCAAGTTCTTTACGGAGGATGCAAGTTAAAGGGTGCTTGCACAGGTGTACAAAAACACACACCTTTATCGAAGAACATCTGCTAAACAAACAAATCCAAGTACTACGGAACAGTGGTACCCACAGATCTGTTCTAAATCAAATTTACACAGATGAACAGCAAAATAATAATAGACTAAACAGCCAAACAAGTCCTTACTTAGCACTCGTAAAATGTGTACTTAAGCTCTTTACCTCAAGGTGATTAACTGCTGTGAAAATGTTAGTGCATGGGTTGGAAGAGCTTTAGAGCCTGATCCCGATCTCAGCTGTGGTTGCAAATCCACTGTAAACTCCATAGGCTTTAAAAGATTTATTTTATGTTAACACTGGAAGTAGCTCTGACCAGATGATCCAGGAACAATCAACATTTGTTTTTTTGTTTTTTTTTAAAAAAGCATCAAACTGTCCAAAAGGCAAAAGACAGAAAAATGAAGCCTCTTTCTTAGAAAACAACAACACTCAGTATTGTAGCTGAACTCTTCAACTTTCAGCATCGTTGATGCATCTAACTATAACAAAGCTTTAAGAAATGTTGAGGGAGAAAGACGAAACCAGAGTGATTTCAACAACACAGGTTAGGCCTCCCTGTCTTGGAACAGAAATGTGCAGCACAAAAATACCTTCAGAACACTGATTAAAAATCCATCCATATAGTTTGCCATGATGAATATATTGACAGCGATTCTTATCTAGGGAACTCTTATCTATTCCTGGCTTAAAGGCAGATAAATCCTAACAGTATTTTCCAGCCTTAATGTTTATTATTGGGGGCTGGGAAGTGAATTCATACTTTTAAATGATAAGTGTGCCAAGGCACGATCCTCTGGGATTTCTTTGCCAAAAAAGAAAGAGCACAGAAAAAGGTACTGTTCTCAGATACACCATCTTGGTTGCAACAGTAGTCGCTAACTTCGGTCCAGCTAACTCGCAAGTCGTGTACAGTAATCTAGCAGTCATTTCAGACACAAACAGTGTAATATGAGAACTGGTGTGGTGTAACATAGTGGCTAAGTGACTGGACTACACATCTGGAAGCTCCCAGTTTGAATCTCCTCTCTACTGTGAACTGGCTTAACTAGTTCACACAACATACCAAGCCAAACTTTGGCTTAGTGAGACTACACAGATGTGCAGAATCGGAGAGAAGCTCACCCTTTTGTATTTTCCCCACCACAGAACTCAAGGGAAGTGATGTCACACAGCACCCTCTCTAGTAATCAGGAACTCTGTGGGTTTTAACCCCTTCATACCCTTATTTAGCAAAAGGCGAAAAGTTATTTTGACTGCAAATTCCCACAGCCTTTTCAAACCAATATTGGCATTTCTTTTTACCGAGGTACTATACACCTAAGGCATATCTGCACTACAGACACAGCATAAAGAAAACTCTGGTCACTTTAATTCTGTGCTGTGCTAGGAATGAATTATCAGCACCCTCACCATTCTACAGTTTTCTGGATTTCCTGGATGAAATGATAGCGAGTACAGTGGCATAAAACCACCAACATGTGCAATTATAGTGAATATATCATTGTGAGAGATACACAACTTGACTAACACCAACTGCTTCCTAAAGCATGACAATTAATGCAAATTAGTTCTTTAAGACTCAAACAAGAAGCATTTTTTGTGTGGGTGGGAAGAGGAGGCATCAAAATATAGATGACTCACATTTTAAAACAACAACATGGTAATAATGCTGATTTGAGTAAAGATATCACTGCAGCAAGCTGAATTTGAGCATCTGTGCCACACCGCTGCTGCCCATTTCTCACGCATGTTTCCACAGTGTAGTATAAAATGAAGCTTGGCTAGTCGCAAAATTCATTTTCAAGCTCGTGAACAATCTACATTATATGTCAGAGTGATCACAGCTGATTAGGAACCAGCTGGTATGCTTATTTATACAGCCAAAGTCATCTCTGCAAACAGGTGTGGGCTGTGTTTCCCTTCGGTCTCCCCACCATAAGATTATGGTGATGAACAACTGTACTATATTGTTTCAGGTCCATTGAGTTCCACTATGCCAAATTTACTGCACATGAGAATGTGGAGTAGGTTTACATACACGTTGGCTCCGATCATTTTATTTTTGGAACAGGAACACAGTAACTCTTCTCACTGAAGAAATACTAGCTTAGTTTATTAGTTTATTTATTTATTTTTCATTCTGAGCATATGGCTGGGAAAATGTTAAAACAAAGAAACAAACAAACCCTTTCCAGCCCTCTAAAACTTGTTGAGCTTTGCCTGATTTCTCCAGAGGCAAAAATTGTGTAAATCTTAGATTATCTGGAAATGAAAGCATGAAAATAAGCAGCATAAACTAGCAAGGGGCCTGACAGCTTAGTGCAAGATCTTGTGGTGTGTGAATGAGAGATAATATTTGTGGGTGTGTCTGTAGGTATGGAGAACATGGCTCTCAATTACAGGCCTGCATGAAAAGTCACCCCTTCAGATGTAAGGAGGGGAGAAGGAAAGCTTCAATTTTAATGCTAGATTTCCTATTACATCTGAATTAAGGGAACTGTGGTTGGTTCTAACAGTGGTTATTTAACAAGCCAGGAATGAAGCAATTGCATAGTAGAAGGAATTGGCAGTTCTATTTAGCTGACTGAAGTCTCTGGAAGCTCATGAACAGGACTTGTAAACAGGGGCGTTTAGCAAGGGATTGGTGGGAGAGACTGAAGAGAGTGAACTTGTGTCTTTAGGATTGAGGCTGGTTCCTTGTAGGCTTCCTGACATGTCCTGGTTTTGGGGTGTTAAAATGGCATCGGGGAGGGAATGTTGCCGAATTGGCAAAATTTCAGGGAAAACCCAGATGTATGGCCCCGCGACGGGGTGAGCTCCCGTTGCTTGGCCCCAGCTCCTGCCAACCTAGCAGTTCGAAAGCACGAAGTCCAAGTAGATAAATAGGTACCACTCCAGCGGGAAGGTAAACGGCGTTTCTGTGCACTGCTCTGGTTCGCCAGAAGCCGCTTAGTCATGCTGGCCACATGACCCGGAAGCTGTACGCCAGCTCTCTCGGCCAATAAAGCAAGATGAGCGCCGCAACCCCAGAGTCAGCCACAACTGGACCTAATGGTCAGGGGTCCCTTTACCTTCACCTTTACAAAGGCTTAACAGTTTGGGTGGTTTTCTATTAAAAACAACTTTGTGAGTGTCAGAAATTTTACTTTTTGAAATATGGCAACCTTAGTTGCTTTTCTTAGCAGTGTGGAGGCTTCATGGTGAGTTTGTTTGTGGGTGTGGCCATGAGCTCTGCTATAACACATGGTCTGAGGGGAGTGGGGTACTGCTAAGAGGAACCCAGGCTGAATGAGAAAGTGAGTTGGGGGAGGAGTTATCAGGAAGCTGATGGGGAGAACAACCCCGACGCACTGGAGTAGTTGAAGGGGTGGAAGAGAAAGAAATGAAGCCTCTCTTTTACCGATGGGATATGGCTGGAGCTGGCTTTGTCCAGGCTACAGTGAACAGAGCTGGGCTCACTCTATCTTAACTCTCAGCAACTTCCTGAAAACATTTGATCAGCCTGCGAGTGGGAAAGAAGGCTTAGTAATTTCTCAGCAGCAGCACAGGCTATTCTTGCAGGGTTTTAGGAGGTGTTGCTCCAGGACCCTGCTAAAGGGCAAGAAAGTAGGAAGCAGCTGGAGAAAATGAGTAGGGAGTCCAGGATATGGATGAGAGTTTCTTAAAGATGAAACATTGAAGGTATAAGTGCAGGCAATTCCAACAAGAAAAAGGAGGGGGGCATCTAAGAAAACCAGTGTGACTGCATAAGGAGCTTACAGATGAGCTGAGATTTAAGAAAGGCATTTATAAGAAATGAAAGAAGAGTAGCCAGTAGTTGCAGGGTGACGGTCATGTGGGCCAAAGCTCAGAATGAGTTCCGGCATGCAAGAAAGGTTAAAAACCATTTGTCAAAGGTTTATTTGGCTATGTTCAAAGCAAAAGGAAGAACAAGCATATAGTAAGTCATCTGAGTGAAGAAGACGGAAAAATGTTATTGGGTGCTTAACACCTACTTTGCACCTGTCTTCACCCAAAAGTAAAGCAGTGCCCATAACTGGCCAATAACAGAACAACGCAAGGAGGGAGCTACATCCCCATATAGTTAACGAGGTGGTAAGTGAACACTTAGCCACTTTAAATGAATTCAGATATCCAAGGCCTGATGTGTGGCACCCCAAGGGTACTAAAGGACCTTGAACAGATAATTAAACAGTTGGTCTGTGACCACTTAGAAAAGGATGCTGTGATTACTAAGACCCAGCATGGGTTTCTCAAAAACAAGTCATGGCAGACTAATCTCCTTTCTTTCTTTTTTTATAGAGTTACAAGGTTGCTGGATCAGGGAGTGTTATGGACATAGCGCATCTTGATTTCCCTAAGGCTTTTGACAAAGTCCCCCCATGATATTCTTGCGAAGAAACTGGTAAAATGTGGGCTGGGTTTGTAGCTGGTTGACTGTCCAAACCCAAAGACTACCTTGGGAGGTTGTGGACTCTCTTTCCTTGGAGGTTTTTAAGCAGAGGCTGGATAGCCACATGTTATGGAAGCTTTGAGATTCCTCCATTGCAGGGATTGGACTCTTCAGGGTCCCTTCCAATGCTACAATTTATGAATTTCAACCTCTGAAGTTTTTCTCATCCCTATAGGACAAACTGAACATGTTAAAAACCAGTCTTCTATGCAGCAATTGAAGATACAGGAACGCCTTTCCTTGTACCTGGTCACCGTACATATTTCTGTCTCGCTACACTCTCTGTCCAGACAAGCTGTGCTGCTTTTTGAAACAATGCAAGAGTCTGCAAAACCCAATTGACCAGTGACCATAATGGGGCAGGAAAAAAATGAATGCATGTGATAGTTTGTATGCTCTCCTAGCACCCAAATGGCACAAAAGCAGTCAAGATAGCCCCAGGTGGATTCATCCACACGGATGAATGTTCGTGGGGGTTGTAGAATTGCCCATTAATCAGATGAATTCTTCACTATTTGGTATCAACTGCCAGGCATCTTGGAAAGCTGCAGTTTCAGTAATTTTTGTAAGAACAATAAACAGCTGGTCTGTTTACAGTGCAGGATAAATACTAATAGAAATTAAATAGTGGTTCTAAAAGTAGCTTAAATACCACAAATGGATGCCATTAACAACACTAATGCTGTGATCCTAAACCTATTATTGCAAAGTAAACCCAACAGAGCCATAAATCCTTTCCACCCATCCCCAGGCTCTTTAAACCCTCCCTGCTTCCCTGGGTTGAGAGCCCTTTTACAGAGGCACCCAATGTAGTGTGAGATGTTGTCATTAGAAGAAAATATTGCTCTCCTGTGTGTGCACGCATGGAAGAATTCTACACTCTTTGCATTGCCTATATGTGTATATCCAAGCTGATATTTCTTTCAGATGGCGATGCAAGGCCATTGTGTAACAGCAACCCACAACTGCGCAATGTCCATGTTCATCAAAGAAATTATATTTAAGAAATTATAGGATTTGAGACAGAGCATATGGCAATTGGCTAATTGCTTGTTTAAAAAAATCAGTTTTATTCAAACAACACACGTTAAATAATTTGAAAAGGATTTCAACCATGACAAATTGGATTTCTGACTAGAAATAAAACAGAGAGGAGTCTTATTACCTTATTCTATAACCCTCATGGTTGGGTTTGAACTATCAAATTCAAGACAAGAAAAATAGTAACTCCTTGTTCAGAAGTTGGAACACTGGAAAAATTCTCCTCATTCACCCCACATAAAGGACATAGTGCTAGGCTTCTACAGTGGTACCTCGGGTTAAGTACTTAATTCGTTCTGGAGGTCCGTTCTTAACCTGAAACTGTTCTTAACCTGAAGCACCACTTTAGCTAATGGGGCCTCCTGCTGCTGCCGCGCCGCTGGAGCACGATTTCTGTTCTCATCCTGAAGCAAAGTTCTTAACCCGAGGTACTATTTCTGGGTTAGCGGAGTCTGTAACCTGAAGCGTATGTAACCTGAAGCGTATGTAACCCGAGGTACCACTGTATAATATTTTTGTGAAAGTTCCCTTCTTTGCTCCTAAGGAAAGCACACCTGTAGCTTCACTGAGAGCAGAAGCTCTGTCTTAGATAATGGAGACCACTGTTGTTTATGTGAGAATTTGCCTTAACACATCAGGTTTCATTCTAATCCTTGAGTGCTAATGGTTGTCTGAAAACTCTGGCACCAAATTCAGACCCTCAGTACACATTTTCCTTTAAAATACATGCCAGCAGAAGCCGAGTTATTTTCTCATCACGGCTTATGCGTAACTTTTAAAAAAGGCAAGAAATGTGCACTACATGCCACACACAGAGTTGTATTATATAGAGTACAAAAAACTATGAGTAGAAAACTTGTATGAAGAAGGCCCCTAATGTGTCATTAAAACAGAAATCGGGAAAGAAATCGTGTTTTTTACATCAGATGTTTAAAAATATTTAAGACAGGCACTGGCTATTAACACTTTATTTTAGCTATTTCCTGTAGGCTTCAATTTGCACACAGTAGCAAGCTGTGAAAAAGAGGGAAATGTTGCCACTTACCCACACATAAAGCTCACCCATAGCAGGAGAAGGGCACGTTTCTGTGGTCAGAATGGATAGCTTTATTGATTTTGCAAGACTTCACAGAAGCACCTCCTCTCCACTCACATCCTTTCATGTTACAGTGATGAATTACTTCTGTGCCCTGCTTTAATCTAGCTGCAATTATGAGATAAGAGGAATCTAACTGCATTTCTGGAGCCACCTGTTGCAGAGCTATTGAAACAATGCATACTGAGAGCAGCAGATGTTTACTGAATTGTGCTTTATTTTCAAAGCCAGAAATTGCTTTATTGGTTTCAGAAATGCTGCAATTGGTACAATAGTAAACTAGCACTGGATTAAAAGGAAGGAAACATTGAAAAGGCTCTGTGTGTGTGTGTGTGTGTGTGTGTGTGTGTGTGTGTGTGTATGTATGTATATATGTATCTATGGGACACGGGTGACACTGTAGTCTAAACCACAGAGCCTAGGGCTTGCCGATCAGAAGGTTAGCGGTTCGAATCCTCGCGACGGGGTGAGCTCCCATTGCTCGGTCCCTGCTCCTGCCAACCTAGCGGTTCGAAAGCACGTCAAAGTGCAAGTAGATAAATAGGTACCGCTCCGGCAGGAAGGTAAGCAGCATTTCTGTGCGCTGCTCTGGTTCGCCAGAAGCGGCTTAGTCATGCTGGCCACATGACCTGGGAGCTGTACGCCGGCTCCCTCGGCCAATAAAGCAAGATGAGTGCCGCACCCCCAGAGTCGTCCGTGACTGGACCTGATGGTCAGGGGTCCATACACACACACACACACACACAATGAAAAAGATAGTGGAAACTGGCAAACCAACTAAAATTAACTCTGATGTCAAGACTAAGACCTAACCTTGTCCATACAAACTGTCCAGGACTACTCAAATGACTAATAACAGTGTAACAGGCCTTGCTTATATTACCATAGCAACATAGGTCTTTCAATAAATCCATCACTGTCACTTAATTCACATTCTATTGAGCTGCCCGCATTGAAACAAATTCTGTCATGTAGATGCTGCATGCAATGAAGTAGTGTCCCGAAGACAAGCTGCATTCTAATAAGCAATAATTCTGGACACTATCATAGGTTGTGTAAAATATATTATCAAATATATTATCTTTATAAACCCCAATGTATTTATTGGGCGAGAAGCAAGCAACCAAGAACGGCCCAAGATTTATGCTTTCAAGAAACACTACCTTTGTTAATCTATCTATCTATCTATCTATCTATCTATCTATCTATCTATCTATCTATCTATCAATCATCTATCTCTCTCTCTCTATATCTATATCTATCTATCTAACTAACTAACTATTTATATATATATCTCATCATTTGGTTCTAATAAAAAAAAAAAAAATGGTGTTCCACACTCTGGGCATGTAGTTTTTATACAAACAGCTCCTTAACAGTCACTGTGACTTTGGATGAAGTCTCATTACTTTGCATCTGAGCACATAAAACAGTACAAAGGTTGTGTCATTCCATTTAATGTTGCCACAAAAGCTTCACTGTGAAATCCTGCCTCCCGAACTCCACAGCATAAATCAAGGTAGGGTCCAAGTGGGGCCTTCATCATTATAAGCCTTCCACGGTAGCTTGTTCTTTTGTCTATTCACCGCAATAACCATGCAAATCAACTTCAAGTGATGCATGCACATTTATAATTGATGTGCTCTGGGTGAAACGATTACCTTCAGTAAAAACACAGAAAGGGGATTTCAACAAAGCAATACAAAAGACGATGAATTGAAGTGTCTTTTGAGGCAAAGGTGAGACGTTCTGTGTTTGCTGCTGTACAGAAATACATATTTTGAATGGGGATTTTAAAAAAGAACTGCTATTATTGGTATGTGAGTTATGTTTTATGCCGTTTCAACCTGTCACACGAAAGATTTATATCTCTTTCCTAATATCAAGCTTTATTTCTGCGGATTTAAAAAGCCCATAGTCAAAATTATAATAATAAATCATTTGGGTTTTTATGCTAGAAAGTATACATCTGTCATTTTTATTCACATATGCCAATAATTCTATCAGAGTTTGAGAATATAGTGGAAATGTAAAACTGACATTATCAGTCAAATAGCCAAGATTACTGAAACAGGCTTTTTTGATATACAATCTCTGTTAAGTTAGGAATGTCTGTTCAAATTTAGACTAAGGTATTCCAAATATTACATAATGAATGGCAATAAAATAAAATAAGAATTCAATAAAACACTTGAACGGCACATAGGATTTTAAAGATTTCTTGCTTTGAACCTAAAACCAGGCAATCCACTCAAATGGAATCACTTATAATTTAGGTGATGGACAGAGCAATGTAACCCTCTTTTCGTTGGACTGGGGCGCACAGTTAGTTTGAGTAGAGGTATCTGCCTGCCCAGTCCTACTCCTCTGTTGACCTCCTGCTGCCTGCGAAGTTGATACCAGTGTCGTTCCACTGAATTGAAGCTCTGCCTTCTGCCTGCTGAATGGGATTTCCATTGAACATAGTCACTGGAAAGCACCAAAACTAAGCTTTTGAGGTCAGGGCTGAGCTGGCCTGGGACCTACACCAGCCCAGGCACAATGATCTGTGTGCCCCTCCCTGGTCACTGTGATGTCAGGGTTGCGTATGTGGCAATGTCCTTACTAATCTGCTGAGCTCCAACAGTATGATGGAAACGATCAGGACTGTCAACTTCACTGCTTTCACTGACACTGGTAAGAGTAAACTGGCTCAAATCTAAGGGCACCATCTTAACCGGTTTTTTGTTTTTTAATCTGGATGTTTGAAACAGAATACACTGGTACCTTGGGTTACATACACTTCAGGTTACATACGATTCAGGTTACAAACTCCACTAACCCAGAAACAGTGCTTCAGGTTAAGAACTTTGCTTCAGGATAAGAACAGAAATCGTGCTCCGGCGGCACGGCGGCAGCAGGAGGCCCCATTAGCTAAAGTGGTGCTTCAGGTTAAGAACAGTTTCAGGTTAAGAACGGACCTCCAGAACGAATTAAGTACTTAACCCGAGGTACCACTGTACATTGCTTGTATGTTAATGATTAAGCAGTACATAAATGCCTCAAGTGAATGAGTAAACAAACACATTTTGAAAAATTATATTGAGTAAGTGTTGCCTATACAACTGCACACACAATTATGGTAGCATCCCACACAAGGAAGAGGCATCAGCAGACTTGGAAGTAACACCAACATTCACAGAAGCACAAGAACAAATCTCTTTTTTGGGGGGGCACCAGGCAGAGGAACCCCATAAGGCAGTCCAATGGGACCTGAGCATGCTCATTGCTCACAAAATGCTGGTTGGCTGTTGAAGTGAAAACCAGATGGGAGGAAGGCTTGAATGAAGTAGCTGGGAAAGCAGGAGAGAGGAAAAGACGCATAGATATAAGCATTTAACTACAGTGGTACCTCGGGTTACATACGCTTCAGATTACATACGCTTCAGCTTACAGACTCCGCTAACCCAGAAATAATACCTCGGGTTAAGAACTTTGCTTCAGGATGAAGCAGAAGTCGCGCGTCAGTGGCGTGACAGCAGCGGGAGGCCCCATTAGCTAAAGTGGTGCTTCAGGTTAAGAACAGTTTCAGGTTAAGAATGGATCTCCAGAATGAATTAAGTACGTAACCAGAGGTACCACTGTATCCATTGGCTCTGGGCAGCTTCCTGCCTGATCAGAGGGAACTTTGAAGGCTCTCTCTCTCACCAGGGCCGTCTTACCCATAGGCGCCAGGCTCTCAGGGGCGACAGGCCAAGAGTCCGGGGAAGAGCCCACCAGTCAGTAAGAGCGCCGCAGCGGGCTCTTCTGCTGTGGGCGGCTCTGCTCCACAAGTTCGGGGGCAACCAAGCCAGCGAGATGTTGAGGCGGCCAACCGGCTCCACCTCCTGCACACCCGGGACTGGGCAAACTGGGGGGACAGGACACTGGGCAAATCTTTACACCCCGGCACCACATATAATTAAAACAGCCCTGTCTCTCTCACACACATTTTGTTGCAGGCCACCCACCTCAAGCAGCAATCTCAATTCTTCAAGCCCTTATGGAACTATGAGGTAATAGGATCTGGGAGGAACCCTAGGTTTTGCAAAAGTGGAGAAAACGTTTAGGATTGGGGGGGGGGAACACCTCAAAATAGTTCAAGGTGCATGCTCACAGGCCCTGATGCGGGGGGGGGGGGTTCGGTATGAATAACTGGGTTGGGTGGTGATAAATGAAATGGAGAGACTAGAAGCTGAACAGAAGCACTCCATTCTGCAACATTTTGTTTCAGGTTCCACTTGCCTTCATATATTTCCTAACTCAAGCCAAGCAATCCATCACATATTCTATTAAAAAAAATTTTTTTTAATGATGCATGCAGATTAGGTTATCCTTTATAAATCTTGTATTTATCAAATAATTACACAGCTGTTGGTACCAGAAAATTATCTAATATACATTTGAGAGGTTGAATTTTTCACCAGTCCCTGTGATGATTCTGTGTACACCAACTGGGAAATTAGCATTGGGAAATTATGGAGATGGGTAACTACTGCTAAAAATGAAGTTGTCCTAAGAACCAATTATGAGTCTCTAAAATTCTGCTGAACTTTATTGCCTGGGATGTTCTCCTCCTTGTATGTAATAAATTCACCACTTGAGTATCACCTAACAATGGAAGTTCCATCTCTTCCTGTGGTTCTCTCATACAAAGAGGCAACTTTAGCTTCAAACTCAGGAAACATGCAACTAACCCAGCCATGGTATATTTGATGCAATCAATAATTTTATAGTATTCCAAATGAGTGGACGAAAAGTGTATTTCCTGATTCCCAGACTTCAAATTCTGCTGCTGAAGCCATACAGTCAGATATAATAAGGGTCATAACACCAATGTGACATTAAAACTAATGGAATTAAACCAGTGCTAATAGCTTTTCCCAGTCTGACAATTTGGTGCTACTATTTAAGAAGGTAGCTTCTCTCTCTCCCACGCACACACACACTGCCCAATCACAGTACCCATGTGAAGGAGAACCCATGCAATGATGGGGACATAGCCCTAAACATCCATGTGTTGCCATGGGCATCTGAAGGAATGATGCCTACACATTAAGAGCTGCTCACTTGTAGACTTGGCTATGTACACACCAGCAGCCTAGATTGCAGAGAGGTTGTTTCCCCCACTGTGTTTCAAGTTTGCTGTATACATCAGAGAGGAGGCTGGCATGTCTTCACCCAATGACATTACCTGTTTGGTTCCCCCCTACTTGCAATTCCCCTGAACGCCTATTCTCAAATGTACACACCTTTGTTTAACTACTAGGAGAATGTGGCTTCCATTTTTAAATCAGATAGAAGCTGGTTTGAAGGAAAATGCATTAAACAGCAGTGTTTCTTAAGTAAATACAGGATAGATATGGATTGTTTCTCACATCAGCTTCAAACAGCAGTGGAGCCAAAGTAAATGATATCGTCTACTGTCTAGATCCACACAAGTGCATGGAAATGGTTCAGCCAGTGGTATGCCTGATGTGAGGAGCAGGAGTGTTACCTTTCTTCCTGATCATCCCATGGAGTCCATTTTATGTGGCTAATGCATGAAATGGACCATAGAGGCACAAACATGTCCAGCACTGCAAGAGTAGTACACCAGGAACTCCCTGACCATAATACCCAATGAGCACTCAAAGTCCAATAGAGGCATGGAAGGCCAGCCAAATGTTCTCCAAGCTCTGATATGACCTTTAGGGATTGCTGTGTAATTGTCACGGCATGAAAGGATGCAACGACAAATGTGGTGCCTTGCATTTCTGCAACTACTTTCAAGCTGATAGCATCAGGTCCGCAGCACATTTTAATAAATAATAATAATAATTTGAAGTGTTCTAAGAAAACCACTATGAAAACGCATTCAGTTTTAAGTGGTTATGCAAACTGATACCAACTAGCTTTTCCATCTGCTCTGAACTTAGAAAATCTGTGCCGCTTTCTGTGATACCATTCTATCATCCTAATCCAGCAAAAGCAATCTATATGTAAAAACTGGTTCGCACTAAGAGAGTTTCACCACCACCTGTACAAAAGGTTCATGTTGGGAACGTGGACACATTACCTGGGGTGCACCCATTACCTGTTAAGGGAAGGAGGCACAAGACTTTATCCAGGCATTCAATTCATCTCCCTTTTCAACCACATAGCAGGCGATGAGTTCTGTCAAAACTGACAGCGCTAATCATGTTAGGGAGGCACAGAGGAAGGAGCTTGGCAAGGGAGGTAGATGCAGCAGCAGCGTTCCTGTGTAGCCCCCTGCTGTGATCTCAATTCCCTGGATTAATTCTCTATCAAATGGGATGGACCTTCAATTGTCTGAGATACACAAGACAATCTGAAGGTTGTTGTTTTTTTTTTAATGGGACAGTTATGGAAGTTACCTGCAATGAAAAAGACAATATCTGAACTGATATAGCTAAGCAGCATAAATCTGTCTCACCCGCCTGTTTAGCATGAAGGATTGTGATCTGTCCTCATCGATCGTTAGAAGGACTTGAGGACTTGGCTAAATCACTTTAATCCAAACTATGAATTTTGCTTTAAGGCCATACTCTTCCAATTCCTTCAAAACTGAAAAGAACATTAAAATATTTTCACTTTCATAAATATGTATGTCTGTGATATACCTCTGGGTTTCTTAAAGGTAGTCTCAACACACTGAGTCGAATGAGAGCTTATGTTTCAGGCAAGAATCAATTGGGCACAGAAAATGGAACTGCCGCAAAGTACCGTTGTTATGTAAGGAAAAATATCCCTTTAATGCTGGTTTAAGTAATCATATCATACTTGGACATAATACTGATAACACGTAACAGGCACAGGATGGCTGAGGAGGTGGATAGTTTGAAGAAGAGGGCATACATCTTAGTTTGATGTATGTCTGTTTGGCCACAAAGCTGCCTGAGAAAGGACAAGAGGACATACAGTGGTATCTCGGATTACATACGCTTCAGATTACATACGCTTCAGGTTACAGACTCCGCTAACCCAGAAATATTACCTCAGGTTAAGAACTTTGCTTCAGGATGAGAACAGAAATCGTGTTCCGGCGGCATGGCAGGAGCAGGAGGCCAAGTTAGCAAAAGTGGTGCTTCAGGTTAAGAACAGTTTCAGGTTAAGAACGGACCTCTGGAACAAATTAGGTACTTAACCCGAGGTACCACTGTACATCAAACTAATAAACTATTATTGTTTTATGCACACATGCTGTGGGTTAAACCACAGAGCCTAGGACTTGCCGATCAGAGGGTCGGCGGTTCGAATCCCCGCGACGGGGTGAGCTCCCGTTCCTCGGTCCCTGCTCCTGCCAACCTAGCAGTTCGAAAGCATGTCTAAGTGCAAGTAGATAAATAGGTACCGCTCCGGCGGGAAGGTAAACAGCGTTTCCGTGTGCTGCTCTAGTTCACCAGAAGCAGCTTAGTCATGCTGGACACATGACCTGTAAGCTGTCTGTGGACAAACGCCAGCTCCCTCGGCCTATAGAACGAGATGAGCGTGCAACCCCAGAGTCGGTCACGACTGGACCTAATGGTCAGGGGTCTCTTTACCTTTACCTATATTGTTTTACTTATAAATTAAAAATGAGGAAAGGAACAATCAGTTTTAAAAAGTAATTGCAGTGTTTAGAAGGAAAGTTGCCGCTTAGCAAACTACTCAGTATCATAGAATAATAGAACTGCCTGCAATGCAAGAATCCCAGCTAAAGCATCCATGCCAGATGACCATCCAAACTCGGTTTAGAAACCTCCAAAGAAGGAGAGTCCACCACCTCTCGTGGGAGTCTGTTCCACTGCTGAACAGCTCTGACTGTCAGAATGTTTTTCCAAATGTTTAGTCAGAATCTCCTTTCTTGTAACTTGAAACCATTGGTCCGAGTCCTACCCTCCAGAGCAGGAGAAAACAAGCATGCTCCCTCCTCCATGTGACAGCCCTTAAGATATTTGAAGATGGCTATCATATCTCCTCTCAGTCTCTTTTCCAGGCTAAACACACCCAGCTCCTTCAAGCACTTCTCATAAGGCTGTTTCCAGACCCTTGCTCATCTTGGTTGCTCTCTTCTGTTCCAGCTTGTCAACATCCTTCTTAAATCGTGGTGCCCAGCCTTGGACACAGTATTCCAAGTGTGGTCTGACTAAGGCAGAACAGAGTGGTACTATTACTTCCCTTGACCTGGACACTATACTTCTGTTGATGCATCCTAGAATAGCATTAGCTCCCCCCCACTAACAATCCATCCTATATTTTGGTGTATTTTAGAGGACTGAAAATGCAAATACTCAGGTCCGTGATTTTTTTTTTTATTGCTATATTACACAAACAAATATCCACTGTTTCTAATATCTCCCATCAACTTGTTATACAGAATCTGTGAGATTTCACAAAAACATTATTCATTCTACTGTAGCAAGCTACAGGCTTCTAATTTCATAGGTTCACAATTTCAGCCATAACAATGATGAAAGGAAAAATAAAAATAAATTAAATTGATGTCTGCTTGAGGAAATAAAACTGTGCAAACTAAAAACATCAACAGGAGACTGAGAAAAGGAAGATATAAAGTTTGATGGATAAGCATACAAATGGTAATTGGTTTTAATGAAGCTAAGTGAGTCCTATTAAGTTGTTAATATCCTGAGATGGATATCTGGAGAGAAAAAGATGTACCGGTATATTGGCCAACTCTTTAACCCTGCGGAAGTGGGCAATTCTGCACAGCATGGCTTAACCCATATTTAGAAAATGTGGGCTGTCATACCAAAATTGAAGTTGCGAAGTATTGGGTGGCAAACAATGTAGGGGACAATTTGCCACAAGCCTGCTTCTACCCAGGCGGAAATGTAAGAGTTCAACCAAGCAGTTGGGGATGGAGAATAGGCATTTCCAGCAGTTCAGACGGGAACAGAGTTAACTGTGTGCATAGCACTTTAATCTAGAATGGGGATACCTGCAGCCGCTATTTTTAAAGATCATTCAAGCATCTCTGTTGTCATGTCTAGTTTAGCCTGCAAGTCACTTTGCACAAGAGTTGCTACTGCAAACCTCTTTCCCTTACTTCATTGGCAGTGTGTTGGGTGTTGAAGGAAAATGTTAGTTTATCAAAGCAAAAAAAGGTGTCTCTAATCCAGTGTTTCCCAACCTTGTGCCTCCAGATGTTTTTGGCCTACAACTCCCATCATCCCTAGCTAGCAAGACCAGTGGTCAGGGATGATGGGAATTGTAGTTCAAAAACAGCTGGAGGCACAAGGTTGGGAAACACTGCGAGTCTAATCCCAAAGTTGGGTTGTTTAGAATCACAGAGTGGGAAGGGATGTCTAAGGCCATCTATTCCAACTCCTCTCCCGGTGCAGAAAATGTTTTTGCCATCCAACCTTACTTTAAACCTCTAAGGAAGGAGAAGCCTTCTAAGAAAGGTCTGTTCTGCTGTTGAACGGCTTTCATTGTCAATAAGTTCTTCCTAATGTTTGGTGCAAATCCATCTCCTGTAATTCGAATCCATTAGTCCTACCCTCTGGAGCTGCAAAAAACAAACAAACAAAAAGCTCTGTCATCTATGTGACAAACCTTCATCTGAAGATGCCTATTGGTGATATGATCTTAATCATATCCAGTTCCTTCAACCTTTCTTCATATGACTCGATTAGCAGGGTCCGCACCTGGAAATTGTTGTTGTCCTCCTCTGGTCACATCCTAGCTTTTAAACAACAGCAACTTCACTAAGAACATAAGAACATAAGAAGATCTCTGCTAGATCAGACCCATCTACTCCAGCATCCTGTTTTCACAGTAGCCACGAGCTACTGTGAAGCCTACGAACAATCGCTATCTAGTTTCTCCATGCATAATATTCCACACAGCTATCTTATTTCCCCTTGGACATCTTTTTTTTTTTTTTTGTAAACTAAAATTCCCCAAATGTTGTAACCTTTCCTCATAGGTGAGTTGCTGCAGCCTTTTGATGATTTGAGGGTTTCCTTTTTCTGAATCCTTTCCAACTCTATAATATCCTTTTCCATGTGGGGTGGCCAGAATTGTACACAGTACATCAAATGTGGTCACAACAAATATTTATATAACAGCATTACGATAGTGGTAGGTTTATTTCCAATCCCTTTCCTAATGATTCAAAGAGTGAAACTTGCCTTTTTCACAACTGCCACAAACTGTGTTGACATTTTCATCAAGTTATCTACTATCACCACATAGTAATCGCTGCTACTTCACACCCCATAAATGTGTAAGTGAAGTTTAGATTATTATTTTTTGCCCCACTTTACTCTTGCTTGTATTTACTATTTTAGGGCTGGTTCACCCAATTTGGAGAGGTGCATTAGGAGCTTCTCACAATCCCTTTTCTGTTTCACCACCCTGAACAAGTTGGTATCATCAACAAACACTAATCACCCCCAACTCAAGACCCTGGAAGCAGCAATCGAAGCTTCTTTGAGCCCCAAGTCATGTCAAGAGTTATATATGAAAGTTTTCTACTTCTAGACTTAAAAATATTTTAAATACAGTGGTACCTTGGCCTAAGTACTTAATTCGTTCCGAAGGTCCGTACTTAACCTGAAGCTGTTCTTAACCTGAAGCACCACTTTAGCTAATGGGGCCTCCTCCTGCTGCTGCTGCTGCGCCACCAGAACACGATTTCTCTTCTCATCCTGAAGCAAAGTTCTTAACCTGAAGCTCTATTTCTGGGTTAGCGGAGTCTGTAACCTGAAGCGTATGTAACCTGAAGCGTATGTAACCCGAGGTACCACTGTAATACACATTCTGAGAAAGGTTAACACGAGCAAGACGTGTGTTTTAAAAATATGGTGGGCATGAGTGAGGGAGTTAATTTGCATACAGATGGAACCTGGAAGATAAAGCAGAACTGTTATACCTTCCCTTTCTTAGCGTTTTTCTTCTTCAGTATTTCAAATCACAGTGAATACACAAAGGAATACAAGATGAAAATATATGTGAAAGTTATTTCCATCAGAAGATTCCTCTCTTCTGTCCCAACAGATTTGCATGTGTTCAAACATCAGCACACCAAGACCTACTAATTAAGAAATTCTTTTTATAGCAGGCTAAGGGAAATCCTATTTCTCCCTTGCACACAGCAAGTTAAGTGTTATCTAGGCCAAAAAAAAGTGAACAAATGAAGTTTGATGCCCACTAAACAAGAAATGTGGGGGATCTACGGCTGGCCCACACCAGTGGTATTCCAAGTGGTGGCAATTCAAACAAGGCACATTCAATGAGATTCAAAACATCAAGTTCTCTCAACAGCTCAGCAAGACACATGGACTGAGGCAGTGGGAGGTAAGACTTCTAGAACAAAAGGTATTGGGTTAAGACTTGCAAAGTTCTGAAGGAAGATAAAATGGGTCTCAAGGGAGAGTGTTGACTACTGAACAGCTAGCTGTTTACCTGGAAGAATGACACAAAGGACAAAATACTCTAATTACCCTTTAGGAGTCCTAAGCAAAATGAGGCATTTCCCTCAGGTGGTTTGCAGGGGTAGTGTCAAATATGTGCCTCCAGTCCCCGCCCCCGCCCCCACTTTGCTCACTAGTCTGCAGAGCCAACAAGCCAACCCTCGCCCACCAGTCATGCAGGTAGGATATGACTCTTCAGTGTCATCGCCTGCCTTCCTCCTTTCTGCCACTACTTCTCTGTTAATTGCTTTGTTGTTGCTCATGTGGCTGCTATGCTGGCAATTCTTTGGGCTCCCCACCTCACCCTGAGGAAAGATGGGGGCGGGGCGGGGGGTCCTTCAGAGCAAGGCATGCTGGGCAAAGTAGACCAGGATATTGCCTGTGTGACTGTGGCTAGAACTTTTCATTTAAATTGAGTTAAAATCAGTAACTTTAAACCTTTAGACAATTAGCTGTTAAGCAGAGCAGGAGAATACAGATACTAGAGTAAAGGGGAGATGATAGCTGTATTCCAATGGTTTCCAAGCTTTCCCACTTGAAATACAATTAAAACAATATGAATACATGGAGATCCCACTTTCAAAGCACAATGCGATCCCAGGAAATTACTTGCTAGGTGAGCATTTGCATAACGACCTGACAATTTCCATTATTTTCAATGGGAGCATTTTTAATCTATTATTTGTCCAATCTCTCACCCTTCCCCCCCCCCCGCATGATTTCTGCCCGAAAATGGCTGCAGAAGGCCAGCAAGTATAAAGAAGGAAGTGGCAAAACTCCAGCTGTGTGGATGCTTGAATCTATGGTTTGTATAGCAAGGTTTGGATGCTAATTCCTTGTGTTCAGATCAATGACTTTTCACATAACAAGGGTTCAGAAAGTGAGACCTGCATGCATTTTATATGCTTCGCCCACGATTCACAGTCGCTACTCACAGAGTCATGGTCTACCTGAATGAAGACCACAGTTTGGGAATCCGTGCTTCATTAACAGTTACTATTTTTTTCACTCTTCAAAAATCTGCATAAATTGTTGCTCAAGTTTCATTCATATTTTGGGAGTCCAGTGCTTAAAGGGAAACTTTCAGTTATTACATTTTTAAAGGGCTAGTACAAAAACTGGTTCCCTTCCAATAATGTGTTTTTTGATATTTGCTGCAACATAGATATTGGCAGAGTTCTTAAAACTCTGTAAAGGCACATGCTTGCTGGCCCTGCTCCCTCCAGCAAATCTCTGTGCCCAGTCCTGGTCATTTACAATTCTAAATCACATAGGGACCCCTGAGTACAGCGGGCTCCCCACTACAGATATTCACCTTCCAACACTTGGAGGGCAATGGGGACATACATTAGGGAAGGCTGGAGCATCTCACTCTGCCCTTCACTGTGTGAGAGAACATCTAAACGGGACCACAATCACACTTGATTATTAAAAAAAACCACCAAGTCAACAGTCCCTATTCTTCTTTTTTTTTTTTTTACTATATGTCTGTCCCTGGGACGCGGGTGGCGCTGTGGGTTAAATCACAGAGCCTAGGATTTGCCGATCAGATCAGAAGGTCGGCGGTTCGAATCCCCGCGACGGGGTGAGCTCCCGTTGTTCAGTCCCTGCTTCTGCCAACCTAGCAGTTTGAAAGCATGTCAAAGTGCAAGTAGATAAATAGGTACCACTCCAGTGGGAAGGTAAACGGCGTTTCCGTGCACTGCTCTGGTTCACCAGAAGCAGCTTAGTCATACTGGCCACAAGACCCGGAAGCTGTATGCCAGCTCCCTCGGTCAATAAAGCGAGATGAGCGCCGCAACCCCAGAGTCGGCCACGACTGGACCTAATGGTCAGGAATCCCTTTACCTATATGTCTGTCCCAGTCTATCGAAAGCTTAATAAACCTTGGTTGCAGTGCAGCTTGTTTTCATCCCCTTTTTTTAAATGAAGCCATTCATATTTTATTGTTTCAACTGTGTCATATCACCCATCTCCTACTACCCTTCTGAGAAAAACCCCACCCCACCCTCCCACTATATATAAGGGTCTGTTGACTTCTGTTTCAGTGTATCTGAAGAAGTGTGCATGCACACGAACGCTTATACCCAGAACAAACTTAGCTGGTCTCTAAGGTGCTACTAGACAATTTTTTTAAATTTATTTGTATTTATATATTGAAGGCAGAACATCAATTGACTGGTGATACATTTTGTTTTTACTGCAGACGTTTAAAGTTTTCATTGTGCCTGACTACAAAGGAATTAAGGATCTTTGCTTCTCCATCGGTCTTAATAACCATCCTGTTTGAGCAACGGCTATCCTGCTTTCTTTTAGATCTGCTTAGTAGATTATATGACTTTCAATACATTTTGCACTAAACAAATCTTGATTACTAGCACGGCTGTTGCCTGTAGTCACTAGTGCCTCCTTTGTTCCCATCCCATTTGTCATTCTTTCCTTAGAGAGAAAAGCAAATGTTTATTGCTTCTTACTGTAAACAAACATTTCCCATAAAAGTTTGAGTGTTATGAGGATTTAATGCCTCATGCCTGATATCGCGGCAATGCAGAATTTTTGTTATCAAAATACGAGACTAAGATCCTGGTCTACTGAATCTGCAACACAGCTTTTGTTTTCTTTTTCATCCTATAAATGCATCAGCAAATGTTCAAGCAGGGAGGTGGCAGGGCTGTGCCAGGAAGGTATTAACCAGATCCAGAACCATCCCTGCAACCTGGGAACTGGCATAGGGTAAGGTCAGTATTTTCCTGCCCCTGACCTTCTCTCCTGACTGGTGCAAGCAGAGAGGGCATGGATGTGGTAGTGGCTTTTTGTTGTTGTTTAGTCGTTTAGTCGTGTCCGACTCTTTGTGACCCCATGGACCAGAGCACGCCAGGCACTCCTGTCTTCCACTGCCTCCTGCAGTTTGGTCAAACTCATGCTGGTAGCTTCGAGAACACTGTCCAACCATCTCATCCTCTGTCATCCCCTTCTCCTTGTGCCCTCTATCTTTCCCAACATCAGGGTCTTTTCCAGGGAGTCTTCTCTTCTCATGAGGTGGCCAAAGTATTGGAGCCTCAGCTTCACGATCTGTCCTTCCAGTGAGCGTGGTAGCGGCTAGGCCACTCTGTTAATTCCTGCTGCTGATGACCAGGGGCTTAGTTTGGTCTTCCATTAATTTAAATAGGTTAAAAAAAGTATTTCTATTTTATTTACTTCTATGCATTCAGCAATAATTTATGGAACATACCATGTAAAACAATGGTGAGCGCTTTGCACTGAGGGGGCTGTATAGAGTGGCATGGTGTCCAAGCAGGTAGCAGCATATGGGGCACAATGTCAGTAGTGGGGTTTGGCTGGCAAAATGGCATGGACTGGCCCTGCCTGCAGAAGGATTCCTCTCTCCATCTCTTATCATCACTTCATTCACTAACCCCTCTCCCATTTCTTCTGTGACTTTGGGCATGATATTATGCTGGGAAGAACTAATGCCCCATCCCTGAATTCAGCTGATATAGTGAAGATGACTCAAAGTGCAATCTTATTCAGAAGTAAACCACACCGAGCTCAATGGGACTCATTCCGAAGTGTGTACAACCTCAACGAAGTCATCATTTTCCTAGTCAATGAAAAACACATCACTGCAGCTTACTCAGTTATTCACTATCTATAGTTAAGCTACTCTACTGGTTTTGTAAAAGACTGAAGAGGATAGCATGGTTCAAAGAAGTGAGAATGCTTTTACATCAGCACTAAAAATAATTTTCAATGGCAGCCCACGATTTGCCAAGTTTCCTTAGAGACTCAACTATTAAAAGGGTTAGCTTTATTCAACAAGCTGTCTAAAATGCAATCTGTTGCATTCAGCATGTTGTTCTTGTCAATCCAATTTGTTGCCCTATTTTCTTAAGACATTTTGAAAGCCAACTCTTGCTGAATTTTGCATATAGAAATTTAACGGCTGCTACGGTATTGGAACATAGTACTCTAATCCCACTGACCTTTTCATCTTTTTGCTCTTCCATACAGTAATCTTAAAGTAGCTTAACGGCCTCCGACAGGAACTCAGACAACACGCTAATGAAAAATAAGGGCAAACTAGCCAAAAAGTTTCTCTGAAGAAATTGTGGAATGCTACAATCGCAGAACTCTGCTCTGAACACCTACCACATATTCAGATAGTGATGAAAAGCTGTAATGAAGATTTAAGCACCATTGTTCTTTAAAAACACTATAGGTTTCTTCTCACTGAAGTCACATACTAAAAAGTAACAGTAACAGTAGCCTTTCCATACTGTCATCAGAGTGTCTTGCACAATTAATGGGTCACTTCCTATTGGGCTGGAACATGGTTCTTTCCATTCTCAAAGCCTGAAGAAAAGTCTCAGCAGCTATATGGGCCTCTGAAGATCCTACAGGAGAGTGGCATGTGGTGCCCAGAGTGGTTTGTCCTCCAGTAAGATCAGCTTGAGTACGGGGGATGTATTGAGTTGGCTGCTGCAACTTTTAGTATGCCCCATCCCCCAACTTCTGCCAATCTGAATGCTGTCCCAATAAATGATTTCTTTTGCAATTTTAAAAGTTCCTATGTATTATTATTATTTTTGCCATCTGGTCCATTGCGCCCAAATAGAATTTTGAACCCGGTTCTTCCTATTCAAGTACACTTGATCCACTGCTCTGTCCCTTGGTCCTGAAACATAAAGATCATTTATTTTATTTGTGTGTCTGGAGCTGTGTAGCTAAGCAGAATGGCAAATTCCTGAGGTAAAAGCACAACGCAATGGCAAGGTGCTACATGAATTTTATGGAATGCCATCTTTGCTTCCTTGTCAAATTCACCTGTTAAAAATCACTGAAGAGGAAGGCACAGTACTAGGGCGTAGTGGAGACAGAGAGAACATTGTGGCCATCTGCAAAAATAATATGCACTTTTGATGCCCTCTGCCTGGCATGCTTTGGTCCATGGGGTCACGAAGAGTCAGAAACGACTAAACAACTAAACAACAACAACTAGATAGTTACTAGGAGAACACCACTCATCAGCACTTCTCATCTACATACTTTCTACTTTTAGGATAGGATGATGAATACAAAAGCAACCAAAAAGAAGTACTTTTTTCAGAAGGTGTGGAATTGAAATTATTGTTATCCAAGGCACTTGAATCCACTGTTGTCTCTGGTCAATGTGGTTTGGAAGATTTTGAGGTGCCATAAGATGAGTGTAGTCATCAAGAGTGATGATTCTTGTTTCATTGCTTCTCCAAACAACCTATTTATTGAACATTCATCCTGATTTGCTTACACAAAGTTTACATTGAACCCAGATTATATTCTGGTTTGTTTGTGGGGAGATAAGCGCTGGTTCTGCATTTACCCCAGTTTGTTTGTGGGGTTTTAGACATCTTCCTGTTAATAATTTATTCATTTCAGAGTTTACACTGCGTTTTCCCCATCATCTTCCTAATGATGCAAAAAGACACTTTATTTGTTCAAGTGGATTTGTTGCACTAGGGCAACAGGCTGCTTTAATCCATTTTAACTGATCAAACCTTAATTTCTTGGTATGTGCTTGAACCCCTCCCACAAAATACAGACAGTCTGGAGGTGTGCTGCTTCCTAAGATACAGGGCAGATTAGTAACACCACTGCTCTTTCATTACCAAACAGCAACAACAAAGAAGCCAAATTGCAAAAACCAGGTATGGCCTTGGCCAATTTGGTATAGAGGCTACTGTGTCAGTTTACAATTCATTTATCCATTAAACCTACAAGAGGAGCTTCAGCCAGTCACGGTCTCTTATCCTAACCTACCTCACAAGTTGGTGTGAGGATAAACTGTTAAGTTGTGGGTGAACATATCAGATGACACAGCGATTCTTCAAACAGCTCTTGTTTATTCACAGGCCAGAACAGAACTGAACTGAAGGGTCAGCCAGCCTGTTTATATAGAGCTCCACTAGAACACAACAGTAACCATTTTCTGTAACTATCCAATCACTGAACGCCATTTTCGATCCTTTATTTGCATATGTGGATCTGAGTGAAAACTATCTACAGTATCCCCCTGCTGACCCAGGGTGAGAACTTCAGTACATAACATAAACCAAGAAGGAAAGAACTATGCATGCTCCCTTGGGTGAAAGGTGGGATGCAATTAATGGTGATTATAACCTAACAAAAGATGATACATTATTAACTCCTCTGTCATTTCCCTTCCCCATTTTCCTTCAAAATATGCAGCAAAAGCTTTTGTTCTTAGTGACAAAAATGCAATGCTGGGTGTATTAGTGCGCTCTAATTTATTGCTTGAAGTTTGCGTGTTTAAATTCTGACAATGTAGGTCTAATAAAATGACTAGAATTTCAGATAGACCAAGTGGGAAGTTGAGAGCTTTAATTAGGCTTAAATGTAGAGACTAAGCAAAGTAGAGTTTCCAGAGAGATTAATAGGGAGACATATAGCTATTCCGGATAGGTCACAGCTGCCAGCTGAACCTGCCAGTCAAACTCTTTGCTGTGTTAAGTGGCATATTGTAAAGGAGCATTTAGAAGCATTCTATTCCTCAGTTTAAAATTATAAACAATAAAAATGATCATCAATGTTTTCCGCAGGTAATCAGTCAAAAGCCATATATTTCAATTAACATTTTGTGAGAAATGTCCCCCCCCCCGCTTTAATGTTATCTCACGCAGAGAATTTATTTATAGTTCTGCTATATGCAGTAAACCCTAGCTGCATAAATTCCATGTGTCATAAATAGGAACACAATTTCCATATAAATGTGTGACATCAGTCCCAAGTGGACAATAAGCCTCAGAAATTGGAAGAGGGGAAAGATGTATTGCTCAATTCAAATGTGATCTAAGGGGGTTGTTTCTAATCTGGCGATAACCAAAATTTTGCGACTGCTCATTAATTGGATTTTTGCCGTTAGGGTTGTTTCTAAAAAGATTATACCACAACAGTTTGAGTGCTTTTGTTTCTTTAAGTCTAGCAGCTTGGACAGGGGGGGAAAATGCAAATTTAATGCAATTGCTGCCACCTCTTGTACCATTCAATTCAAAGTCTTCTGTCAAGATGTCCTTATTAAAAATCAAAAGAGGTCTACTGTGTTAATTTTAACCATCTGCACCAAGAATCTGTCAATTTGGTCTGACTGAATAAAAATGACAAAAAGTACTCAAGACTATTTCTTCTTATTGCAAAACAATTATCCTTAACCCTAGTTCTAACTGACTTTACAAAACATATCACTGTTGTTAAAACAACCAAATATATAAATAACAGGGGAGAAAATGAATCCTTTCCTTCAAATAAACCCTTCTAATTAACAAATGAACAACAGGATCAGAGGTACATGACTATTTTGAGTAGGGATGATGGATAAGAATAAATTTACATTTTTGTTTTCAAGTGGTGGTTATATCTGGAATGTCTGACAACAAAAAACAAACATAACTCTTTATTTTGTGAAATTTTAGATCTGCAAATAGATAGGCTTTGTTTGCTGCCACAATAGCCCTTTTAGTTTCAAAGTTTTCTAAATATAAAGTGCCTGGACTTTATCTACTAAGCAGTTGAGTTATAAAGTCTACTCCAGCGCCCTGACCACAGTTCAAACTCTGATGAGCCACTCAGATGTCATATATATTTCATATATTTAGGACTATTAAACAATTACAGACCTGTGTTCCCTTTGTATTTTCCAATAAACATAACTCAAACAGCTGCTTGATTACACTTAATCTAATGCATGGATAGGCAAACAAAGGCCCAGGGGCCGGATCCAGCCCAATCGCCTCCTAAATCCGGCCTGAGGATGGTCTGGGAATCAGAATATTTTTACAGGAGTAGAATGTGTCCTTTTACTTAAAATGCACCTCTGGGTTATTTGTGGGGCCTGCCTGGTGTTTCTACATGAGTAGAACATGTGCTTTTATTTAAAATGCATCTCTGGGTTATTTGTGGGGCATAGGTATTCGTTCATCCCCCCAAAAAATATTATAGTTCGGCCCCCCACAAGGTCTGAGGGACAGTGGACCAGCCCCCTGCTTAAAAAGTTTGCTGACCCTTGATCTAATGGGCCAATTCCCAATGTGGTGGTGGTGGTTGTTATGCCAGTTTAGAGCTGGTGTAGCAAAAAGGGAAAACCAAAACAAATAAACAAACCTTCCACCTTTGCATCATGGCTGGCATAAACTGGCAGAGCTGGGCATACAGTACTAGATAGGCTGCTCCACCCTTCCCTAGCCCCACTACCATTGAATGACCAGCAACAGATGAAATGAAGAAAGCTTAGAGGTGTGAACTTTCCAAGGAAATGACAGTGAGATTATATTATATTACTTAATATAAATTTATATGTTCAGAGGCACCCTGTTTTTATCTCTAAGTACAGTGGTACTTTGGTTCTCAAACTTAATCCGTTCCAGAAGTCCGTACCAAAACCAAAGCATTCCAAAACCAAGGTGTGCTTTCCCATAGAAAGTAATGCAGAACGGATTAATCCGTTCCAGACTTTTAAGAACAACCCCTAAAACAGCAATTTAACATGAATTTTACGATCTAACAAGACCATTGATCCATAAAATGAAAGCAGTAGTCAATGTACTGTACTATAAAATAAAGAAGACAGTATTGTAGATGATAAAAATTAAAATTATTATTTTTTCTTACCTGAACCAATAATAATAATAATAATAATAATAATTTATTATTTATACCCCGCCCATTTGGCTGAGTCTCCCCAGCCACTCTGGGCGGCTCCCAATCACATGTTAAAAACAATACAGCATTAAATATTAAAAACTTCCCTAAACAGGGCTGCCTTCAGATGTCTTTTAAAGATAGGATAACTGCTTATTTCCTTCACATCTGAAGGGAGGGTGTTCCACAGGGTGGGCGCCACTACCGAGAAGGCCCTCTGCCTGGTTCCCTGTAACCTCACTTCTCGCAATGAGGGAACAGCCAGAAGACCCTCGGCGCTGGACCTCAGTGTCCGGGCTGAAGGATGGGGGTGGAGACGCTCCTTCAGGTATACAGGACTGAGGCCGTTTAGGGCTTTAAAGGTCAGCACCAACACTTTGAATTGTGCTCGGAAACAATTGTGCTCGATGATGGTCATTGTTTGGATGGGGGGCTTTTATCCATTTCTGCAGTCACACAATCAATCAATCAATCAATCAATCTGTATTTGAACTGGGTTCCACGCAGTCACAAAAACAAATTAACCGAAAAAGCCTCAAAAACAAAAACGCAAAATGAATAGCAAAAACAAAAGCACCAAACTTAATCCATTCCGGAAGTTCGTTTAACTTCTGAAATATTTGTAAACCAAGGCGCAGCTTCTGACTGGTGCAGGCGCCCCAGAAACACTAACTGACACCCGCATTGGACATTTGGCTTCCGAAAAACGTTCGAAAACCAGAACACTTACTTCCGGGTTTTCGGCATGTGGGAACCAAGGCGTTTGAGTACCAAGGCGTTTGAGAACCAAGGTACCACTGTATATGTCTTTTGCACTTCGCACTGGCTGGTAGATCTTAGGCATCTAGTAAAAAAACCAAAATAGCTCTGAGACGCCAGAAGCCTGCCCACCCCGGTATAGGAAACAGTTAAATTTCATATGATTTTATTTACTCGGCTAAACAATGCAGAGGCGGAGAAAACACCCATTCACAATAGCAACTGTGATTAAAACACAAAGACAGATGGCAATGTATACACAAGTGTTTAGAAGATAAGAAGCAGGGTGATGGATTAAGTATGACATTAAATTCTCAGCCACGTATACCAATTCTTCTTTTCAATAAGTGCATTGTTTGCCATATGTATTGGGAGCATTCCTGACACTGCCAAAACTCTAACCCTTCATGCCGTCACAGTCTGCATATCAAACACAGGTTTTGGAATCTGTACACAAATCAGCACAATTATGGCTTGGCACAGAGTCCCTCCCGATGGTTAGCTAGGCTAGGAAACCACTCTTTCCCATCTGCTGTGAACACTGCAGAGGTATATCTTGGCAATTGCTTTCACAGCAGAAGGTCTTTGTGAATTTAGAAACAAGTTCATTACACAGACTTTGAGAAGGTTTGTGTTCTTTGTTCAAAATATTCATGAGATAATATCAAAAGGAGAGAACAAACTATTAAGATATCTTTGCATGATTAAGATATCCTCTTTCTTCAGTGTTTGCCCATGTTAACATCTCAACATGGGCAACAACATTCAGCAACTATGCCCACGAAAGGTACAAGTCCACAACGGTTTTTTTACTAGACTGTGCAACCTGTATAGGAAATTTGTGGCATATTGACAGCGTAAGACAGCCACAGCATCATAGAATTGTAGAATTGGAAGGGACCCAAAGGGTCATTTCCATTTGCCTTGGTTTGCTGCTTCTTCCCTTTCTAACTAGGAGGGACGCAGGTGGCGCTGTGGGTTAAACCACAGAGCCTAGGGCTTGCCGATCAGAAGGTCGGCGGTTTGAATTCCCGCAACGTGGTGAGCTCCCGTTGCTCGGTCCCTGCTCCTGCCAACCTAGCAGTTCGAAAGCACGTCAAAGTGCAAGTAGATAAATAGGTACCGTTCCGGCGGGAAGGTAAACGGCGTTTCTGTGCACTGCTCTAGTTCACCAGAAGAGGCTTAGTCATGGTGGCCACATGACCCGGAAGCTGTATGCCGGCTCCCTCGGCCAATAAAGCAAGATGAGCGCCGCAACCCCAGAGTCGACCATGACTGGACCTCATAGTTAGGGGTCCCTTTACCTTTACCTTTACCTTTTACTCTTTCTAACTACCCAATGTCCTTTCTAGGACTGAAGCAGCTTAGGCAATAGCAACCAGAGACCCTCCAAGAGGAACTTTAGGGAATCTCAGCCAACCACTGCCAGAGGCTTCATGGCCACCATAAAACCCCCTTACAGTCAGTAGTGGGTGGTAAGGCAGTTTAGGTGGGGTTCAAATGCTCTCCCAGCTTCCCAGCACCACAGGTTGGTGCCACTAACTGAGAGAGGGGGCAACAAGACATGGGAAACTTGGCGCTGTGCATGGAACATTGGATTGGCTCCAGCACCATGCACTGCACCAACCCGAACCCACTCACCCCATCGGTCCCCCTCTCAACCTGCTGTGTTGGGAAGCCAGTCCCACCCATAGCACCTCTCTGGCTGTGCTACTGCTTCAAGTGAGACCTGGAACAAACCGTTCCATTTTAAAGCACTACTATTACCAGGGTCTGCCATTGAATTATTTCACCTACTGGTTTTGGCTACATAAGGATCGACACACAATGAACAATTCTGCTTTTTTTAAAATGTGTCTTTCATAACATGGAGAACAGGTTTAATTGGCAGTGCAGAGATGGACTCTATTCACTTAACTGTTCTTTTGGTTTACTTATCAGAATTGATATCTCACTTTACTAACTGGCAGCTTTATTTGAATTTGTTCAGCCTAATCTCCCTATCAAATATTAAAATTAGTACATTAGCTTCTTCCTAAAGACATGGTCTTGTGCTGCTTTGAGTTGTGGTAAATTTAATTTTCACTCTTAGTTGCAGCATTTGGTTTAATGGACATCAAAGGATCAGAACAAAATGAAAGTATTCATCGTCTTAACTGCAACAGCAATGGCTCTCTTAAATATTATTAAATATATAACAATATGCTTTTCTTTAATAGCACCGAAGGCTCACATATTACACCATTCATCTAAGCATTTTTAAATTACATTTTTCATAGCATTGTTTAAGCTTAATGCTTGATTGTGAAATCAAGTATCCTAGCCACAAATACGACTGTGTTTATACACTGAATTAGAAACCATTATTTTTTAATCCATAGCAAGGGTTAATCACAAAGAGGAAAAGCACAGCAGCATATTGGCTAAAGAATGGAAAGGAAAAGCTTCTCTCCAGTTTTGATAGCCACAAATATTAATCTGTAATATCCCTGCTGATTAATATACTGTATGTGTCTCGATAAATTAGATGTTATGCAATTAGCCATCTATAATCCTATTGAGGCAATACAATCCTACATTATGGTGCCTGGCATGAGACTGAGGCTATGTCTCAGGCTCGAATATTCTTCCCCTGTTAGAAATAGGGCTTTACAAGTTGGACCCGCAACAAAATGTTTGCAATGTGGACAATTTCTGTCCAAGGTTCCAGCCAGCTAGCCATGACCTCTTCCAGGATATGCCATTTCATTTCCCATCTCTCCGCTATAGAAATTTAATTCATAATAAATAAAATAAAAACCATTATCAGGACCGAGCTCTCCTCCTTTCTCCCCCCTCCCATCACATGCCAGCTTCTGCACAAAGTTGCTGAAATACTAAGCGACAGCATCTGTTTAAATCCAAACCAAAGAACTCTGGTTTGATGTTGGTTAACAAACCAGAAACATAAGCCAAAACATGATGTGATTTTCCTGGTTTGTTAACCAATAGTCTGCTAACTAATATTAAACCAGAGTTCCTTGGTTCAGATGCAGCATGAAACCCTAGGTCACGGTAGCCAACGTGGTGCCTGCCATATGTTTTGGACTATAACTGTGATAATTTCTGATCAATGGCCATAGTGGCTGAAGCTGAAGCTGATCTGAAAGGCACCACATTGGCTGCCTCTGCTCTAAGTTAAACAAACCAAGATCTTTGTGCTGGCGTCAGCCTGCTCCTGGGGGAAGGGAAGAGAGGGGAGGGATGATGGATCAGTCTTAGCACTTGATCCCGGTTGATGGTCCAAATCAAGCAAGTGATGGTTAATATAGGCAATGTTCTGTGGAAAATCTAAATGCCGGGCTTTGTTAGGTACTGAAATGTATGACAAGCCAAAACGAGAGTTAAAATATAAGACATTACAGTGTGACCTCAGGTTAAGTACTTAATTCGTTCCGGAGGTCTGTACTTAAGCTGAAACTGTTCTTAACCTGAAGCACCACTCTAGCTAATGGGGCCTTCTCCTGCTGCTGCGCCGCCAGAGCACGATTTCTGTTCTCATCCTGAAGCAAAGTTCTTAACCTGAAGCACTATTTCTGGGTTAGCGGAGTCTGTAACCTGAAGCGTATGTAACCTGAAGCGTATGTAACCTGAGGTACCACTGTATTATACTGAGAAACAAAAGACGAGCTAGTTAAAGCACCTGTGACACAATGGGCAATAGATATAGGACACGATATAGACCTAAACCTCTGGGAGAAACTCTGGAGAAGTGATTTGAAATTTACTGTGTGTTATTCTCTGAAAAGAGAACTACCTCAAAATGATTCATAGATGGTATTTAACTCCCAGTAGATTGGCTAAGATATATGAAGCAGAATCGGATACATGTTGGAAATGTAAAGAAATGGGAGGAACTTTTTTCATATGTGGTGGCCATGTAGAAAGGTGAAATAATATTGGGAAATGATTTATAATGAGTTGAAAAAAATGCCCCCCCAATAAAAACCCAGCCCTTTTTGTTGTAAAGAGGATTGGCAATTTAAGATGTTAGAATATGCAGAGCTTGCAGGTTTAACACTGAGAATAAGAGAGCAAGAAGAACGTATATTTAAAGAAGAGTGGAAAATATTTATTGAATACAGTGGTACCTCGGTTTTTGAACGTAATCCGTTCTGGAAGACCGTTCGAGTTCTGAAACATTCAAAAACAGTTGTACCTCAGTTTTTCAACGTAATCCGTTTCGGAAGACCGTTCCGAGTTCTGAAACATTCAAAAACCAAAAACTTGATAGCTGACAGCTAGGCCTCAGGATCTTGCACTTAGTGGAAGCTGCGTGGCATGTTCAACTGCCAAGGCATGTCCAAAAATGGAAGCATTTACTTCCAGGTTTACAGTGTTCGAAAACTGAAATGTTCATCAACAGAGATGTTCGGAAAATGAGGTACCACTGTATATGAAAAATAACTGTACACAGCTGAAAACTCTGGCCGCATTAATATAAATTCAACAGAGTAAACAATATTGGATTGATGTAAAAGTGGAAAATTGATTTGAATGGTTACAGTAGAATATGCAGGAAAGTATGATATGTAATATGAACACCGGAAGGAGAAGGAGGGAAGTCATTGGATATTTCAAAGTTTGTAAATGTTTAATTTGAAATGTAGAAAAATGAAAACTCAATTATATATAAGAGACATCAAACAGTAAATGGAGGCTTCACATGGCATTTTTTGCAGTCATTTTGCTTTGTGCAGCTGCTATAATTACTTTACAGATAAGTATCAAAAGGGAAAAAATTATTGGTGCATCAACCTGCATATATTTATCTGTCACAAAATGATTTAAGGGGGAGGCGAAATTGTTCTGTTCTCCCAGGGGGGAAAAAACTTTCACTGCCCTAAGGCAAGTTACTAAATCCAAGGATGCATAGCAGTATCTTTCCACTTTTTATTACCCTGTACATTAAAAGATGAGGCGTTGTTAAGATATGGGAGTGCTATTCTCTGTGCTGTGCTATGACATTACAGAATAATTTATATGAGAAATATCCCCATGCTTGATGGCCATCTAGATAGTATAAAAACGGAACCAGTGTCCTTTCAAAGAAACGAAAACATAAATCATTGCAAGTTTTTGTTAGGATGCTTTCTAAAGAAAAGAAAATAGAAACCCACAAAACACCCTAAGAGAAAAGAAGAAGAAAAATTAAGGATTGTAACTTGCATTTGTGCTCACAAAACAGATTCCGGCATTAGGGGTATGTGTGGCCTAATTCTTATCTGTATACTGTAAAATCTGGGAAGCATCTACCAATGTCAAGCTGAATAGACTGCTTCCAGACTTGCTATTTAATGAAAATGGTATTTCAACGAACAATGAGCACCTTGGCTAGCTAAACCAGATAAATTTAATCCAAAAGGAAGGAGACAAGAGAGGAGGGAAAATGTCAATATACAGTGTGGGAGCATGAGCAGCTGGTAAGTGAATGAACAGAGTGATAATGTGGATCTCTCTCCCTTTCTATCTCCCCCTAGTTAGCATATCCAAGGCCATGAGAAGAAAATAAGAGTATGGATCCTAGAGGTAAAGAGTGAATAAGTAAGCCTTCTCTAGTCTGGCACCCTCCAAATATTATTGGTATGGATAGCTCAGCTGGTAAGAACATGGTGCTGATAACGCCAAGGTTGCAGGTTTGATCCTCGTGTGCATATTCCTGCATCACAGGTGTTGGACTAGATGAGCCTTACGGTCCCTTCCAACCCTACAATTCTATGGTTCCACCTTCTATCAGCCCCAGTCAAGGTGGCCAATGGCCAGAGATGATGGGAGTTGTAGCCCAGTAGTGGTAGGTCCAGCAGATGAATCCAAAGTCTCTTGGCAGGGAAGAGGAGGGGTGAGGTTGCAGCAACATTATGACTGTACAACATGCCAGTGGAAAGATTGAATTGGTTCTACCCATGCACCATGTAGCCCCAATCCCACCACAATCTTGACCCTCCCCTTCCCAGTAAGTGGCGGCATTGCTGCTGCTGCTGCTAGTTTACCGCTGTGACTCTGCCACACTGAGCGAGCGACTCCTATAGCAGCTGCCTTCCCCCACCCTAAGCATCTTCGCATTTTCTGTCGGGGGGAAATGGGATGGGCTGCCCCTGCTCTTCAGATGTTGCACACTGCAGCTGCCACCACCTCTTTGCTGCTGTGGCAGCGGCAAGAGTCCAGAGCCACAATGGCCACCTTCTACCCAGCATCACTTCTTCAGCAGTGGCAATCACCTCAGTGCACCTAATGGCTCTGCTGAAGGGCACAAAGCTTGGAGGAAGGTTGGAATCAGCCGTGACTTTGCCTTGAACAATGGAGACTTCTATAATAATGGGTACCCACATTATTGTATTGTCAGGAAGATGGGATACATTTCTGAATTTGGTTTTATACAACACCCAACATGGTAAAGAAGTTATTGGCAGCACTGGACTTTACAAAAAGCACACATCTATTAGAGGGTTATAGGGACGCGGGTGGCGCTGTGGGTTAAACCACACAGCCTAGGAATTGCTGATCAGAAGGTCGGTGGTTCGAATCCCTGCGACGGGGTGAGCTCCCGTTGCTCGGTCCCTGATCCTGCCAACCTAGCAGTTCGAAAGCACGTCTTAGTGCAAGTAGATAAATAGGTACCGCTCCAGCGGGAAGGTAAACGGCGTTTCCGTGCGCTGCTCTGGTTTGCCAGAAGCAGCTTAGTCATGCTGGCCACATGACCCGGAAGCTGTACGCCAGCTCCTTTGGCCAATACAGTGAGATGAGCGCTGCAACCCCAGAGTCGGTCACGACTGAAGCTAATGGTCAGGGATCCCTTTACCTTTACTAGAAGGTTACACGCATGAGTCTGCAGCATGCTCCTGTTTTTGTTGAGACTGACCTTCCATGACGTCTGGATTAAGCCATACTGTCCAAACACTGGATCAAACGAGGCTGGAAATGATGGTTTGGCTATACTTTGTAATATCTTCCACTGCACTTCTTGCTTGGTAATGTAACAGGAAAATTTCAGTACCTGAGCTGAAAAGCCCAGCTCACCAAGATTGACAAGAATTCCAGAAACAGGCATTTTTATTTTATTTTGTTACAGTTGGCTGCGAGGCTTGCATGCTTTTGAGCTATGTGTTGTCATGGAAATCCTCCTCCTCCTCTCCCAAAGACGTTTAAAGCAAACAGCTACCTTTCTTGCCTTCCCTCCATTTCCGTGAATGACAGCTTAACTGCTACCACTGCCTCTAATCCACAGGTGGCTTTGGCAGTTCAGGGGAGTATTTCTCATACTTTTTTACTTAAGTCTGGAATAGAGGTCAGGCCTTTCTTTTCTAATCGCTAACCTTTCTTCCCCTCAATTTCTTTTGAAATTCCAGCTGCCAGAAAAAACTGCCGCGCTAGTCATTCATTCACTTAAGGCGTATTCAGTGACAGAAATAACACCCCATACTTAGCAATTTCCTTTCTTTCTTTCAAAGCCGCATCACAATTAATACCTATCCTCCCCCCCAAGAAAAAATGGCATACATTTTTTAATTGCATGAAGCAAGAAAGCGCTTGTTATACATATGCGTTGAAAAGAATTTCCTGCTTCGAAGCGGCTAATGGTATTTAGAAATGTAAGCACCATATCTGAATATTTCATTCCAATGCATGCTTCAATTGCACTGGGTTCCCTCCCCCCCCCCCCCAGGAAAGAAACAGGATTACAATCATATATTGATTTTCCTGAAGCACAGGATTGTACTGAATGTATAAGGGAATCTTTTTTATGTTTAGGGCAGAAATCCCTTGGATGTAATCTTTTTACAGGGGTGAAAAATCAGGCGTGGGCAGGGATGGAGTCAGCTATCAGAAGGCCAAAACTACCAGAGAGCAGAGCCACTCCTTTTCTAATTCCCTGCCAATATACTTTTCTCTTTCTCATCTTCTTCACTCCTTCCTTCCTTTGCTCTCTCTTTTTTCCATTTCTGTCTCCTAGAAAAAAACCGGAAGTGAAAGCTGGACCATAAAGAAGGCTGATCGCAGAAGAATTGATGCTTTTGAATTATGGTGCTGGAGGAGACTCTCGAGAGTCCCATGGACTGCAAGATCAAACCTATCCATTCTTAAGGAAATCAGCCCTGAGTGCTCACTGGAAGGACAGATCGTGAAGCTGAGGCTCCAATACTTTGGCCACCTCATGAGAAGAGAAGACTCCCTGGAAAAGACCCTGATGTTGGGAAAGATAGAGGGCACAAGGAGAAGGGGACGACAGAGGGCGAGATGGTTGGATAATGTTCTCGAAGCTACCAGTATGAGTTTGACTAAACTGCGGGAGGCAGTGGAAGACAGAAGTGCCTGGCGTGCTCTGGCCCATGGAGTCACGAAGAGTCGGACACGACTAAACAACAACAAAGAAAAAAACCAATTAGTTGGTTAGCCTAATTGCCACTTATCAACTATGGAGGGGGAGGCTGCAGCACTCAAGGAGGGTAGAAAATATTGCTGTTTCTGAGTTTTCTGCAAAGCTGACCCCTCCCTTCACAAAGGGACACATCCTGTACACATACCAGAGGATTCAGGGAAGAGGTAGAGATGGGAGCAGCCACAAGTAACAGCTAGCTATGAAGACCAGCCAAATTCGTGGATCCCTGGACAAGCACCAGATCAGCTGTGCCTGTAGCTTGTAAACAATGTACACATGTCTACCCTATGCTGAGAAATATAAGGTCTATTCTATGCCACCTTTGCTTTTCACAGTATCAGCTTCTCCTACAACAAAACCCAGTGTTGTTTTCTTTAGTTTATACCCCATTTTTTCCACCAGATGCTTCTAACATCAACAAAATACAGAGTAGAATGCTAAATGATTTTGATGTATATCAGGTTGCAAAGCAGTTTCAATGCTGTGTATTATTATTTGAAGCCCCAGGCAACTCTAAAATAAGTTCCAGAGAGTTCCAGAAAAGCATGGAAGGTGGTGCAAGGGGAAATGGAATTGGGCAAAAGCTGCCTCACTTCCTCTTCCATTGACAGTTCAAAACCTCTTTCATACCCGCAGGAGCACCAAGTTGGTTACATTCTTGGAGGTGGGGGCAGCTTGAGTTACCTTTGAAATGAATAATTTTGAAAAGTGACTACAATAACACAGGGAGATACTGTATAGTTCTGCAATAAAAAATATATAACATCCCTACATCACATTATGCAGATACTTGTGTAGATAGAATTTGCAAGCTTGCATCCCTTTCCTTCCCCCAAATTTCCTTTGTAATTGTCACTCGCACAGCATTGGATGAACAAGTACACCAGGAGGCAGAGCTGATTTACTGAAATGTTTGGCAGATTTTAGATGGGCCTTTTAATCATACTGGAGTAGCTGCGCTAGCTCTGAGTCGACCCTATGGAGAAAGCTATGAAGTAAAAGGATGCCAACACACAGAACCATCACCTTGTGAGCTTCAGGTTATTAGCCTTTAGCCAGACCATCACTGGTGAAGTACTTGCACAGCATCTTCTCATTCAAACTGAATGGAGCTAGGTGTCAACAGTATACTGTCCTCCAAACCTATCCGTGATTTAATATATATGTCAAACTGAATGGGGAGAGAAAACTGAACTCTGCAGGACCCAACCTCATAAATGACATGGGGCCAAACAAGAGTTTCCCAATGCTATTCTGTGGTAACAAGAACCACTTCAAAACAACACCCAACTCACAGTCACACCAGGAGGGTAACAGGGTGTCGAAAGCTGCAGAGATGTCAAGGACAATAAACCCTCCTTCTATCTCTCTTCCTATAAAGGAAATCAATCAGGGTGGCCAAGTCCAAAAGCTATATCCAGGTCTCAAGCCAGATTGGAAAGGCTGTAGTGTAGGGAATCCATGTCACCCAGAAACATCTACATGAAGCATAGATTCATTTAGGATAGTGTAACCTATCTAAAAGGAGAAAGGGTCTCCATGCTAAATGAAATTTAAAATGGCCTGCCCTTTTAGCAACGTATGAACCGGACAAGGGTCCAGGTGTACAGCAGGTACAATGACTGAGTATGTAAAAATAATCTTATCTATACAGACAGTACTCATTTCTTTCTGATCATGTGGCTAAAAGGCAACTTCCCTTAAAAGGGGTTTATAAAAAGTTGTAAATTCTGCCGGTAAATGGGCTCATGATTTTAATTGATTCAACCACAAGCAAGAATGCTTCCCACCAAATCTAAACAGTTTCTTGCCCAGCTGACACACAACTCTAATCCTATCACTTTATTCTTTCCTGTTTCTTCTATTTTTCTATTCTTCCCACTTCTTATTTCCCTGTAGCAAGATGAGGAGGGGGGAGGGAAAAAACTTGACAGTGAATTCGCTGAGATTAAATAGCAAACAAGGCCACATATGCTTTTGTACCACTGAAAGAGAAGATTTGTTTACTTCACTGAATGTTGCTTTTTTCTTTAAAAAAGAAAGTTTATTATTTCTCTTTTGTCAGAAGATAATGGAAAACATCAAACCACTGGGTTCTCTCCCCCCCCCCCTTTTTTAAAAAGGTTAACCACAAAGTCTTTTTCCAGCTTTCCTATGAAATCTCATCTCAGTATATGTATATGGAGGGGGTTGGTTTGGGGAGGGGTTCTTTCCATATTTAGTGAAGAAATATTATCCAGCCCAGTTGTTCCTTATTTGGTAAGAACAGTTGCCACAAGAGTTTTCATTTTACACTGCTAGCTGTGACAAATTCATTCAGTGTTTCCATGCTCGCCCTAACTGCTCAGTATGCTTTTTGGATGAAGTGCTGCTTTCTTCGTTATGCATTTTGCCTTCACGTGACTTAAGAACGCTGTGAGAAAATGAGAAAAGGCCATGGAAACCTTCAAAGGAAGTCACTGCCACAGCATCACTTTCGGGAATACAAAGACATGGAGGATGATTACCAGGTAGAAATTTGAAAGATAATGTCTCAGCATCCTCAGCTAAAACTGCCCTCCCTAACACATGCTGCAGCCATAAATCTGAGAGAGAGAAACAGCCGCAGAATTGCTCCAATGGTGTGCTTGTGTGTGTGTGTGTGTGTGTGTGTGTGTGAAAGGAAATGTGGGGAGACAAAACCTCACTGGTGGTAGGTTTTTCCATTTTCTCCACCCCAATAAAGTTCTTGATAATCATCAACATTTCAGTTCAGCTCAGATTTCTGTTCATCCTGAATCGACCTTATCAAGCTGCTTTATATGGAGTCAGACCATTGGTCAACCTAGTCCGTTGCGCAACTGTTCAGGCTGGCAGCGCCTTTCTAAGATCTCAGGCACTGGCCTCCGCTAGCCCTGCAACTGGCTGAGACACTTTCAAATGGAAACTAACCAGGGGCTTTCTGAATGTAAAGCATGTGCTCTACCAATCAGGCCTCCCAAACAACAAGAGGAACTAGGGAATGAGATGGCACTCTACAGAACTCGCTTTCCCCCTTTTTCTTTCAGATATGAATTCAGTGGCTTGGATCCAAAGATGCACGAGTGAACACCCATGCAGCAGAACTTTCCTATCCCCTCCACCTTCCTACAGACTCTCCACTCCCAAATTAAACCATCCAGAACAGAGTGGAATGTGACATAGAAAGCTTCAGCAGGAGGAGAGAATTGGGGACTGCTTTGGTGTTGTGGTTTAAACCACAGAGCCTCTTGGGCTTGCCGATCAGAAGGTTGGCGGTTCAAATCCCTGCGACGGGATGAGCTCCCGTTGCTTGGTCCCAGCTCCTGCCAACCTAGCAGTTTGAATACACGCCAAAAATGCAAGTAGACAAATAGGTACTGCTCTGGCGGGAAGGTAAACGGTGTTTCTGTGTGCTGCTCTGGTTTTGTTGTTCCGTTGTGGCAGAAACGGCTTAGTCATGCTGGCCACATGACCTGGAAAAACTGTCTGTGGACAAACGCCGGCTCACTCGGTCTGTAAAGCGAGATGAGCACAGCAACCCCAGAGTTGTCTGCAACTGGACTTAACTGTCAGGGGTCCTTTACCTTTGCCTGTGTGAATGGAAGTGCATTTCCAGTTGCATGAGGAACCTTTGGATTCAGAACTACACCAACATAAACTATCACTACATCATGTTGCTAATATGAACCTAATGACGACAAAAATAGCAACACTGATAGGGTACTCCTTAACTATTTTCGGTTTTTTAGTCTGAATAACTGACATGCACACACACAACTTTAAGAATTTGTCCCATATATTCTATATGCACTGGGCCTTCTCTTAGCCAGAGATATTTCTTTTATAGGGACTGGCCAACCATTATATTTTACTACCCACAACAATGAAAAGGCATTGCAGTGGGCACCTAGCTATCAAGGTCTGAAAAGCCAACAAGCTTCATTCTGGCCTGACAGAGATTTTGACATTTGTTTTACCTCAATATCCTCCATGCTCCAATCTGATCTGCCAGGTTTTGCCCTGACCTGGTATATATGTTGATTTATATTTATGAATTAATACCATTTAATTAAAAGAGCATGTACTAATCATAAGAAAACAACAAAGGGAGACCATAATTGCTACCAAACTGTAGGCACCTTTATCAGGAAAATGTTTTTTATGGGTTTGTAGAGAATACTATCACAAAAATAAATTGCCTTGGTCGTAAACAGACACAGGCTAGTCCTTTCAACTGCAGTCTTTTAAAAAGAGTGCAATAACAAATATTAATTACCTCCCATGAACCGCATCTACGGCTGACTTTGTAAGTTGACATTCAGGAACCTTGAGGATTAATTGCAAGTAATGAATCTCATTTCTGCATTGCTCAGTTAAACACAACTTTTATACCTCAAATGATTTTGACCTTTTCTATGCCATGTGCTGCTACTTGCCCAGAAATCCGTATCCATAACTAGATTACCTACAGCAAACATGTTCGCTAACATATTCCCATGGCAAGAATTAATGTAATGTTATTTTTACTGAGAAAAAAGAATTACTATTTAGGCACATGCTTTAGAAGGAAATATTCATCAAGACTTTAACAGAATAATAAAATAAGCTCTAAAGTTGATATATTCTATTGTACCTTCATATTCATAAACTCAGCAAAACCCCTGGAGAATAGACCTGCATAATCATGCATAACTGGTGGAGAGGGCTCTGAGGCACAAAGTTCAAACCTCAGCTTGATGTGCCCAGGGATTTGGCTCAAGAAATAACATTAACAGCTTCACAAACGGCAAAAGGCTCAGTATACAGGACAAAGTCTTTATTTATCAAAATGGTTTGCGGGGAACTCCATACTTTTAGGACTGCTTCACATCAAGGGTGGGAAAACATGTCGTCCCCCAGACGATGTTGTACTATGACTACCATCATCCCTGATCACTAGCCTTGCTGGCTGGACAGGAGAGCCTGTGACCATGGGTGCCCAGGGCCGTGGGTGCCATACAGTGTGCATGGCCCCGGGTATCAAAATTTGTGGGTGCCCAGCCCCCTTATGGGGAATTTTGTGGGTGCTGGGGCACTCAGGACTCCAGGGAGTTGGCACCTATGTGGCTGGATCTAATGGGAGGTGGACTCCAGCAATATTTGAAGGGCCACAGAAGCCCCCATCTCTGATTCTCATGTAAGCCTTTTAATGAGACACTACATCTATAGAAGCCTCCAAGCCTCTGTAGTGGCTACTAATTCTGAAAGCCACTATGTCTGAAAGACACTGTGGAGGAAGTGTCTCCATTCAACCTTCCCTTAGCCTTTGCTAACACTATCGCTGTTTCCTACTCATCCTCACAGTAATAATGTTTTTATTGGAGGAAGAAAGCAGGCACAGCTCAGTGGTAGCGCCACAGTTTTTAAGGATCTCATGTAACAATGCTAGTAGAGTACTCTGCCTGGGGCAGTGGAGAGCTGTTGTCAGTCAATTAGACTGTACTGGGCTACATGGGCCAATAGTTTCACCCGGTGTAAGTCAACTTTATATATTCATATGTTCCCTTGTTGTTTTCCTTCCTTCTTTCTGTGGGCAAGTGACTTCTCCTGTTCTCCCCACCCCACCCACAAATCTAACAGATACTGTGGTGGTGAGTGGGAAACAGGAATAACCTTCTTGTTCAATGGACCTTGTAAGTGAAGGCTTGAGGAATTACTCCCAGGTACATAAGAAATGTTAAAATAATGTTTAAAACGTCAGGTCCGTGTACTTTTCCATACATCAGCCAGAAAACATAGGCAGTAAAACCTGGCTTAGTTACAGTGGTGAAAGCTCCTAACTTATTGTTATATAAACACGAGAATGACTTGTTCGGGCCATGTGGTCTGAGCTTAGAGCAACCAGCTCAGACCTCTTTACATGCTGAGCTTCTCATGTAGACTGTGAAGAGAACAATAGGCTTGATTACCTTCCTCCCAAGGTGAGGGGGAGTGACCCAGCTAAGCCTGGCAGGACAGGTGACTCTATGGTCTTAACCCCTTCATGTGTTAATTAGACTTAAGCGTTTTTGTTATATGACACTGGTTGTCCCACAGAAGATAGGCAAGCAAAACTATTTTCCACAGCTGATGAATTATGGCTGACAGATTCACTACTCTGTAGAAACTCTACAGAAATGTATGGGCCAACTAGGGTAAATGCTGTACAATGATGAAAGGAGCAGACACAGTCATTTAAGTCAAGTTTCTCATGGATGGACATACTGGCTAAAAAAAAATCACAGCTGCAAGCTAAATGTGTAGAGCCAGAAATAATGAAAATACTGTGGGGATATGCTTTTTATGAAAACAATATAATAACCAGTTATGCCAACAACATGCTCTTTTCCAGTCCCATTTTATATATGCAGACAATTCTTCTGACAAGACAAGAATTATAGTGTAAGTCTGGGAAACATAATTAGCTTTGTGTATTTATCTCAAGCCTTCAACACCATTTGCTCTAAAAACAAGAACAAGGGAACATCCTTGATCCTTCTGCAAAAATAAAATAAAATATGGTATTCAAACAGATCCCATTTCCCCCTTTTATCAGATTACATCTGATTTGAGACTTATCCCTTATGGTATATAGTACTGAATTAAACGTGAGAACAGTATGCAAAGATTCCACTTAGTGATACCTTTGTTTAATTCCAGAGATACATGACAGGAAAGACTATTGCTATGATTAGACCCTATAATTTGGGTTTTGGATTACTGAGGTCAAGCTGTGTCTTTAGTCAGACTCTCCTAGTTGGCTTGCTATTGATTTGGCCTTGCCTTGAAATGGTTCTTTGGAGATAGTGTTGAAATGGCCCTCCTCCAGAGAAGCTATTTTACACTCAAAAATAACCTTCCACCTGTGAAAGCAGCTTGCGAGGAATGTTGTATGAGGTTATTTTTTAAAAAAAAAAAAAAATCTGCTCCATATGTGCAAATTACCTTGCCTTGTACAATACCTTGAAGATGCTGGTGGAAGGGAATGATACAAATATAATGAAGAATAAAATATTGTTATGAGTTGTGGAGTGGGGGGTGGGGGCAGTAGCCTATAGGCCTGAGGCCCTTCTAATCCCTGAATACAGCAAGTATTCAAATCTAAGCAAGGATTCAAATTGTTGAAAAAGCCAGACGAGTTTCTTGGTAATGGCCCTCTATGTATGGACCATGAAGGTAACAAAGGACGTGGCTCCATGCCATGCAGAAAATGGGTGGGGTCCCTTCCCTCAACTTCCTGGTAGTGGTGGTGGGAAAGCCAGAGTTGGGAGTGGTGTGTGTGAGCTAGAAGACAGAAGCAAGATTGCAGGCTGGGCAGCTGGGACAGACATAGCCATGCCTGATTTCCATTGGAATGCAAGGTTTTTGGCTATGGGAGTAGCAAGACCCTAAAGGTAAAGGGACCCCTGACTATTATGTCCAGTCGTGACCGACTCTGGGGTTACGGCGCTCATCTCGCTTTATTGGCCGAGGGAGCCGGCGTACAGCTTCCAGGTCATGTGGCCGGCATGATTAAGCCACATCTGGTGAAACCAGAGCAGCGCACGGAAACGTTGTTTACCTTCCCACCAGAGCGGTACCTATTTATCTACTTGCACTGGCATGCTTTCAAACTGCTAAGTTGGCAGGAACAGAGACCGACCAACGGGAGCTCACCCCGTCGCGGGGATTTGATTGGGGTGTTAATGCTGGGAGCCCCTCCATCATAGGCTCTGACTGTATAGATATGTAAATAAACTATATATCCTAAAAACACCACAGTCTCTGCTGTCCCTCAGTCTGAGGAAACTGAACCCTGGGCAAGGGTCTAGAATCTCACACCACTCGGAGTTTGGGTGGTGTGCCACAATATATTCGTTTCATGTTAACACAATTTCTTTGGGTATGTGCAACTATGTGCAGAGAAGCATGAGAACAATTTATGGACTTGTTTTCTCAGTCCTCTATGTGCCTTTTGATGTGATTTTTGCAAGTGTTCAAGCACTTCAAGTTCGTTTAGGGGAGTGGGAATCAACAGGGTTTTTTTGTTTTAAATGGCTTTGCTAATGAAAAACTAGTCTTAAATCTGAGCTTCTAAACTACAAAAGGGAGCGCTGTACAGAAAGCTTTCCCTTGATTTCTTCACAAAGGTAATTCCCAAACACGAACCATCAAAACACTTCTGAAGAAATATTGATATGTGATGTTATGTATTATGAAGTGCCTAACTAAGAATCATATCCTGTTTTAAATTTTAACTAACTAAAGGCTCGCAAACTATGACAGGGAGGGAACTAAGGAGGGGTGTGTTTTTCTGTCCTATCACTACTCCCACATAACTGCAGGAAACAATTAACTGCAACCATCAGTTACTCACTCGTTTTCTCTGAAATACCTGTTTTGCCATGGTGTACCATGGTTCTAGTTTAAAACCGCAACACCTGTTCCTTGGGTTTACTTGTGTAGCAATATACAAGTGTAAAGGAGGACACATGCTAACACTATAATCAGGCCTATACACAAGTTGTGCTGTTTTCATGCTCAGATTTGTGCCTTGTCAGTAGAAAGAACTGCAGTCAAAATCAAATGCAGACCTTCAAATGAAATGTTGTACATGCTAGGCTGGTTATGTCCTGGTCCACACATCACATTGAATCAGAGATGAATGTGAATGAACAGAGTGCTGGTGCACACAGCTGAAATCACAGGCACTTTGCTCCTCTCCTACTGCTGCTGCTGCATTGCCAACAAACAAACCATAGTCTTGCTTTTTGTAGCATCCAAACTTGTTCTAGTGATTCATTTCCCCCCACCAAACCATGAGCAGTAAGTTGAGAACTAACCTTGGTTACCACTTGTGGTTTGTTTGAAGGAAAACTAACCATGAGCCAGGAGTTCAGACAACACAGCAAGCCACACCATGGCTTATTCACTGGCAGCATGGGGGCAGCAGGGCGGGGGGAGCAGAGCAACTGTGATTTCAGCACTGTGGATCACCATGATCCACAATTTACTGTGATGTATGAACCGGGTAACCGCCTCATGCATTAGATCTGACATGACATTCTGACCAAAAACATTTGCCACCACTGACTAATACCATGACCTAGTTCTTACCTAGCTAACAAACCTATTTTCAAGCTGCACCACTTCCTGTTTTAGATGAAGGCTCGCACAACAGGATTCTCCTCCCCATCAAAAAACAAATTTTAACTCATATGGAAAACCAGGTGTCATGAAGAGTTCTGATCTAGGTTCTATTCCTGGCTTACTTGCATTCTATGTAGAGGAATTTCATATAAAAGGAAGACCATATGGTCATGTGAGTCTCTGGCTGCCTTTATATCTGAAGTGGCCGCATACAGTTCAGTTTCCTACTAATTCAAGGCTAATGATTTCTTACAAAACAACTGGCGGAAACCACAGGAGTCTCACAAAATGAGACACAATATGCTTTTCAGAACCAGGTGTTTACTATGTCTGTGGAAAGCAATTTGACACCAAGTTTGCGTGATTTCATTTGTTTGCCATCATCTTAGCCCTTCTCTAGCCCAAATGTGCCCCGAGAAAATAGTGGGCACTGTATTTCTCAAAGCTTGATCTTAACCGTGCTTAGGTACACGGAAGTAAATCCCATTGATTTCTGAAGGATTTACTTCCAAGTCTGTATGCTTAGGTGGTTTACAGTAGAAATGTTAACTTTTGAACATCTACAATCCAGTTTGGGTGCAGCACAGATGCCAAACTACAAGAAACAATTTAAAGGTCTCTAGGGGAAAGCAGACTTTCAGGTTAAGAGGAAATTCAGATATAAAGGATTATTTTGTTTAATCTTTCTATTAAATTGAATCTTGGTTGCCTCTGTATATTATATCCCACAAGCTAGTTTGTGGTTTAAGGTACCTGAACAATCCAATAACTCATACAAGCCACATGCAATTCCGTTTCCTACTAATTCCAGGCTAATGATGCCTTGCAAATGAACTGAAGGAAACCGCAAGGTAAATGGGCCTCACAAAATGATGAAGTCTAATACGCTAGCTTAAATCAATGCATTCATGTCATTATGGGACAAAGAAATAACAACATGAAAATGTGATACTGTGCTTGAATCCCTCCTTCCTACCTACTCCCTTGTCAAGAAATGTCTTAGCACCGCAAATATCTTTTTCAGAGGGTCCTTTATACTTCATGCTTATTCCATCTAAATGTAACCTATACTGAGATGTACTTATAAACATCCAAGGAGAACAAGGTATGAGCGGCTTGCCAAAACCCACAAAATCTTGGCTTGTGCACAAAGCAGGATTCCAAAGCTATAGAAAGAAAACGGGAGAAAGAAAAGTATTCAACCCCTTTCTCTCATTTTGGGATAGAGGGAAACAAGCTTGATTTTCTCTCTAGTTTTATGTGTGTGTGTTTTTCAGAACCGTAACCGTATCTAAGATCACTGGCCTCTCAACTCCATGAGAATACATAAACATCTTCCAGAAGACACATGATAGAATGAAAAACACATTGGCTGCAACCCAATGCAGTGTTAAGCCCAGAGATTTCAATAGGCTTAGAGTCTAGTGAGAACATTACAAAGAAGTTGTTTCACTGAAACTACAGGACATTTTCAAATGTTGTGGTCTAGCACTGGATGCAAAATTTTAGATGAATACTAATGTAAAAAGCTGTAAACATCGACAAAGATTTGGAAGACAAAAAGAGAAGAAACTGATGCACCTCCATGTTCCTACAAGCCAATAACCATCAGGACATAGCAAAACTAATACAATTTTGTTCAAATTGGTGAATCAGAAATAACGCAGCATTAAGTTACAGTATACTAGGAGTCTCATACCCAGCATTTTGAAATGTTCAGTTACTCATCTTGCTCAAAAAGGCACCAAAATGTATCCAAAATAGACCCAAAGAAACTACCTGCTACTTGATTTCAGGAACGATCATGCAAAATTCAGTTACAATATCTTAAGATGTATCCAAATGCATAGCAAGCAGGCAAACAACCAACTTTCTAAAATATATAGATAAACGTGAGAATCTGTTTATCCAACAACACATTGCTCTCTGGTTAGCACAGCCTCTAAGTGTGATTCTGTAGAGCAAATAATGCCTATTCAGTCCGATTCTGATTATTTCCTTCAGAAACACAAGTATGCTTTGCAGTAAGTTGGTTTCTGTTGAAACTTGTCAGATAATTCATATTTCAAATAAATGAATTATGAGTTATACACTAGTCCTTACCCTTATTACTGCAGAACAGAGAATTCAGTCTCTGCACAGAGCATTGGACGGCCCAGCAGAGGAGCATTAGTTGAACATCTTTTTTGTGGTTCCTAGCTACAGTTGTTCTAGCTGTCGAGAATAATTATCTGCTCTTGGGTCAATATGGTTAGAAAGAAATGATATCTGTTTGAAGTTCTGGCCCCTAAGTCAGAGGCAATGTGAACAAGCAACCATCAAATGCATCAGAACATTCTTGACTTACTGTATGAATAAATTCAGTCGGGCAAGTAGTTTGGAACCCTTTCGTTCCCTGTTAAAAAAAATAAGCCAAGGATTTGACCATACTGCACATATTGCTCATGAGAACCTGTAACAAAGTCTTTAGTGCTAGAAGCATCTGATGTAGCAGCAGTGCTGAAACTTAATAAGTGTCTATCTGAGCAAGCCCTTGAAAAGGTGACCTCTGGAAGTCTATATACATGGGAAAGCGAGCACACACAAAAAACTGCTGCAACATTTCCTTCATACTCAAAAATCAGAAAGTGATTCAAATATTAAAGTACTAACAGTGGCAGCAGCAGTAGTTGGAATGATATAACCTCATTCCTTATGAGAAGGTATTCAAAGCGCACCATTTCCCAGGCCTCTAGAACAGCTATAACTATAATGAAACCATGATTTGTACAAGATAGCTTAAGCATAACACTTGCATTATGCACTTGTAATATAGCTATCCATGCAAATCCAGACTACAAGATCAGAATAAAATAAACATGTAGTGTGCGTCCTAAAATTTCAGCTAACCGGAGACAAAAAAAATCTTTGAGCCAAATGAACTGTTAATAACAGCTGAAGCAAATTGTCCCTGCAAAAATTGAATCAAAAGTAATATTGATCCCCTATAAAAAGATAGCAACTGGAAAAGCAACAAATAAGGGTCATCTTGAACAGGTGGTATGTTCACGGAAGACATTTAGATAAAGCCTGCTAGTGCAATTCAAGTTAAAACGAAACAGTATCTGAAAGTATGGATTGATTTCTCTCTCTCTTTTGATGGATTGTGATTCTTTTTTAAGTGGGCGCATCACTGTATATAATTTATCTTCTCTTCTTTTTACAGTAGTTTATATTTTTCTCGCAAAATTAAATTCCGCCACTTACCTGCAGCTATCAATTTCTCTCAAGACAACAAAAAATGTACTTGTTCCGCTATGGATTCATTCTTCAAAACTGAATAAATGGGAAAGTTACATGTCCAACACCTCTCCCTTGGAGTGCAACTCAATTTCTGCTTCAGACTGCATTTCCCCCTAGCTATTTTTGTACAATATCCCAAGCTAAATTTATTTTGCAATATTTGGTTTCTCTACCTTTAATCATATCATTTCTGAGGCCTTACATAAATGATAAAACATTCATTTTGCTCCTCTGCATTGCTCCAGCACCACTTTACAACCAGCAGAATTATATCCCATACTCACATAAAGGATACAGATAGAATTGTTTCAGGAAAGACATCCTGTCTGTCATACCCCAACATACCAGGTCTTATCAAACACTGGGAGGAGATCTGCAGTCCAGGTAGGGAAATTACACAGCTTGCAAACATAAAAACAACACTTTACAGAGGAGAAACAAGCTGTCTGAAGTGGTAAGGGGACTTGTGACACTATCTTGGCCTGGTTCTAACATGTTAAACCATAGTTTGGTGCCACGAAGTCTGCTCAAGCCTCAGCCTTCCCCTCTTCCTACAGGACACACCTCAGGAATATATTGGAAGCATTCGTGTCTTGTTTTAAAGCAACCATGGTTTGCCATTATGAACGACAAACTATGGTTAATTCAAACTGGTTTCCGACCCTGGCTTGTTCCAACAGACCATAGTTCAAATCAAATGGCAATAATCAGCTTGTTCCCTTGCCTGCCAGGATTTCACTCAACCCAGTTATCCACTGCAGCATCCCATACCACATGCCTCTGGCCTCCCCGCAGGAGCAGTGTTGCTAGGTTACAATCTAGATAAGACTGCATTTCCCTTTAAAAGTGACAAGGCTGTGAAAAGATGATGTAGCCATGGCTCCTCCTGTTCTGCGTTTCCATTGGCACCCCTGCTCAGATGCCACTGCCCATCCACTGCAGCAGACAGAATTCCAATTCTGCCACAAAATAGGCAGAAATGGAGGAACAGGCCAGAACATGCATAGTTGCATTTGTACTTCTCTTACATATTCAAAGAGACAAGCCTGTTTAATTAAAAAATAAAATAAAAATCTTTTTGGTAGTCAAGTATTCATGCCAAAAGACTAGTAGCCACATATGCTCAGGAACACATATAATGCAAGCACAGATGAGCTCATTCTGGTTGTATACGTACTACAAATCTCCTCAATTACTATGATGAGCAACGGGTGGAAACAAAACGCCAGTACACCGAGGACAATTCAGGCATGCATAATTCATTATGAAAGGGAAGAAATCAGATATTATGTGGAAAAAGGAAGATTAAGCAGAAATGCCTCTGGCTATGTTTTTATTGATCGAGGACAAGGTGTTGAAATAGTCAAAGTAATCAACAAAGATTGATCAACAAATCATAAAGCTTTAGTACGAGGTCCTATCTATAAAACCACTCTGAAAAACAGCTTAACACAAGCTTGCCTGGTTTCGAGGACTGCACAATACTAGGCAAAAGGGCAGAGCAACCCCAATCCTTGATTTGTGCTGCTGTTTGGGATGTGGGGGGGGGAGCTTCTGCCACCAGAGGGCCCTGCTGTGCCCACCAACAGTTCCATAGGGCAAAGCGGGGAGCGGTATAGCTGGGTAACTCACAGGTCTGTGGGATCCCAAGCCAGTCCAGTAGCCAGACAAGCCTCTCTGCTGTGCCAGCCTGAAGCAACAAACATTAGCTGCCCACCAGCACCTTCTGCTGTGGCCAGCATGAGCATGGTTGCTGCACTCAAAGGCATTGCCAGGTTTGACAGGGAGCATGGGTGAGATGCTCTGGAGTCATGAGTAGGTAAGCAATAAAAAAAAAACAACTCACCAGTGTCAGTGAATAACAACAACAACAACAACAACAAATTTATTATTTATTATTTATACCCCGCCCATCTGGCTGGGTTTCCCCAGCCACTCTGGGCGGCTTCAAACAAAACACTAAAATACAATAACCTATGAAACTTTAAAAGCTTCCCTAAACAGGGCTGCCTTTAGATGTCTAAAGGTTTTGTAGATACTTTTCTCTTTGACTTCTGGTGGGAGGGTGTTCCACAGGGCAGGTGCCACTACCGAGAAGGCCCTCTGCCTGGTTCCCTGTAACTTGGCTTCTCGCAGCGAGGGAACTGCCAGAAGGCCCTTGGCGCTGGACCTCAGTGTCCGGGCAGAACGATGGAGGGGGAGACGCTCCTTCAGGTATACTGGACCGAGGTCGTTTAGGGCTTTAAAGGTCAGCACCAACACTTTGAATTGTGCTCGGAAACGTACTGGGAGCCAGTGTAGGTCTTTCAAGACCGGTGTTATATGGTCTTGGCGGCCGCATTCTAGATTAGTTGTAGTTTCTGGGTGACCTTCAAAGGTAGCCCCACATAGAGCGCATTGCAGTAGTCCAAGTGAGAGATAACCAGAGCATGTACCATTCTGGTGAGACAATCTGCAGGCAGGTAGGGTCTCAGCCTGCGTACCAGATGGAGCTGATAAACAGCTGCCCTGGGCACTGAATTGACCTGTGCCTCCATGGACAGCTGTGAGTCCAGAATGACTCCCAGGCTGTGCACCTGGTCCTTCAGGGGCACAGTTACCCCATTCAGGACCAGGGAGTCCTCCACACCTGCCCACCTCCTGTCCCCCAGAAACAGTACTTCTGTCTTGTCAGGATTCAACCTCAATCTTTTAGCCGCCATCCATCCTCCAACCGCCTCCAGACACTTACACAGGACCTTCACCGCCATAGTGAATAGTGAAGTTAACTATTTGAAGAAACCAAAACAGCGTAGGTAGGCTTGGTGAACACAGCAACTCTTCCCAGCTGGTCTTGCCGCAATGAGGCCGTTGCAAGGACTGAAGGTCCCTGCCTTCCCGCCACTCTCTAAGGCTCCTCCCTTGGTTCTTTCCTCAGTAGTTTAAGGCTCTGCCATTTTGTCTCTTGTTGCTCTGCCTTCTTCATTTAACTGTGTGTTCTGGGAAAGCAGAGGAGGTGACCTAGTTGCCGCAGGAGGGGAAGACTCCCTGGATTCTTCAGCAGCGGTGGGCTCTGCCAATCAAACACCAGCTGCGGGGTTGCAGGGCCAAAGAGAGTGCCAAGGTATCCACTCACTGGCCCCATGAACCCAAACAACAGAATTCTGTTTCTCAGACAACTCTACTTGGAAACCATGCTTATGAATTTTGCAGTCTCGATCAGCACAAATGGGCGTATCACTAAGGTTTCATCAAACAGACACATGGTCAGTCCACGCACATGAATAAGAGGTGTTAATTTTCCTTACTGACCAGATGTGTTTCTCTTAATGGATGGGGGCTCTCTATTCCACTGCTAGAATATAATGCCAATAACAGCTAATGGGAGGAGAAGATAAATAGTTTGAAGAAAGATTGATCTAGAGCTATAAATTCATCCGGACTGTTAGCAGCACGTTGTTGCTTTGGGAACCTGATGCAAGATTGGCAGTTTTGTTGTTTGCTTTTAATTTGCTTGTGTTGTGTTCTGCTTTTATTAGCTTATGTGCATGTTCTGCCTGTATGTAAAACAGGTATTACACAAATATAGTGTTCTCAACATCCAAATCACCCTTTATAAATGTCCTTGAGATTCCCATGAATTGGGGAAATGGGGAGCATTTGACATAAATTTATAAAGCATACACTTATTACACAGTCATACCTCGGGTTAAAGACTCTTCAGGTTGAACGTTTCCAGGTTGCGTTCCGTGGTGACCCGGAAGTAACGGAACGGGTTACTTCCGGGTTTCGCCGCTCATGCATGCACTCAAAATGACGTCACGTGCATGCGCAGAAGTGGTGAATCGCGCCCCACGCACACACAGGTTGCATTCTGCTCAGGATGCAAACGGGGCTCCGGAATGGATCCTGTTCGCATCTAGAGGTACCACTGTATGTGGCAATTATAATTGATGCTGGCACAATAAAAAGCTTTTGCTTTGCAATTCAATTTTAAAGCAACTATATATATAAAAAATTGTTGACATGAAATTAAACACAAGCTTTGTTAGCCCAGCAACAGCCAGTAATAGGTATTTCTGTTGCTAAAGCAGGTTCCTTGTCTTCCTGTGGCCCCCAGAAGGTGCATACACAGTGCAAAATGTTTTGTGATGCATCAGCAATCAGAAACCTATACAGATGCTTCCCAGACTCATTAGCACTTTTGCTTAGTAATGTTAATCATGACAATTAAATTTAATTGTGCATTGGTATATTGTAAAAAGACTATTCAAAATGTTGTTATAAAGGCTGTTGATTGTTTAACAAAGCTTCCCACAAATAGCTTTCTGGCACTTTTCGTAAACACATAGATTCCAAAACTTCAGTATGATGCTCATAGGCCCCCAGAGCATAGCTAAAATGACAACCAATTAGCAAGTACCATCAATGCATTGCCCAAATTTCAATTAGGGACATTTTCATCCTGACTCTAAAAATCATTTCCAAGCTGAGATCACGTTTAACAAGTGATATTATGCAGATTATTTATATGTCATGCATTTAAAACAGTAAATAAAGACTTTCAAGAAGAAAAAAAGAAAGGAATAATTGCTATTAGTAGTTCACTTCAGACCACGTGTTTCTAGAAAACACACACACTAGCTGCACTGAGATGTAACATCTCTAATATTTCCAACTATGTGATGGAGGCTGTTAAACAATCAATGAGCTCAGGTACTCCCTTCTTCTCTTTTCTTTTACCTAAACAGTAACTTCCTAGTTTGCTCCAACAGCAGTTCTCTGTGACATCCAAACTAGGAAACCATTGTTTGAGCAATGTCTCCAAGTGAGGATTGCCAATAACTATTTGTAATTTATTTTTCTTCTTACATTTATAACCTATCATTCTTCAAGTTCTGAGATGGTTTCCATCAAGGAACTACCATTACCCAGAGTTGCTTAACTGCAACTTGGTGGTGGGTCTCATGTTGCTTCAGGTTATACCCTGGGGTCCTTTTGATCTTGGTTTTTGCGAACAACTAGGACATACAAACTAAAGCTAGTTCCCATTATCAACCTGGGCACCATATTGTGAATGGGCTGATGTTCTCAAAAGCAGCCCCACGTAAAACGTATTGCAGCAGTCAGGCATGGGTATTATTAATGCACAGGTAACTGCAGGTAAGGGATGCGGGTGGTGCTTGTTATTCTAAAGCAGCAATGCGGCAGCAAGCAAAGGCTATAGCAGCCAAGACTGCTGCTTGTGGCTGGAAAGCCAAACAGGAAGTTTGTGACTGTTGCCATGGGAACAAAGGGGCAGTCCATTCTGTACTGAGCACCGGATGTTAGCTCAGTGGGTTTGTCATATGACCTGTGCTGGAAGGACATGGGTAGAGTTTATTCTAACTGCTGATGAGTGCAGACATGTTTTCTCTGTACTGAAGTAAAAGACAGGAATAAAAGATGTAAATAGATTTCTGTCTGCTCCTTTCCCCTCCCTGGGGACACCAAAGGGGAGAGAGGAGCAGTTGGTGTGTTTTCCTCACAGCCTGAGGAAAATCGCCGGAACGGACCTCGTGTATGTTTTTATCCTGCCGGGAGTCGCCGGAGGGAGGTCTAAGGAATTCAGCCGGTGCCTGAACAGATAGGCACATACCTCAGGACGGGCAGAGAATTCCAACAGTGGTAGCAGACGCCGGTTGCTGTTTTCATCGACCTCTGCATCAAGAAGTGGCCTCCATGGAAGCCTGAGGTGAGAAGGCTGATTCTCTGCAGCCAGAAGCTGACCAGAAGAATCTGAAAGCCAAGCAACGGAGCCCAGGTATGAGTTTTTCGGGCTTAGAAGTGTGAATGCAGATTGAGTTATTCTCTGCTTCGAGGGAGAAACGTTTGGCAAAACAGCTCCAGTCAAAAGAGAAACCGCATTCCAAACATTCCTGTGGTTAATCCTGTCCAAGGGATGGAATGCACTGTTGCTAAGCGACGCCCTTCAGTGAAGGCCATGCCTCAGAGAGGAGAAGTGAAAGTTAAAATGGAATGTTTTGACTACACAGTCTAAAGAGCTCTTGGAATATTCCAACGCAGCCAGCGTTGAGAGCTGCCAGGTGCACAGAGTGTAAACAAGCCAGCTTTTGGATTTTAGAGGCTTGTGTTTGAGAGTCAATGCAAGGACTCAAAATGGATGCCAAGAGGGGGGGAGGCCTGCCTACTCCAGACCTTTTGACCAGTGACAATTATGCATCCTGGTCTATTAAGATGAAGGCCCTGCTGCAGAATCAGAGACTGTTTGGGGTGATTGAAAACCCCATTCCAGCAGCACCAACGCGTGCTTGGGAGTCACAGGATGTGAAGGCCAGAACTGCTATAATTCTGTGCGTGTCAGATTCGGAGCTGATCCACATACAAGATTTAGGCCACGCGAGAGATGTTTGGGACACGCTGAGACGGACACATCAGAGAGATGCAGGTTCTTCAGCGTTGCTGTATTTTGAGAAGCTGACCAACCTGAGGCTTGCGCCTGATGGAGATGTTCAAGCGCACCTGACGGAAATGAAATTTCTGCGTCAACAGATGGTGGAACGCAACTTCCGTCTGCAGGAGGAAGTGTTTTGCTTCATGGTGATCAACAGCCTGAATCGGACTTACAAAACAGTTGCCAGTCAGCTGGGGTCTCTCCCAGCAGCGGATTTGACTTCGGAGAGGGTCTTTGCCGTGGTTCTGAATGAACAGGACAGACTTGCCGCCCTGGAAGTGAAGGACAGGGGGAGACAAGAACGGAGTTCTAACGCCCCTACTGCTGTTGCTACTGGAGGAGACGCCGTAGCTTTAAACGTTGTCCGATGCTACAATTGTGACCAGATTGGGCATCTTCAGCGGTACTGTAAGAAGCCACGTAAGAACAGAGGAGCTAAGGCGAGCTCCACAAAGTCAGAAGCGTCAGACAAAGGTCACACCAAGCCAAAGGCAAAGACTGCAAAGGCTTTGATGTCGCTAAAAGCCACACCAGAGGTGGGAAACTTCTTTGTCCTAGACACTGGAGCCACAGTTCACATGACAGGACACAGAGGACTATTTTCTACGTTTGAGAAGCAAAGCTTCGCTGTGCAACTAGCCAACGGTCAAGGGCTTGAAGCAACCGGAATTGGAACTGTGTATCTTGAAAGTCTGAACTTGACTATAAGCAGTGTTTATTTGGTTCCAGATTTGAAGTACAATCTGCTCAGTGTTTCGCAGATTGCCAAGAAGGGACTAAAACTGTCCTATGATGATCAGAACTGCGAGATCTACAAAGATGGAGAGTTGTATCTTTCTGCCAAAGAGAAAGATGGACTGTATTTGTTGACTTTTGATCAAAGTGATTACATGAAATGTAATTCTTGTGATTCTAACATGATCTCTTTTACAGGTGTAGCCAAGAAGAACACCAAGCAGGTGACCTCGAGGGTCGACAAGGCTTTTCAGCGGGTGTATGCTGATGTGATTGGTCCTTTAGCACCATCTAGAGGCAATGCAAAGTATTACCTAATATGTGTTGATTCTTTCACAGGTTTTGTCTGGATTTATCTTTTGGAGAGACCGAAAGAAGCCTTAGAAAGGTTTAAAGAGTTTTGTGACAAGGTTAAAAATATGCATGATGCTGACATAGATTGTCTTTGCACAGATGAGAAGCCAATTTTTCTTTTACAGGAGTTCCAGAGGTTCCTGAAGAAGAAAGGGATTAGACACAAAACTGCTAGTTCCGAACAAGCTTGGAACAAATGTGTCTGTAGTAGAGTGAACAAAGAATTGCAAAAGGGAATGCATGCGCAATTGCTAAGTTCACATCTGCCACATGAGTACTGGGCTGAATCGCTAATGTCATTCACTTACACGTGGTTGAGAAAGGTTTCAAAAGAGTTGGGAAGTTCTCCTTTTGAGAAACTGTTCCACAGAAAACCTTCTGTTGCCCATTTCAAGGTTTTTGGGTCTCATGTGAGAACAGAAGCTCCAGGTGGAGTAAAGAATGCCAGAGGCATTTTTGTGGGTTATGAAAAGGGTCTCTACAGAGTAATTTTGTCTGAATCTGGAAAGGTGATTCTCACAAAATTTCTAGAGAGTGCTCCTGAACAGGAGAGAGTGATTGTTCACACATTTCCCACAGGTGATGATGATTCTGATGATGATGATGATGAGTTTGATCTTATTGAGTTCAGTAGTACTGATGATGACAGCGATAGCTCAGACAGCTCAGTTGTCACGGTCATTGAGAGGAAATCTCAGATAATGACTAGACCCTCAGAAGAGGAGGATGAACCACTGATTAAGCTTAGTACTGGTTCTCCAGAGAGTTCAGAGGCTGAACCAGAAATCAAAGAAGAACAGCACCTCTTACGTAGGTCTGAGAGAGCAACGAAGGGTGTACCACCCAAGAGGTATTCACAAGAGTTTGCTAACTTATGTGTTGCTGTTGTAAACGACCAAGGTCAAATTGAAGCTGTGTCTGAGTCAGAGACAAAGGCACAACAGAGAGTTGCTAACCAAGGTAATGCAGAAGCACTCATTCCTTGGAAGTCACACAACCAGAGAGGTACATTGGTAAAACCAGTGGCGGGTAGTTCCAAGGGTGGAACTGAAACAACAGGGGAATGTTATAAGTATAACAACTGTTTGTTTTCTTCTCTGGATGACGCTTTGCTCGCAGCACGCATTGATACTTTAGGGGGAGTATGTTATTCTAAAGCAGCAATGCGGCAGCAAGCAAAGGCTATAGCAGCCAAGACTGCTGCTTGTGGCTGGAAAGCCAAACAGGAAGTTTGTGACTGTTGCCATGGGAACAAAGGGGCAGTCCATTCTGTACTGAGCACCGGATGTTAGCTCAGTGGGTTTGTCATATGACCTGTGCTGGAAGGACATGGGTAGAGTTTATTCTAACTGCTGATGAGTGCAGACATGTTTTCTCTGTACTGAAGTAAAAGACAGGAATAAAAGATGTAAATAGATTTCTGTCTGCTTCTTTCCCCTCCCTGGGGACACCAAAGGGGAGAGAGGAGCAGTTGGTGTGTTTTCCTCACAGCCTGAGGAAAATCGCCGGAACGGACCTCGTGTATGTTTTTATCCTGCCGGGAGTCGCCGGAGGGAGGTCTAAGGAATTCAGCCGGTGCCTGAACAGATAGGCACATACCTCAGGACGGGCAGAGAATTCCAACAGTCTAAACCACTGAGCCTCTTGGGCTTGCCGATCAGAAGGTCAGCGGTTCAAATTCCTGCAACGGGGTGAGCTCCCATTGCTCGGTCCCAGCTCCTGCCAACCTAGCAGTTCGAAAGCATGCCAAAAATGCAAGTAGATAAATAGGTACCGCTCCGGCGGGAAGGTAAGTGGCATTTCCGTGCCCTGCTCTGGTTTTGCCAGAAGCAGTTCAGTCATGCTGGCCACATGACCAGGGAAAACTGTCTGCGGACAAACGCCGGCTCCCTCGGCCTGTAAAGCGAGATGAACACTGCAACCCCAGAGTCGTCTGTGACTGGACTTAACTATTGGGGTCCTTTACCTTTACCCTTTTAAACTGCAGATAAACCTTTCCCAGGGAAGGTTGCAGCTGGCTCACCAAATGATTTGGTGAAGGACACTTCACCCAGGGTTCACCTGGGTAAGATTAAAATAGAAGATTAAAATAGAGTGTCATACACCAATCAATGACAACAAACCCCAAATATCTAGGCAACCTAGAGAGTTTTACATGGATTTTTAATACTACTCACTCTATGAGAGCTACCGCATAAGGTTTCATACACCCCAGAAGCCTGTGCAATTGGGTTTTCAGAATGTGTGCTACCTTATGCACTTAGAGGTCTATGTCCATAGGCTTACCTGCTTCAGACATCTATGTGCAATGTGTATGTGCCACAGCTAGGCTAGGGAAACTGCACAACATTTAAGGTGGGGCCAGCAGCACTGTTCAAAATTCACCAGGCGCTAGGAGCATTTTGCACCCGGCTACTGGCCACTTGCGACCAAGCGATTAAGAATTTAAAATACGTTTCTAGTCCATTCTGCAAGACTTTTTGTGGATATTCTAAATCATAAAGTTATTTATTTATTTATTTGGGGTGGGGGAGAGTTTTAGTAACAGAGATCTAAAAGCCTCTTAATGTGCCACAAAATACCCATAGAGACTCCCCACGTTGGCTCCAGCTGTGGTCAGGAAAGCACAGAGCTATGTTCATGGATATGGCTATTTGTTAGGAGAGGTGATCACTCTCCACATTCATCATTGCCATTCTCGTTTGCATGTCAGCACCCTGTGTTGTCTTCTGGGTCATTAGCATTGCAGACAGATGAATTCTGTTAACCCTACCAGAGGTCTTGCGTGCTGAATCTTTCTTCCTTCTGCACTTACTGGTTTTAAGAAGCCCCATGACAGCAAAGCGGTTTCCCCCTGTGTGAGTTGGATATTATTTTTCCTCTTCGTTTTCTAAATGCTCCACTAAGTAGAACCAGATGAAATAAGAACTGAAAGTGGATTCCAGATTTGTCACTGAGTGTTTGAATTAATACTTTTGTTAAATAAAGGGCCAAACCAACGTATGCATTTATATATGTATATCTATAACTACCTATCTAAACATGTTAAGCTGTAGAAGTAGAGGAATTAACCTTTCTGTGGCCTCTGTACTTATCTTTTTTTAAAAAAAAAAAAAAGAGGCCTGAAGCCTGAGCCAAATCAGGTAAATTGAAGGATTTGGGCATTGGAAAGGTCAGAGCAATCTATGGCTGACAGGGGGTAGGAAGCAGAGGCAGGCAGGGAGGGAAACCATGCAAAAGGTCTGAGAACCGCTTGACTAGTGACTGTGTCTTCCTGGAAGAAAATAAGCCCAATGCTATGGCTCTCTTTTATGCCCGACTGCAGAATCAACACTGAAAAGTCGCATTGATCCTGTGGGGTGCAGACACTGTTTCGCGAGTGGCTTTCTTGCAGGCAAGCCGCTCGCAAAGGAGCACCACACAGAATCGGATTCTTTGCTTACCAGCTGGTAAGCAAGAGGATCCAATCCTGTGTGGTGCCAGTCGCTGCATAACCACAACCTGTCTACCACATTTGGGTGACAGCATCCAGGCAAAAGAAAAAAAATGCTTATGCTTGTTTTTGTTGTTATTATATATAAGGTAAAGGTACCCCTGCCCGTACGGGCCAGTCGTGTCTGACTCTAGGGTTGTGCGCCCATCTCACTTAAGAGGCCGGGGGCCAGCGCTGTCCGCAGACACTTCCGGGTCACGTGGCCAGCGTGACGAAGCTGCTCTGGCGAGCCTGCACCAGCGCAGCACACACCGAAACGCCGTTTACCTTCCCGCTATAAAGTGGTACCCATTTATCTACTTGCACTTAAGAGTGCTTTCGAACTGCTAGGTGGGCAGGAGCTGGGACCGAACGACAGGAGCTCACCCCGCCGCAGGGATTTGAACCGCCGACCATGCGATCGGCAAGTCCTAGGCACTGAGGTTTTACCCACAGCGCCACCCGCGTCCCCAGGTTATTATATATAGGGAACCTTCAACTAAGAATTTATCTTTTCCAGAATTATCTACTGTTATGAATTGCTAAGCACTAGAATCACAGTCAAAAGAATCCTCGCACGCAACCCATTCCCCTAAAAAGGAAACCCTACTCCAAAACTTGGGAATAAATTGAGGAGGCACCACAGCTCAGTGGCAGAGAAGATACTTCATATGCAGAAAGCTCCAAGTGTAAGCCAGCACCTCAGTTTCTATGTTTAACCACGAGAATGTTCACAGAAAAACTAAAAAACTAAATAAATATTACATTGAATAACAGTTTTTAAAATTACAAAGGGGATCTCCTCCCTCTCCCGCTTTCAAATAAATATGTAGCAAATTCACATTTCTTTCATTTTACACACATTCTCAATCTCAGACGATATTCTTACTATGAGTATCGTAAAGAGATTTTTACAGCCAAGTCCTGCGCCTCCTTACACCTAAGTAAATCTTACTGTGTTCAGTTACACGTGCCCAGGATTGTGGACTGGACTTTGTCAAACTGGTGCTTTCCCACCGTTTATACATGGGCCATCTCACCTCCAAATTTACTGTTCAAATACGAATAGTATAAATTAAGTAATCTTGTACATAAGTTCATATAGACATCGATGTGTTGGTAGAATTTATGCTCCGAGGAGCAGAACAGTATGAAATTGAAATAGACCAGTGTTTAATTTATACCTTCTCCCAACAGCACAATTCAATTCATGCTGCAGTACATCTTTGGAAATGTGATACGACACTGTGCTCAGCAGGAAGCTTCATTCAACATCCAGTAATTTCTGTGGCTGTCATTGTGCCAAATTGAAAACTTGAATTTTCTCTCTCATCTCAGCTCAGAGACCATAGCACTACTTGCTGCCAAAGTGGGAGCCTTGCCAGAATTAATGGCGAGAGTCTCAGAGAGTATTGGTATCCTGGCATAATCATCTCATTCACTTTACTTTGATCTCCAACCAGCCAGCTTTCACTTCACTGAGCTCATTTTTAATGAACATTTATTCGACATAACCGAAGCATGATAGTGAGTTTGAATATGAGTTATATTAAGTCCAAGGGTGATTCATGATGAAGGAGAGAAATGTTTAAGCTCACAAAGTCTGACCTCTTAAGCACACTTACTTCCTAAGAGTAAGTTCTATTCAATTAAGTTTACTCTATAGCAAGCCCCAGTTTAATAAAATTGTCTGCATAAGCGTGTTAGGAGCTCAGGACATCAATTTTTCAGCTGGACTCTCCAGCTGTATCTCTAACAACAGCGTGATATTATCTGCTGATTTGCCTGTCTTTAGCTGTAAAAATCACCTTGCCGACAAAGGTCCGTATAGTTTTCCCAGTAGGGATGTATGGAAGTGAGAGCTGAACCATAAAGAAGGCTGATCGCTGAAGAATTGATGCTTTTGAATTATGGTGCTGGAGGAGACTCTTGAGAGTCCCATGGACTGCAAGAAGATCAAACCTATCCATTCTGAAGGAAATCAGCCCTGAGGGCTCACTGGAAGGACAGATCATGAAGCTGAGACTCCAATACTTTAGCCACCTCATGAGAAGTGAAGACTCCCTGGAAAAGACCCTGATGTTGGGAAAGATGGAGGGCACAAGGAGAAGGGGACGACAGAGGACGAGATGGTTGGACAGTGTTCTTGAAGCTACCAGCATGAGTTTGACCAAACTGCGGGAGGCAGTGGAAGACAGGAGTACCTGGCATGCTCTGGTCCATGGGGTCACGAAGAGTCGGACACGACTAAATGACTAAACAACAACAAGCTGTAGTAAATAAATAAAAACAAAAATCTGCTGACTACTGTATTGCACTAAGCATACTTAGGATTAGGGTGATACTTTTGGTTGGGCCATATTCTGTTATGCGGGAGCTATAGCTAATGCAAAATGCTGCGTCTTGAGGGGTCAGTGGGCACATATCACACCAGTGCTAATTTATTTTATACTTGTACGCCGCTTAGAAGCCATTTTGACATGTAAGAGGTATATTATAAATAATAAAGCATACTTATGGAAAGTTTTGTGTTACTAAAGAAAAAGAAAGAATCCAAAGTCATACCCCAAGGTAGAAAACAGTCAAATTAAAATACTATCTTCAGAAGTGTTGCAGTTCTTCAGGACCAACTACAGTGGTACCTCGGGCTAAGTACTTAATTCGTTCCAGAGGTCCGTACTTAACCTGAAACTGTTCTTAACCTGAAGCACAACTTTAGCTAATGGGGCCTCCTGCTGCTGCCACGCTGCTGGAGCACGATTTCTGTTCTCATCCTGAAGCAAAGTTCTTAACCTGAAGCACTATTTCTGGGTTAGTGGAGTCTGTAACCTGAAGCGTATGTAACCTGAAGCGTATGTAACCCGAGGTACCACTGTACTTCTGACGCCATGTTGATAGTAGCAAGGAGCAAAGCAATTTTCTGCTGTGGCTGCCCTCTAGGAACGAAACTCACCCTGTCAAGTTTTTATAAAGGCAGGTCAGTCCTTTTTATTCCACGGGGCTTCTAGAGGTGTTCTGATGCAAGAACATAAGACAAGAAGAGCCGTGCTGGATCAAGCCAAAGCCCAGAATCATGTTCTCATGATGACCAACCAATGGGAAGTCCGCAAGCAGGACCTGAGTGCATTTTCCTCACATGAGATTGCTAGTAACTGGTACTCAAAGGCATATTGCCTCCGACAACAGAGGCACAACACAGCCATTCTGACTAGCAGCCACTGGTAGTCTTACAATCCATGAATTTCATCTGTTTGCTTTTGATGCTGTGATGTTGTTATTGTTGTTTTTATTTGCATCTTTTCTTAGTGTAGAGCTGGTTTAATATTTTGTTTGTCTTACATTTATATTGTGAACTACCTTGAGACTCTTTAAAGTGATAAAAGGTGGTATATAAACAAAGACAGCACCAACTGCTATTAGAAATAATATAAAGAATTTATCATTCTTCCTCCTCCTTCCAATATTGTTTGCCTATAAAACTCTCAGAAGAAAGCAGGTTGTGCGTTTTCGGGATACCGACACACTGAAACCCAGAAGTACTGGAACAGGTTACTTCCGGGTTTCAGCGCTCACGCATGTGCAGAACTGCTAAATCATGCTTTGCGCATGTGCAGAAGCGCTGAATTGCAACCTGTGCATGCACAGATGCGGCGCTACGCGTTGCGAATGTGCCTCCCGCATGGATCACGTTCGCAACCCGAGCGTCCACTGTAATGGGAAGTTGGGGGGAAAAGTTTCCACTCTGGCAAAAGCGTCAGGGGAGGCTGGTATTTTTCCATTAGAGAGAGATAAGCTACCTGATGATTCATCTCAGGAAACACAAGCTGCAGAGCTCTCACAGAAGGAAGATGAAACTTGAGGAGCCTCTGTGTGTATTTGGAGATTACTAGTAGCAGCAGCAGGTTGCAAAGTAGTTCTGCAATGAGTAACAAGCTTAGGATCTCCCTCTGGGTCAAAAGAGAGGAAAGTTTATTGAACTGCATAAAGGACTGTAACTCATTGCTTACTTCCAATGTGTTACTTTGTTCATTTGTAACATTTATCTTAGTATTTAAGACTGTCCTGCAGTAAAGCTTTGAAGTGGAGAGAATTAATTTCTACACAAGCTGCAGATCAGGGATTCCACTGAACAACTCTAATGTGTATTTCAGTTAGAGGCTGGAAAGATTTTGATCTTACACCTGAGAAGAATATAAGTAAGCCCACTCCTGTTTCTACTGCATGTAGTGAACAGGCTGTGGAGAGCGAATGTTCAACTAAATACGCTCTTCACAGTATGGGTTGAATGTGGTTTTATCAATGAAAATTCTATGAAATGTCATTCTATTTAAGAGCATCCCCTACTTACTTAGTGCTTTGAAACGCCACCATTGCATATCCCTTTTGAATATCAATGCACTTCTACTATATAAGATTTTGAACTCTTGTCATAAATATGCACCTTGCAAGGGTATAAGACAAGATCTTTCCCTTGTTTACGCTTGGCAATTCCCCAAATTACCAGTTGCTGATACACATTCTGCAGGTGATTTACAGCCCACTTTTGCAAGAGGATTCACTAGAGCCTTACTTCAGTTTTATGTGGCAAAACTGGGAAGGGAGAATGCTCAGAGAACAATGAACCAAAACATTTCAAACATTCAAGATCAACATCAGTAGCAGGCCAGATGGCATGTGCAATAAAAAGCCAACCTGCAGGCAGTAGTAAGAGTTATTTTTCACAGATGGCAGCACAGTAACCGAATTCTCTGCTGACAATCAAGAGGGAGATCTAAATTTGGGGACTGCCATTGAATTTATGATTTTATTAGCTACGAATACTGAGGAAGTGGTTACGCAGTTTTCTTAACTACTAAATCTGGGAATCTCATGTTACCTTTTGCAATGGTAATTTTACAATTGGAATTTTACACTACCATCTTGAAATTTTGCCCAAAAGTAGAAAAGCTGTACTTTCGGTAAATAGGTTCAATCTATTTGTCCATCAAGTCTATAGACTCTCATTCACACACACACACACACACACACACACACAGTGGTACCTCAGGTTAAGTACTTAATTCGTTCCGGAGGTCCGTTCTTAACCTGAAACTGTTCTTAACCTGAAGCACCACTTTAGCTAATGGGTCTCCTGCTGCTGCCGTGCCGCTGGAGCACAATTTCTGTTCTCATCCTGAAGCAAAGTTCTTAACCCGAGTTACTATTTCTGGGTTAGCTGTAACCTGAAGCGTATGTAACCCGAGGTACCACTGTATATGATTTTCAGTTATATACATTTGAATAGTTTTACAGTCATTTTAACATTTCAAAATTTGCCTTCCTTCCTCCTCCATTCTACGGTTCCTTAGATTTGTTTTTATCCTTTCCTGCATATTCTAAATTAACTCAACGTATTCTTTTATTCGCCTACTTTAATTATTTACTCTTATAAAACTGCAGGTTATTACAATAATCCTGCCAGTGTCCTCATCTGTTTTCAATTTATTTACATATTCAATAAACCATAAAGGTTTGTTATCTTGATTTCTTATTTTTCTGGTAATTTTCACTCTTCTGAAGCAACTGTCTAGGAGAGGTCTTGCTTACCATCTCCTATTTTATGATACAACCAAAGATGCCAAGCGATTGAACTTTGAACCTTCTGCATGCAAAGCTCAGAGCTACAATTTCTGTATATCCCGGTAGAGCGGCCAATGATGTCCAAGACATTATTGTTAAGCTGCTCTCTCTGCTTCTTATATCCATAATTCTACCCAAGCCCCTGCCCCAAAAGATAAGTTAGCTCCATTAGACAGGAACAAAGAAGAAAAGTGTGAAAGAAAAGACCAATTAGAAAGCAAATGGCTTTACTTAACTACAGTGTCATCTCATTATGGCCAAAATACAGAAATGATAGGGAATGAATGTCCAGTTCAGTCTCAAGGTAGCACCACTGACATTTCTCCCTTTCCAAAAATCCTACAAAAACTACCTCCAATCTGGAACACTAGCTGTACTTAAGATGTTACAATCTCATGAGGTTGCTAGATTGCAAGCCAGAAATCCGGTCTCTCTTCCACAGTTCGGCAACCGTAAAAAAACGACAACAATGGAGCTGCAGATTTTTACTAGAGTACACTGCTCTAAATCATCTATTTTATGAAATGTTTTCCCTTCCTCTAAATCTAGTTCTGAGGAATAAGTATGTAATAAAACCTCTAGCTTAACATATCTCAACTACGTCAACCAACACTTTTTTTTTTGCATTTCTGCATTTTTGTTATGAACCCTGTGACACAACAATTTCCATACCAATAAAGTCTAGCCAATAAACTGTTACCAGTGTTCTCTGTGTGCAATAATTTTCACAAAGTTTCTACGAAGACAATCGTGATTTGGAACGAAATGGTATCTGTCACCACTTGCCGAGTAATCTCATTTTTTATTTATAACATCACATTAAACATGACAAATTCCAGGTATAGGCAGGTTCCACAGGGATGATCATGTTAAGACTCTTGCAGCAATAGTCTTTGTTGTACTTTATACATTTTTAAAATCATTGTGGCTAGGTGTGGGGGAGATATTTAACTCAGTTCTAACTTCATTGCCTAATTTGCACTTGCCAGAACAATGCACAAACTGAAACATAAATTTTGTCATGCAATTCCCCAGCCAAATGTGTGCAAGAATGCCTGTTCCCACCACGCCCTCACTGGGAGTGGCCACTGTGGTTCCAGTATGGCCATGGCGGGACGAGGTTCCCTGCTTTGGCTTTGGTATGATGGGAGAAGGCAGTTCTGCCTTCTTTTGTGACACCAACAGCCCAGGATGCTCCTGGATGACCCTCTGGCCAATCGTGGGTGTGCAAGGGATGGGGCTTGGGAGCGGACCTGAGGGAGAACCTCTTCCCTCTGGTCCGTTCCCTGGCCATATAAAACTGGCCACACCAGGACCTCAGCAGTCAGCCTGCGCTAGATTTTTTTGGACCTTTCCAAAAAATAAAACAAAACACAAACTGATGGAGAACTGTGAAGAACTGAATTAGAAAAGATTAGACAAATGAGAAACTGGGGTAGGAGAATGACAGCTTTATCCATTCTTAATTGTGGCAAATAACTTTGCGTGTAATAAAACATGGAGGATCATGTAAGTGAAGCATGAAGGCTTTACGAAGTGTAATCATCTCAGCGCTCAGGGTTCAACGTCAAGTGCACGGCGTTTTAGGATAACCTGAATAAAATTGCATTGGTATACCATAAAATATTAACGTTAGCTTGAAAATTCATATTAGTGAGCTTGGTAGCATGTGAGACTGGAACATAGCTGCTCCAGCAAAGTGACACTAGGCCCCCGTAAGTTCTTGTATTTAATTATTCAGGAGCTACACTGTGGGCAGATCACAAGAGACCAAGAAGCAATGCCACACAAAACGGAAAATGAATCTTTTATTAAAAAATATAAATATTCTGTTTTATGTCATGCTTCATTCGCTAAATAATATGCACCAGCCAACTGCAAAACAAGCAAATGGGGGGCGGGGACGCAACTCTTTGGAAGCCCAGAAATGAGGTTAACAAAGAAAAAGTACAAGGGAAGATGCTGTTTAAAAATGAACCACTGCTCCCAGTGGAACCATCGCTAATGGCAAATGTTGACAGGTCTTCTTACACACCTGATTAGGAACTTACAACCCAGTTCTAGATCTGCTATGTCAGCACACAAGTAAGTTCTTGGTGTCACTCCAAAAGATAGCAATGGATAGATGTACGCTGTTCACAACTTGGGTCCAGTGGTGCCAATAATCATCATCCTTATCATCCCTCACAATGAACAGGGAAGAGCCTTGCATTTAGCACCAAGCGGCACTCACTCTGTTGCTTATGAGGATCTGCACACCTACATATCAGACTGTCAACACTGTCAGGAGCTGACTATCTTGTAAAGCAGGGGTGGGAACCTGGAGCCCTCCAGAAGTTGCTGGGATGCCACTCCCATAATCGCCAATCACTGGTCATGCTGGCTGGGGCTGCTGGCGGTTGAGCCCTGCAGAATTTGGAGAGCATGGCATTCCTTACCGCTGCCATAAAGGGACCCACACGGACCCATTTCACCATGGGCTACCATGCAGCCTAGGAACAATTTTTAACTGTTTAGCATTCTTTTGCCTGCACAGGTGCTGAGCTGCAGGTCAATCGACACACTGAAGCCTGCAAAGTGTGCAGAGATGAATTCTTGGTGGAATGAGAAAACTGTATCCCTGATACATGGTGTTAATGAAATCCTAAGCAACAACATGGCTGCAGTAGACTCAGTACCACAGTGCTATTTCGTGCAGCTGAGTCCTTATGGGCACGGATGTTCACTATTATCTCCTATTTGCAGTTTGTAAGAGTGCTAATCTCATTTCTGCTTTTTATTAGCGAGAGAAAATTAGCACTTCACATGAACAGCTGAAAATTAATGCCGTTATCCTTCCTAAAGGGGTCAGCTATATATATATTTGTGCCCTGCAGATTAATGTTTTATGGAAACAAAAATGAGCCTTCCACATACTCGGAGTCATATAATGTCCTTATGATGTGAAAATAAATCATAACTGTGAAACAGTCGCTCTCTTTTATTCCCTTCCAGGTAACAGTACAGACAGGAAATATGCTCTAGCTTTCACACTGCCAAAGACTGGTCTCTTTCATGTTATGTTGAAGAGCACCAAAGACTTGTGTTACCTGCCTGTATGAGTTTCAGCCCATCTGAAAGTAGCAGGGTGGGAGGAAGCTGTCCAGACAAGGGAGTTCTTAGTGGTTAACCTTCTGGAACACATTAACTGCTCCAAACTCCCAAATGCCCAGACTAAACAACCCTGCAAAGTCTTGATTTTATTCATGGACCGGAAATTGTTTGGTTAAAGTACTGGAAAGATAGCTATGAGAAGCCACTTAAAGACACTCGCTTGACTGTACTTTACTGTAAAATCATCCATGCCTAAAAATTCCACAGCTGTGTAGTGATTTTCCTTTCTTTCCTCCTTTTTTTTTTTCTTTTTGCAAATTCTAATAGCACATCACCACTGCTATATATGCTGATGAGGAAAGACTGGAATTATGAGCATGCGAATTCTGTGCATATGCCATGGCAGCAGAAATGTTCAATGCTAATTCCAGAACATGAAAGGAGTACTTGGGCAGATCAGATAGCTCTGTGGCAGATAGTTCTGTGGCAACTGAGCACACAGTATTTCTTCATGATTACTGGTTTCATGCACAGAAGTCAGAATTTTAAAATCATCATTTTTTAAACTAGTGAAAGTCATTCTGGAGCCCCTGAAAGATATCGACAATGATAATTCCCTTTGTACTGCTCCGTTTTATTGTTAAGTGAATTATGATATTAAAGAGGACAATAAGTAAGTCAAGTTAAAATATTTTTTCTTACCTTGTTACAGGTCTTGCCTTTAACTAGATGTTTAGTAGTCAATGCTGACACACACCTGACCTTTATGCCACAATAAAAGCACCTGAAACTATCAGCAGCTTTCTAATTGGTGCCTGTCTTTGGCCAACATACATTTCTCACCCAGATTTGTGTGGAGGGCTGATACATCAAATTAATCATTCTTAAATGTGCTTTTTCTCCAACGAGCTCAAGACTCAAGTTCTCACCTCCATGTTTCATGTTCACAACAACTCTGTAAGGTAGGCTAGGTTGAGATGGCGACTGGTCCAGTGAGCTTCATGGCTGAGTGGGGATTTGAACCCAGAACTCCCCAACCCTACTCTAACACTTAAACTACTACCACACGAGCTCACCACTCTGTTCATCATATCAGCAGAGTGTGTTCAGTGCAATCTACACAGGTGAAGAGAACTTGATGTCAATATGGTAAACTGTGCCCTGGTTTGCATGTCACGATTAAACCATAGTTTAAAACAAATTATGGTTTAATGTGAAGGAACAGAAGGCTGCTCTATGCTGTGCAAAAAAATCCAACAGTGGTCCCACCCTGGTCCCAAAATAAGCCTGGGTGTGGCTTGCCCTGTCATATGAACTGGGGCTCATGGTTTGTTTCATTCCAAACAAACCATAAGTGGGAACCAAGTTATTAAGGGAAAACAAACCATGATGAGCCCATGTTTGAACGACACAAAAAGTCAGAGATTGGCTTGTTTCACATGTGGCACAACAGTAGCAGGGGAGAAGTACATGAGAACTTTTTAATAGCACAGAGCACCACATTGCTCATCCATCCACACTGAGCCACAGTTTGTTTAAAATTATGATTTAGTGTGATGTGAGAACTGGGCCTGTATGTCACAATTTACCTTCTGTTTTCTGGGATTGGCTGAACCTCTTGTTTAGCTCTGAAGTGCCAGAAGTATAGGAAGCTCTTGTGGAGAAATACCCTAACTTTCATCCAGCATTTTCCACCTGCTGAGGACAGAACTACAGGTTACAATCAATTGTATCTATATCGTTTCACTAGAAAAAACTAAAGACTGCTTGTGAGTGTCTCCATTCTGCAGACACTGCATGTACATTCAACAGAAAGATGTATTAATATTGTTCAGCAAATAGCAAATAACAAAGCAGAAGTAAGGCAAATTTGAGACAGGCTTCGCCTATCCAATGCAAAGTAAACTTTGTGGCTGAGCATCTGATTGGCAAACAACTGCTGACATGAAAAACAAACTTGTATTCTTTATAGCAATGACAGTCATATCTTACCAACATCTCATGAATATTCTAGAAAGCAATCAATACACAATTAAACCATGCAAACTATTATACACGCTGCTCTCTGCCTCTTTATGCCTGTTCCATGCTTGGTGACAACAGAACAGTAAACCTGAAATTTACCATGAGTGTTGGAGGAAGACAGGGGACAAGACAGAGCAAAAATGTTCCATACTGAGGAAAATTCCCATAAAGGCAGTTATTTGGATGGACAAAGTTTGAACTCACATATTGGATCAATATTGAAAGTATGATGTAAATGAAGAAAAGCTTTGCCCATCAGAATTTCTCCACTAGTGTACTTCTCCTTTTATTTATTGCTCAGTATGGAATTAAGGTTGTATCAGGACTCTTACAGCAGAATCCTATCAGAGGTCATTCCCACTGAGTTTAATGGGGCTTGCTCCTAGGTAACTGTGTGGAAAATTGATGATATTGTTGCTCATTTTTTTCTCCTCAGTTCCTCTGTTTAACAAACACTGTTCTTGTTTTGCTAGTCACATATACGGTATATATTATAGATGCCTCACCCCTACCCACTGAAAATCTTACTCAGCACGTTCTCTAGCTGCTTCAGCAGGCATGATCCACGTACACAGCTATACGTGCTTAAAAATCTACTGTTTTTCAATGAAATCTCAGGCAGCTGAATTCTGTGTGGGTACACCATGCAGTTTATCTGTGCTCCTGTTAAATTTCAGCATACGCACACAGCCCGGAATATGAGGCTCTCCCACATTCAAACTGTCCTTCTTCCACTTTGCGCAGGATATAAGAATATCCTTGGTTACATACTTCATGATATTATAAAGACCCCCCCCCTCGCCTCTTATGCTTAATACTTTGATCAATTCAAAGTGTTAGGTTAGCTTTCTTAAGAATAGAACTAGAGGAAACACTAAGAAACATATTTTTAACAAATTAGTGATATGTGTGAATGTGCAATTTTAGTGAGCGCTTTTGGAAACTGATAACAGGGTGACTTTGTGCTCCCATGCTGAACACTTAAGAAGAAAGGCTGAGAAAAGAGGCTATATCTTTCCCAAATATAGTCTATTTTCATTGCACAATAGGAGCCCTCGGGTAGAGCTGTAATCAAGATTCACAATAGGTCTGCTAATCTGATTTTGAAAATGAGCTTTCATTGTGTTATCTCTGCACTGTGAACAAACAAAAATCAAGCCATGCTTAGCCTCAAAAAATGCCTACAGACAGTCTTGTTCTTGCTTCTATGCTCTTTTACGCCCTGGTGTCACTGTATATTTCAAGGAAATCCTTAGTGTAAGAGAAACAAGAATTATAAAACTATAGATAGGAAAAGCAGAGACGAACCATATGTGAGCCCATAAGCTGCTCTGCGTGCTCTGCTTCTAAACGAAGCTCAGCTTTCTGACCTTTTTGTTGTTTGTGTTTTCTTCCCTACAATACCAATTCAGGAACGACTGTTATCTTTGCTGAAGCCTGACAAGTTCAATGAAAGACTATTGCACCTATTGAATTACTCCACTCCAGACCCTTATCAAGCCAAAATTACAATTATACCCAACCACAAGTCCAACTGGCTTCAAAGCAAATTTTCAGGAGAAATGTCCCCCCCCCCCAAATAAAGGAAAGCACAGAACAGGACCATACTGTATTAAAATTACATATGTGATTTTCCAATCCAATATTATTGAATAGCTAAATGTGTGAACCACTGTTGAAAAAAAAGTTTGTGTTTACATCAGATGATCCCCTTTCTTTGGTAATTAACCTGTGAGGTTCCTTTACATATCCTAGTAAAGTACAGCCTAGTACAGCCAAGGATAAGCAAGCAGATGTAAACTCTTGCGATAAATACGTAGAATAAAAGAAACAATGGAGACAAAATGAAACTCCCAAGACAATCCTACACACGTTTGTTTGGAAGGAAGTCCTACTGTATTCAATGGGTCTTCCTCTCAAGTAAGTGTACACAGGGTTGCAAGTTTACAGTGCGATCCTAACTCCATCTATTCAGAAGTCAATCCTACTGTGTCCAAGTGAACTTATTTCCAGGTAAATATGCAATTACTGTTTTAATAATTTAATTTAGCATTTTTCTACAATTCATATTGCTGATATAAGACTTTAATTTGTACAGTGGTCCCTCGGGTTAAGTACTTAATTCGTTCAGGAGGTCCGTTCTTAACCTGAAACTGTTCTTAACCTGAAGCACCACTTTAGCTAATGGGGCCTCCCGCTGCCGCCGCGCCGCCGGGGCACGATTTCTATTCTCATCCTGAAGCAAAGTTCTTAACCCGAGGTACTATTTCTGGGTTAGTGGAGTCTGTAACCTGAAGCGTATGTAACCTGAAGCGTATGTAACCCGAGGTACCACTGTATACAGAACTCCTAAATTGAACTTATTATATGACACCCATTTATACCACCTGATATATGAACTCAAATATATTGGAATGCTAATCAGCTTCCAATGCCACCTTTAAAAACATTCTCAACTGTTAAGTACTGCTATGCAACTACAATTCATTTAAATGAAGCACATATAGGAGTCTCAAGGAAACCCAAATACAATGAACAGAAAGATGCTGTGCAGTGGATTGTCCTGTCAAGAAAGAAAGCCGGGTTATAAATATCACCTGCTGTAATTCACATTTGCTGGGGTCTGAAGCAGTACATATAGAGAAAGATAAGGAAAAGTGAAAGACGAATGGGCAGGGAACAAGCAAACAGTATGGCAGAATTTAGAGCGGATATAAATTCAGGGAAGGTCAGGACAGAGCAAGAAGCAGTGTTGGTAAGGAACAACCAGAGCACTCTGAAAAGGAGATATGACAATCTTGCCAGCAATCTCTTCCTGCTTTCATTTACCAGGGGATGCTTAGAGACCTGATGCCAAATGAAGCAATTCCTGACATGCCCACACTGAATGTTAGTGCTGTACTGAATTTGCCAGCCTTTACACTGGAATTCTGGGGCAAGTTGGTGGTAGTGAAAGATGTATATTTATTGACGTTAGAGGTTTATGTTTGTATTTTATACTTCTACCTTTTAAACAAATGTGTTCTTCTTAAATAAGGGGGGAACGTATATCAACAATTGCTCAGAATTATAAATATTTAGCTGATCAAAACTTAGTGTGGAGAAGAAATCTGGAACATATGTTATTTTGACTTGGCAGGCAGTTCCTCCTTATGCTTCCTGCCCAAAACAATGTGGGCCAGAATCCATGGCAAAAGTGGACAAACCAGGCGGGTGTGGGTGGGGAAAATGAAGATAGTTTATTGTAATTTTTGTGGCAAATCAATAAAGTAAAATACCATAGTTAGTGGAGACTGGTTCATAAGGGCAAATGAGGTCCACCCACCATCCTCAGTCTGCCCTCAGACAACCCCCATCTGCCTGTCTCCCTGCTTACAAAACTAGAATTTTTTTACTAATTTGTCATTAGGTAAAAGGTAAAAAGGTAAAGGACCCCTGGACGGTTAATTCCAGTCAAAGGCGACTATGGGGTACGGCGCTCATCTCGCTTTCAGGCCAAGGGAGCTGGTGTTTGTCCACAGACAGCTTTCCGGGTCCTGTGGTCAGCATGACTAAACCATTTCTGCCACAATGGAACACCGTGATGGGAGCCAGAGCGCACAGAAAAGCAGTTTACCCGTCCGCCACAGCAGTACCTATTTATCTACTTGCACTTGTATGCTTTCGAACTGCTAGGTTGGCAGGAGCTGGGGCAGAGCAATGGGAGCTCACTCCGTCACGAGGATTCAAACCGCCAACCTTCCGATCGGCAATCCCAAGAGGCTCAGTGGTTTAGACCACAGCGCCACGCGCACCCCTCTGTCATTGGCCCTGGCTGAACCTGCTGTTGTTCTCCCTGCATTCTGCCCCACCCAATGGACAGCAGCCACCAACGCTAGCACAGGTTTTGTATGAAACTATATTTCTAAGGCATAAACTCACTAACATTTCAGTGCTGTACGGTGGCAGGAAGTCCCACCGAAGTCAATAAAACTTATTTCTGTGTAGACATGCAGAGGGTTGTACAGTGGTACCTCAGGTTACATACACTTCAGGTTACATACGCTTCAGGTTACAGACTCTGCCAACCCAGAAATAGTACCTCGGGTTAAGAACTTTGCTTCAGGATGAGAACAGAAATCGTGCTCCGGCGGCACAGCAGCAGCAGGAGGCCCCATTAGCTAAAGTGGTGCTTCAGGTTAAGAACAATTTCAGGTTAAGAACGGACCTCCGGAACGAATTAAGTACTTAACCCGAGGTACCACTGTATTGTACATCATTCACAGTTTAATTTTGCCGAGAAACAACTGTTTTTGGTGTATCGCTTTATCCCCTTCTTTATATTTACAGATAGCAGAGGAAATGGAACAAAGTTTTTTACCCATCTTTCATGAACAAAGCTGTTCAATCCTTAACAGCGTTACAACACAATCCACAATGCAACAAAGCTGTAATAAACTGACTTCTATGAAATCAAATCCTTCTCAAACCTAAGTTTAACAAGCTGCAGACCTGGCCCGGTTCTATTTTATAGCAGCAAATGTTTACGTTTTACCCAGCAAACTTGTGTCGGATAATTTTATAGAATTAAATATAAATAAGAAAAAACATGCAACCAGGATGAAAGGGTTGACCTAGTGTATATTAGTGAAACCTATATAGATGAAGCAATGGGTCTTATGTTTGGCACAGGTGATGCCGATCGGGCCCTCAGTGGTGTATCCGCATATGACTCCACAAAGGGCTCACAAAAAAACAATGGCTCAGGCTTGTAATCCACCTTCAGACTGAGAAATGCGAGTCCTAATCTTAAAAAAATAATGCAATTTATATTCTTAATGCATTCCTTATGGATGATTTGACAGCAGAACTAATAATAATAATAATAATTTTTATATACTGCCCTTCAGTCAAAAATCACGGGAAGTTGACGATATAAATCTCCCCAACACATTTAAAAGGCCATAGATTGTTTAATTAGCTGAAGACTTGGTTGAAAAGAAACATTTCCACCTGCCGCCTAAATATATGTGATGAAGGCAGCAGGCGAGCACTTATTCAATCTTACATCTCAATCTTATCTCAGTTTTGAAGCTATACAGCAGGGGGAAAATGAATATGATAAAGATCAGATTCATTCAACTAAGTAGGAAGAGAGATGGGGGTGGGATGGGAGGACAAAACAAAGCAGGTATACTCTTGGTTTCTCCCTCTTCCTACTCCCTCCCCACAAAATAGATTAATTTTGGGATAACAAGAAAATCCTGGTAAAATTGAACATTTAAAAAAATACATTCCATTGATTCCAGCAGAAGATAATAAAGCATGCTAAATCACACAAACCTCTGGTTAAACGTGCTAAATTGTGGAGTTGCCAATGTGTTTTGGAATTCACACACTGCAGTTGCAAATGGCTAAGAAACCATTAATCACACACACACACACCTATCTAACCCAGAAGACAAGCTTAAAGTGCTGAGAAGTTTTGGTCCTCTAAGTTGCCTAGAAGAAAGACCACCTGAAAACAATATTTGCTTTATTTTCACATAAAGAGACCGTTTTTCAATATAAGTATTTCCAGAGCAGATAACATACTAAAATCACTGGGGGGAGGGGCACCTATAAAGCATTTTGAGCAACCTGAATGGAGAGGGGTGCGTGTGTAAATGCTGATGTATATATCAACAATACACCCAGAAGCGACTTTCCCTTCCCAAGCCTCATCAATGCTGCCCTACATTTTTTATCCTGCTGCTGTCATACTGGCAAAGCATTTAAGCAGGTTGACAGTGGCACCAAAATTCAGGCTTCGCCTCATGATCATTTTCTTGTCTTCAAGCTACTTTGCTTACAACTGCTATAGAATATAGCTTAAGGGCATTTTTGTGCTACACTTTCCTAGACACAAGAAAGAATTCTTGAATTCTATTACTAGAAACCTTTATGTATCTTTGACCACCCAGATTCAGTGTTGGTAGCTAATGCTGAAACAGAAGATGCGTTTTGTCTTTATTAAGTGAACTTGGTTCTGGAATCCAGAAGAATTGCACTATTCACCTGTGGGTTAATCCTAATGTAGTGAATGTCAATAATGATCCATCTTTGCAGTCTGTTATTAATTGGTGCATTACCTCAAAAAGATTGGGCAGCAACCTATGTCAAAAGAAGCTGAGGGTTATATCCAACCATAATCTTATTGTGCAATTTATTCTGTTTGTATCAACTTTCATTGGTCTGTGGCTATAATTCACTCATAACTAAATATACCTCCATGTAAATATACCAGCAAAGCTATTAAAATAAGGCTCAGTTCAGATGGTCCTCCAAACCACATGCAGACTGGGAACAGTAGCAGAAAGATTGGACTCATTTTCTTTTCCTGCGCATAAGGAAAGGAGATTAGAAGCTTCTATTTCTGCCATTTCATCCCAATGCTACAAACTACAGTTTGGTTTGCACAAACCATAGAGTGTGCACAAACCAGGATTCCAAGCTAAAATGTGGTTTGCTGCTTTCTGGAAGTGGAAGCTTCTAATCTCTTCCTTCACACATTAAGGAAGCTGAGGAGGGATGGGACACATGAGCCCAAGGCTCATTGTTGCTTATTCCTGATTCTCCAGACCATATTTTACAGAATCATCTGACTGTAGCGGGCCTACCCCTATTTTTATCCTAAATCAGCATGACAGATTGGCAGAGATTCTGGAGCTATAGTCTAGCAATAGCTGAAGAACTACATGTTAGCCACCCCTGAGCTATACAATCTCTCCATCAAAATTAGCAGAACAGAAGTTTGTTGGCTAGTCAGTTTAAGAGATCATTTTGTCTGATATTTTAGTGACTTTGCAGAAAATGGTTTCTACAAACAAACAAATTAACATACCATATTATTCTGCAGTTGGCTTATGTGTTTTTCCTCCCAATTCACATTACTGAGATACATATTATTATTATTGCACTTTTATCTGCATGTTCCAATCAGCAGGGGGAAGGCCAGCAGTTAAGAGTTTCAACTAGAATAAAGAACAAGCAGATAGGCAGAGAAATGTGTTTATGAAAACAAAATATTTGGCTACTTATTATGTAGATCCAGGCTGTAACCAACAACTTTAGACAAATTGCTGAGAACATTATCACATCAAGCCTCCCCCATTCAAACAACAACAACCTTGATCCCAAACTGATCTCTACCAACCCAGCTTCCTCCTGATTATCAACAACCTCTCCACTATAAACCTAAACACAGAATAGTGTTACCTAAGGCTGCCACCATTGTTCTTTCTACATAATGATGCAGAAGTATTTTCCAGCTAGTTGCTTCTTGTCCATTTCATAGCCCATAATTTTCTTCACATGAGGTAGAGCATGAGCAAAGCCATATCAGCTATCTACAGAGGGGGGGAAATGATTGTGATAATTTATTGCCAGCATTGGCTTGTAAATCTTCTAAACCACTTTGGCAACTGTAGACCCATTCCCAGTCAAACTTGGAAAAGTCACCAATTCTGGAGATAATCCTTGCTTCATGGCATGCTCCCTTTGGAACCAATTGCTCCTGCTACAGCTGCTTCTGCGGCCGCAGTTGCTCCCAGCTTCTTCTGGAAACCTTATCATATTTCAGCAGAGAGAAGGGAAAGCAATAGCTTCTCTTCCAAGGGTTAGCGTTGTTGAGGTCCATGATAACAAATGTGTTACAGCGCCAAAAGACAGAAAATGTAAAAAGGCAGTCATAGCTGTGTAGGAATGTGCACTGTCTTTCCCATCTGCAACCATTATTGTTATTGTTATTATATTATTAAATTTCTTTATGGCTAAATGGCAAACAGACCTATAAGTACGGTAGTTTACAGAATATAAAAACCGAATGCACGAATTTATTACAACACACAGTTTTTAAAATCCCATTAAAACATTTAAATATAAGCAGGAGAATCTATTGGGGGAGGGGTGTAGCTAGCCGAGGAGCTAAATGGCAGCATAAGTATGCACAGTCGTACCTTGGAAGTCAAACGGAATTCATTTCGGAAGTCCATTTGACTTCCAAAACGTTCACAAACCGAAGTGTGTCTTCCGATTGGCTGCAGCCAATCAGAAGCCGCAGAAGCCCCATCGGACGTTTGGGTTCCAAAGAATGTTCGCAAACCAAAACACTCACTTCCAGGTTTGTGGCGTTCAGCAGCCAAAATGTTCAACTTGCAAGGCGTTCGGGATCCAAGGTACAACTGTATCTCCAATTAGCATGGGATAATTAACACTTCAAGTGGTTTCAAAAAGACAATTCAACGTCCCACAAATTGCACCTTTGGGGAGTACATGGTCCAAAAAGCAAACTTACAAAACGGACATGGTACTGTATTCCAGGAACTCCTTCGGAAATCCCTACAATACTATTTTAAAAAGAATGATAGCACCAGAAGACAACCCCCCCCCCCATGTTATGGGATGCCATGAAGGGGCTACTGTATGCGTGAGAAGGAAGAGATTATATGAGCAAAAATATCACCTAATCAGTAATGGAATTTTTTAAAAAAGGAAGTGGCACAACAGAAGTAATTAGATTATAATATTGTGGTTATAATTTGACCAAGAGAAGGTAAGGTGCAGGAGCAGGAGAGAAACAATTACTCAATGGAAAGGGGTGGGTGGGAAGTCAACAAAGATAAAAGATGAAATTGTGCTTTGATTGTAGAGGTTTAAAATGTTAGCCACTCTCTAAGGTGCTGCAATGGGATGCGGGTGGTGCTGTGGGTAAAAGCCTCAGCGCCTAGGGCTTGCCGATCGAAAGGTCGGCGGTTCGAATCCCCACGGCGGGGTGCGCTCCCGTTGCTTGGTCCCAGCGCCTGCCAACCTAGCAGTTTGAAAGCACCCCCGGGTGCATGTAGATAAATAGGGACCGCTTACTGGCGGGAAGGTAAACGGCGTTTCCGAGTGCTGCGCTGGCTCGCCAGAGCAGCGATGTCACGCTGGCCACGTGACCCAGAAGTGTCTTCGGACAGCGCTGGCCCCCGGCCTCTTAAGTGAGATGGGCGCACAACCCTAGAGTCTGTCAAGACTGGCCCGTACGGGCAGGGGTACCTTTACCTTTAAGGTGCTGCAAATGTAAAATTATTGAACCCCTTTCTTCCTATTGTTATTCTGCAGAGTACAGTGCACATTTATGGTGTAAACAAACAATGAGTAATAATTATATCAGTCTCACCCAAAAACAAATCAGCTGCAACCTCAGCTGAAGACTCATTGTTTGCCAGCAATCCCTGGATAACATGTACCAGAAAACGTTAAAATGAACTTTATAAAAAAAATAACAAATGACTAACTAGAGAGACTCCCCCTATAAGCAGCCTTCTACTCCTCTTGTGTCTTGATCTAAACAGAACACAGAATCATCACATAGGTTTCTCTATTCTGACTGAAATTGACAGTCCTGATCAATGGACTAAATGGATTGTGGGATAAGTCTCACAAGATTTACCAGAGCCTCTTAGATTCATCTCACCTGCACACTCTCGGAACTCTTCCATTACAACTCAAAACATCTTGTCTAGTGTGATCTGTTGGAAAGTCAGCCAACAGCCAGAGCAACTCTAGAAATTATCTGTTAAATCACGATAAAGAGGAGAAATGAAAAGTTTGCCCTGTGGGACTGCAACTGAATCTGGTATTAATGAACACTATTTCAATCTGCCCACAAGCATGTAGAGCCCCCGTCTTAAGAACATGTAGTAAGCTGGTATTCCTAAATATTAGCACCCTGGCACCAAAAGAAGTAGAATATGCAGGCTTGCTATCACATCCTCTTGAATTTGTGGCCAACTAAGTTGAAATCTCTCGTCACTTACACCATACATTTTGATCACTTTTCTGTTCTTGTGATATGCATGGATTACAGAAAAAGGAGAGGGGCTATCAAACAGGTGGCAGGTCATACTGCATATTTCCCAGGCTGCATTTTGTTTCATGGGGCGCCATATTGTTTTGGGAGAAGGAGAAACAGACCTGTTCATACATGTCCTCTCAATGATCTATGCAAGAGTCTTACAGGTAGGTCAGCCCCATACTGCAGATGGGAAACTGAGCCTGTGAGATATTGACTTGCCTAAGGCCATTTTGTGAGTTCATGGCTGAAGTAAGATGAAAGTTGAAATAAGAATAAATGCTGGGGTTCAAAGAATTGCTAAAACAACACACAGGAATAGCAGCACGCACCTTTGCACGGCACTGCAGGTATATGATGAAGGAAGTCTTTCATCTCCCACACAAAGATCAAAGACATATCAGTAAAGTAGAGCAATATGGCGGGGAGGAGGGGAGCAAGACTCAATGGACAGAAAGTTAGCAATGTAAGAATGCTCTTCTTGCAGATCTAACAACTTAATGTGTTACACATCTTCCAAGCACACGTCTCCATTTCCCAGTGAACCCTTTAATGAAAATAAATAATAAAAGTGCAAATAAAAGTCCAGGGCTGCTGCTGCTTCTTTTAACGTATTTCATCAGATGAATGCTAAACAAGAAAACTTTGAAGCTAATATACACATTATCAGGTAGAAAGGAAGGCCTGTTATTGTGGTCTTGGCTAAGTATGGAAAGTTATTGCTTCAGCAAGTACAAAGATTTGCCAAACGATAAAAAAGAATGTTTGAATGTTAAACCCGCAATATTAGTAGCCCAAGCAAAACAACAAATAGTTAAGAAACACAAAAGCATTTTTATACATCAACTGCAAATCTCAGTGATAAGAATCTGGATTTCCTTAACTACATCAATGATAAATATATGATTTTGCTCACTGTAAGCTCTAAGACGAACAAAGAAAGAATGACAGAAGTGGATGAGCCCAACCCCCAATCTGAAAGAAGCAAAATGCAAAACACACACACACAAAACCCTTCACTATAGCTGTCATCTGTACAGCAGATGGCTGGCAAATATTCCCAATATTCACAGTTATGCACTGTGCTAGTTTAGAAAGTTTGTCTTGTAGTTAGGAGTCATTTCCTTGCTTTTCATAGATGCATGAAACTACAGGGCACCATGAAGGGCATTTAGTACAGCTTCCTGCTCTGAGACTCCCAACTTAAACATCCATAGCAAATGCTGATTGGATGTGATATAAAACCCTCCAGTGGATAACCGCCTTCTTCTCCCCTTTTTAACTGTTTCTACACCCAAATACTCCTAAAGACAGGTGAGAATGGTAGGAATTCAAAGGTCAACAAATGGCAAAGAAGGTAAAGGGTCAAAACCATTTGACCTTGGACTTCAATTAAGTGTCATAGTGCAACACCTACAACTCCTATTCATTTTTCTGTCAAATAAGTGAATGAGCTTTCTTAATTCCATCTTTAAGAAGAGCAATCATTATTTATTTCCTGCAAATTATAAAGAAGAGTGGGGGGGGGGAACTATTTTGAAATACTGGCCAAGATAAAGGCTATGAATTGGCAAATAATTGCCTTCTGCTGTCAAGTTATCTTTGTATTTTTGTGTTGCTTAATACATACAGAGGTGCTCCATCTAGTTTTCAGAAAAGGTTGCTAACCATCTGTATTAAAGCAGCTGTAAGGAAGATTACTATCGCCTGCTGATTTCTCCTTTAAAAACACACACCAGATTAGTTCAGATTTCTTTCAGTGTAATGAACCTTGTAAGGATTGAGAACTGCATCAATTTCAAAGATAAAGCTGTGAGGTCATTCCAAAGGCTAAACAAACAGTTCCATGGAACCTTTTGTGTTCATGCACTCATTATCCCAAGCAAGGGAATTAAAATGCAACCATCAATCACGGCAGCCAAGCAGTGACTTTAAAAGCCAGGCAAGATGTTCCATCGAACAAAGCATGGGTTGGTCAGGCAATGATGTACGCACAGCATCACAAAGAGCTTTCTGCAAAACTTTCATTATTATTATTATTTTTTAAAAGCTCTTTACAATATTATTCTAACAATGTGGATGATAAAAAATAGTTTATATGTATATAAAATATACACACACAACAAGGTAGAAAGCAAACTTCTTCGAAATGTGCACTTTTAGCCGGTATGTCCAAGTATTCCTTCAGTAGCAGCTCTTTTCATCCACCCATGTATACCCAATACCCTTCAACTTTCGATTTGCAGTGACTGTCACTGCATTCTACAGCCAGGGCAGTCCCACACAATGTGGTATGGCTATGTCAAGTTAACATGGAACCCTACTCAGTGAAGGAAGGAAATTAAGTCGAGCTGTGAGAAGTCTGGCACGTGATGTCGCAGTTGTATTGTTGCTTCACAGCAACGTAGGAAGCTGAAGACTAGACTATTTGTCTATCCCACCCAGAACTGTCTACTCTGACTGGCAGGGTTCTCCAGGGTCTCGGACAGCAAAAAGGCTTCCCCGGTGTGTACCTGCTGTCTATTTGTGCATTGCCTGCAGCCCCTGCTACCTGAACCTTTCAAGCAGGGGTGTCAGGAACTGAAGTTTCTAGATGCAAAGCACATGCTCTTTACAACAGAGGTACAGTTTTGACCATCAATTAACGAAGTACAACGCCATCACTCAACATCCTGAATTTTGGCACCCTGATTTTTATTTTAAAAGAACAGGAGAGTAACATGAACTTGTTTCAGCCACCCTCATTTTGAGGGGCAAGCGATGTACAAGATAAACACCTGTCTTTAATCACTCTTAAGGAGAGCGCTTGCCTCAGGTTAACACACTGGAAATGGTGCCACATTCTTGCAGCCCCCACTCCTACACAAATACAAATTAATGTAGGCTTTGGCCACCCATCTTACTGAAACCTGAGGAATATCTCAGTATAGCACATTGCAACAAAGGCATAACGTTCCCTCAGGGCTAGTCCACAGAACTGCATACGCACTAGAGCAAAAGAAAAAGGAATATGGGAGAAAGGCAGTAAATTCTGAAAGAGTATGTGATGCAAATTCCGATAACAATGCTATTTTGCTATATCACTGGCAGAGCAGCGTGCAGGCATGCCCTCTGTTATTTGAAAAAGGCCATTGGTAACTAATGCACGATTTGAACAAAGCATCCATAACTAGGCAACGGGCAAGTCGGATGAAGTGGCACAGATATAAGACACGGCAAGGCTGCTATATATATATCATAATTGCACAGAAAAGAATTTTGTCAGGTGCAGCTTGTCTTGGCTCTGCAGCTCCGTATCGTATGAAATGTAGGTCCTGCTTTAAAAGAAACAACCGCACACAAAATCCACCAAGGCAGCCAAACGGTATCTTTATTCGGACCAAGAGGAGAGCTTACAGAGCTTCTTCAAGTGGCAACGGCAACTCTTAAAAGTGACCAGAGCCAAAGTCTCCCAGTGCATCCGCTTGCCCTTTTGCCTAGTGGTAAGGAATTTTGGGACATCATATTTCCCCTACAACCTAGACGCCACAGATGCCCTTACCCTGTGTTGACAAAAACTCAGAGAAGCCAACTTCTAGGGGCCCAGGTCCCTTCAGCTCTTCAGTAAAATATCTGAGGGGGTCCACCCCAAAGTTCAAGGGTGCGCATGTGCCACATCATGTGATCAATTATGCAGGGCGGTGCTTAACTGCCCTGCTCCCCCCAATATTTTAGTCAAGTTGGCACCCCCGACGCCTCTTAAAATCATTCATCCCCAGATGTTCAAAGTTCAATAGGAGTGCTAGCTAACCAACATACTAGACCTGCTTTCTAGCTAAGCCAAAGGGGGCAGCCCAACATGTATAGTTGGTAGCAGTGTCATTGTTATGTTGTTGTTTCTATTAAGGACACATCAAAGTCCTGGACGAAAGGTGTGGAAAGAAGGAGCTGTACATATAAAAGCCATAGCAGCCAATTCCTAGGGGCCGAGGTCCCTTTGTGCCCCCCCAATAAAATATTTGAGCCCCCCCCAGTTGAAAGTCATTGCCATTCAAGTGGTTGTGTGTCTTGTGAACAATTATGCAGGGCTGGGCTTACCTCCCCCCCCAAAATATATACATATTTTCAAGTTGGCCCCCATGGCTGTGTATATACTATATAAGCACAACTGAGCCACGTGTGAACAGGCAGCTTGTTGGCTGGCGCGGGGCGGAGACCGAGGACCAAAAAAGGCGGGAAAAGGAAAGGCTTACCTTCAGCAGGGCGCTCCGGCTAGCGGCGGCCAGTTCCCTCAGGCTGGCGGCGGCCGAGGCTGCGGCTGCAGCGGCGGCACTGCTAGGGGAGCCTGGGGAGGCCGCTGTAGCAGCCGCCGCCACGGGGTGACAGCCGGGGTTAGTGGCGGGAACAGGGTTGTTTCCTCCTCCCGCTGCTGCTGCAGCGGGGTTGCCCGCACAGGGAGCAGGCGCGTTGCCCGGGGCTGTGGGGCTCCCCGGGGCTCCGTTGCCGGCGGCGGCGCGGGGTCTCTGCCGGATGCCGTCGAGCAAGCGGACGAGCAGGATATTGGCGGGCAGCTCGTCGACCCCGCAGCCCACCAGGATGCGGCACTCGGGGCAGCGCAGCTCGTGGCGGGAGCTGACGATGCTCTCGAGGCAGCGGCGGCAGAAAGTGTGCTGGCACGGCAGCACCTTGGCCGTCGTGTCCAGGCGCTCCAGGCACACGGAGCACTCCAGCAAGTCCAGCAGCGAAGACTCGTCCATGGCCCCTCCGCAGGCGGCGGCGGCGGCGGCTGGGGGCCCCTCGCCGTTACTGCCGCCGCCGCCACCTCCTCCAGCAGCGCGCCGCCTCCGCCTCTCCTCGGCTGCCCGCTTCTCGGCGGCGGCGGCGGCGGCGGCCTTGGAGGAGCACAGCCAGGACGCCCCTAGGAGCATGGAGACCAGCAGCGGAGGCCGCGCGACAGGCGGCAGCCACAACACATGGCAGCTGAGGAGGAGCAAGAAGCGGGCCGGCGGCGAGCCCAAAGCCCAGCCCGCGGGGGGGGGGGGCTGTCAGAAGGACCAGAGGGCGGGGACTGGGAGACCTATTTTCTGACCCCTCTCCAAGCAGGCGGGTGGTAATAATAATAATAATTCCAGGGAGCCACGCGCTGCTCCGTCGTCGCCTCCGCCCTCTGCCGCGACGGGGGCTCCCTTCTCGGGGCGGCGCGGCTGGCGGCACCTGTTCCCTTCAGGGCTCCCGCCTCTCTCCCTTCCAGGCTGGGTCAGAAGCGGCCGGAGGAAGAGGCGCTTTCTGGGCGCTGCTGCTCAGGGCGAAGTGCTGGCGCGCAAAGGCGCTCCTCCCGGGCTCCGGAGAAAAGCTGCTCTCTGCTTCTCCTCCTTCAAGGCTTGGTGCGCTGCCCCCGTCCCGCCGTCTCCCTTGCAGCCCAGCTCGGCCTCCGTCGCTCTCCCATCATCGCAACCCGATGGCAACGGCGGCCTCCATCACTCCTTCTCGCGGGCTCGCCTCTTGCCCAAATATCCCGAGGGACAGCAAGGGGAGGCGAGCAAGAACAGCCTTGGGGAGAAACGGAGGGAGGCACCCAGCCACCCGTGCGCGCGCGCCCACGGCAGAGCCCCCTTCTCCAACTTCCAGCTCCTCTTGTTTCCGAGCGCGATCGCCGCGAGGACGAGTTGGATCAGACTCGGTCGTGAGGATCAGAAGCAGCGGGCGCGTTCCCCGGCTGCTGCTGCTCCGAGATCCGAGGGCTGCCTGCGCTGCATTGTTGAGAGCTCCTGGCGCCTGCTGCTGCAGCTGGCCTGTTGGTAACACTCGCCAGCAGCAGCAGGGCAGCCGCCCAGTCCCCGCCCTCTCCTCCTCCTCCTCCCACGATGGCCGGTGGTGCTATTATCCCCCAAGGGATGCTGCTGCTGCTGCTGCTAATCGAAGGAGGCTGTGAGCGGTGTGAATCAGCTAAGCGGCTCCTGGAGAAAAGTCTGCTGCTGCTGCTGCTGCGCAATGGGGTTCCGGCACCACCAGAAACGTCTCTCGTCTAGGAAGACGCAGCGCCAGCCAGCTACTGCTCTCTGCTGGGTCCCGCTCTCAAACGCCTTCAGCTCCCGCAGGAGGTTTCGGGAACCCGATCCGGAGGATGACAAGCTGTAAAATTCCAACTTCGTGCAGTAACTACAGTGCTGCGCCACTGCGTCGTGTTCCCTCGGTCATCGTGATCCGGGGTGTGGGGAGGAGGAGGAGGCGCTTTCCCCCTCTTCGAGCCCGATCTCAGGCCAAGCGTCAGAACAACGGAAATACGTACCCCTGAAGCAATCTGAGAAGATGGGGAAGTTTGCAGAAGTTTGTTCAGATCGGACGAGGAAAACAGATTCCTTTCAGTGGGCCTCCCCCTGGTGGAGCTCTGCGTAAACAGCATTTGGTGTTGTTGCTGATGGAAAAGATTTCCCTACTCCTCTCCACCCCTCCCATTTCTTAGCGCAGTGTTTCCCAACCTTTTTTGGGCAAAGGCACACTTGTTTCATGAAAAAAATCTCGAGGCACACCACCATTAGAAAATGTTTAAAAAATTAACTCTGTGCCTATACTGACTATATATAAAGTAACTCTCTTTAATAGGAATCAAATAAACACAAAGAAAGTATTTTATAATTACTTTATTATGAAATAGTAAGTAAACAGAAATATGAAAAATTATAAAATACTTTATTCAGTGCGCAACCTGGGCCACAGCCCCCCCTTCCTCCCGACCCAAAAATTGTCTCTGTCGGGAAGCACTTTAAAATGGCTGGCTGATTCCAAAAAGCCCCCCCCCCCTTCCCGCCAACAGCAAGCAGATGGGAAATTCCTGGGCCCCCGAAAGCAAGATCGTCCTTCAAACTACACCCCGCCCCGCAATCACCTTGGGTGCAACTTCCGTAATGCTTGTGCAAACCTCCTTTTCCTGGCTGTTTTGCCCATCTAAACGGCGCGCCTCTCCCCCTCCCGCGTCAGTGACACCAGTGACAAAACGGCAGCCCCTGGAAGCTGGCAGTCATCACGCATGCACGCACGGCGGAGGGAGGCAGGCGGGCGGGCGGCTGCCCCCTTTGGCTCCGAGGCGGCTAAGCGCCACCGTCCATCCCCCCACCCCGTCCGTTCCCGTGATCGGAGCCCAAGCGTGCACACGGGGGGGAAGGAGGGCGCGGGGTGGGTGGAGGTGCTTCCCTGCTTCTCTCTCTCTCGCTCGCTCTGCTGCTCCCGCCGCCTGGGAAGGAATAGGTAACCTTCTGCCCATGAATTATGCACCGCGCGCAGAGATTCCTGCGGGCGGGCGCCGCGATCCACAGACACTCCACTCCCCCGCCCAGCTTAAGAACGAGCATGTCCCCCCCCATATTTTTTTGTTTTGTTTTCTAAGCGTCCGTGCAGATTGCGTTCTCCTCCTCCTCACGCGGATCCAGAGGGCTACTCCGCTTCCCAGCCCAGCCTCTTCTCTCCTTTGCAGTTCGACGGGGGGGGGAGATGGCGCCGTGTCCTACTTCGGAGTGAGTGTGTGTGGCCAGCGCCAGCGAGGAGACCCAAGTTAGGCAGAGGCTTTCCGCGGGGCGGAGGCAGAGAGAGAGAGAGAGACACCGAGGAGTGCGCTCTTCCGACGGAGCTCCCGACCCACAAGCAAGGCGGCTCCGGCGTCCCCACGAGCGCACACACAAAACACGCCCGCGGCCAGAGACGTGTCTGCCCGCACAAGCCTTAGTGACTCCCACGGCACACCAGGCAACGTCTCGCGGCACACTAGTGTGCCGCGGAACACCGGTTGGGAAACACTGTCTTAGCGAACTGCCTGATACTGCTAACCATCCTTGCAGTATTATTTATTAAAAATTAATGCTGATTTCCACCTAATTAGCTGGCTTCAGCTAAACAGACTGTGGTGTTGCATATCCTTGCAATCTTTAGTGATATACTTATGATCAAGTTAATGCAAAAACACTGGCCTTGGCCTGCAAAGTAATTACGTTTGAGAAGTCCTGAAATCTGACTGAAATATTTCTGCAATGTATTTAGAAATAATAATAATCCAATTCTGATTTATTCGCTGAATAGTAACATTTAGTCCCGCAGACTATATAAATACAATCCGTGTTTATTTATTTCTTTTATTAAAATATATTATAGCAGAGACATCACCTTGCCAACAAAGGTCCGTATAGTTAAAGCTATGGTTTTCCCAATAGTGATGTATGGAAGTGAGAGCTGGACCATAAAGAAGGCTGATCGCCAAAGAATTGATGCTTTTGAATTATGGTGCTGGAGGAGAAGATCAAACCTATCCTTTCTTAAGGAGATCAGCCCTGAGTGCTCACTGGAAGGCCAGATCCTGAAGCTGAGGCTCCAATACTTAGGCCACCTTATGAGAAGAGAAGACCCCCTGGAAAATACCCTGATGTTGGGAAAGATTGAGGGCACAAGGAGAAGGGGATGACAGAGGATGAGATGGCTGGACAGTGTTTTCAAAGCTACGAACATGAATTTGACCAAACTGCGGGAGGCAGTGGAAGACAGGAGTGCCTGGCGTGCTCTGGTCCATGGGGTCACAAAGAGTCGGACACGACTAAACAACAACAACATTATAGCCCCGCTTTTAAATCCTTTTCTTGTTTAGCACACAAGTCCTTCTGCCAAGAAAAACAGAAGCAAAACACAGTTTGATGCATTTCAATATTCTCATATTTATTTTACATACTATTAACAAGAACCAGACTTGGAAACTATTGGACTTGTCCGAGCAGTGTGTTTCATTCTAACACCACCCACACCATCTTGTCTGGAAAGGTTGAGGAAGGGTGGTGTGACCCAGAGTTTTTTATCACTGCCAGGAGTTCGGGGAAAATCATGGAAGACCTTTTCGTATGCGAAAAAATATAGAGGAAGCAGGGAAGGTGGATGAAGGAGACATGGAATAGACAGAGGGCAGCCCTCTCTCGAAACCCATGATTTATTTAGTAGCAAAAATATTATTGGAATAGAGGATATTCCAAAACCACATTTTCAGGTCTTTATCGTCTTGCGAATCACTGCTTTATGTCATCCAATCTTCCTGTGCACAGAAAACATTTGGTGGTTTTTAGTCACCCTTCTACTCCTCCCTTGAGTAGCACTCCTAATAAATCATCCACTAACGACGTCTGCGTGCAATAATGGCCACACACAGTCGCATTGTCTGCTTGTCTCTCGTTTAATATCGATAAGCCCCCGCCTTGGCACGCAGTGCAATGGTAATCACAGTAAGATATTGTTTCTGAGACGACAATTAAGTACAGAGCTGAAGGAACATGAAACTGTCTGCTCCTCAAACCACATTTGCTGGAGTAGATTTCACTGCCTTCAGGTATGGGATCCAGCTAGCACCAGGGCTGCTTCTCTTTTAACAGTCAGATGATCCTTTGTTGCTGACTAGTGTTCAGCAATGTCCTTGCAGAAAGAGGCCAAACTATCCAATAAGATAAACTATAAATAATACTGATGTACAGAGAAATGTGAAATACAAGTATCAAGGACTTAGGTGCTATCTCAGTAAAACTGTCAATCTCAGGAACAAAAGCTCTGGAGAACATATAAGGATAATGATACGTGCTGTTTCCAAAAGGGGAGGGAGATTAGAGCACTAGAGATGAGTGTAACAAAATGTGAGAACTTGCATTTCAGTTCATTTCCCTCAAAGATGCAAATGCTAAAGGTTGTCAAAGTCACTAGACTCCCAGTTCTGCTGTTAATGAAGAGTCTCTATCCTATCCTATCTCTATCCTATCATTGAGTCACGCTGACTGCAGAAGGGCAACGTTGTGACCTACGTTATACTAGCAGAATGAATATATGATTGCATCATAGAGCAACATTCAACAGGGTTCACTGTTTGCTCAGACAGCTCTTCTCCCCTCCTACAATATTCCATGCCCCCCCCCCCCCTGATCTGCTGCAAAGCATTTTGGAAGCATAGAGGCTTCAGCGAGAAGAGGAACAGAAAGTTCTTTTGCACAGATAGGAGTCCTGATTATGTGACATTAGACGTCCTCTGGAGCAGATATATAGGATGCCATCATAACCGATTACATAAACAGGGAAACAAGCATGTAAGGGGAAATAGCAGGGAAACAGCAAATGATTAATTAATTTAGCTAGCGTCCCACCCTCTCACAGGGCTAGGTAAAATTATGCCCACAAAAAGAGCTGTCAAAACCAAATACCATGCAGATCAATGCAGAGCTCACGACAGTTGCCCGCAACTTTGTGCTGCTCAGATATACTTGAGGTTAGGATCCCAGTTAACCAATCACAGCAGAGCGTCTGGGTTGTCTAAACCCCAGGAAGGGAGCATAGCTCAAATGTGAATACTCACGACATGGAACTACATTACTCTGCCCCCGTATCTTTAGAACTATGGATGCACAAGAGCAGGGAGTGACTCTGGTGATGTGGGATTTTGGTGAAAGTGTGCCTTCCACAAACAACCAAGTCCAAGTAGGAAGGGCAAGGAATAGCACTTGCTGTTCACCTTAGACGACTTCACAGTGGACATAAAATGGAAGCGTGTTACCTAGCAACTGGGCTAAAGATTGCCCTTCCCAATTGCTAAATGTAAAATGATGCTGCAATCTGAGTTTAAGACTGCCTTTCATGTCAAAGTTGTGACTAAGTGAATGCAAGAATTCTCAGAATTCAAAACTGTCCCAGCAATCACAGCACCAGGGACTAATGAGTTATAATGTTATGAATGTGTTATAAAAATGTTATTAAAATGTGACACCGGGGGGTGCTGTACAGCTGTCAATGGAAAATTGCCTTGAGAGCTATATAACTACTTTTTTTTAGTGCTTTTAAAAATCAGTGTAGATCCAGCCCAGATCTAATTTCGAAGTAGGCATTTTGGAGATAAGTAATATACTGTGTTAGTGCTAATGATGAAATAGTCCTTTGTCAAGGATTGGTTAATACAATCTACTCCATCGATTCTATTGCCAACCTTATGGTGTTGGGTGTGTTGGCAAGTGAACAAACATCTATTTGCCCCACCAAGCCTGAAAGTCAAGAAAAAAAACTTTACTGTGCTCAGTGAGCAGAATTCAGCAAACATTCCTTGGAACCAGGATTCCCCTCCCCACCTTTAAACCAAGTTATGGTACTGCTCCCCCCCTTTTTTTGCTCCACTACAAACTAATATGGAATGTACTTTTAAAGTAAACGTCCCCACTGCTTCTTTGTGCCAGCTCATTAGCAATGAAAACTAACAACAGGAGAGGCATATCTGATCCTCTTCAATGTTGCAGATCTGAGCAAGGCTTTTCCTCTTGCATCCTGTGTTATTGCAGGTGCAAGGCAGTTTGTTCGGTAGCAGCAGTTTTCCGGAGCAGGGGTTATAATGGAAAACAAGAAATACATTTCATGCCAAAGAGAAAACGAAGGGCATTTTCATCTTCAAAATGGACATTTTGCCTACTCTGATTCATTCACAATTCCCTTCCACTTTCTGTTAGTTTCTCCCTCAAAGTAGAGACGGGTTGCATGATGTAATAAACAGGTTTTGCAGTTTCCCCCCAGCCCAATTTGAGACCATAAATCAGGGGTAGTCAACATGGTGCCCTCCGATATGTTGTTGGACACCAGCTCCCCTCAGCTCCACCCAGCATGGTAAATAATCAGGGATGATGGAAGTTGGAGTCCAACCATGTTGGCTGCTCCAGCCATAAATGTTTTAATGTGCAAGAAAAACAGCCACCACACCACCAGTGTGGTGTAGTGATTAAGAGCGGTGGACTCGTAATCTGGTGAACCGGGTTCGCTTCCCCGCTCCTCCACATGCAGCTGCTGGGTGACCTTGGGCTAGTCACACTTCTCTGAAGTCTCTCAGCCCCACTCACCTCACAGAGTGTTTGTTGTGGGGAAGGAAGGGAAAGGAGAATGTTAGCTGCTTTGAGACTCCTTAAAGGGAGTGAAAGGCGGGATATCAAATCCAAACTCTTCTAAGTAAATGTGACAAGCATCTCACATTGTGTGTAGCAGCCCTGAAAACAGCAATATTCACCCATACATGCTATAAGCATGCTGGTACAGTTCAAATTCACAGAGCAGATGTGATTGTTCACAGGGGCCTTGGAAACAGTTGACGCCTGCACCCCCAGTTCCCTTCAGGCGGAGAAGCCTTCAGGGACAAAGTAACGACTGTGTAACTAAGACTGTGGGAAATAAAATCCTTGCAAGGTCCTCTCCTTCCTGGCAAGGCTGACTAAAGCTCTCGTGACTTCAGTTCTTTTGCGTTTTCTCTTTCACTGCCAGCTACCAGCTGCACATGGGCAGGACAAGTTACAGCTGAGTCCCTCCAAAATCGAAACGGATCGCTCACACTATTTTGCAGAGTTGGCATGGGACCTTTAATTTACAGGGGCAAATGGCTGGTTTCAAAAGAAAGGGAGTGGGGTTAAAGCAGCAGAGAAAATATTTCTTGTAGCCAAGGTGTCCTGAACTTCTGACCTACCTGGCAGCAGGTCAGTATCTGGTCTGCAGTCCAGGGTCAGTCCACACGTCCAGTTTCCGAAGTCCAAACCAAAGCACAGTCCCAGAGAGATCCTGGAGCATCCAGGTTGGAACAAATTGCTGGTGCTAAATTGGAGAGATCCAAAAGGTACAGTAAATGGACATGGGAGAGTTGAGTTTCAAATGTTTAGAAAATCTGGCTTAAGGCAAGAAGGCCCAGACGAGCTTAGAGGATGTCAGAAAGAGAAGTAAACAAACTGCTGGTCTCATAATATTTGGAGGAAATGGGATTACTGAAAATGCTTATTTTAAATAGGACACTTTCTCTGTCTCAGTTGGCAAAACACCCAGAGTCAAATTACCAAAGTGTTAAGTAATTATTTGCAAACTATTTAAGTAATGTGAGTAACAGGTCCTTGAAAAGAGATGCTCACACATTTTGAGCACCTTCCCACATCGGTCCATGCTTCCAAGCTATTTCAAAGGCCTCCAATCATTAACATGTACGCTACACATTCCTTTAATAGAAATATGGATATTCTGGGATTAAAGGTTTAAAGAGAAATTGAGCATACAAAAATGTTAAGCCATATACGGCATTGTTACGACCTACAACGTCCAAAAATGTTGTTTTAATATTATTTGATCTTCATATGTTATTATATTTTATGTTGAAGAAAATGAGTTTTTAAAATAATAGCATTAATTTTTTGCTGCCTTTGGGTGGTGAGCTAGGTTGTTTATCTGTGTTCAATACAATATATCTGGTACATATTGTTTACTAAAAGCATTATTTCCTGTAAGCCCTTTGGAGACAGAAACCACTGCACACAATTATAAGAAAGTGTTATTCTGCAGCCACGATTAACAACCAATTAAAATTTGTAGAGCACTTCAGAACCTGTAAGCTGCTTTAAATGCACAAATGATGATCACGGCTCCTGAATGAAAAAAAAAGCAATTTTATATCAAGTAGTAGAAACAATTGCTGCTTTGAAAGCAAAGCAAAACCCTGCTGTCTTGTTCTTTCATCCCTGTGATGGAATGTTACTAAACAATCACTTAAACCTATGATTAATTCTTAGGTGCTGTTATGAACATCTTGATACTACGTAGAACCAATCACCTGAACTTTAATTTGGATGTAGAACAGGTATCTCAGTATCAGGTGGTTGGTTCTTCTTAATATTCATATGGTTAAAGTGTATGCTTGCTTCAGAATCTGCTTTCAGGTTGTGGGCATTCTTGGATCAGAAAAACAAAGCCTTGGCTGAGATGGCTAAGCTAACCTGTGTAATTAGAGAAAAATCATTACTAACATTTGTCAAGGACTGGAAATTTCTTACGGACTTTTTGCATGAAAGAGAAAATGAACTTGTAATATCAAGATTTGAATATTGAAAAAATACTGGTTTATAGAAGATAGAATGGTTGGATCTTAAGGAATGAATATTATATGTAACTGCAGAGAGCCAGAAGTCCTTTTATTTTACTCTCTCTTCTTTTAGTTTTTCTTTCTTTTCCTTTCCTTTTGCTTTCTTCTTTAGATTTCTCCTTTTCTTTTGTCTTCTTCCTTCTGAGTTTGCTCTTTTTTAAGATTAAGTAGCTGTTTTATCTCAGTATATTATCAAAAGACACTTTTTAATGGGTATGTGTCTCTGTATAACTTTGAATAAGTGTCAATAAATAAAAATTTAAACAAAACAAAAGAAAAAGAAATCTTCCCTGTTACAATTAAAAATATGGGTTCAGTTAGGGAGATGATGGCACTCACCGTATTTTATTTTATGAAATTTATATACCACATGATTGTAAAAAAACAAACAAAAACAAAACACTCATAGACCACATTTTTCATGGACATATTGCCTTCCTCTTGTTGATAACTGTGGTTAAGGCAAACCAATTAAGCCTGCATAGACCATGGTATTGCAAAAATAGAGAATATTATTCCCATTGGTACTCTCCTAACTAAGGTGGGAGTACCTGTAACGGGGGCTGAGATACCTAAGATGTGCTTGTCCTAAGGAGGGGAAAAAAGCAATATTGCACTTAGAACAAACAGTCTGCATTTGGAGGTACTGATACTAAAACAGCTGTACTGTACTACGATACGATGATATGATACTCTTTATTGTCATTGTCCCATATAGAACAATGAAACTGAGAAAAATCTACATCAGACATTAAAAAACCAACAAGCCTGCCATCCCAGCTATCCCAACCTGGTTAGCCCCCTAAAAACTCTGATACCCCGTTTTTAAATACAATATACTTCCATAGAGACTCCTTACACAGCGTTTAACATCAAAACCACATTTGGATAGAAACTACGGTATTTCTCAGGCGGCTAGTCCTAATCTTTATAACCCTGTACCTTCTTCCAGAAGGCAGAAGCTGAAAGAGATCATTTCCGGGGTGCGCACTATCCTGCACTATCTCTGCAGCTTTCTTATGGCACCTGGAAGCATAGATTTGATCCAAAGTGGGAAGAGTGCACCCAATTATTCTCTCCGCAGTCTTCACAGCCCTGGACAGAATTGTTTTTTCTCTGACCATGCAGCTCTAAAACCACACACACAGATCGTAAGTCACAGGGTGAGTCTTTTAAAAGAGGCCCCATGGAACATGTGTACTCTCTATCCACGGGGCCTCTTTTAAAGAACTCATCTTGTACTATTACTTGTGGACAAGTGATGCCTGCTTAAAGGTTTCCTTCCGATCCAGTGGCGTAGCGTGGGGGGTGCAGGGGGGGCCGGCCGCACCGGGCGCAACATCTGGGAGTTAGGGTTAGGGGGCGCAAATCCACGGGTTAGGGGGCGCAGATCCACGGGTTAGGGGGCACAAATTACTTGCCTTGCCCTGGGTGCTGACAACCCACGCTACGCCACTGTTCTGATCTGCCAAACCAGAACTTTTGTAAATAAGCACTTTATTGTAAAGGGCACTATACATCTTCAGGATACTCTATGCAGAAAGGAAGTGACCTTGTCAAAGTTGGCCCTGTGATTTGCTCAGGGAACTGGGGAGCATTAAACAGTATGCATACATGGTTGTTTACACGACACCATTTGAAGCAGAGCTATAATCTTAAACTTCCTGATAATCTGTAAATATTCCTGTTTAAACTACATTAGTAAAATGTGATTTGCCATTTTCTGCTCAATTATTCCGAGAGAAAAATAAGGTAATTTCTAGTACACACCAGTTCCGTGTGCAACATTTATGACGCATTAAACATTAAAACCAGAAACGCAGTCATATTTCAATGCCTTAATGCACCCGTTTTTAGCATTCCTGCTGATTATTAATTGAATTGTAGTGGGTGATAAATGTTTTATCGTACAAGCAGTGGAAAGATCAAAATTATCAAGTTTAAGTATGTTTTCTAATTTAAATAATTATCTGTGTTTCCTATAAAGTTGTTGCTGTAATTGGTTTTGACTTAAGTTTTGAAAGCAAAATTAGCCCCATTAATTAAGGCAAGGCAAATTATGGCCTCTATTTCCTCTACAGGAAAGAAACTTGTTTCTTCATCTAATAAATGACAAAATGTCTCATTATGCCATACAAAACATTTAAAATTCAAATCAAATCTTTCCGTGACCGACTGACTCATCAAACAAGAGCTACTATAGCCAGTGTTCTGAAATGCATACATTTCTGTAGGGAAATCAGTTATGAGTTTTATTTGAGTCTGGACCCAGAGCTTTACCATTCTGAATCTGGTTAGCTCCCTCACGAATTTGCTACGTACAATTTAAAAATCAATTTGCTATATACCTCAAACATGAAGAACGAAGGAAAGCAAGCATAAAATACATTAAATGAAGACACATACAAACCCAGCCAGTTCCTTTTCATGTAATTCAGAACTACCTTTTTACAAATTAATGAATACACTGTTGTATAATTTTCAGGTCTGCAGGATTTCTGAAGATTTTTCTGAAATAAAGGCTTAAAAGTCAAGATCTGCAAAGTGTAAAATGGAGACGGCCCATTACCAGCTTGAGAAAGTTATTTTTGTATGTGCGAGTGGGACTGCGCTTTGTAAATTGCTTTGAGTGCTTTTTAATGGAGTGGCACTTAATGAAATTTATACGTTCATAATAAAGAAAGGGAACACCGGCTTCGAAAGGAAACAAGGGGTACAAAATGTGAAAAAAAAGAGAGTGGGAAGTAGGAGGTTTTGCAAACGTTTTCACACACAAACATTTTGCAGCAAAAGAAGAAGAAAAGAACAAGCCCGGCGAATTTGGCACAGCACTACTGGTCATAGCATTACCTGTGAAGAAAGTTCCTGATATTTTTGAAAGCTAGAGTCAGTGAGTAGAAAGTTGGACTCGAGTTTGAATCCGCACACAGCCATGAAACTCATGAGGTGACCTTGGGCCAGACGCAGTCTCGTAGCCTAAGCTACCTCACAAGGTCGTTGTGAAGATAAAATGGGAGGGGGAACTGGGCATGCCACCTTGATTCTTGGAGGAAAGCAGGGATATAAATGTAGTAAATAAATGAATAAATAACATAGAAATTCTGCCAGTGCAGCAATGTCGGTTGTGACCTTCATTTTATAAAAGAGAACAGAGCAGCGCAGCATATGCAGGGATCTACATTCATCTATTCATTAAAAAACTTCTTTTTTAAAGGCTGTCTACGCGGGTGGCACTGTGGTTTAAACCACAGAGTCTAGGGCTTGCCAATCAGAAGGTCGGTGGTTTGAATCCCCTATCCCCTAGCAGTTCAAAAGCACATCAAAGTGCAAGTAGATAAATAGGTACCGCTCCAGCGGGAAGGTAAACGGCGTTTCCATGTGCTGCTCTGGTTTGCCAGAAGCGGCTTAGTCATGCTTGCCACATGACCCGGAAGCTGTACGCCGGCTCCCTCGGCCAGTAAAGCGAGATGAGGGCAGCAACCCCAGAGTCGGTCACGACTGGACCTAATGGTCAGGGGTCCCTTTACCTTTTATCCATTGTCAGGGGTCCTTTACCTTTACCTTTTATCCATTCAAAAACCTTCAGGGCATCCCACAGGAAGGGCAAAGTATCAGCTGAATTATAAATAACCAACAAACTGAAGGTGCAATGGAAGAAAAGGGTCTTAAAAGCTTATCTAAGCACCAGTAATGAGAAGGCTAATCAGGCCTCCTAGGAAAGGAAATTCCACAATATGAGCACCCAGCCAATTGGTACTTCGATGGCAACAAGATATGGAACAAGACCTCTGGTTATGAATCCAGTGGGGGGGCAGTTTATGCAGGAGAAGGTGGTTCTGAAAAGAACTTCATCCCAAACCATTTAGGGCATCCCTGACAGATCTTGCAGGTCAACACACTGAGATTCTGTCAGACTAGATTATGAGGCACTGAAAAGATGGGAGTACACTTTGGTGAATGTGCCAAAGGTGGAATGTGAATGGTGTTTTGGGCAGATCTTTATTTTCATTGGGAATGAAAAACTCAGAAGGTAAATTCTTACTGTGAAGAAGATGCCAGGAACATGCGATAGCATTATGTACACCAGGGGAATTAAGTGAACTGATTTGCACTTAATTGTCCTGTTAGATTCCTTGTAGTATGTGAGCATGAAACATTTATCAGTACCCCCACTGGAAGGTGTTTTTTTTTACTAGTTAGTTTAGAGCCAGGGGCAAAGCATTCATTTGGGCAATTAGTCTGACTACTGTGCAGCTAACAACAGACTCATTAATGTAGGTATAAAGCACAAACAGATCTTTTTATAGCAATTCAATTCATTATCGAAAAGGCAAAAATACAAAACTTAATTCCAGTCAGAAAACAACTAGATGCTTGCGGTTTCATGTTTCATCCACTGATATACCTAGCCATATAACCATGGAAGGCTGCTTTCTACAATTGTTTGTGCTAATTCAGGTGATAGGTAGGACCTCACAGGATTTAATCCTCATTGGAAGCAAAAATAAAATTTAAAAACCCACTCACAAACATCATTGAGAGAATGGGCCTTGCTTTCTCTCTGATACATAATTCTACATGGATTTTTTTTATAAAGAAAGAAAGCAGTCACTTGTCTTAATCTCCACCTGCAGTTTGAAGTGGTACAACCTATTGTACCCGAAATGGTACAATCAGGTCCACCACCTCATCTGTTGTTTAGGACAATTAGGTCAAAGCATGCACAAAGCATGTTTATGAACAAAGGTTCATAAAACGACTCAGAATACAGCGGTACCTCAGGTTAAGTACTTAATTCATTCCGGAGGTCCGTTCTTAACCTGAAACTGTTCTTAACCCGAAGCACCACTTTAGCTAATGGGGCCTCCTGCTGCCACCGCACCGCTGGAGCCCAATTTCTGTTCTCAGAAATTTCTGAAGCAAAGTTCTTAACCTGAAGCACTATTTCTGGGTTAGCGGAGTCTGTAACCTGAAGCGTATGTAACCCGAGGTACCACAGTAGTATGATGAGATATCTTTAAGAAAAGTAATTTTCAGGTATGCATGTTTGGAACCGAAGTAATTCAACACAAGGGTGAAGAAATATGCAACATTTCACTGCATGCATTAGAAGAAATGGACCCTAATATGCTGGTGAATTTTTAAAGGACTTTTAAAGTAGTAATAATAATGATTGCAAAGTGATGCAGAAATGTGGAAAACTGAATTTAACACTGGAAAAATGAGAGAGAGAGAGAGAGAGAGAGAGAGAGAGAGAGAGAGAGAGAGAGAGAGAGAGAGAGAGAGAGAGAGATATTCTTCCATCCCTGCTACCAGGGAAGTGCGCGCAAAATTGCAATCTTAAAAAAAGACTTCCCTTTTAAAGCCTACTTTTAATATCTTTGGAGAACATCCTGAGAGTTCCTTCGCCATCTGAAATATAAAGGAGGACTCCCTTTCCAACATCAGCAGCCTCCCAGCAGCACGTGGTTCTGCCCCTTCCCTTCTAGTGTTTTGATGGCCTTCAAAGGCTATATACTCTTTGAGAGAGCTTATTCTTTGTCTGTTCTCCTCCTGAGTTTTTTCTCAACTATTCTGTATGGTTTTTGATTTGCTTACTCCTTTTAAAATTTAATTCTGTTAATGAGCTGGCGGTTGGTGATTTGGTGCGTCATTTCCTATCATTATGTTGCGTTTTAATATGTACTTAGTTGGTGGGCTTCCTTGTGGAGCCTTTTTGGTTTCAAAAGGCAGGATATCTTGAATAAATAAACAAAATGTTGCATGCTATTTCTGTCTGGGAGGAAGACAAATGCATCACTGGAAACAACCTGCAGAGTACAGAGCTAAAAGGCACCAGTAATCTCAGCGGGGTTGGCTATGCTTAACTAAATGTGTGGATTTATTCTTCTATTCAAGAAGGAGTGAGTCGTTCTTATGAAGTAAGCTCTAAGCAGCGCTCCTGCTGGGGTGCTGTTATCCTGGCGTTTTTCCCAAAGTGTGGAGCTTGCAGTCCTGTTCCCTGTTTGCACTGGGCTCATTCTGAAATTCCTCAAAGCACGGATGTAAGCAGCTGCTAACTTATCACAAGACAGGAGTCCAGTGGCCACATTCTAATTTTTCCTCCTGTTGAATTGCGTTTCATATCACACCCTCCACTTCCCAGAACTATGCAAAGTTCAAAAATATCTCTTTACAGGGTCAGTTTCTTTTGGAATGAAAGTGCCCTGGAAAGCTCTATTATTATTTTTTTGTAATTGTTGTTGTTTAGTTGTTTAGTCGTGTCTGACTCTTCGTGACCCCATGGACCAGAGTACGCCAGGCACTCCTGTCTTCCACTGCCTCCCGCAGTTTGGTCAGACTCATCTTGGTAGCTTCGAGAACACTGTCCGACCACCTCGCCCTCTGCCGTCCCCTTCTCCTTGTGCCCTCCATCTTTCCCAACATCAGGGTCTTTTCCAGGGAGTCTTCTCTTCTCATGAGGTGGCCAAAGTATTGGAGCCTCAGCTTCAGGATCTGTCCTCCCAATGAGCACTCAGGGCTGATTTCCTTAAGATCTTCTTGATCTTCTTGCAGCCTATGGGACTCTCAAGAGTCTCCTCCAGCACCATAATTCAAAAGCATCAATTCTTCTGCGATCAGCCTTCTTTATGGTCCAGCTCTCACTTCCATACATCACTACTGGGAAAACCATGGCTTTTACTATACGGACCTTTGTTGGCAAGGTGATGTCTCTGCTTTTTAAGATGCTGTCTAGGTTTGCCATCGCCTTCCTCCCAAGAAGCAGGCGTCTTTTAATTTCATGGCTGCTGTCACCATCTGCAGTGATCATGGACCCCAAGAAAGTAAAATCTCTCACTGCCTCCATTTCGTCCCCTTCTATTTGCCAGGAGGTGATGGGACCAGTGGCCATAATCTTAGGGTTTTTTTTTATGTTGAGCTTCAGACCATATTTTGCACTCTCCTCTTTCACCCTCATTAAAAGGTTCTTTAATTCCTCCTCACTTTCTGCCATCAAGGTTGTGTCATCAGCATATCTGAGGTTGTTGATACTTCTTCCGGCAATCTTAATTCCGGCTTGGGATTCATCCAGTCCAGCCTTTCGCATGATGAATTCTGCATATAAGTTAAATAAGCAGGGAGACAATATACAGCCTTGTTGTACTCCTTTCCCAATTTTGAACCAATCAGTTATTCCATATCCAGTTCTAACTGTAGCTTCTTGTCCCACAAAGAGATTTCTCAGGAAGCAGATGAGGTGATCAAGCACTCCTATTTCTTTAAGAACTTGCCATAGTTTGCTGTGGTCGACACAGTCAAATGCTTTTGCTTTTTTGTAATAAAGCTATTTAATTAAAACAAAAACAGGTGAGGCAGGTGGCAGATAGGGAAAATTCATTTCAAAGCAAACCTACCTGATTTGCACTTCCTGCAACAATATGTGAACTGACACGCAGCTGACCTTCAACATTTGCAACTTCTCCAAATTATACAACACAGTTATCCAACCAAGAGAAGTGTGCATAAAAAATGTATATATTAGTGAAAACACACACACAAAAATGCATTTTATTAGTGGAAATCGCTTGCAAAAATGTTTATGTCACAGAAAATTATGTACAAAAAAATGGATATATTAGGAAAAACACGAATTAAAACGCAAATAAACTGACTTATTTTCATGAGGTTTTCCTTTTCCCCTGAAACATAACTTATGCAGAAATGTGGACAGGGCCTGATTAAGACCTTTAGAGGACCTACGGCACTTAAAAGGATTTGGGTGCCCATATATATATATATATATATGCAGGTTTTGGTGTCCTCGGGTGTCTTCCCGTGTAAAAGTTGGGGTGTCTAGGCGACGTTTCGACGAGGTCTCACTCGTCATCTTCAGGCTGGTGCTTTCGGCTTCTTGTTACTGGAACAGAGCAGGATCTCAGTGTTTGAGTTCCTATAAATACTGTTGAGGGGGTGTGGTGTATAGCCTCCAATGTTCTGGGCAGAGAGGAAGTTCCCAGGCTAGTGTGCCTTTTCTTCTTTTGTTCCTTAATTACTTGAGGGATATCTTGAGTGATTTCTTGAGTGATATCCTGAGTACCACTTAGGTGGGTCATTAGGTGTGGATTAGTTGCTAAAGTCTTTGTGTCTTGACCTCTTGAACTTTGTGAAGAGTTTTTCTGAGAAGATGGCTGTACTGCACTTAGTTGTGCTCTGGCTTGGCTTCGTGTATAGGGGCGAGCTGTGGTTTTGTGGCCTGTGTCAGCCAGATCTGTGTAGGGATTGCAGGGGGGTGCAGCATCCGGAGGTGCCACCATGGTTTGGCTACTGGATGGTGTCTGTAATTTATCTGTGGAGAGGGTCTGGGTTTGGGTCTGGTGTGGTTGATTGGTGATGGCGTTCTGTGTGCCTCTGGATCTGGTGTCAGTTTTTGTGGGGAGGGCTAATTTCCAGATGTCTGGCAAGCGGGATGTGTCGTCACGCTTGTTCATGTTGTGAGGGTGTTTCTCTATCTCGATGGCTTCCATGATTATTCTCTTGTGGTGATGTTCCATGTTAAAGAGCAATTTGGAATCTGCAAAATTAATTTCGTGTCCTGTTTCTTTCATGTGTTGGAAAAGAGAGGAAGTTTTTTCTTCTTTTTTGACGGCATTCTTGTGTTCTGCGATACGTGCATTTATTCGTCTGTTTGTTTGTCCAATGTACGTGGCTGGGCAGAATAGCCAATATCCTCAGAAACCCCAAGGATAAAATCCAGTTGGAAAACCAAGGGGTCTATGAAATACCCTGCAAAGTCTGCCCAGCCACGTACATTGGACAAACAAACAGACGAATAAATGCACGTATCGCAGAACACAAGAATGCCGTCAAAAAAGAAGAAAAAACTTCCTCTCTTTTCCAACACATGAAAGAAACAGGACACGAAATTAATTTTGCAGATTCCAAATTGCTCTTTAACATGGAACATCACCACAAGAGAATAATCATGGAAGCCATCGAGATAGAGAAACACCCTCACAACATGAACAAGCGTGACGACACATCCCGCTTGCCAGACATCTGGAAATTAGCCCTCCCCACAAAAACTGACACCAGATCCAGAGGCACACAGAACGCCATCACCAATCAACCACACCAGACCCAAACCCAGACCCTCTCCACAGATAAATTACAGACACCATCCAGTAGCCAAACCATGGTGGCACCTCCGGATGCTGCACCCCCCTGCAATCCCTACACAGATCTGGCTGACACAGGCCACAAAACCACAGCTCGCCCCTATACACGAAGCCAAGCCAGAGCACAACTAAGTGCAGTACAGCCATCTTCTCAGAAAAACTCTTCACAAAGTTCAAGAGGTCAAGACACAAAGACTTTAGCAACTAATCCACACCTAATGACCCACCTAAGTGGTACTCAGGATATCACTCAAGAAATCACTCAAGATATCCCTCAAGTAATTAAGGAACAAAAGAAGAAAAGGCACACTAGCCTGGGAACTTCCTCTCTGCCCAGAACATTGGAGGCTATACACCACACCCCCTCAACAGTATTTATAGGAACTCAAACACTGAGATCCTGCTCTGTTCCAGTAACAAGAAGCCGAAAGCACCAGCCTGAAGATGACGAGTGAGACCTCGTCGAAACGTCGCCTAGACACCCCAACTTTTACACGGGAAGACACCCGAGGACACCAAAACCTGCATTCCTGTACCCGTGAAAATCTACGAAAGCATATATATATATATATATATATATATATATATATATATATATATATAATAACAATGATAAACAATAAAATATTTTTTTCAAAATTAAAACAAAACCTACAGTAAGGTGTAAAATAATGGTTTGGTGTTTTTTTTTTTGGTATATTTGTATAAATAATGTTTTTGTTCAGCTGCACCATATAGTCCATAGTGAATCTGGCAATGTTCCAATATGCAGTAACAGAGGCAAGAATATTACTGGCCCAGAAATGGAAACAGGAACAAGTACCAGCACTGGAGGAGTGGAGAATGAAGCTGATGGACTATGCAGAACTTGATAAACTGACAGGGAAGATTAGATACCTACAAGACCAAAAGTTCATCGAGGACTGGGGAAAGCTAATTGAGTACTGGGAATGTATAAGTGACAAAGAAATAACGTTAGTGGCATTTAAAGAAGCTCTGTAAAAACTTAAGAAATATTGCAAAAAAGAAAAATAGATGTGGAAGGGTATGCCAAAAGGCAATAGCAAATTCAGGAAATGTGTAATTAAAAAAGTTTAATTTGGATGATTGTCAGAGAGGCTGAAGGAAGTCCAAAAAAATGAGAAAATCTGTGGAAGGTGTAATGTGATGTGATATGTATTTTTTCTTGATGGAAAATTATATATATATATATATATATATATATATATATATATATATGAATATGAATCTGGCAATGGAAAATTTCTGTAGTGCCCTCCCCTTTCCCTTGATGCCCTAAGCATGCGCTTATTTTGCTTAATGGATAATCCAGCCCTTGAATGTGGAGCACTAAACTGAAAGTTTGAGAAAGCATGAACATGAGAGGAACCCAAACTGTCAGATTTCAGTCTACTTCCCTTATTTTGAAAACATGAGTAGGTCTTTGGGGAACAGCCGGTGTGCTTCTTCATGACAAGCAGAGAAGATTCGGCAGCTATGGTTAAGGTGGGGTCAGCCAGCTGGAGAGCACCAACTGCGTGCTACAGAGAATCAAGCGAAGAAAATACCGTAAAAGCAATTCCCTTCTGAAAGGGAGAGGTAAAAATCAGTATACCAGTCCAACATAGTGCAGGATGCAAGAAGAGATTGAATCACTGTAAGCTTTCAGTTGGAAAGCTGTCTAAATGTATGTCTCCCCAGGAGGTGCCGCTATGCATTTGACAACAAGTTCCCTTTTGATGCTATGGAACACTATTATTCACTCTGCATGAGGCAAAGTGGTCTGTCTGCAACTCACTTATCGCTGCTGTTTTATTTGCCCATCGTCTGTCCTATTTATCAGGGCACACTTCCGTTCCCCATATGTATTATTACCCCAGGCATCATTCATCTCTTAGTTTTGCAATGGTGGTAGACGACTCAGGGAAAATATGATAAAACATGGTTTAGAACTCATTTTAGAGCGTAAGCAACACAGAAAGTATATTTTCTCACCAACACTGCATTGGTATAGAGCCGATTGTTTGAACAGCTATGGGCTTGCAACACTCTGACAACCCCAGGAGATGTTTGAAGAACCCCAAGAGTTGTCTATTGTGATCATTCCACTAGGCACTTTCCTAACTAAATCACTTGGATCCCTTCTGCCTCGCATGACCCATTAATTTACAGAGGTTCTTCCTGGAGCTTTGGTGTGATGGCCTGGGATTCGGATTCGGATGCTGAACCTGAAGAATCCCAGCCTGCACAGGATTCCTCGCCTCCAGAACCAGATGAGCCGGGGCTGGGGCCTGAGCCTGAAGGGTCCTCACCTGTGCTGGATCCTCAGGTGCAGGCACCAGCTGAGTCTGCTCGGGCTCCTGAGGGGGTGGAGGACCCATTGCCTGCAGGTGCTCCACTCTCAGCTGAGGTTGCCTCTGGGTCCAATAACCCTCCAGCCTCTCCTGAGCTGCAGAGGCTCAGGGCAGAGCGGTGGAGGGAACTAAGTTCCTGCAGTAGGAGTGCTCGCCTCCAGGCCAGGAGAGGTGAGTCACCTGAGGATTGTGGCTGCCCTGTGCCTCAGGGCAGATAAAAGCTAGCCAGCCCCAGTCCCAAGTTGCGGGTGCAACTTGGTTGGTTGACAGTTCCTGCCTGAATTCTGTCCTGCACCCGGCTTCAACTTTTTTGGACTGCCTCCATACTGCACCTTCGACCTTGGACTGGACTCGGACCTCACCTCTCAGTTAGCCCATGGGACCAGCACCTTTGGCTTGGAAACTTTTCAGTGTGTGCAGCCTTGGGATGTGGTCAGGATCTTATAAAAGTAAGCCCAAGGCAAACCTCTTCAAGGGGAGAAGTCCACAACCAAATGAGAAAGCCTTCTCCTTTTTCAGAGCAATACCTGTCTACTCGGAAGTATGCCCCACTGAGTTCAATGGGGACCTTAGTCCCAGGTACATAACTGCAGCCTTAATCTGTGCTAATACTGCTGATTATTTTAATGGTGATTGAAAAAGAAGAAGGAATCGCCTATTTCCATGTCTGCTGTCCTTGTCCTGTTGGGTTTGGTGGTTGAAGAAAAGAAAAAAGCCCATTGGGTTTAGAATAAATTCCAGGAAACGGGAGGTAATAATGGATAGACCAAGATCCTCTGAACCTTGAATTTAAAAGATTTGGGGTTGTTGTGTTTTTTTTTAAAAAAACCCTTCATTCAGATTCTTTAAACTAACTTTCCGAGGCACAAATCAGAAAGCTACAGTATTCCACTTGCATTTTTCATTGGCCTTAGGTGCAACCAGGTTTTGGGGGGTACATTGCTACGGCACAAAAGGAGGTCTATCCATGAAATAATTTATTGTAACAATTTCGCCTTAACTAAAAGATTTAGGCTATATTAAAAAGAAAAGGCACTGGGGAGCAGAATTTTTCTCCCCAGTCAGCCTTCTCAAGGAATTCAATTACAAGCATGGAGCTATGACACAGGATCTATTACTTGGATATTCCAAAGGCGTTCAATAAAACATATTAAGAAGGTACCTGCGCTATTTCATCATTGCTATAATGTAGACAAAGCCTCGTTATTCCACATGTTTTGCAGCTCCTCTGACCTAATTTCCAAAGAGTACCATTGTGGAATTATTATCAAAGATTATTAAGTTTTATGTTCCTGCACTTTATCGCTTGTGTCTACAGGAAGAGAATTCAAGCCAATTACGTAACAGCGAAGATCTGATTAGGTTGTAACAGAGGGACGAAATTTATTACCCTAAACTGAAAAGGCCAGAACAGCCACAAAGTGACCTGCACGTTTTACAGCAAAGATTAATGTCCTATATGTAGAAGGGGCAAGTTCACTCATGCACCAGAGCGCGTGTAATCTGCACTGGACAGAAAGGAACAGATGAATTGGTATATAAGAGGTGTACAGGGAACCAGGCAGAGGGCCTTCTCGGTAGTGGCACCTGCCCTGTGGAACGCCCTCCCACCATGTCAAAGAGAAAAATAACTACAAAACTTTTAGAAGACATCTGAAGGCAGCCCTGTTTAGGACAGCTTTTAATGTTTAATGGGTTATTGTATTTTAGTGTTTTGTTGGAAGCTGCCCAGAGTGGCTGGGGAAACCCAGCCAAATGGGCGGGGTATAAATAATTTATTATTATTATTATTATTATTATTAATAATAATAATAATAATAATAATAATGTGGGGCCCAGGTAATGTGTAATGTGTGGGCCCAGGTAAGCTCCGCCCCGCATAATCACATGGTGCAGTGCACACACACATTTTGAATGGGAATGCCCGTAAACTTTGTGGGGGCCCGGCCCCCTCAAATATTTTACTGTGGGGGCCGAAGCCCCCCCCATGACCCCTAGGAATTGGCTCCTATGTAAACAGGCAAAATAGGACCTTACTGAATCCTTAATACAGGCTTCCTCAACCTTGGCCATCCCGATGTTTTGGGACTACAATTCCCATCATCCCTGACCACTGGTCCTGCTAGCCAGGGATCATGGGAGTTGTAGGCCAAAAACATCTGGAGGGCCGAGGTTGAGGAAGCCTGTCCTAACATATGGAAGCACTGTTCCCATGTTGTATGTGAATGAAACTGAATCGGCAGATTTAGGACGGGAAACAGGAAGTACATCTGCACACAGAAATGCAACTATGGAATTTGCTCTCTCCTCAAGAGGTAGTTATAGCCACCATGTTGAGGATTAGACGAATTCACAGTGGGTACGGCGATCAGTGGCTTTGAACTAGTCTCAGAGTATTACTTGCTAGAAACCGCAGGAGATCAAAGCGCTATGGCATCCTTTAAAATGTGCACTTCTCTGAACTGTGCATTGCAGGTCTCCAATCAAGTAATAGGTACAAAAACGCACACACTATTGTAAAGCACACACATAAATGGCTATGTCAGTAACAATAACATAAAAGATGTGCTATATGTGGGGGAAATGCTTTGAAAAAATGTGTGTATGATGAGAAATTCAGACTGAAATGCTTGTGAATTTTCACGTGGACATATTTTTGTGAGTGTCATACTGATGTGGTTATGTGGAGAACTGAAGATTGGAAGAACGAAAAATCGGGAGAAAGCAGAATTGACAGATTTCTCCAGCGTGATCTGTAACTATGCCTAAGTGCATGTAACTGACATGATCACAAATTTCCCTCCTGTTGAATCCAGTTCCTCCTCCTTTCCCTTCCTTGGTTCCCCTCCCGATGAAAATATGACACTATAAGCTTTCCAGGGCACTGTTGTCTTCCACTCTGTAATGCACCATGCACATTGAAGGTGTACTATGACTAAGCAAATACTTAATTTTCTGTTACTGCACAATCAGAGCCTGCTGTCTCTGTAAATGCTCATACTGAACAGCACTACAGAACATTTCAAAAAACTGAGAACTAGTATTCATCTAGTCCAGAGCTTTTTAAATGGTGTGTCATGACACATTAGTGTGCTGGCTGCAGTGTGTAGGTGTGTCACGTGAACGCTCCCTGCACTCCTCGCGGGGTTGTAAAGGGGTTAGTTTAACCTCCAGTTTGCTAGTAAAGCTGATTTATTGTGTCGCTAAATGATGCATATCTAAAAAGTGTGTCACCGACATGCAAAGTTAGGAAAGCTCTGATCTAGACTCAGGATCACACAAAAGTTGTCCCAGTTTTGTTATAATGCTTACACTTAAAATTACTGAATTCACAATACGCAACATTCACCAAAATTAGCCACACCCTCTTTATATTTTAATGGTGAATTTTTCAGAACAAAATGTGATCTGAATAGTTCAGGTTTGTAATGTGAACTTTTAGTGCAAACTGAAATCTGTGCACTTTCAGATTATTACCCCCCCAAGGAAGCTTATTAAGAGATGCCATCAAATATAAATTGCCAAGTGAAAGTATCAGATATTGGGGAAAAATACCACCTGAAGCCAAATACAGATATTCAGTATCAAAATTCATGCAGGAGAAGTCTGGGGAGCAAATTTATTTCATTTCTATGTGTACGCAGCACATTTATTTCAGTCTAAGATATGAATGATAACATCTGTTATTGTTCCTTATATTTTCTTTCACCCTTCTATCAAGGAATTCTGGGTAGTTTACATGGTCCCCCCTTATATAATTGCAAAAGCCATGTAAGTTAAGATAGTTTAGACTGCCAGGTAGACCAAGCTTTGTGGCTTATCAGGTATTTCAGTGTGGGTCTCCAACTTCCTAATTACTAGGTCACACTGGATTGTGTACATATGGTACTGCTAAGCACAAAATGCAAATTTGGAGCCAGTGGCGAATGGCACGGTGGACTGTGACTTCTCACCTGACCTCTAGCCTGTTACATCATTGCTCCTACTGGGAGGTAGAGGAGGAAGGGTGAGGCAGTGGCAAGGTCAGCATGGTGCAAGCTTACTGGCAGAACTAACCCAATTCTCCTGTCAATGCATTTGCACTACACCAACCCTCAACCTTCATCTACCCCTAGGTAAAGCAGCAGTGACACGACCAAGCAGAGGTCATGCTGTCCACTTCCATTCAGTATGTGAACTCCATGCTGTATTTTGGGCTAGCCAAGGGACACGGGTGGCACTGTGGGTTAAACCACAGAGCCTAGGACTTGCCGATCAGAAGGTCGGCGGTTTGAATCCCCGCGATGGGGTGAGCTCCCGTTGTTTGGTCCCTGCTCCTGCCTACCTAGCAGTTCGAAAGCATGTCAAAGTGCAAGTAGATAAATAGGTACCGCTCCGGCGGGAAGGTAAACGGCGTTTCCGTGCGCTGCTCTGGTTTGCCAGAAGCGGCTTAGTCATACTAGCCACATGACCTGGAAGCTATACGCTGGCTCCCTTGGCCAGTAAAGCGAGCTGAGCGCCACAACCCCAGAGTCGGCCACAACTGGACCTAATGGTCAGGGGTCCCTTTACCTTTACCCTTTAAGGGATGCGGGTGGCGCTGTGGGTTAAACCACAGAGCCTAGGACTTGCCGATCAGAAGGTCGGCGGTTCGAATCCCCGCGACGGGGTGAGCTCCTGTTGCTCTGTCCCTGCTCCTGCCAACCTAGCAGTTTGAAAGCACATAAAGTGCAAGTAGATAAATAGATACCGCTCTGGCGGCAAGGTAAAAGGCATTTCCGTGTGCTGCTCTGGTTCGCCAAAAGCGGCTTAGTCATGCTGGCCACATACTGGCTCCCTCGGCCAACAAAGCGAGATGAGCGCCGCAACCTCAGAGTCGGTCATGACTGGACCTAATGGTCAGGGGTCCCTTTACCTTTGAACTGTTGAAGGCCAGCCATTTCAAGTAATGAAAATTTAAACGGTATTCCTACTGAAGTTAAAGAGTAACACATATTAAAACAAAACAAAACTCCTTATTGGTTTTATGTCACATAGAATTAACACAGGGAGCTAATTGCAATCAGATTCCACTGAAATAACCTGTGCTCACCTAAGCAGTTCTATGGCTGTCAATATTCAATTTGCACTTCACTGAGTATATCAAGATGAGTGCCGCGTCATCAGGACGGGGCAGTATCCAGCCTATTATTTCAAATAGTACATTTCAATGAGAATTACGCCCAAATCATTGCATACAGGGTCACTATACAGAGGACTGGATCCAATTGCACTTGTCTGTTTGTGGAAGGGTATTTTATGGAGAACTCTGCAAACCGAAGAGAAGGGACAGTTGTTTGGTCTCATCAGGGCCATAGCTAGGGGGTGGTGAGGTGGGCCCCCTCCAGGGATGCAGGCAATTCGAGGGCACAAAATTGGCTAAAAATATGTCCATAAATAGAAATATCGATTATTGCCTCATAAGAAATGGTTTTAAATAAAGGTTGAATTGAATGGGTGGGTGGGGGAGTTGGAGGAGAGGCAGAAAGAAGAGCTAATTTGTCCATGAATAGGGGGGAAAATCTGGGCAGTTCTGCCAGGGGCGCAAGATCACCTAGCTACAGCTCTGGGTCTGGTACCCATTTCCTTGTGACCCTCCACTCCTAATGTGTTGCAGAGAGTTGCTGACTCTCCAAAATAGCATGGAACGCGATATCGTGAGCTACATGGAGAAATTCATGAAAATTGCCACCTCCTCCTCTGTTCCATTTATAAAGGCCTCCATCAATTCAAAGACTTTTCGCAACCAGAATATAAACCAAAGCATTTAAAACATGGATGGAGACAACTTGTTATTCCTTACCATTGGTCACGCTAGCTGGGGGCTGATGAGAGTCCAACAGCACGCGGAGGGCACAACTTCCCCATTCCCTCATTTAAACATGCAAAGTCAGCAGTAGAATCCAGTACAATTATTTGAAAAATACAATTTTTCAAGTCCAGTATCTTTTTAGTTATCTCCTCTGCATTTGTTCTGGAACCATTAAGAGAATAAGCATTACTGACTGACTCACGGTCCACAAAGTCAGGAAATTAGAAGCCTGTGCCTTATTGGATGTGCCCCATGATCAGCAATGATGGATAATGTAATGTCAAAAATGGCACTTGCTTACAACTAGGGATGGGGGAAGAAATGCGATTCAGCTCACCAAATTTGCACTTTCTGAAACAATATTCAAACACAGCCATCCTCCAAAGTTCACACTTCTCTAAATTTTGCAAGCAGTTCTCCAGTCAAGTAGTGTGAACAAAAAATGCATGGCGTTGAGGAAAGCATCCATAAAAATGAATACTGTATATTAATGAAAATGACACACAAAATATTAGGGAGAAACGCTCTGCAAAATTGTGCCTATTATGACAAAATTGTAAACAAACGAAAAAGTAAATGCATTAGGAGGAATTTTCAGGACCAGTTTTTAGGAGACCTTTTCTTTGAAAACAGACAAAGTGTAGCCTTTTGTGACAGTTTATCATGTTTCCAATGTGCTGAAGGGCCCCAAAGGTTGACAAGACCCATTTAACCGAAATTTCACAATGAAAGAAATTGCACATAGCACCTGCTAGGTGGCTCCCTCGGCAAATGTTGCAGTACTGGCAGAGTCACTGGCTTCATTTTTGCATTCAGCCATGCACGCAATATTTTTGCCAGTACTTACTTACTCCAGACTTTATCAGGGAAGGAAAATGTCGCCAACTTTTGAACTGCTGATCGGAACTTCACTGTCCTGAACCCCTGACCTACCTGGCAACAAGCCAGTATGTTAAGTCCAAAGTTCAAAGTCCAGGAAACACAGTCCAGGGTCAATCCAGGTAGCCATGTCCAACAGTCAGGAAACAGTCCAGAGTCAAACCCATAGAGGTCCAGGAACATCCAAGCCAAGGCGCATCAACATGGGCAGTTGAGCAGACACCCCAGCTCTGCTGCCCTTTTGTACTTTGCATGCTGATTGCAGTATCTGGGCTTGACAAGGCATGTGACCCTCACCTGTTCCAAGTCTTCTCCAGCTCACCAAGTGGTGAGCCCCACTTGGGCCAGTTAGGGAGCTGGGCTATGGGCCCTTGCCTGCCTCAGTCTCCTAGAGCAGTGTTTCCCAACCTTGGGCCTCCAGCTGTTTTTGGACTACAACTCCCATCATCCCTAGCTAGCAAGACCAGTGGTCAGGGATGATGGGAATTGTAGTTCAAAAACAGCTGGAGGCCCAAGGTTGGGAAACACTGTCCTAGAGCACCTCTCCCACTGCTCCCTACATCTCAGAGCCTGCCATATTTATGGGGACATGGGCCTCTCTGGCTCTGGCGATATGTCCTGCTGCTCTGGTTCCTCCATCCCTCGCCATCCTGCATCATCATGTGAGTATTTCCTTTCTCCACCCCCTGTTTTCCCCGGGATGTCCCAGTCCCAGCTACACCCCTCGCCGGGATCCTCTTCCTCCTCCCCATTGTCCTGCCAGTTCATGACATTGACCAAATCAATGGTGTGCTCTGCAACCAGCTTGAATAAAATACATCAATGGTTTTCACCAAAAATGGAAATAAATATATGATATGCTGTCTTAAAAATTGGGGTGCTGGTAGCAGGGAAAGGGTCAGAAAAAGCATTGCTGGTTCCACTGTTTACTTAGGAGCAGTGATATTTTTCCCGAGAGTTCCCGAGAGTGACAAGACAAGAGCAGGTTTTGCACTTATATTCAAAGTGTGAGGTGACAAGGAGCCTCAAGTCCTAGCTGCTCTTGGCTGTGGGCAGCCAAGTGTCTTACACTTAGAAGAAGAGTTTGGAATTGATATCCTGCTTTATCACTACCCGAAGGAGTCTCAAAGCGGCTAACATTCTCCTTTCCCTTCCTCCCCCACAACAAACACTCTGTGAGGTGAGTGGGGCTGAGAGACTTCAGAGAAGTGTGACTAGCCCAAGGTCACCCAGCAGCTGCATGTGGAGGAGCAGAGACGCAAACCTGGTTCACCAGATTACGAGTCTACCGCTCTTAACCACTACACCACGCTGGCTCTCTTAGAAGTTTTAGAAGAATGGAGGCAGCACGCAGCCCTCTCAGACTGCCTTGTATTTTTGAAAAATAAATAATAATTAATAAATCTGTGTTTCTGCATGGATTTTAAAGGATTCCCCATTAAAAATCTGCCTGGATAGGATGGACTTAGACCTATTCCCTCAGCGGGAACAGGGGTGGACCCATCCTTAATGGGTCCAGCTTTCCCTAGTGGGAACCAGAGAAAGGATGTGGCGCATCACTGCTCAGCTAAATGGAGCATGCAACACAGTATATAGTAATTTTAAAATAAGAAACAGATAAATGAAAATGATTGTTATGACTAAAGGCATCACATAATATATCCAGACTCCGCAGGCAGGTAATCAAATAAGCAAACCATCTTGCAGCATAAACACATGCCAGAATGCAATAAAAATCTAAATTACAATGCACATAAATTCAAGATCAGCCACTAATATTAAATTGTGATCATTTGGGAGGGAAGGGGGGACTTGAACATTAGGAGAGTTTTCTACCCATTTCTAACACACAATTGTGGTCAAGTCTGCTGCTGCACTGATGCCGTGCCACATGTCACATCGCAGTATTGCTGAGCCATACTTTGAGCAGGGCATCCAGCAATTCTTGAGCAGGGCATCCAGCAAGCAATCTGGCTGGTTGAGCATTCTAGTGCAAGGAGTAATACTGCCTCATCTGGTTTATCTTAAGCAAAAAGGCCACTCTGGCAAAAGCATCAGAGAAGGCTGGTAATTGTCCATTAGAGGGAGATAAACTACCTGAAGACTAATCTCTGGAAACACAAGCTGCAGAGCTCTCACAGCAGGAAGCTGAAACTGGAGGACCTTGTTTGTTTGTTTGTTTGTTTGTTTGTTTGTTTGTTTGTAGATGGCTAGTAGCAGTGGCAGCAGGTTTCAGAGAAGTTCTGCAATGATGAACAAGCTTAGGATCGCCCTACTGTCCTGCAGTAAAGCTTTGAAGCACATTCTTGTGGTGAAGAGAATTCATTTCTACACAAGCTCCAGATCAGGGATTCCACTGAACAACTCTCAACACTCACCTAGGCCTATCAAGCTCCTTGGTCTAGCAAATGCTCACCATAAAAAAGACCAGCCTCCTAGTGCTATGCCTCATCATCTTCCCTGGAACGGAACCCTTGGCCTATGCCCCTGATATGTCTTCCTGGTGCCTGATCTGCAGTTTAGCTTTGACTATGCCCTTGGCCTCTTGAAACCTGAGCTGCTTCTTCAGTCTCGACCTTGACTATATCCTTCTCTTGGTATCCAATGATCAGGATACGATACGATACAATACAATACGATAATCTTTATTGTCATTGTCCCATACAGAACAACGAAATTGAAAAGAATCTACATCAGACATTAAAAAACCAACACACCTGCTATCCTAGCTATCCCAGCCTGGTTAAACCCCTAAAAACTCTGATACCCCATAATGAAATACAATATACTCCCATAGAGACTACCTTACACTGCATTTAAAACCAAAATCACATTTGAATAAAAACTGTTTCTCAGGCGGCTAGTCCTAGTCTTTATAACTCTGTACCTTCTTCCAGAAGGCAGAGGCAGAAAGTGATCATTTCCGGGGTGCGCACTATCCTGTACTATCTCTGCAGGTTTCTTATGACACCTGGAAGCATAGATTTGATCCAAGGTGGGAAGGGTGCACCCAATTATTCTTTTCACAGTCTTTACAAGCCTGGACAGCATTGGTTTTTCCCTAACAGTGCAGCTCCCAAACCACACACACACAGACCATAAGTTAATACACTCTCAACAGTACAATGGTAAAATGCCATCAACAGGTCCTCTGAGAGATTATTTTTCTGGAGGATTCTCAGAAAATATAACCTCTGCTGTGCTCTCTTCATCAGGTCTTTACTGTTTTCTCCCCAGGTTAGGTCATCTCTCAACTCTATTCCCAGGATCAAGCCCTAGCTAAGGTCTGACAGTAATACAGGCACAGAAGGCTGATGTGTCCGTGCAAATTAGTATAGGGTTCTCCCAAGAGAGGAGTTAAATGACCTCAAATGGCAATAGTAAGTTATGAGAACCTTCTTCCCCCTTCTACATTAGGAAGTTTCATTTACTTAAGCTACATCAACTATAAAGGGATGCTAACCAGTTCCCATGGGCGGTACAATTCAAGAAGTGCCCATCATGCCAATAGTAGCATATAAGGTCAGCTAATAAGCTCTTTCCAGTTTGGTCAGCCATCTCACTGTGCAAATCAACCATGTGGCCCAGCATACTTTGAGACATCGCAAATAATTACTGGCCACATGCTTAGTTTATGTGAGAAGCAGGTCTTGCTAGAAGGGAAGCTCCAGACTTGGCCTGTCAGTCAACCACACACCCAGGGCAGTGAAAAAATCTCTGGAGGTGGCCTCGCCTATAAGCATGCATATAATTAAATTTTGTGCATGCCAACATCACGGCATAGTCAAGCACCTACGGTATTTTGTTTGTTTGTTTCTGATGTAGAAAGCTCTTCCGTTGTTTGGGAGTAATGTCAAGACCCCATAACATCATCTCTTTTCCGTCTATTGGAGGACATTCACTAAGTACCTCTTCCATAACAACCCCACTAGAATGAAAGAAAGCCCAAAAGCATTTCATCATCTGGCTTATTAAAATATCCTGATTAATAGGACTGTATATTTTTTTCATGGCAAGGATAGCTTACAACATTGTTTCCCCATATGAGTAAATACACCAGGCCTGCTTGACTTCCAAGCCAAATGTAGACTACCAGCCATTATGACGACCGACTAATAATTCAATGATCCTCTTTGGTATGGAAATGCGAAAACAGTGACACCCTACTCCATCAAAAGTCATACATGCCTCCGATAACTTTTACACTGAGGCTTTAGTCTCATGAACAGTCATGCACATTAAATCTGATAAAAATGAATGAGGTATAATTAAATGTATTTAACTATAAGCAGAATCAAGTACCTACATTTCCCTTTCCTTTTTGCCAATGGCATATCCACATATTGAACATTAAATAGGCTTATATTTTAAAAAATAAAAGTAGCATTTTAGAGACCAACTACGTTTGTTCTTGGTATGAGCTTTCATGTGCATGCACACTTCTTCAGATACCTGTGAGGTTGATGGACTTCCCTTTCATGCGGCTCAATGTGGTGCCTTCCATGGTTCTAGATTCAGGTAGGTAGCCTCTCTGAAGAAGTGTGCTACTGGACAATTTTATTTTTTAAAAAAAATATTTCTACTGTGTCAGACCAACATGGCTACCTACCTGAATTAAATAGGCTTGCCATACATCCAGAAAATTCCTGACACGTCATGTGTAAAAATGACAGGCAGGGTGGAATATTGTTGAATTAGCTCCAAAAGCTTAAAATCACTATTTTGGGGGGTTTCGCAAAAAAGCTCAAAATTTTGGGGTTCTTCCTAAAAAAAGCCCAACAACTTTGTGGCTGTCAGGAATTATACTTTTTGAAATCCCAAATAAGCTACTGATAGTGGGGAGGGCATAAAAAAATACTCTTGGTTCCTCTCCTATAATTTATTTCATTATATCCACAATGCAAAGAATAATTGCTCTGATTCCTGATGCCCTGTTGCATTAGTGTTTTCTAAGATAGTCAGACACACGAAAAGGGACAGGGTTCTTGCAACATTTAATAGTTGAATAGAAGCAGGACTTCCTGCATAGATTGCATGAAGACTATTAAAGAGGCAGGAGCCCCAATTTCTTCTGCAATCTGGCAATCCTCTATTTGTTCCCAATACAAAATACAGTGGTATCTCAGGTTAAGTACTTAATTCGTTCCAGAGGTCCGTTCTTAACCTGAAGCACCACTTTAGCTAATGGGGCCTCCTGCTGCTGCTGCGCCGCAGGAGTACGATTTCTGTTCTCATCCTGAAGCAAAGTTCTTAACCTGAAGCACTATTTCTGGGTTACCAGAGTCTGTAACCTGAAGCGTATGTAACCCGAGGTACCAGAATCAGAATTTTCTTCAGGGCTTAGCAGGAGAGGAAAGAGTTAGATTTCCCCATGCCTGTCCTGATTCACGCCCCACCCCCAGGGGATGCAATTTGTGTGAGTGTGCAAAAAACACATTTAACGACACATGCAGTTTGGCCCTTTTTCTGGCCTGCAGAAATGTAATTTCCTGGTTGCCCCTCAGTGCTTCTCCGCTGGCTCCCTTTCCCCAGTGGTGGCGCCTAGCTGCCTCCTCATGGAGTTGCCTTCAGCTGAAACTCTCCTTGGCAGCTCAAAGGTACCACAAGCCAACTGCCTGGAGCTGAGCAGGTGGAAGGTCAGGTTGCGTTGCCAACACACTGCAGACGTTCCCAGCACCGGTGCCACCCAGGATAAAAATGTTGGTTCCTATCTCAGCTACGTCTGCGTCTTGGAAGGTGATCAAACCACCTGATCCATCCCTACTCCTAAAAGCCCCTTGTGAAATTAACTTCGCAGAGTCGTCTTGTATTCGTTCAGAACTGTCACGCTGACAAGGCACAGGCAGATAACATGCGCATGTATTGATGGCATGAACAAATGCAGGAATGTGTAACAACAACAACAACAACAACAACAACAACTTACTGTATTATTTATACACCACCCATCTGGCTGGGTTTCCCCAGCCACTCTGGGCGACTCCCAACAGAGTATTAAAAACATGATCAAACATTAAACATTTAAAACTTCCCTAAACGCAATGATTCTACAGCCCTGGTGTAGCATAGTAGCTCATAGAATTGTAGAGTTGGAAGGATCTAGTCCAATCCTCTGCAATGCAGGATTTGTTTGCCCAACATATGATTGGAACCCATGGCCATGACATTAAGAGTCTCATGCTCTACTGGCTGAGCTATTTCAGCTTAATAGCCTGATGAGTGCAATTCTATACACATCTTCTCAGAAATAAACTCAGTTGTGTTCGGTGGGATTTATTCCTGGTCCTGTGTGGGTTTATAAAATCACAGAGATTAACACCGCAATCCTACGCAGTACCATGGAAGTAAGTCTCATACTAGGGCTTATTTTGGAGGAGGCATGGACATGCTGCAGTTCCATACACACGCTGAAGTTCTAAGCACAGAGGAACTTATTTCTGAGTAAATAGGCATTGGGCAATTCCAGGCTGTGCAAGGGCCAATCCATTATTGTTTAATGAGCAGAGGCCTATTCATGCAAAATTGTATTGGGCTCTGGCACCTTCAATAGTTGTGTGGAAGGGGAGATTTTGGTAGCCTGTTCCTGCTAACTTCCCCGTTATGCACAACTGTTGAAGGTGCCAGAGTCCTGCAATCTTTTGGATCTGGCTATTAGTTGAACAAATATTGCTGCTCTATAAAGACTGAGACATTATACTTTCCCTACTAGGTGCTATTATTATTATTATTATTATTATTATTATTATTATTATTATTATTATTATTATTTTCCTAGGTGCTGAATAGAGATGAATAGTCTTCCTTTTTTTTTTAACATAGATTTTTGCTTACTATTTCGATGTATACTTCTTTATAAGCCACTAAGAGCTTTTATTTACCGTTCAGCAGCATACAGTTTTTAAAATGAATTAAACTAACAAACAATTGCCCCAAGCTTTGGGAGCATCTACTTTGAAAAATTAAATCTCTCCCATTTGCATTCACAAAAGTTAAAACGCACCATGTGGATTTTGGCGAAAATATGTCAAACAACAAAATAGGGAGGGAAGATGAGGCAACATTTAGCCCATCCTCAATAATTTTTAAACAATGCTTTTTAGATTTATCCCAACCATAGCTTCTCGATGTGCAAAGATTAAATGCGCCGTCATCTGTAACTAAGCTGCTTTGGAATGATCTGTATCCTCAAATACAAGATACAAATAATCATAATAAATAATGTTAAATAAAGCAAGGCTGTATCAGATCTGGCATTAAACTGCAGTGTGAACCCAGGCAAAAGAATTCTGTGAGGGAGGGAGCCTATGTCCTATTCCAGTAGCTTTTCCTATCCTGTGTTAGACCCCTAGGTGGTGCAGGTGAGTTTCCACAGAAGGGAAACCCATTATTTTCGCAGTTTTCAGATCTATGAAACTCAAAGGAAAGCCACTCAGGGGAAAGTTGCGGGGAAGTCCTCTGAGACTGCAAAGTAAGTGTAGGACAAGCGAAGCACAGGGTACATGGTGGCCCTTTATGGACAGCAGTAGCTCTTGGAACACCCATGAGATATGGTCCACCTACCTGCCTCGCAGCATCTGATGGTGTGATGCCCATAGGCAACTGCAAAAAGTGCTTCAGTAGCTCGAAACTGGATATTGTCAGCGTTTTAGTGACAGACTGCTTGCTTGGCTGGATTTCGGCTTTGTTCTTTAATTCTGCGCAAGGTAAGATTTCTTTTTCATAAGAAATTTATGTTCGGGGAAGCTAGATACTCTTCGTGGCGGCGATCGGGATACAGAAATCAAAATACTGTTTTCAAAATACTTGTCATTTTTAATATTTCGCGAGAAGCGCCTCTGCTCATGGGATGTGCTGAAAGCCCTGGATTCCATATTTATATCCCCCCCACCCCCATATCTTTTCCAAACAACTGTGTGCATGTTCTCCATTGAGGATTCAAAGTGTGATGTTTCCTTGTGTTTCTTTGTAGTGCCCACGTAATACAGCATGGAGCATATATCCAAGAAGTTGGGTTTTTGCTATATGGCTATTTGTAACAATGGCTTTGATAGGTGGTTGGGTTTTTGGGGCATTTTAGAGTTTGTGCTTGGAGATTGCAGCTTCATTACTTGAGTTGTACAGAATACCAGCAATATGTTTATAACTTATACGCTGACGGGAACAAAGAATATTACTGCAAGGCACCTCAGCACCCGCCGGGATGAGGTTGATTGAATGTGGGGAATTACATACCTGTAAATACAAGTTTAGGAGCATGTACGGTTTTGTTTCCAGGAGAAAGTTTTCTCAATATTGTAGAGCAACAGGAAACGCAAGCGCTATAAAGAAAATGATTGCATTCTGCTAGATCTTTAAGCATGTTGTTTAGCATTTCTGACCAGCAGTGGAAAGGTACACGGAGACAACCGTGAGTTCTAGGGAATGCTGTTTTTACAGCCATACAGACTGAAACATTTAATGGATCTGTTCCTTGCATAACTATACCGGATCTGCTCCTCAGCTGTCTTAGAATCTGCAATAATCTCTTGAAACCAAAGCTGATTTGCACTGTGCAAGAACGTAAGAGATGGGCAGACCAACAGCCCATCTAATCATCCTTTGGCCAGCAGTGGTCACTACATTCCTGCAAATGGATAGGACAAGAACAGACAGCCCTTTGCTCTCCATTTCCATCCGTTTGCTATATGGCATAGGGGCATCTTTGACATGAGGAGCAAGGCCTGAAGGCACAGGACAGACCTCCCTCCATTGGGTGGAACACAGTCTTTGCTCACCTAAGTTTTGTAAGTTTTGCTCACCTGACCGCTTTGTTAGATACTGATATTCCTGTGTTTCACTCCCACTCAGCTATATAAAATTAGCTTTCCTTGTTTTTTGTGGCAGTGTGATTCCACAAGGATCAACTCTTCAAACTGCCTTCTCAAAGGCATCAACTAATGTAATTTCCTGCTAAAAAGCAGGGTGGTCCCTGCCTCTGCTCCAACCTGCTGCCCCCATCAAGCTTTGCAGAGAGAAGAGCACACCACGTGAAACGTCAGGTCAAGTGAATAGCTACTGACGCAAGCTAGCCAGCCATGCCCTGAATGCACTAATTCAGGGGTCAGCAAACTTTTTCAGCAGGGGGCCAGTCCACTGTCCTTCAGACCTTGTGGGGGACAGACTACATTTGGGGGGGGGGGAATGAATGAATTCCTATGCCTCACAAATAACCCAGAGATGCTTTTTAAATAAAAGAACATATTCTACTCATGTAAAAACATGCTGATTCTGGGACCATCCGCAGGCCAGATTTAGAAGGCCATTGGGCCAGATCCGGCCCCCGGGCCTTAGTTTGTTTACCCATTCACTAATCCCTCTGGTCAGTAACCAGTCTAATACAGCAGGCAGCTCCTTCCCAATCCCAGTGCGGTCAGACCCCGACCATTAAGAAAACCCTCTGGTCCTTACTAAGTCATCTAGTCAACATCTTGCCTTTGGGCCAATTAATTTTTTTTCCTTTTCAATTTTTCAATTTATTTTTTACAAATTAACATCAAATTTGTTGGTGTGACAGTATCTTACATACTCGCAAGGTTGATGGGGAGCAACAATTTCACACGTGGGGAAGGAGCCCTTTCTAAATATTATGGGCTGGATTTCTTCTTCAGTGTTCTCCCGTGCTAATAATTTGATATTTCAGTTCCTGCAGTATACGATACATATTGCAGGGACTAAAATATGAATTATATATGCCCTTAAATTCCCTTCTCAACCGTTGGATGCTGTGTGCACCCGCTGTTGCTGCTGCTAAAACTATCCCAATATTTTATTACCATGCTGTGTTTTATTGCTGCTATTATGCATGGCAATAAAACAAAATATGTATCTCTGTCAACATCTATGCAGTTTTTTCTTCCCTCCTTACTTGCATAAGCTGGAGGAGTCTAACTTTCTAGTCTCTCAGTGCAGGCGTGCCAATTCTATGGGGCTGAGGCGTCTACAGCCCCCCCAATGTCTGTTTGGACGAGGCTCAGCCCCCTCCTATCTTGCCCTGGGTTGCACAGTGTCAGGAGAGATGCGCAGAACAGTGCGGCCTGGCACACAAATGTTACATTGGGAAGATGCCTGGTCGGCGCTCTCCTGATGCAAGTCGTCATGCATGTGACGTGCGTGACATCATATGCACAAGATGTGCATCGCACGCGTGATGTCAGTCCCCCCCCCCAAGTTAGCTGCAACTCGGCACCTATGCCTCAGTGTGTGCCACTCTAGTTATTATTAGTTATTTTACTGTGCCAATGAACACGTGGAAGTAAAGACTTGGATTCTATAAATTGTGTAGTGCTAATTTATACAGTGGCATTATGTACCGTATTTTTCCATGTATAAGACGACCCCATGTACAAGATGTCCCCTACTATTATGGGGGACCCTGATTTAAGAAAATGGGGGGGAGATGTATCTGTGTATAAGACGAACCCCGATTTTGAACACTATTTTAGAGTAAAAAAAACATAGTTTTATACAAGGAAATGTACGGTACTTCTGAGTTTCTGATGCTTTGATTCTGGGATATGCTTTGAGCAATATGTTATGAGGCTCACTGCTGAAAATTTATTGAGCAAGGGCCATAGGACTGGGCATAACAGGAGCCCCATGGGGTGTTTCTTGTTGATAGGGGCAGAACTGAGCATGGCCATCATCAGATAAATTCTGAATATGAAGCTGCTGCAGAGTCAGTGAAACTGTACAAGAGCCAAATGAATGCAAGATAATGAAAAAGAAAAAGTAGCAATTGGCTCAGGTGGGCAAAAGGAAGTCAGCTAAATGACTCAGATCAAAAGTATTTAATTTAATCTTCCTTGGCTGAGGAATTCTGAAATATTTCATTTAAGAAAGCCACCAAGGAGAAAATAATTATTAAATGTTAATGTTTGTAATTATTCCCCCAAGACTTTTTTTTTCATTCTTGAATACACAGGCAGAAAAAAGGAAAAACCTAAGCAAAGGAAATAAATTGCCCCTGGCAGCGGCTTTCCTGGCTTCAAACAACATTCCCTGTGCCAAAGTTTGACCTTGCTTAAATTGACACAAATCTGGAGTTATATACTGCTCTTTGATTTCTAGTGAAATCATTTGGAATAGTGATCTATGCAGGAAGCCACAATGGCCCAGAGTCTATGTATCTCACATGGGACCACAGCAAAATGCATGCATGCGCAACCATCACACATGCCATTTGCGCATGCCATGCAGAAGTGCAAATAATATGCAGCCCAAACCTGTGCATATCTGTCTCAGAAGTAATTAATGCAGTGCTCAAAGGAACTTGCCCCCTAGTAAGTGGGCACAGAATTGCAGCTTTAGACCACCAGTTAATTAAACACTGCTACTTATAACTGTGAAATAAATGTGAAGGCAAATATACTGAGTGCGGGAGGGCAGAGGTGATGTTAATAGCACTGCTGAAACATTGTGTTTAGAATTATGCCCACTTTGACAAAAATACATTAAAAATAATTGGAAAGCTACTAACAGATGCGAAAGAAAGAGGGGGGTTTGCCCTGCCGGACTTGAAGTTATATTATGAATCTGCAGCCCTCTGCTGGTTGAAGGATTGGATTTTGTTGGAGAACACCGATGTCCTCGACCTGGAGGGATTTGATAATGCTTTTGGGTGGCATGCATATTTGTGGTACGACAAGGTTAAAGTTCATAAATCGTTTAAAAACCATATTGTCAGAAGGGCAATTTTTATGGTCTGGTCAAAATATAAAGACTTATTGGAGAGTAAAACTCCGAGGTGGCTCTCACCGATGGAGGCCAAAGCACGTAAAAGACTCAATATGGAGGCCCACTGGCCTAAATATTGGGAAATAATTGAAAAAATTGGAGATAAATGGAGGTTGCAGAGTATGGAAAAGTTAAAAAACAAGGTGCGAGATTGGTTGCATTATGCTCAAATCCAGGAAGTTTTTAAAGCGGACAAAAAAGTGGGTTTCCAGGAGGAAAAATCGAAACTAGAGACAGAGTTGCTTGAGCCAAAATCTAAGTTAATTTCGAGAATGTACAACTTGCTGCTTAAATGGAATACACAGGATGAGATTGTTAAATCCTCCATGATAAAGTGGGCGCAGGACTTGGGGCACAACATTATGTTTGAAGACTGGGAAAGGTTATGGAACACCGGAATGAAATTCACGGCATGTAGTGCCTTGAAGGAAAATATTATGAAAATGACATACCGGTGGTACATGACCCCAGTCAAGCTTGCAAAGATATATCACCTGTCCGATAATAAATGTTGGAAATGTAAAGAGGAGGAAGGGACATTTCTACACCTCTGGTGGACCTGCCCGAAGGTGAAGGCCTTCTGGGAGATGATACATAATGAACTAAAAAAGGTGCTTAGATTTACTTTACCTAAGAAACCGGAGGCCTTCCTCCTGGGCATGGTAGACCAGAGGGTGGCTAAGAAAGATAGAACTTTTTTTATGTACGCTACTACAGCAGCAAGGATCTTGATGGCAAAGCACTGGAAGACACAAAATCTACCCACACTGGAAGAATGGCAGACGCAGCTGATGGATTATATGGAACTGGCTGAAATGACTGGCAGAATTCGAGACTCGGGAGAAGAAGAAACGGAGGAAGTTTGGGAAAAATTTAAGGACTATTTGAAAAAGCATTATAAATTGTATGAATGTTAAAAAATGCTTCTCTCTAGGAAAGTATAGCTTCAGTATCGGTAAATCTTTGAATTGGTAAATAAGGCACAACAAGACAGAAGTGGTGTAATGAAATAATTTTATTGTGTTGAAACTAAAAATTAATGGGTTCGGATTGAAATGTCTAGAGACCAGATATCACGATAAAATGGAAGATATATTATTATGTTTAAAATAAGTCAACAAATTGCTGAGGTTTCGGTTTTACAGAGAATGCAGAGTCCGGAAGAGGGGGGGAGTCCACTAGATTTATGGAAACATGTATTTGGAATTTGAATATTGTATATTATAAACTTAATAAAAATTATATTAAAAAAAAAAATAATTGGAAAGCATTCAAGAGAAGAGTTATGAGAATTTTTAAGGATTGAAAAACAAGCCTAGCAGCTAGCAACTTAACACGATCAAGCTATTTATCATATCAAAAAAAGTTGAGGGGGTGAGTTGTCCACAGGGTATAAATACTTTAAGGAGGAGAAAGTATTTCATAATGAAATGCTCTCTAACCTAGAAGAGGAAGATAAAATATTAAGAAATGCACAAAGTTCAAATTCATTCAAAATAGGCAGGAAATAAATTTCTAATGCTGAGAAATAGACCGCTAAGAAATATTGCTAGGGAAGTGCAGTTTTGCACCAGCCGTTCTGTAAAACAAGCCAAATTGTATTTTAGAATATGGTTTGACCCAATGCAATATGCATGTTATTAAATGCTGCATTTTTAAGGAAATTAAGGTTGCTATCCTATTCTATACTCCGTTTCCTGGGCTTAAGGCATCTTTTATTCAGTGGGGTTACTTTTGAGTAGACATGCAGGATTGCCCTGTAAATTATGTTTAATGGTTTCAGCCAGAATCCCATAAGTAAAAAATCATAAAAAATGGACTTTGTTCTGCTTCAGTCATGCTCTGTCTATGCCAGTTCCAAGTATAACTTAATGGTCTGGTTGGGATGTTTATGCCGAGATTAAGACTATGGAGGAAGCCTTTGCACCAATACAAGCTCTTTGTCTGCATGGGAGGGACTGCAAATGCATGGTACCACTAATGTCACAAATAAAGACTTGAAATGTGCTTCCAAGTGAGTCTTCTACAATGCAGTGAAATGTCAACTTAGACTCCTGCTGACCTGCTTCCTGAGCTTGGAGGCCTACAGTCTCCTTGACTGGTTGTGGGGCAGATAGTCCCACAGCAAATATGCTATTACTGTCAGGCTCAGAGCATGTATGAGTCACTAGGCGTCACAGCAGGAAGGTATCTAAACAGACCCTGAAGCACTCACACCAGCTCTGAAACTTTCCCCTTCCACTTTAAGGCAGTCCTCCTACCTATTTCATGTGTTGAAGGACATATATGTACTCACAAGCATTCTCTGCAGGGATGGTTTTGGGACAGGAGAGAGCAGCAGGTCAAATCAAGCTATAGGTGTGGCCAATGGACCACCAGTTGACCATGCCCGATTTTGACAAAAAGAAAAATACGAAAAATGAGTCGCTGGTGTGTGTTTTGGGATATTTGTCCCCACTGGTAGCTGCTGCCCATCAGGACTGATGAGGTGGAAGGCCAGGAAGCCAAGAATAGGTGGAGTCAGAGCCAATGGCAGGCAGAACCAACTAATTCTAGTTTTGCTTCCATCCTCCTCGCTATACAACATGAAATCCTGAGACTAAGGAGGAGAAAGCTGACAGGCAGTGCCATCGCTTGGACAGGTGGGGACCGGCAGAGAGTAGAATAGGGTTAGTAGGGCAGTTTCACATTCACCCAAATGAACCAGCTTTGTACCCCATCTAGCTTTCCTCCAGGTCTAAAGCTTTTAGGCCCAATATACCTTGGCCGGCTTGTAAGCAGGGTACCCATTTGAAATGATACAGGGAGCCACAAGTCTGAAGCATCATGAACAGAAAGATAAAGGATAAAAGTCACTTCTGATGTGGTGGGTGTTGTTGTTGTTGTTAACATCAGTAAAGTGGGCATGGACCTTTTCGGTTTCCCTCATTTTTGTTAGAAATGAATCTACACTGGGGTTTTTTTTTTATTGGTGGTAGCTTTTTATCATCAATCTTTCATGCCTGCTCTTTCACATCTGCTGCTACTTAGGAGTAGGAAACTTGCCTCATTTATCATTCTGTAAAGCTGATTGTATAACACCAAAACCAACTGCAAAGCTATGGCCTACTTTCAGCCTGAATGCCAGAGCTCCAGGGGTATGCAGCATAGGTTTCACTCATCTGCAGTTTTCAGAAGCCCTTCCTTTTACAAAACACACAGGATAAGATTCCAACACACCATCTACTTCTGCTGTGGGGCATCTCCTTTATCTTCTGCCCCAAGCACTGGGGGGTTGGAGGAGCCTCTAGAGACAATCTCGGTGATTCACAGAGAGAGCAAAGAAACCAAGCATCCCGTTATGCAAAGTAGATATCTGGGTTGATTTTTTAAGATGTATGTACACATGTGTATCTTCTTTCTGGAACAGGAACCGTTCACACATGTAGATTGGGTATAACTAAGTGATGAATTGCAGGTGCGAAGGAAAGATTTGCGCACCGCACTCATAATTTTCATTTGGCATCAGCTCACCTCAAAAACAACAACATGCCTTTCAATGAGACAGCCCACACGTTTGACTAAAAGTCATCAAGAGATGAGTAATCAAGGAACAAGCAATCAAGTTCACATGCAGAATTTTCACAGATACATTAGAAAGGTGGGGTAGAAATGCTTTGACCCATAAGTATTCAATAGCTTAAAGACTTGAGTGTTTTCTTTTTAACCTGGGATGTCATTTTAAAATAAAGTTAAAATAAAGGCAACGGGGGGGGGGGGGAAAGGAAGAGCACACTTCAAAACACCACAGGATCACTAATTAAGGGGGAAAGGAAACTCATGGATTACAAGCCTTAGTCAGTGTATCGCAGATAGGCCTGTGGGCCAATTAGAGTCAAACTGCCTACAGAGATGCTTCTGAGTCATGAGATAACACCGTCATAGTGTGATTTTCAAAACATACAGATGTGAAGCAAACTGTGTGTTTACCACAACCTTTTCGCTAAAGGGCCTGAGGCAGATAGAGTGATGGTTAATATCTTCACAGGAGCCTTCTGGCTGCAATTCTCCAAACACGTTTTCTGAAATAGTGCCATTGATCCTGGAGAAAAACCCACCAGCCACGAACAACAGCTTGCTAGGGTTTGGAGAGAGCTTCTGCTTTTGACGCCTGCCTGGGACTGCAAACGGCACAAGCTGATGGTGGTGTCCTGCCAGGTGCTTTTGAAGCGATTTGCAAGATAACACACAAGAGTAATTAGTATTTGACAGTTGACATCTTACGAGGTTTCACATTTGAAGCATGCCAGTGAACGGTGCCAACAAGTCTAAAACATTCAAATCTGAAGGTTCAAAATGCAAATGTGAGTTATGTTTTTTAAATCTCGTGCAAAAATCTGATGGGCAAAGTTGCATGAAACCTCAGGTATTTGTTTCAGTTTTATTGTGGACCAAGCTCGCCATGGAATTCTACGGACTTTATTCTTAACTAATTAACAGCAGACAGATGTTGTGCTATCTTATCTCTGGATGGAAAATAAGATGGCAGATGGAACAATTTTCAGGCTCAATTTAAAGTGTTGCTATCATAAAAGGTAAAGGGTAAAGGGACCCCTGACCATTAGGTCCAGTCGCGGACAACTCTGGGGTTGCGGCGCTCATCTCGCTTTATTGGCCAAGGGAGCCGGTGTACAGCTTCTGGGTCATGTGGCCAGCATGGCTAAGCTGCTTCTGGCGAACCAGAGCAGTGCGTGGAAATGCCATTTACCTTCCCGCCAGAGAGGTACCTATTTATCTACTTGCACTTTGACGTGCTTTCGAACTGCTAGCTTGGCAGGAGCAGGGACTGAGCAACAGGAGCTCACCCTGTCGCGGGGATTTGAACCGCCAACCTTCTGATCGGCAAGCCCTAGGCTCTGTGGTTTAACCCACAGTGCCACCCGACTCCCGTTGCTATCATGAAGGTAAAGGGACCCCTGACCATTAGGTTCAGTCGTGGCCGACTCTCGGGTTGCAGCACTCATCTCACTTTGTAGGCCAAGGGAGCCGGTGTACAGCTTCCGGGTCATGTGGGCAACCAGAGCAGCACATGGAAACGCTGTTTACCTTCCCGCCAGAGCGGTACCTATTTATCTACTTGCACTTTGACATGCTTTCAAACTGCTAGGTTGGCAGGAGCAGGGACCAATCAACGGGAGCTCACCCTGTCACGGGGATTCAAACCGCCGACCTTCTAATCGGCAAGTCCTAGGCTCTGTGGTTTAACCCACAGCGCCACCCACATCCCGCGTTGCTATCATAGCCCTTGACTATTTGGGAAATTTATTGGAAGGGTTCTTTACACATGCATGGACATTTCTAGGTGTCCAGAAGCCAGAAAAGAACTTTATTATCTCTCTTAAACAAGAGTAGAATGGGAACAGAACTTAAATTGGTCTTAAATTGGTCTAGGTCACAGCCACACCATATATCTGAAGCACATATAACTTCTTCCCAAGAATCCTGGGAACTATAGTTTATCTCTTGCAGGTTTACAATTCCCAGCACAGTTCTGGTGCTTCTTTGTGGGAAGCAATGTGCTTTTAATGAATGGTGTGGGTGTGACCCTATTCTCTGATCTGCCACTAGGAAATATCAGGGTATCAAGGACAAAGTCTTCTCCATGGTGGTCCCACATCAGTGGAACTCCCCCAAAAACATGGCTTGCCCACCCTCTCATGGTGTTTAAACTTATCATGAAATTACTACCCCCCCCAGCTTTCACTGCATTATTTACAAAATAAGAAATTGGGATTGCCATATTAAGCTAAATATATATATCAAAAGTAGCCATTAAGCAACATCAAATTAAAACATGGTGACAACATTTTAATCTGATGTTATATGTTTATATTGCTTTTGGATTAAACCATTAATACAATACATATCAAAACAATTCATACGACGACATCTGAAAAGTAGTGACTATGGATTGTTTTATAAATTGTTTTGACATGTATTGTATTAACGTTTTAATCCTGATTTCTTATATTGTAAACTGTGTTGTGAGGGTTTGGCTCCCAAACAGCAGGATGAAAATGGCTTAATGAAAACACTAAATAAACAGGATGGCTGCTCACATCTGTTGCCTGTGAAAACACATCTGATAGGCTTTCTTTACTACTCATGTTATATAATTCTATACATAACAGAAGTGTTGTTCCATGCAAATACTGCTACTAATTGCCCATGGTATATTATCCTTAAACACTCTAGAAAGAGTTAATAATACAGTGGGATTTCAAGAATGTTACAGCTACTGTGAAAAATAATATACATGAATATCTAATCATAGATTAGGGCTGCCATACGTCCAGAATTTCCTGGACATAGCTGGGATTCACCTGTCAAAACTGGCATTCAGGCAGAATTTCCGCTAACCTATATAAAAAAATAGCTAACAACAACTTTGCCAGAACAAAGAACAAAAAAACCCAACAACACTCAACAACTTTTGTGTCTGGATTTTCACTTTTTCAAATATGGCAATCCTATCCTAGATACTGTAGTAATAATCCTTTCCTTTGAAATAAATTCTTGGCATCCATCTGTCTCAAAAGGCAATGGAATTCACCTCCAAGGGTGAAATCAAACTTCTGCAATAGCAGCACCAAAGTGATCTCCTGGGGTGCAAGCCAAAGCAGTGTGGATCCTGAGCTGCCCAGATGACAAGACCCACCCCCCTTTGTCTTGCTGAAGTGGTCCAAAGGAAAGGAGAGCAATACATTTGGCACCAGCTTGGTTGCAAGGACTTGCTGGAAGGTTTCATACAAGGCACCACCCAACCATCTTAGGGACTCCACTCTGCATTTGTGTAGGGTTTACTCCTTAGCCTGTTCTTCTCCAGAATCTAGCCCACAAGGCAGCAGAGAGTTAGGATCAGAGTTTTCCCTCTAGATGGGCTACCTTCCAGGGTGATGAGCCCAATCAGACCCTCTCTTCCCTCTACAGCACGTACAGAAACTGCCTTCTTGAACAACGGACCCTCTAGTGGTCCCATCTGCTCAATCAGCTGGAGCCTGTCTTTGCATGCAGGGGAGGTCCCAAATAAGCGAGGGTTTGAGCCCCATTGGCTACTGTCATCTGGTTTAGCCGCTCGTTCATTTCCTGGGGTGTGGCTGCTGTCACATGCTGACAGCTTCTAGGAGCCACAGGTGAGACCCCAGTGTGGGTGGGGGGGAACCAAAGGTGGACAAACTACCCTAGAAGGAGAACGACATGTTCCCCCAGAGGTACTACCCTCCCCTAACACCCCACGCACCCAAAAAAGGAAGGAGATAATCATACATTGGGATTTCAAGAGTGTTAGAACTACTGCGAAATTTTGTAATATGCATGAATATCTAATCCTATATGGTAATAATCTTTGCCCTTGAAATAAATAGGATCTGTGTTTTCATAGAATTGCACAAGATTGTATTTTGTTGTGTCTTGTGGCTTTGCACCACCACTTGGCTGCAACATTTGGCATTTAGATACAAACTACAATCTTTGGGTTACACTGTGGAGAAGAAACATAAGCATCAAGCTAGCTAATAATCCTGGCTGTCCTCTGTTGAGTCTATTGGAGGAGACAGTACTTTTTAAAACCATCCCAGATCCCTGTCCCATTTTGGCATAGATTCCAGACATCTAATCTTTTATACATGTCCAGTGTCCTGGCAACTCTCAGGAGATTCCCCTCCCCCCATGCTTGCTGGTTTTGATTTATGATGCTTTCCTAGAATAATCCTGTCAATCACCACCATTTGAGTTCCCCTCTCTCCTGCGAGATGATAAACAGATTTATACTTTCCCCCAGCTGCCTTGAAATTATTAGATCATGTTATATATGCAGAAACCTTTTATAAGACTTCCAGTTAGTGGATAATGCCCCTTTTGGATGACCTGGACTGCCATCCTACAGTCCCTGGAATGATAATGATGATAGAGCAGACTATAGACTGAAAATTACCATCCTGGGGCCTCATTCTGGAGCGTAATACAAAAAGGGTTGCATCCAGTGAAGCTGCCCTGTTAGCATAAGGACTTTGACTCGTACAACAGAACTTCCTCTTCCTTTCTGCTCCCCGAACTTCTGTGGAGAAACCTCAGAACAGGCCTGGGAGGCAGCAGGGGAGAGCAGAACCTGGGTGACCCAAATTGTTTCCTTCCACACATATACAGTGGTACCTCGGGTTACAGACAGCTTCAGGTTACAGACTCCGCTAACCCAGAAATAGTACCTCGGGTTAAGAACTTTGCTTCAGGATGAGAACAGAAATCACGCAGCGGCAGTGGGAGGCCCCATTAGCTAAAGTGGTACCTCAGGTTGAGAACAGTTTCAGGTTAAGAACGGACCTCCAGAACGAATTAAGTTCTTAACCTGAGGTACCACTGTACCCATTTATGAGAATTTAGCTGATCCTTAGCATTCTAAGGATTGACTCATATTTCTGTGACTGGGGTAAGTGCCTTAAAAGTTCTTCCAAATACAAACTGTAAATGAGCAAGTAGCATATATATATATGCACCAAAATATTGCGATGTGGAATGCATTTGCTCAGTGTTCCATTCAGTTCCCCTGCCCATGAGTTTTTCCATTCTCTCCCACCTCAGCTGTCAGTCAGCATTCCGTGCCTACTGAGCATGCTCAGGACACATCGGTCTGGTTTTATTGGTTCCCTTAGGCTATTGCCTTTCTGCAAACCTCAGGGATTTCCCAAGCATGCTGGTCCCTCCCTCTTGTGAGTGGGTGGCACAGTTTTGGCTACATAAGAACTGGCACTCAAGAGAACCGCGGCCGCTATCATTGATGATGATGATGGTTATTGTGTCCTTCCAAAACAAGCACTGCCATACTTTCGTATGTATTCGTGTTGCTATTTTTATCCTGTTTTCACAACATATAATGCAATGCGGGTGTTTCTCTCTCAAACAAATATTTTTCTTGGCTTATCTAGTGAGGGTTAAAAAGACAGCTGTTAAGATGAAAAGCAATATATTTGAGTTGACTGGCTCTTAGATGTGTTGATCATCATGCGCTGTTTGATTCTTATCTTATTCATTCTGGAACACGATTTAAATATTGGAGACCTCAAGGCTCAGAAACAAACCAGCTGCAAGCTAGGCAACTGCTGAAGAACATCATGACCTAGTATTCAGTGCTGGTTGGAGGATTAGAGTTGTACATCTGGAAACGCTGCACTTCCATAAATAGTTGGACTACAACTCCCATCATCCAAGACCATGCTGCGTGGAGCTAACGGGAGCTAACATCATCATCAGGGTCTCAGAATCCCCATAAATGATCTCAAGGGCCTCTGCTCATTATGAATGAGAATGTCCATTAATTCATTGTGCCCTGGTAACAACGCTGTTGTCATCTATCCTAATGTAGCTATAAAAGAAACAGAAGATCCAATACACGTCTCTCATGCGCCTGAAGAAACAAGTGGCCAAAGCACTTTATGAGATTATAAGCATTTTGTAGAGGCAAATGGAATTCACATGATGGTGGGAGGGACGGAGATAATTATATTGAAATTACCTGAGTCTGTTACACTCAGTAGTAGGACTAGTAGGATGGACAATAGATAGTTGTTGCAGCTCTCACCTCACAAAAGTCCCCACACCAACCCCCTTTATTTAAAGAGCTCTAGTTATATGAATAATATGTAGGGTTTAACTTTTTCTTATAAAAAGTGTATGGCAGTGTAGGAGGGTGGTGAGCAGGAACACATGGATCCATGACCTGCAGAAGTAGCTGTCAGCTAATTTCCACAGCCCTAAAAGAAAGCATGTGTGAACACACTGACAATGATGGTGCCCGACACGGAGGCTTGTTTTTGCATTTTAAAGACACAAATAGTGTTTATTTGTGCAATCTTATACATGCCTATTCAATGGGACTTACTCTCCAGGTAAGAGTATGTATGATCATAGCCTTGCTGTAACGTTCAGGTGCAAACCAGATGTGAGGTGCAGAACCTTGATGGGTCTCCTGATGTGTTGTTGTTGTTGTTAAAAGCAGCTGTGTGAAGGATCCAGTTTGGATCAAGACCACAACACTGGATTCAAAGACGAAGAGTCAAATTAGGTGTGAAGCCATTCCTGCCTTTCCCCCATTGAGCTACAGTAATAAGAGCTTCAGGGGGAAAGCTACTGTGAGAATCTCTTCTCTGCTGTTCTTGTTGTTGTGTAAATAGTCATTAACAGAGGGTTCATTATGCATATGCTATGCATATTTCCTCAGAAGTACATCCCACTATGTTTGATAGGGCTTGTTCCCAGGTAAGTGTTGATAGGCTGCCTAAACCCATTAACCTGGCAGTGGACCCCACTGAGGTAAAGTTGGGCTCAAAGGGATTTACTTTTGAGCAGATATGATTAGAGTCCTTATACTCCTCGATGGACTCTAAGGATAATTTACCAACACAATGGACTACAGAAGGGGTGGGGAACCTGGACTTCAACTCCCATCATTCCTGACCATTAGCCATGCTGGCTGGGTTGATGGGAGCTGAAGTCTCTCAACAGGTGGAGGAGCACAGGTCTCCTATCTCTGGACTGAAGGTTTCACATAACGTAAAGCTGCATCCCATAGCTTTTATCCTTGCTACTCGGGATTTCGTTCCCTATCACCGTGGAGGGGAGCCAAAGGAACGACACTTCTCAAATGAAGAGAGTGTCATTTTGGTTGTAACTGAAATGGAACTAGCTCATTATTCTTTTGTTGTTGATGCTGGCGTTGTTGTTGAAGGATACCTGACTGAAACGCCTAACGATATTTTTGCCCTTCAGGTCATGTTAGCGGAAACTTTGGAGATTAGGTTTTCGGGGTAAAAAACAAAAAAAACCTTTGTTTTATGAAACAAGATTAAAGCGAAGCAATTAAAGGATAAGGCTCAGATTTAATTTTCTCCCTAAAATGTAATTTTTCATGCAGTGACAACCTCAAACCCTTTTCAAGTTTTATAGCTATTTCACATTTGGCACAAAGAACAGGAAACCATCTGTAGCAGACCAAGATCATCGCAAGGCTATTCACAGATATGGGGAGGGGAAGACCGAGATGAAAAGCAATGAAACGTTAACTTGAAATGAAAGCTTTGAAGGTGTGCAGAGGATGCTGATTTCTGCCTTGGGCCTTGATCTCTGCAAACAAACAAAAACCATGAAACAATGAATAACTACTCTTATTCTTAGAAGAAAAAGTTGAGTATTGTTGGACAAGAAACAAGCCAAAGTACAAGGACTGGAGTACATTCATAGTTTTGCAGCTCAAATCCATGTGTTTACTAGTTAGAAAGTCCCACTGAATTCTATGGTGCTCCTGCGTAATTAGGTTTCTCTGTTCTCCTGAGGTCTCCCCTCTCCCACTTGACCCTGTTCTGGGGGTCTATAGTGTCAACGATAATTGTGCCACAGATTTAAACTATGTGTTTTATTATCTTCAAACACGACAAGTTACATGCAGATTAACAATTTAAATTCGTTTAAAATAAGTAAAACTTATTGAACAGGAGATCCATTGTAAAACTACCTTTTGTTTTTCTCTCACCTTTTCAAATTCTACTTTTGCTGAGGCTCCCTAACAATGGCCTGGTTTGGATGTAACACTAAGCCATAGCTTAGCATTGATGGAACAAGCCCTTTTAAGATTTGGTGCTTGACCATTCCCCTGCCTGCTTTTATTATTATTATTATTATTATTATTATTATTATTATTATTATTAATTAATTTATTAAATTTTTATACCTCCCTATGCCCACCAAAGGAGGATACTGGAAGAATCTACTTCTAGATTTAAACTAACCATGATTTGTTATTATGCTTGATAAGGAGAAAGAAACTGTGCTTAAACTATGTTTTATTGAAACAAGCCAGGATCAAACTGTGGTTTCTGATCCTGGTTTTTTTTTTTTTAAAAAAAAGCCCCTCAAAAAAAACCATAGTTTAACCTAACCTCAATTCCTGGTGGAAGCAGTGGAGCTTCTCCTCAAGAAAGTTTGCACTGGGCTTTTAGTAATTTATGTTTTTTAAAAAAATAAGGGGACAATTAAGGGAGCTCTCAGATGGCCTGTTTACTGAACATTCATCCTGATTTGTTTGCAAAGAGTTTAGGGGATTTGATGGACACTTGCTCAGATTTATTTGGTGGGAGATTAGACGAAGTTGCATCAAAGCAAATGTTATCCCACTCTTCCCAGTGCATTTCCCTGCCTCTTTTCTTATTGGAAAAATCCACTTTTTTGTGGTACAGTATCTCCCAGTTATCTATATTTGCTGGTATGTGATTGAATCCCACATGAGAATAGTGACAGTCTGGAAGCACCCTAAGAGACACAAGGTAGAAATGTATAAAACGGATTTGGAGTGGTGTGGAAGGAGTGAACACAGTAACCCGATTCAGAGTATGACCACAACAAACAATTTAGATCTTAAGAAATACATTGTCCCTAGATCTAATGACAACCACCAGCATAGACATTCTTTAAAGAAAGCTAATACTTTTTAATAGGGCCATACCTATCAAAGGCTATATTTGGGGGTGAGATTTCCATATTAATAAATAGGAACAACAGCAGGATATCATGTCTTGCTTAAAAGCTTCCCTCAGGGCGCCTGGTGACTGATGTAGGAGACAGAAGGCTGGACGAGGGCTTTTGCTCGTCTTGAGCAATGCAGTTCTCCATTCTTTTGTCTTCATTATTCACCCCAGGATTATAAACTAAGCTATTATTTGGTTCAGCAAGTTTTAGGACTGGGCCATACATTTTATGATTGTAGCACCTCGGTGCAGAAAATTACCTTCCAGAGAATTACTTTCCACATCTAGATAAGAAGTGCAATTAGATTTAATTGCTTGCAAATGGCAACCAAACAATATTTTAGATGTGTGCCTTTCTCCTACTTTGAGGGAATCAAGGGTTTTTTCCAGGCAATTCAGAACAAGCATGCCCTAAACAGCATTTGTAGGTAGTAAGCAATACTTTGCAAGTCCCACACTAGCAGGACTCTAGTCCTCCTGTAAAGGGAATGGTTGCCATACTTTGTGCAACAACCTAATCAACAGCAAAAGGAAATGAAAAGTAATAGTAATGCAATAAGAGGTTGTTGAAATGACATTGTGAGGTTGTCAGACAGGAATGGAATTTGTTATCTCTTAGTGTTTTAAATTACAAGAAGATCAAACCTATCCATTCTGAAGGAAATCAGCCCGGAGTGCTCACTGGAAGGACAGATCATGAAGCTGAAGCTCCAATACTTTGGCCACCTCATGAGAAGAGAAGACTCCCTGGAAAAGACCCTGATGTTGGGAAAGATGGAGGGCACAAGGAGAAGGGGATGACAGAGGACAAGATGGCTGGACAGTGTTCTCGAAGCTACCAGCATGAGCCTGACCAAACTGCGGGAGGCAGTGGAAGACAGGAGTGCCTGGCGTGCTCTGGTCCATGGGGTCATGAAGAGTCGGACACGACTAAATGACTAAACAACAACAACAAGTGTTTTAAATAAAACGTGTCAAGATTACAAAACTGGGGAGCTTACATCCTTCAAGAACTTTTATTTTATTCTCAAACCCACAACATGGCATGATTTGGGCTGGATCTACACCTATTGCAAAAACGCTTAATTTTTTAAAAAAATGATAGCTCTCAATGCAGTTTCCCATTGACGATGGATTGCTGTTCTACAGAGCCCCCTGCTGTCACATTTTTATAATGCATTTTAACGTTATAACTGACCAGTGTAGATTTGCTCCTAGTGAAGAGAAATGGTGTGTCTTGTATTTGATAAAAATGTTGCATACTCATACAGTAACTTCCAGGTATTTCTGAAACACATACAGCCAGACTACAAAGATGAAAATACCATGATTTCCTCAGATATAAAATATTGAGTGTTGTTTGGGAATTCTAAGACAGAAAGAAAAATCAAGGCAGTTTTGAAATAAGTGATTAAAATCAGTGCAGTTTTTAAAGTCCCTGGCTTCTTGATTCAAAAGGGCATTCAACTGGATCCAAATATAGATGAAAACCTACTACTTGATCTGAGGAACCACCTTGCAAAATTTTGTTAAAATCAGGGCAGTTTTGAGAGGTTCAGCCCACCATCTTGATTCAAAATGGTGGTGAATCGTAGTCAACATAGACAAAAAAACCTACTCCTTGAGCTCCCTAACCATCATGCAATGTTTGGTTACGATGTCTTAAGTGGTGTCCAAATGGATAACCAACAAATGAACAATTTCCCAAAATATATAGCAGAAAGAAAATATATCACATACAGCATTTGGAAAAGGTACTAAGCCTACAATTTGATCCTGACTTGTTCTTAGGAGGTAATTTAATTATTGTTTGATTTTATACCAATGTCATATATTTGATGTTAGCCGCCCTGAGCCCAGTTTCACCCGGGGAGGGCAGGATACAAATAAAAGATGATGATGATGATGATGATGATTACAATGGAAGAACAAGTGGAGAAGTGCCAGGATAGAACACAACGTTTAGTGCATTAAAAACTAAGGCTGTGCACTGGATTTCTCTGGGGCTGAAATCCTGAGCCAAGCTGGGTGTATTCAGAAGGATTTGGACCTCAAGCAAGAAGGAGAGGAAGGTGTGAGTGAGAAGGACAATCTGCAAAATAGGAGGGACCTACCACACAGCTGTGTCTTGACTGGAGAAGGAGGGGAATAGCCTTTCCTTCCACGCCTCTCCTTCTTCCTGCCCCTGAAGCAGCACTGAGCAGGACTTGATGCTCCTTCTTAACAACCGTTGAACAGGAGGATCCAATCCTGTGTGGTCCTGTGTATTGCTGCTCCTTTTGCAATCTGATCCTGTGTGGTGCTGGCACACACCCTCCCAACTATATTTTTAATACGTTCAAATAGGATTTTTTAAAAACCCTTTAAAATTCCTTTGCTACACCCCTGAATTGATTTAGGGATGGATTTGGTGACCCCCCCCTCAGCAGAACAGGATGAATTGGTCTGATCTGGTGGCCACAGATCGAGACCACAGGGTGGATTGGGGGGTCCACCCCCCCCAGTAAAATCTCATTTTGTACAGGGTGGGGTGGGGGAGGAAAACAACTATTCAGGGCATCCTGCAGCCAAGATTCAAAGCTGTCATTTGGTAAAATGTAATTTCCCAGCCACTGTGATTGTAGGGAGAGAAGAATCAAAATGTGCCACAGGCTCAGAAGCTCTTAAGACCGATTAAGATAAGCCTAACATTAAGTGTTGTGCAATTCATAATTCCCAAGTACATTTCGTGACGGCTGAGGCTCTTGATTTGTGACTTTTCCCATTCGGAGTTAATAATTCTGAAATAAAAATGTCACAGAGGAAGGCCTACATGTCTATTAACTGCGTCTTGGCACCCATTGTGTTAATGAAAAAAATATGCAGATTTGATGATTAGCTGTAACTAAAATGTACAGCCCTCCAGCCACGATTTGCTTTTCGATGTGCTCTAAAGTTACACCAAATGAGTTGTCTAACCCTGGGTTAGACTCTAAGGCTTTTGAGCTTGGATGGTTTCCTTTTCAAACTGTTTGGCATAGATCAAAAAGTTGATTTATTTCTTTCCGTCTTGCACTCCCTCCCAAGCTGGGAAGCTGCTCCGCCTTCCCAGGATCAGGCGCGAAACCTAGGTAAGGTTTTAGACACGGCAAAAGCTTCAGAGCAGTTTTCCTCTTGTGATGGAAGAGCAAAATGAAGAAAGCAGAACAATGGTAAGAGACGATATTAGAATTATTGCTTTACAGCTCTCTACCAAAATGGATATTTTGCCAGAGTTACCATAGATTTAATCTTTTGTTTGTTTGTGTGTTTTGCAATCAAAGATAACTAACCCGAAAATAGTGAGCAAGTCATCGTACTAAAATGCAAGTGACAATTAGTATATATTTCTGGTGGAAATGGATTGTTTTAATGGTGAAAAAATCCTGTTGTGTAATAAGCACCAATGGACAGGTCATTTCAACAGTTTCATCAATAGCAATAAGGTGCATTTAGAAATAGATTCACACATGCTAAAATGATATTGCTTTTCTGCCTTAAATAAAGTTTCTGGGGCTGCAAGACTGTATCTGATGACCTGGCTATCATCCTCATTGAAATCAGTGGGATATACATTTGAATCGACACATATAGAACCATTCTTCTCCCCACCTTTTGGGACACATTTAAACATTAAAGAAGAACATGCATAAAAACTTTAGATTGGTACTGATTTCAGTGACATGTGCACCTTGCCCTTAGTACTCTGGCTCGTAAGTGCAAGCTCTGTCAACTCCTACATCCATGCAATCTCAATTTATTTTAGGAGCATTTTTAAGGGTTTAGAAGGGCTATTAGGGATGCTGGGGTCTGGTGCCTAGCTATGCTTTTCAATTTAATGAAACAATAAAGAAGAGGTGGATGAGATAGCATGTACAAATAATGCTCGCATAGCTCATTTCTTTACACTCAAATAAAGAGGTGTATTAAGCTTAGTAAAAGCAGGAGAGTCTGTGCTAGTTCCGTGTTTCTCATACTTTTTGAACACGAGTCCCCCTTCTAAATGAACTCGTCTATTTTTCTCCACCACCCCCTCCAATGACCCAGCAGCAATAATCTGTTTTGTAGATGAGATGCAGGCAGAGAGAAGGAGACCCTTGCTCACGTGTCACACATAACACAGTCATGTGTGAAGAGTTGGTGCTGCATGCAAAGAGTTATGGGTTGGGGCGCTAGCAGAGAAACGGGGCAGAATATATTTGACACCCCTCTAAAACAATGTACAGGGAAGCATCATAAAAAGAAAATAGCAGGTCTTTCTGAGGAACCTTTTTCACAAGGTTCACACACGGATGATAAGGCAATGAAGGGGCATCTGCTGGGGACATTCAATCTACCCAGGTTTGGACTTGGGGGACAAGGGGACGTGCCACCTACTTCATGATTCCATCCCTCTCTGAAACCCCATGCCTTCCCTGTAAATCAGGAATGGAGAACTCTGGCTCTCCATATCTTCTTGGCTTCCATTATCCATGGCCATTGGTCATGCAAGTTGGGCCTGGTGGGGCTTGGGAATCCAATAATATCCAGAAGGCCACAGGTTCCTCACTCCTTCTAAACCACCCCTCATTTGGGCAACCACAGTACAAGAACAGGATTTGTTACATATTCTAATCCTTTAAAAAAATGTTACTGAATTGTTAACAATCCCATCACCTACCTCAATTCTCAGTGTATATAACCTACTTGAGGTCATCTAATAAGGATTAGTTATCTTTTAATACTGGTGGATTTGTGATTATAGTACTAGAGCGTTTAAAGGATTTGCTATTTTTCCAGCTTTTCAATGAATCTATATTAATAAAGAAGTAATGCTTTTTCTGCACTGGTTGCAAATATGGAACCAATGTGGATTCTCAGCATCTCGTGAGTCTGGCCATCCTGGTACAGATGTAACACTTGTCTTATTTTTGTGTAAACTCATACCCTTGGCCATAGGAACAGCACAGGATTAAACTCTGTGGAAGCCCCTAGGCAGTTGAAATCTCAGGGGACCCCTTGTGTGCTTGCTCTAGTGGAATAACATTGAACTAAGAAAGCTTGATTGTAATTTTCTTTCAAGATCAAATCAAGATTATTTTGATCCGTTATCGAGGGGCCGCTAAAAGGCGTGGGGCCCCCAGGCCTGTGCCTACTCTGCCTGTTGGTAATCCAGCACTGCATAGGAAGAGAAAAGTTTGAAGACTGTGATAGTGCGTGGTTGCAATTCACTTACTGATTTCAACGTAGCCTTTAAAGGCTTTGGTTTTCATAAGAATGAGTGACAAATGCAACATTTTCTTACTTAGAAGCAAAACCTGTTACCTACTAGCAAGTAAATGCAATTAGAAGGAAGGTGGAAACTTGTCGATTTACCATACAGTACATTTAACATGCCACATACGAATGATTTTTAAAATGCAAATATTTGCTGGCAAATCTAGAGAAAGAAAAGAAACCTTCTATGCTTATGCGTGCAGAAGTGTAGGTTTCTCTGGAGGGCATGCTTCCTTATATCAAAATGTCCAGATTCACTGAAGTTGCTGCCAAATGCTCGCTGACTTCCGTGGATTCAGGTTACCCCCTTAAGCCCTACATCTCTGTGCTTTTCAAAAAGATATGTATTCCTCCAGCGCCTAAGGGTCAAATTACTCAAGCATTACATCATTGTAGCGGAAGACATGCGCCCTGAAGGGGGAAGCCTCATTGATTATAGAGCAGGAGCACTACCTCAAACAATTCTCTCTGAAGGACCCCGAAGGGCAGATATGCCACCAAATATAATCTCTGGGAAGAGGATCCATGTAGGCGGTGACATGATTATGTATGAAAAGTATATATAATAATTACGAAAGCCATTGAATTTGTATGTCAACTAAACTCCATCGGGAATGTATTCTAAATGCTGTACAGAAACAGGCAGTGGGTCGATCAGGTGGCCCTCAGGGTGATTGGCTAAATATCGGAGTCTCCTTTTTATATATATAAAAATGATGGAATCAGGTTTCTAGGGGTTCTTGGGAGAAAAGGTAGACGGCAGATGGCAATCCTACCTGAAGGAGCGTCTCCACCTCCATTGTTCTGCCCGGACACAGAGGTTCAGCGCCAAGGGCCTTTTGGCGGTTCCCTCGCTGCGAGAAGCCAAGTTACAGGGAACCAGGCAGAGGGCCTTCTCGGTAGTGGCACCCGCCCTGTGGAACTCCCTCCCACCAGATGTCAAAGAGAAAAACAACTACAGTACCAGACTTTTAGAAGACATCTGAAGGCAGCCCGGTTTAGGGAAGCTTTTAATGTTTAATAGGTTATTGTATTTTAGTGTTTTGTTGGAAGCTGCCCAGAGTAGCTGGGGAAACCCAGCCAGATGGGCGGGGTATAAATAATAATAATAATATATTATTATTATTATTATTATTATTATTATTATTATTATTATTATTATTTATTATGTCTGTTAAAAACCTCCAATGAAGGGGAGTCGATTTCTACTTCTGAGGTTGTCTATTCCACTGTCAAATAGTTGTGGCCATCAGCAAGTTCTTCCTAAAGTTTAGTTTCAGTCTCCTTCCTTGTAATTATAATTCAGACCAGGGACCCCATCAGGAAACAGGTTCCTCTGGGAATGTATGTTTGAATAGTTAGTTCTACTGGGGCATGACAAGTCACAGGGATGGATGAGGAGGTGTGGCCAAACTCGGGAGACCCATGGCATGCTGTGGTATGGGGCACCATCTGCTGGGGGCACCAAAGTGCTCCAGATGCGAACTGTATTGGCTTGCCAGTTGACCCTGGGACAGCTTGAGAGAGAGACTTTGGATGTAAATTATATACCTGAGCACAGAATCATAGAATTGTAGAGTTGGAAGAGGCCACAAGGGCCATCTAGCTCAACTCCCTGCAATGCAGGAATCTTTTGTCCACCGTGGGGCTCGAACCCATGGAAGAAGAGGAGTTTGGATTTGATATCCCGCTTTATCACTACCCTAAAGAGTCTCAAAGCGGCTAACAACCTCCTTTCCCTTCCTCCCCCACAACAAACACTCTGTGAGGTGAGTGGGGCTGAGAGACTTCAGAGAAGTGTGACTGGCCCAAGGTCACCCAGCAGTTGCATGTGGAGGAGCGGGGAAGTGAACCCGGTTCCCCAGATTACGAGTCCACCACTCTTAACCACTACACCATGCTGGCTCCCACACCCATGACCCTGAGATTAAGAGCCTCATGCTCTACTAACTGAGCTATCCCAGGTACGGAAGCACAAATGAGCCCCACACCCTGCATTTGCAATAATAATGATTTAATAATAGGAAGACATTCATTTTCAGTACCGCACACAGCAAAGTTGAATGTCAAAAAGAAAAAAAGGGGGGAAAGAAAGAAGCAAAAAACTTCTCCCACTACATTTCCTGGCACAAAGTGCAAACAACATACCATACAAGATGTTAACAGCAGTTAGAACACCCTTTCCTTAGGACACCAGCATCTCTAACAGAGGTGATTACCTGAGGAGAACAATAGCCTGATTGTCAAAATGCTCAATGCAGATGACGGGAAGAACGTTAGTATTTATGGATGTAATTAAATGTCACTTGCAGTGTGAGTGAGCTGATACCATGTAATGTTATATTTACTTGGCATCAAGGAATAGCTTTCTGGGAATGTTTTAAAAAACAGAAGGAAGTCAGCTGAGCACTAAGCTGTAATGTAGCTGCTGTACACAAATACAGGAAACCTATTCAAGTTTATGGGGTCATGGGACTTATTTTACAATGTTTGTCAGCATATAAAAGATGGACAAGCAGAAATCCAAGCAGGTGACAGGGCTTCCAGTTGTTGTTGTTGTTGTTGTTGTTGTTGTTGTGTGTGCTGAGGGTCATATGTACAGCATATTGAGCACAGGATGTGTGTGCAAAAAATGCTGGACTCTCAGAGGGCTTCCAAGTGTTGGGTTTCACACCACCACCTCCACAAATACACCTGATCCTTAAGTGATGCTATGGCAGGTAGACACTCACAAACCAGGTGTCAATTTCCTTTCTAGTCCTAATGTATCAGCAAGATTAGAATGAGATGAAGAGTAAGCATTCCTCAGTGGCAGTGATCCCATCCCCCCTACCCCAAGAACCACTTATGAAGGTTACTTCTCTGTTAAATGTTTCTTCTGTGGGATATTTCCTGTTTCATATTCTGGTTCCACACAACAGTCATCAGAGTAGTTGAAGTCTGGAAGCACCTCTGGAGAACAAATGCATTCCATGGAGACATTTGACGTATGTCAGCTGATATATATATATGAGAGATCTTCAGCAACTTGTAGAAAAGTCCCACCCCATGCAAGCAGCACCTGTGGTGTTACATCAAATGAAAGCACTGGGGATGAAGAGTATCAAAGCAATGAAAATAAAAAGCTATGCCTTAAAAAAGAAGAATCTTTTAGTGCTGCCATGATACCTTCCGACGTTTCTGGGGATGGGTGGGTCCTGTGGGAAATTGGATACAAATTCCTTGTTGTGTTATTTGCGGATCCAGATGCAATGGGGAGTGTGTGTGCACAAACAACAATAATGACAAAGAGTCAGGTGTTGGGTTATAATTAGGCCACAAAATTATTGATTACATAGGCATCGGGCCTATATCTACGGAGTCAACTTGCTTGCTGTTTGATATGTTGCCAGCCAACAGATGGGCTTGACTGATGTTGGGGTCCCCCACATAGTGAATAGCTTCTGGTAGACTCCGAAATTCCTTTGGCTTCTGTGTGTCACTGAGTACATTCTTCAACTGACCCAAATGCTTTGTTGGTTCAGCTTGTTACTTCTACCTGGAATATATGCTGTCTCGTATGTAGCTCAGCACCTGAAGGATTCTAGGAAACAGATGGTATTTTTCAGGCTATTGCCATCATGGGATGGCCACCTGTAGGCTTGCCGGAAAGGAAAGTTGCATTTTGCAGACTTTATCTTTCTTATGTCGCTCCTATTCATCTTGCTTTTTCAGTGGTTATTCAGGGGAGGCTTTTAGCCACAAGTGACACCCCTCGATGGCATGTGCTGAGATGAGTGGAAGCCACAAGAACACCAGATAGGCATGACCACTGTGTGCAGGGCACAGCTTGATAAGCTGCTCAGGCATACTGTCTCTTCTCTTGCCTTGAGGAAAGAGGTGTGGCATTATGCATGGAGAGACTGTTCTCCAAAGCGTTATCCTCTAGTAAACTCCATTGTGTACGGTGATACTATTATTGGCTCTAATTTGTGCTTAACCAACTTCAGCAGAGCACTAAAACATTGCTTGAGGGTAAGGTGTGGTGTACAGAGAAGAGCACCGGTCGGGTCCCTGTGATGAGGTGTTCTGCTAGGAGTGGGAGAGGCATCCCATAGAGACTTCCATCTTCTGCCTTGCTTGGATCAGTGACTCATATCTAACCATCAGGATTCCCATGGCGTTTTGGCAAAAGAATTTCTGAGTCACTGTGCCACCATCTCCCTTTAGGATGGTTTGCTAGAAACCGAAGTACTGTTTACCTCTCTGCATCCCCGTGGAAGCGGAAAGGTGACCTCTGGGTTTTTGTGCTTCAACAGGAATTCCATTGTTTTCTGCGATTGTTTATTGTAACTGAGGGATCCGGGTCATAAAGTATAAAGGATGATTTCCTTAAGATTTGCTGAGGTCCAGCACATTTTTTATTTTTTTTTGCAAGAAGGGAAGAAAACTGCTGTCTTTAGAATTTCTATGCAGAATTATGCTAATTGTTTTCAATGTCACCGTTTGTTTCCTTTGATTTATAAACCAGTTTTAAGCGATTAATGTGAACATACCCTGAATGAGAAGGCTGGCAAAATATCTATGTTCTAACTAAGCGTCTTGTTGAGAACATAAGAAGAGTGGAGCAAGTATCTGTTCCATTGTCTTAGACCTCTGTCATTCATTAGGTTAACCAGAGATGAGGAATCAGTATAGCTTCAGATCTTGTTGGACTCCAACTCCCATCAACCCCATTTAGGATGGTTAAGGGGTGATAAGAGTTGTAGTCCAACAATATCTGGAGAGTCAAAGATTCCTTATCCATGATGCAAACCAATTTATCACTCCACCCTCATTCATTACGGTGTGAAATTATTCAAGTACCAGTGCAATTCTTAAAGGATCATTTTCAGTAGCTGTTAACTTCACAGCCTTCCACCAAAGGGCCTGTTTGAAATGTAAGTACTAGTTTAAATCCTTGTCGTTTTTCCTGATCAGTGATGAAAGTTAATGTTTGCAACATGGAATGCTCATAGCTTGAGGAATGATCTGTCATCGGAATAAAGTAGCTGATTGGTTTCTGTCCATAGCTATTGGTTGGTTTTCTAATTATTTCTTGTTGGCAGTCATTTCAAATCATATCATCAAGGTCATGTCACTGTAAGGTACCTTTTCAAATGTTACTGAGGGGTGTTTCCTGAACACTAAAGTACAAAAATAATTTCACTTTATTTGTTCAAGGAAGGCCTTCAAACTGGTACCTTTGAGTTGTTATCCTCTAACCTCTTCCTTGGGACGATGCACCACTGAATTCAGATGGACTTCTGAGTTTACATTTATAGGATTATACTGTTAGTAGAAAAATATAGAACTGACAAATGTCGGTGGACAAATATGCATATTTTCAAGTTCCACACCAAATCCGAGAGAGAGAGAGAGAGGGAATAATATAGTGATATACTTGACAACATCAAACTTTTCATCATAGGTAAAAAAGTGGCTGACAGAAATTTGGTAGGTCAACCTGCAGCCGCTTGTGGAGTTCATCCTGTGGAGTGCCAGGCGCCATTTCTCAATTAAATAATAAAATATCTAGCTGGCTCTCACTTCATGACAAACAGTTGATCAGGGTGGTCAATGTGGAGAAGAGAACAAGGCAATGTTAGATGAGCAGGAAATCAGATTACATTAAGAACTAATGTGCACTCTTTTATCCACTGATACAGGCAAACACTGCTTGACACTCTAAGCGCAAAAGGCTTTGCTGTTCACTTACATTGCTGATGTACCATCTGATACATAAGAAGTCCTCCCCTGCCACACTTTTTGTATGTGTTTAACAACCAAGCAAAAAACTTAATATTCACTCGCCTACTTTATCCTGACATGTAATGGCCTGCCCAGTTTCTGTCAGATATGGTGCTGTTTCCTAATGATTCAAACTGTAGAAAATGTTCTCCGGGAGATGACTGAAAATCATTGCTCTGGCTTCTAAATATTTCTGGACCATAACATTAGATGTCAATATGCCCAGATAATTTGGATCGGCATTCAAATTCTTTCAAGTACATTTTTTAAAATGAGCAGAAAGGTTAGCGAACTCAAAGCGTGCGTGACTAAAAACATTTTCTGAACTTGAAAAAACAGAAATTCGGGTTTGGAGCATTTTGCAGCACTGGATCCAGAGCATAATCATATCAATGGAGAGATTTCAACTTATTCCTGTAATCAATCATTGCATTATGTTAGGAGTGCTGTGCCTGTCATTGTACAGATGTTGGACTCCATTCCCATCAGCCCCAGCCAGCATGACCAGTGGTCAAGGATGCTGGGAGTTGTTGGCTGGGTTAAAGGATGGTCGATCAGTGTAATAGACGAGGGTCAAGTATAAGGGACTCATACTATGCAGCACCAAGTCAAGGCATCAGATCAGTGCAGCACTGCTGTACTGCAATATCTACAACTGCCTGGTGTAGTTTCCTACAGCGCTATTGCATTGCGTTATGTGAAAGTGTATGAAGGAAGCAGGGTTTATTTGGTCAACAATCTAAAAGCATTCTGATGTAATTCCATGCAACCAGAATACAGTAGTTGTACAATGTTACAGTGGACATTCAAAACAGAGCTGTCTCATTTGCCAAATGTCAGATGGTCGTCCACAAAGTAAGTCACTCTAAAATCCCATTTAAATCAATGGGTTTTAGCACTGACTTTTTTCTGTGCTGTCTTGTGACCATTATACATAGATTCAAGAGCTTAGCATCATAGATATTTTACGTCCTTCATTTGCTTACTGTTGCCAGTTTTAAATGTCAACATCTTTCTTAAACCTGTCCAGTCTATTTATTTTGTTTCCTGGAATTGCCATTCCGTAATGTTGAAATGAAAAATCGTGTAAGAGACTGTTTTAAAAACAATTGGGTTTAAATGAAAATGTATGTTCGCTGGGTTGAATCCAGACAGACACTTATGTTTAGTTAAATGGGTCTGTTCCAAGCATGACTAAATCTGGGTCAAACCCCTTGAGAAGTCACTCAAATGACTTCAGAACATGATGTAGCATCCAGAGGTTCCCCTCTAACAGAAGGAGTCCTTCTATCGGAAAAAGGCCCCTTCTGTCAGATTAACCTCTTTCCACCAGAGGAAGGAAATCATTGGAAATCATCTAATCCAGAAGAGATGTATGTTCATTTGTGCTATTTGTTTTCTGGATGCAAAATTAAGAAGTTGGGTTGAGAAGGGAGTTGATGTGTGAAATTTCTTAGAGCTATCAAATCCCTGCTTTGTGTTCCATGCTTTGTGCTGTCTGCCTGAATTAAGCAGGGTCTGGCCATTCCATCCTTACATATAGCTGCCAAAATCTGTCATTGTGTTCATGAGAAATCACTGGAAAGTGGCTTTTATATCTAGAGCGCAGTGATGCAGTCCTCTAAACTGGTCCTGGCATGTGACTTCATAAACAAATCTTCCCTCGGCATGTTCCTAGGGCTGCTATGTGGGGTATTGCAGAAAAGCAAATGTATACATTCCCGTATATAAAATGAAATGAAATGAGATAGCATGATGGTTTAGATGGTTAAGCATCACTCTCGGTCCTACAGCATCCGTAATTGTAGCCAGGTTTTCTAACAGAGTTGGCTGAATGGGTAATATCTGCCGCCAAACCCGCTAGATTTCCTTGTAGAACATCTCTCTCTTCTTCCCTCTTTGCTTTTCTGTGACATTTATTTTCCTCTATCTATCCATCTTTACCCCCAAAACCCTTTTGGGCTCATGACGAGCTGCATTAAGGATTTGCTTTATCTTTTCCTTCCTCCGCTACTCCCACCCCCCCATGTTCCCCCCACACCTTTTCCTAACCTGAAAGCATTATCCATTCCTTGCGCATTTATCTTAGCTTATGTGGTCGCCGTGAGATGAAGAACCTCAAGCAGTCAGTCTGCGGTTGATTTGAAAACAGGCGAGTCTCAACAATGAGCTTAAAGAAAGGTGTCAGGTATAAATCAATTCTTCAAACAACCAGGGTGCATTCCAAACTTCAGAGACACTTCTTTGTGCAAAGTGATTTCTCTCTCCCCCACCACCCGCTCTCCTTTTCTTTTCCCTCTGCCTGGAAGAGGATGAAAGTGGAGGAGTGGGGGCATTCATTTAGTCTAATAACGAGGGTGAAGCTCACAGGCATAATAATTTGGCAGCTGCTTTGCTTCCTGTAACAGTTAAACTTCTATATAGGTTTCTTTTTTTCTTTTTTTAAGCTGGGGGCTTCTCAGAAGCAAGTGTGTGTGCTTTTTGTTGTTGTTGTTGTTAAACTGCTGGTGGTTCACCTTATGTAGGAGCCTTGCAATTAATCTTGTTTGTATTTAAAAAGACAGGTTCCCTCTATAAGCTTTCCTGACCTATAATTAAGGAAGATCAAAACTGTTACTAAGATGTTTAAGAAGGTAGAGTAGACATGGACAGTTCTGTAACAAGCACAGGAAGACTCTGTTCTTCACTCATATTTTTTTTCACTCTTTTTTTTTTTAGCGTTTCATATTCTTCTTTATATTGTTATCTTTGATTAAAGGGATGTGCAAATGATTATGATGGATAAACATTTGGAAGCGCCTAAAGCGCTAGTTCACACACTGCTTCTTTGTTGCATGCTCTGATCTCTTATGTGGGGTCTTGGTGCCAGTTTCATGGTTATCATCCCTGCTCAATTACTCACTGCTGTCAATTTACAATGGAGACAGATCCATGTTTATTTGAAAATGCCTCAACACGCATTCGTACTACGGGTGCATATTACCGAGTACATATTAAACTCACAGGCAACTCCCGTTTTATATGCGACCTATATGTGCCCACAGGGCCAAATCTGGAACTGACCCGGAAACGTCATAAAAGATGTCACTAAAAGGGTGGAACAGGGACAGAGCGGGGCGTTTCAATTTCACATGGTTTCACATAAGCGCGCAATGACCCAGAACACAATCCCCGCGCAATCCGGGGGTTGCCTGTACTGAATTAAGTGTTATCCTGCAATCTGAATATAGATTTTACATTCAAAAGATCACAACATATGGATATTTACCACCCATTAGCAGACTGCAAGAAGATCAAACCTATCCATTCAATCAGCCCTGAGTGCTCACTGGAAGGACAGATCGTGAAGCTGAGGCTCCAAGACTTTGGCCACCTCATGAGAAGAGAAGACTCCCTGGAAAAGACCCTGATGTTGGGAAAGATGGAGGGCACAAAGAGAAGGGGACGACAGAGGACGAGATGGTTGGACAGTGTTCTCGAAGCTACCAGCATGAGTTTGACCAAACTGCGGGAGGCAGTGGAAGACAGGAGTGCCTGGCGTGCTCTGGTCCATGGGGTCACGAAGAGTCAGACACGACTAAACGACTAAACAACAACAAAGCAGACAGCCATAGCTCTTTCCACACTTTATTTGCGTGTAGAGCACCCAGTTTAAAGTGGGGTATACTTCTTCCACTGCCCCCAACACCATGTTGCCATACTAGCTCTGCTCCTTGATGGTCCAGAACTGAGTGTGCTTGTGTCTGTAAGGCAAACTCAACCCACAAACAGATGCTTGCTCAGAGATACCCCATGCAACTAGGAACCTACCCTATTTTGTGTTCTGATCATGTACAGCCCCTAAATGTGAGCAGATACTAATGCCTGGGGCTTCTTTTGCAGACAACCGCACTCAAATTGTGATAACCAGAGTATGGCACTGATCTTCCACTCTGGCTTGAAACTGCGAGTGTCCTACACATGGTCAGCACTTATATGAGACTCATCTTGCAATAGGAACCATCAAACTAGGGTAAACTAGGGCCTGGGGCCTCTGCTTGGATTTTCAGAAATTGAAGGAAGTGGCCAGCTGCTATTCATCTTTCGAGCGAAGCGCATCAGTCTCATAGTTCTGGCTTTCATGTATTGTGGCTCCTCAGAGGGTCCTGACCCCCAGTCTGAAACACAAGGCTTTGAATCAGGGATGGGGAACTTGCAGCCCTCCTGATATTCTTGGACTTCCAACTCCCAACAGGAATGATGCGAATTGTTGTCCAACTCCATTTGCAGCATATGGTGTTCCTCAAGTCAAAGGCACACAGTCCGAAAGGTTGGTCAAGTTATTTTGGCACCCGAGGCAGAAAATCCCACAGTATCAACAACAATAATTTGCTACCCTTCATGCCACCCTAAACCAGCCGCCTGAGGCTGCCTCTTCCCTCTGCCTAACGGCAGGGCCGGCACTGGTCTTGAGGGCTACAGGTTTTTTTTTTAAAGAACAAGAGGCCTTGTCTAAAGAGAAGCAGGCCTCTGCCTGCTTCATTGCTATGGAAATGAAACACCTATTTTACAACAGCAGTTTAAAAGGTTAGCATCTGTAAGGTGGTGCCGTAACAGATTGGCTTAAGTGGGAACTGAGATCACCCAACATCTTATAAGGCTGAAGCCATAAACAGGTTTATTTCAGGCAAATGTATGCATGGGCCAAAACTTCAAAAGGAAATGCAGAGCAGTTGCATGATTTTACATGTAAATAAATAAATAAGACCCAAATTGCCTTTGCCACTGGGAATTTGGTAGAGCGGATTACCTTTTCCCTGCGCTGCTTCAAGGAGTTATTGAATTGGCATCATCAGCGGGATATTTGATTATAAAGTAACAATTCAGGAACCTACAAACCCCAAACTGCCTCCCAGCTGCACAATCTTTCTGCTGGTTGTGTCAGTCCGTGCCTCCATTTTTTATTTTGCGTCACCACAAGAGCATTGGTAACTTTAAAAGAAATCCAAAAGTGGATGTGAAATGAATGAATGAATGAATGATCCATGGTGACTTTGATTGATGATGTGTGTCAGTTCAAAGAACGGAAGGAAGAGATTGATTTTTCTGTGAATCAGCGGAGCAAGATATAGGGCCAGCTGCTTCTCAAGCTCAGAACACATAAAAGGTTTTATAATGGGCTGGGTTCAGAGTATGTTATTCTTTTTCTGCTTCATAGGGGAGGGAGAAGGGGGGAAATGGTTCCCTTGATCCTTTAGACTTTGAACCTACAATATAATTCACAAAAAATAGCTTGCTCCAAAGGCATCCACAGGCATCAGTGAGACTACTCTGGTGTAACTGATTTATGGGTTAGAACCATATGGCCTGATTCTATGAAGTTGCTTCCGTTTTATCATTTCAGAGATTGGCTTCTTTTGCCTGGGTAAAGAACCATCCTATATAACTGCAAATGGGGCACAGGTCACATGCTGCGCTCCAATTGCTGAGCAGCCCTCCACTCCAACTGCCCCATGGTAAATAATAATTTTATATTTGAAAAAAGGGAGGGGGGAGGAAATCTACAGTTTTGCTTTCACTCAGGCTATAGGACACCCAGTGTTGTTCCTGTCTTTTAAAAACTACATTTACATTCTCTCTCCTTTCCTGGAGCTTAGACACCACCACCCAGCACTCTCAGTGACAAGGAACAACAACATTTATACCCTGCACTTTGGAGGAATATCATTCACTAAATGAACAACTTACCCTTACAGCCCATTGTCCTTGTCAATATTTTTGTTGTTGTTGTTAAAATCAGCAAGTGTTTTAGTTTCATAAGGGAAAATAACTTTAATTCCACAAAGCTTTCCACAGACCCTCCAAGTGTCCCTGTTTTCCAAGGCCAGTCCTGGATTTACAGAAGCCGTCCTGGGACTCAGCTATACAGCTGCAAATAAAATGTTTTAAGTGCAATACAGTGGTACCTCAGGTTAAGTACTTCATTCATTCCGGAGGTCCGTTCTTAACCTGAAACTGTTCTTAACCTGAAGCACCACTTTAGCTGCCACCGAAGCAT